>NC_092386.1:69161987-69761987 GCF_030028105.1 Mobula birostris
TAAGTTACCTGCTTTTGGTTCCATTTACCCTCCAACTCACCTCTAATCAGTTCCATTAATACTTTCTTTAATTAGCAGATTCTAGAACTGGTAACTCATATGTTCCTGCATATCTCCCTCCAGCAGCAGACCCCACCTTCTCCTTCCCTCCACCCTTGTGGCTCCTTCTGCCTCTTATTTTTGTCTGCCTACACCTATCATCCACCAGATCCATCTCCAATTCCACCCCTTCGCTTCTCCTACATGGCTCAATCTGCCTATCAGAACTTCAGCTCGGATAGATAAAGGAGAGTCAGTGGATGTTGTTCAAAAGGTCTTAGTTAAAGTGACACATAAGGCTGCTTAACAAGGTAAGAACCATGGTATTACCGGAAAGATACAAACATGGATAAAAGATTGGCTGACTAGCAGGAGGCAAAGAGTGGGAATAAAGGGGGCATTTTCTATTTGGCTGCTGCAGGGATTGGTCTTGGGACCACTACTTTTCACATCATACCTCAATGATTTGGAAGACGGAATTGTTGGCCTTGTGGCCAAGTTTGTAGATAATATGAAGATAGGTGGAGGGGCAGGTATTGTTGAGGAAGCAGGAGTCTGCAGAGGGACTTAGACAGAATAGGGGAATAGGCAAAGAAGTGGCAGATGGAAAACAGTATAACGAAGGGTATGGTCTTGCACTTTGGTAGAAGGAGCACAAGCATAGACTATTTTCTAACTGGGAAGAAAATTCAAGAATTAGAAGTACAAAGAGACTTGGGAGTCATCGTGCAGGATTCCCTAAAGGTTAACTTGCAGGTGAGTCGATGGTAAGGAAGGCAAATGCAATGTTAGCATTCAGTTCGGGAAGATTGGAATATAATTGTAAGTCTGTAATACTGAGGCTTTATAAGGCATCGGTCAGACCGCACTTGAAGTATTGTGACCAGTTTTGGGCCTTTATCTAAGAAAGGAAGTGCTGGTATTGGAGAAGGTCCAGAGGAGATTCATGAGAATGAAAAGGTTAATGTATGAGGAGCATTTGATGGTCTGTACTTGCTGGAGTTTAGAAGAATTTTGGGGGGGGGGTCTCATTGAAATTGATAAAATTTTGGAAGGGCTAGGTAGAATCGATGTGGAGAGGATGTTTCCTGTAGTGGGGGAGTCTAGGACCAGAGGGCACAGCCTCAGAGTGCAAGGAAGTCCCTTTAGAACAGAGACGAAGAGGAACTTCTTTAGCCAGAGGGTGGTGAACCTGTGGAATTTATTACCTCAGATGGCTGTGAAGGCCAAGTCATTGGGTATATTGAAAGCAGAGCTCGATAGGTTCTTGATTAGTAAGGCTGTTAAAGGTGTCAGGGAGGAGAATGAAATTGAGGGGAATAATAAATCAGCCCAAATGGCGGAGCAGACGATGACCGAATAGCCTAATTCTACTCCTATTTCAATCCACCAATGCTGGTCCTGTATTATACTCTTCCCTCTATTTTTTATATTGGCTGTCTTTTCTGTTCAATCTTAGTCCTGCTGTAGGGTTGTTCATGATAAATGTCAGTGATTTAGATAGATAAGCACTTCATTAATCCCAAAGGAAATTACAGTGTCACAGTCACATTACAAGTATACAGATATACAAATATTAGAAGAGAAGCAAGAAACAATAAAAAGTAAGGTATCTCAAACAGTCTAACAGGAGGGGGTCATCACTTCCTCGGCTATAGGTTCACTTATTATAGAGCCTGATAGCTGAGGATAAAATAGGGTTCTTCGGAGCAGTGCATCTAGACCAAAAGACCATAAGACAAAGGAGCAGAATTAGGCCATTCAGCCCTTTGAGTCTGCTCCACCATTCTATCTTGGCTGATCCCGGATCCCAGCCAACCCCATATACCTGCCTTCTCGCCATATCCTTTCATGCCCTGACCAATCAGGAAACAATCAACTTCTACCTTAAATATATCCATGGGCTTGGCCTCCACCGCAGTCTGTGGCAGATCATTCCACAGATTCACTACTCTCTGGTTGAAACAAATTCCTCCTTATCTCTGTTCTAGAAGGTCGCCCTTCAATTTTGAGGCTGCGCCCTCTAATTCTGGATACCCCCATCATAGGAAACATCCTCTCCACATTCACCCTATCTAGTAATTTCAACATTCACTAGGTTTCAATGAGATCCCCAAGCATTCTTCTAAATTCCAGTGAGTACAGGCCTAAAGCTGCCAAATGCTCCTCACATACTAACTCCTTCATTCCCAGAATCATCCTCGTAAACCTCCACTGGACTCTCTCCAATGACAACACATCCTTTGAGATATTGGGCCCAAATCTGTTGACAATACTCCAAGTGTGGCCTGATTAATGTATTATACAGGCTCAGCGTCATCCCCTTGTTTTTATATTCGATTCCCCATGAAATAAATGCCAATACTGCATTTGCCTTCTTTACCACAGACTCAACCTGTGAATTAACTTTCTGGGAGTCTTGCATGATGACTCCCAAGTCCTATCGCATCTATCATTGTATCATCTACAAAGTTGTCAAATCCATTATCCAAATCATTGACAAACAATGTGAAAAGTAGCTGTCCCAATACTGACCTCTGAGGAACACCACTAGTCACTGGCAGCCAACCAGAAAAAGCCCCCTTTATTCCCACTCACTGCCTTCTGCCTGTCAGTCATTCCTCTATCCCTGCCAGTATCTTTCCTGTAACACCATAGGATTTTATCTTGTTAAGCAGCCTTATCAAATGCCTTCTGAAAATCCAAGTAAATGACATCCACTGCCTCTCCTTTGTCCACCCTGCTTGTTGCTTCCTCGAAAAACTCTAACAGATTTGTCAGGCAAGATTTTCCTTTACCAGAAATCGGGATAACTTTGACTTATTTTATCATTCGTCTCCAAGTACCTCGAAGCCTCAACATTAATAACAGGCTCCAACATTTTCTCAAGCACTGAGGTTAGGCTACCATTCCTATAATTTCCTGTCTTTTGCCTTCCCACCTTCTTAAAGAGTGGAGTGACATTTGCAATTTTCCAGTCCTCCAGAACTATGCCAGAATCAAGTGATTCTTGAAAGATCACGACCAATGCATCCATTATCTCTTCAGCAACCTCTCTCAGGACTCTGGAATGTAGTCCATCTGGTCCAGGTGACTTATCCACCTTAAGATCTTTGAGTTTGCCAGCACTTTTCCCTTTGTAAAGGCAATGGCACTCACTCCTGCTCACAGATCTCTGGCACACTGATAGAGTCTTCCACAGATGCAAAGTACCCATTATGTTCATCTGCCATTTCTTTATCCCCCATTACTACCTCACCAGCATCATTTTCCAGTGGTCCAATATCAACTCTCAACTCCTGTTTACTATTTACAGAAATGAAATAATTTTTAGTATCCTGCTTTATATTGTTGGCTAATTTACCCTCATATTTCATCTTTTTCTTTCTTATAGTTGTTTTAGTTGCCTTTTGTTTGATTTTAAAAGCTTCCCAATCATCTAACTTCCCACTGAGTTTTACTACCTCACATGCCCTTTCCTTGGTTTTTATGCAGTTTTTACTTCCCTTGTCAGCCACGGTTGCCTACCCCTGCCATTTGAGAACAACTTCTTCTGTGGGACATATCTATCCTGTGCCTTGTGAACTATTCCCAGAAACTTCAGTCATCTCTACCAGTATCCCCCTCCAATTCACCTGGGCAAGCTCCTCTTTCATGCCTCAGTAATTCCTTTTATTCCATTGTGATACCGATACATGTGACTTATGCTTCTCCCTCTTGAATTGCAGTATGAATTCAATCACATTATGAGCACTGCCTCCTAAGGTTCCTTTACATTAAGCTCCCTAATAAGATCTGGGTTATTACACAACACCCAATCTGAGATAGCCTTTCCCTGAGTAGGCTCAAGCACAAACTGCTCTCAAAAGCCATCTCATAGGCATTCAACAAATTCCCTCTCTTGTGATCCGACGCTAACCTGATTTTCCCCATGTCCTTGCATATTGAATTCCCCATTACAATTGTCTCATTACTCTTATTACATGCCTTTTCCAGATCCCTTTGCAATGTCAACCCCACACTTTGACTACTATTTGGAGGCCGATATATGATTCTCATAACGGTTTTTCTCCCCTTATAGTTTCTTAACTCCACCCATAACGATTCAACATTTTCTGACCTTGTCACCTGTTTCTAATTCCATCTCTTACCAACAGAGCCACACCACCGCCTGTGCCTTCCTGTCTGTCCTTCTGATACAAAGTGTATCCTTTGATGTTAAGCTCCCAACTATGGCCTTCTTTCAGCTCTGCCCACTATGTCAAACTGATCAATCTCTAATTTGACTTAGTCTACTGCTAAAAGTGCTCTTTTGTTAAGCCGAGGTGGTATGCAGGGGGTGAAAAACATTGCCCAGAATTGCTAGGATTTTCTGGAGGGTCCTTTGTTCTACCACGGCTTCCAGTGTGTTCAGTTTGGCTCACAATAACAGAGCCAGCCTTTCTACAGACTGGTAGAATATGTGAAAGAGAAGCCTGCATCCTCCAAAGGTCCTCAGTCTTCGCAGGAAGCAGAGGTGACTCTTGTCCCTTCTTGTCCACAGCCTATGTGTTGGTGCCACTCGTCTGTCATCCAGGCGCACCCCCAGGGTACTTGTAGGTCCTCTCCACATCCACATTCTCACCATTAATTGTAACAGGAAGCAGTGCAGTCTCAGTCTTCCAGAAGTCCATCACCATCTCCTTTTTCTTACTAATGTTGAGCTGCAGATGATTCAGCTTGCGTCATTTGACAAAGTTCTCCACCAGGGCCCTATATTCATCCTCCCGTTCTCTCTTTAAAAACACAGCTATTGCTGAGTCGTCAGAGAATTTCTGCAGGTGACATGACTCAGTGTTGTATCTAAAGTCTGAGGCATACAGGGTAAACAGGAAGGGAGCAATATTGTCCCCTGTAGAGCCCCAGTTCTGCTTATAGCCATGTCTGACACACAGCTCTGAAGCCACACAAACTGTGGTCTGCCAGTCAGGTAGTCCATTATCCAGGATACAATGGAAGTGCCAGCCTGCATTGAATAGAGCTTTTACCCCAGCAATGAGGGCTGGATGGTATCGAAGGCACTTGAGAAATCAAAAAACATGATCCTCACAGTGCTACCCTGCTTATCCAAATGGGAGTAGGCTCTGTTCAGCAGGTAGATGACAGCATCATCGAATCCAATGTGCTCCTCATAGGCAAACTCAGGGGATAGAGGACTCATCTGACCAGATGAAAATATAGTTGGATGAATTAGCAAGTTCGTGGATGACAGCAAGACTAGTGGAGTTGTGGACAATGCAAAGGACTATCAAAAATACTGGGATATAGATCAGTTATAGATATAGCAGAGAGTTTAATCTGGACAAATATGAGTTGGTGCACTTTGGGAGATCAAATTTAAGGAGAAAGTATACAGTTAATGGCAAGGCTCTTAATAGCATTGAGGCACAGAAGGATTTTGGGTCCAGGTCCATCATTCACTGCACGTGGATAAAATGGTAACAAAGACTCGGGGCATGCTGGTTTTCATTGGTAGAGGTGTTGAATATAGGAGTAAGGAAGTCACACTGCAGCTACATAAAACTTCAGTCAAACCACACTTGGAGTATTACATACAGTTCAGCCGTCCCATTGCGGGAAGAATGTGGAAACTGTGGAGAGGGTGCAGGAGGTTTACCAGGATGTTGTCTGTATCAGAGTCTATGAGCCGTAAGGAAAGGTTGAACAAACTTTGGATGTTCTCTTTTGAGTGTCAGAGGCTGAGGAGAGACCCGACAGAGGTTTTTTTTAATTATGAGAGCCATAGGTAGGGTAGACAGTCAAAATCTTTTCCCTAAGATACTAATGTAAAATACTAGAAAACATACTTTTAAGATTATAGGGGGCAGCTTAAAGGGAAGGTGAGGAGCAAGACCTCTACACGGAAGGAGTAAGTTACCAGGTGTAGCGCTGGAATTGGGCAGTGTTTGAGGTTTTCTAGATAGACACATGAGTCTGAAGGGAATGGGGGGATATGGATGATACACAGAAGAAGAACATTTAGTATAAACTAGCATCAAGATCAGCACAACGTCATGGGCTGAATGACCTGCCTGGTGTTGTAATATTCTATGTTCTACGTTAAAATCCTCTAATCAGATAGCACTCTGGTGAATCTTCTCTGCACTCTATCAATCAGATTGTTTTAAAATACATCAACATTTAATGTTTACTTAATAGTTGCTCTCTTTTTACTTCATCTTTTGTTATATAATGCTCAATCTTCTCTTCAATGTCAGTGTTACCTGATCTGTTTCCAAGGCATGTATTGAAACAAAGGAATTCATTAATATTTCTGGCAATTCAGCAACACTGTCTGAGATTTTGTTCTCCCAAAGTATTCCTATTTCATTTTTCCTTTCTATAAATCTGCAGAATATTGTAATAATTTATTCTTTGGAATTGTAATTTGCCCTCCAATTTCTGCTCTCCAAATACAAAAGGAGAGAGAGAAAGGAATGTGAGAATTGCAAAATGCAGAGCAGCAGAATGTACCTGACTGGTCAGGCTGGACCATTCTCCACTCAGAGGGGAAATATCAACCAGCCAGCTGAGCCAATATCACAGATGAATGCCTGTGGTAGACAGAAAAATAAAATAACTTTCAGCAGTATAATATTTGATATTTCAACAATATCTGATATTTTGTCCAGAAGGCTGCAATATGCCCATGAAGTGCTGTTCTCGAGCTTGTACTGGTGCCCACTGTAATAACACAGAATGTCACAGACCAGTAGGTTAAAGTGAGAGTGGGAGAGAATTAAAGATGCAAGAGAAATAGGAAGCTCATGTTCTACCAGGAGACTGAACCTTGGTGGTCCAGTGTAAAGGAGACACATTGAGAACATCGAATGTGGAACACTGGACTGAAAGAAATGCAAGTGAGTTGCATTTCATCTGGAAAGATCTTTGAGATCTCTAGGTAATGGGAAAAGAAGAGATAAGATGATAAGTTTTTCCATCATTTGCAGTTACAAGGGACGCGTTGTAAGTAGTTGATTCACACGGTTTTTGCGAGTATTTTTCTAAGCCCCAAAGAACCTGGTTCCTGGGCCATGAATATTGTTTCTAGGGAAGGTGGGGCTTTTAGAAGTGAGATTGGCTGCAGTTTTACATCTTAACTAATGTGGGAACAAATCCCTTACTGGGTAATCTGTTTATTCTGGTGGGGCTGATTTAATTTGAGCTGGCAGGGTAAGGAGACTCAGAGTAATTGTGCATGGAATAAAGACGTTTCAGTAGGGAGGATAAGTGATAAAGTGAACTTTAAGAGAATTCAATCATAATTTCATAAATTTTCATGCAAATCTTCTTAAACAAGACCATTGATGGCTTTGTTGCAAAGATATGAAGATAGGTGGAGGGGCAGGTAGTTTTCAGGAAGTAGAGAGGCTATAGAAGGACTTAGACAGATTGGAGAATAGCCAAAGAAGTGGCCGATGAAATAGTGTTGTGGACAGTGTGGTCATGTATTTTGGTAGAAGAAATGAAAGGGTTGACTATTTTCTAAATGGAGAGAAAATACAAAAATCTGAGGTGCAAAGAGACTTGGGAGTCCTTGTGCAAGATTCCCAAAAGGTTAATTTGCTGGTTGAGTCTGTGGTGAGGAAGGCAAATGCAACGTTAGCATTCATTTCAAGAGGACTAGAATATAAGAGCAAGGATATAATGTTGAGGCCTCGCTTGGAGTATTGTGAGCAGTTTTGAGCCCTTATCTCAGAAAGGATGTGCAGAAACTAGAGAGGATTCAAAAGAGGTTCATGAAAATGATTCTGGGTTTGAATAGCTTATCATATGAAGAATATTTGATGGCTCTGGGTCTGTGGTCACTGGAGTTTAGAATAATGGTGAGTGACCTAATTGAAATTCATTGAATGGTGAAAGGTCATAATAGAATGGATGTGGAGATGATGTTTCCTCTGGTGGGAGAGTCTCAGACCACCACAGCCTCAGAATAGAGGGGTGTCCTTTGAATGGAGATGAGGAGGAATTTCTTTAGCCAGAGAGTGGTGAATCTGTGGAATTCATTGCCACAGGCAGCCGTAGAGGCAAAGTTTGCATATATATTTAAGGCAGAAGTTGATCGATTCTTGTTTAGTCAGGGCATGAAGGGATATAGGTGAAGACAGGAGATTGGGGCTGAGATGAAAAATGGATCAGCCATGATGAAATGGCGGAGCAGACTTGTTGAGCCAAATGGCATAATTCTGCTCCTATGTCTTATGGTCTTATATAGGATATCACTTTGCTGGGGCAGTCTTACAGACATCTCAACGTTTAACGGAAATAGAGGAGCAGATATGCAGGCAGACAGCAGAGAAATGTCATAAAAATAGGATTATTATACCGTGGGATTTTAATTTCCCAAATATTAACTGTGATTACTTCAAGATTAAAGGCTAAGAGGGGGTAGAATTTTTGAGATGTATCCAGGAGAGCTTTTTGACGCAGTAGGTAGGCCAACAATGGAAAGAGCAATGTTGTGATTTATCTTGGCGAAAATAACTGGTCAAGTGGAGGGACTGCCAGTAAGGCAACATTTTGGAGATAATAATTAAGGAAATGGGTGGCAGGGTGGAGATATCGTATCTACTGAAGCAGGTGCAAAGCTCTCCGTCCTTTCACTAGCCAGCAGGTCACCCTCAGACAATTTGTAGCACCTACATAGCCCCCCCAACAGGGTCACATGAAACATGTGCTGGATGGTCGCATGAGCAGTTGGTGCATATCACAAGTTCTGATTATGTGACCACTGACGGCAGGGAGACAGCCTCTGAAGAGTATATATAGTGGCTGGGGTCACCCTGCTAGTAAAGAGACTGCTCAGAAGAAGGCAATGGCAAACCACTTCTGTAGAAAACTTTGCCAAGAACAGCCATGTTCATGAGACCACCATTGCCCACACCATACGACATGGCTCGTAATGATGATGGGTTAAGGAAAAGGACAGAGATGGACCAGGAATTAATTTCTTAAACTAGGGCAAGACCAAATTCAATCATATCAGGAAGCACCTGGCAAAGGTAGACTGGAAATGCCTACATGTAGATAAATATACAGCTACAGAGTGGGAAACACTCAGAAGAGAAATAACAAGGTTCCCTGTAAGAGGAAAAGCCAGTGTTAATTAGCACAAGGAACACTGGATGTTGAAGGTTGGATAATGAGACATGAAGGAAGAATATGACAGGTACAGGGAACTAATGATAGGGGAGGACTATGTAGGCAAAACTAGATTTTATCAAACGTGTTCAGGAAATTTCCCTTAGTCAATATATAGAGATTCCAACTAAAGAGAATGCAAAGCTGTATCTCCTATTAGGGAAAGAGGCAGGACAGGTGACAGAAGTGTGCGTGTGTGTGTGTGTGTGTGTGTGTGTGTGTGTGTGTGTCTATGCGCGCGTGTGTGAGTGTGGTGTGGGGGACAACATTTGGATCCAATGATCATAATGTCATTAGCTTCAAGACTATTATAGAGAAGGATGGGTCTGGTCCTTAGGCTGAGATTCTAAATTGGAGAAAAGTCAGTTTTAAAGATCTGATCTGGCAAGTGTGGATTGGGACAGGTTGTTTTCTGGCAGAAGAATACTTGATATCTAGGACATCTTCAAAAGTGAAATTTTAAGGGTATAAAGTTTGTATGTTCCTGTCAGAATAAAAAGTAAGGCTAAGAGGTTAAGGGAAACTTGGTTTTTGTTGAATATTGAGACCCTGATTAAGAAGAAGGAGGTGTATCGCAGGTTTTGGCAGAAAGGAACAAATGATCACTTGAGAAGTATAAAAATTGTAGGAGACACTTAAGAGAGAAATCAGGAGGGCTAAAAGCATAGCTCTTTTGTTAGGGTGTCACGGTAGCACACCGATTAGCGCGACACTATTAGAGCTTGGGGTGTCAAGAGTTCGGAGTAAAATTCCGGTGCTGTCTGTAAGGAGTTTGTACATTCTCTATGTGACCAAATGGTTTCCCTCTGGGTTCTCTGGTTTTCTCCCACAATGCAAAGACTTACGGGTTAGTAGGTTAATTGGTCATTGTAAATTGTCCTGTGATTAGGGTGGGGTTAAATAAGCAGGTTGCTGGGCAGTGTGGCTCGTTGGGCCGGATGGGCTTGTTCTGTGCAGTATCTCCAAATAAGATAAGTAAAAGCAAATTAAAAAAAAAGAAGGCAGACAAGGTGAAGGACAACCTTATGGACATCTACAGATATATTATAAACAAAAAGATAGCAAACGACAAAATTAGTCCTCTTGAGGATCAACAGGGTCATCTACACATAGAGCAGAAAGTGATGGGGAGATCTTAGATGGATTTTCTTGGGTGATGGACACAGTTTATAGAAATAAGGCAAAGCCGAAGTAAGATCAATGACCATATACAAATTACAGAAGAGGAGGTACCTGCTACCTTGAGGCAAATTAGGGTGGATAAATCCCCAGGGTCTGACAAGATGTCCCCTTGGACCCTGGAGGAGGCAAGTGCAGAAATTGCAAGGCACTGGCAGAGGTACTTAAAACATCTTCAGCTGAGGGTGAGGTGCTGGGGGACTGGAGGATAGCTAATGTTGTTTGTTGTTCACAAAAGGCTCTAAGAATAAGCTGGGAAATTATAGGCCGGTGATCCTGACGTCAGTAGTGGGTAAATTATTGGAAGGTATTCTAAGTGACCAGATATATAAGTATTAAGGATAATTTGCATGATTTTGTGTATGCTAGGTCTTATCTAACCAATCTTATAGAGTTTTTTGAGGAGTTTACCAGGAAAGTAGATGAAGACAAGGCAGTGGTTGTTGTCTACATGAGGCCTTTGACAAAGTCCCGCATTGAGGCTGGATCAGGAGGTTCAGTCACTTTGCATTCAGATTGAGGTAGTAAACTGGAGTTGACATTGGCTTCATAGGAGAAGCTTGATAGTGGTAGTAGATGGTTGCCTTTTTGACTGGAGGCCTGTGACTAGGGATCGGTGCTGGATCCTTTGTAGTTTGCCTTCCACATCAACAATCTGGATGTTAATGTGGTAAACTGGATCAACAATTTGCAGTGTTACGTACCCCGTAACTGGGTTGCCAAACCAGCAGAAATGGATCACTCAGTTGGAGTCTGGATTACCGGAACTAAGAAAGTTTTATTAAAGAAATAAGCAACACAGTACTCTAATCAAAAGGATAATAAATGCAACAGTTCAGCAATGATAAACACACATGTACACAGAACTAGGATAACAGGATCAATCAAGCTCTATCGTCGTCTAGGGGTAAATGACCAGTTTCAAAGTGACACAAAGTTCAGTTCAATTGAGTTTAGTTCAGTTCACAGTAATCACTGCCGTGGCGATGGACGGGGGTGGGGGGGGGGGGAAGGAGAGAGAGAGCAAAAGCAAATGAATATTTAAATGACTTCCACACAGACCTTCAATACTCTTCGCAGTCAGCTTTCGGGCGAGCCCTTTGTAATGTCTTCTGAGGTCACCGACTGTGACCCCTCCGTTTTCAGATACGATCGCTCCCCTGCAGTGAACCTGGCACCCAGGCAAGGGCGGACACACACCAGGTTCCCGCTGATCGTACCTTTCCACCCTGTGCGTCTATGTCTTGGTCCCGCGACCAGCCCTCCAAAACCCCCACCGACTTGTGGGAGGCGCACCGCTTCCAGGGTCTTGTTACCTCGTGGTGTCGTGTGTTGCCTTAGCGAACCTGTCCCTTTTTATCCCCCTGCTGGGGTATCGCCTGTCCATGACTTCAAACAGTTCAGGGTTCAAAGAGGAGCCGATCTTGACAGCTCTCAGACCGTGTCTCCTTCTGTTAAACTCTCCCGTCCCTTCATTAACATCTCCAAATGCTGCTCTATTGTTTTCTTTATCTCTCTTTCTCCTGCAGACAGGTGGCAGACCAACTGCTGATCCCACTGGTGCCAGCACAGGGCAGTTAACATCTTAGTCTATGTGTACTTTTGTCACAGCCCTCACCTTTAAGGATTTTTACCGGGGTAAAAATTACAAACATGAATACATTATTTGATACACACAAATATACATCTTCATCAGTTATTTGGCTAATACAGTGAATTTTAAGTTGTCAACACCTTGACAGACAGTCAGCAATCACATTTTCCGTTCCTTTTATATGTGTAATTTTTATATCAAATTCCTGTAGAACCAGACTCCAACTTAGCAATCTTTTGTTTTTATCTTTCATAGTGGCCAAAAACACTAATGGGTTGTGGTCAGTGTAAATTACCAGTGGTTTCCGTGCTGGGCAAATATAAACTTCAAAATGTTGTAATGCTAGTATGATGGCCAGTAACTCCTTTTCCACAGTGGAATAATTTCTCTGATGGGTATTAAATTTCTTGGAAAAGTAAGCGACTGGGTGCTCAACCCCCTCTTTGTCTGTCTGCAACAACACTGCCCCGGCAGCTTCGCCGCTAGCATCTGTTGCTAGGGAGAAGGTTTTTGAAAAATCACGCGCATTTAGCACAGGATGGTGACACAGAATCGCCTTCAGACTCTCGAAGGCTTGTTGGCAAAGATCGTTCCACACAAACTTCGCATTCTTTGGCAAAAGCTTAGTGAGAGGGAGGGAAATATCCGCAAAGTTTTTGCAAAACTTCCTATAGTACCCCACCATCCCCAAGAACCTTCTCAGGGCTCTCTTGTCTGTCGGGGTGGGGACCTCCGGGATAGCCCGCATCTTAGCCTGCATCGGAGCCAGCTGCCCCTGTCCTACCACATATCCCAGATAAGTGACCTTCGTGTGGCCGAACTTACTTTTTGCGAGGTTCACTGTCAGGTTGGCTTCGGACAGCCGTTTAAATAGCTCCTTTACCACCACAATGTGCTCCTCCCATGTGTCACTCCAGACCACTAAATCATCAATATATGTTTCTGTGTTCCTTAGTCCCTTTATTACTGAATTAATCATCCTCTGGAAGGTCCCTGGGGCGTTTTTCATGCCAAAAGGTAGAACATTATACTTGTATAAACCGGAGGGAGTGACAAATGCCGAGATTTCTCTAGCCCGGTCGGTTAAAGGAACACACCAGTATCCTTTCAGTAAATCGATCTTGGTGATGTACGTAGCTCTCCCCACTTTATCGATGCAATCGTCTACCCTTGGGATGGGGTAAGCATCAGTTTTCGTGATAGCATTCACCTTTCTGTAATCTGTACAGAATCGGATGCTCCCATCGGCTTTCGGGACAACCACACAGGGGGACGCCCATTCCGACTTGGATGGCCTAATAATATCTGTGGCTAGCATGTGCTCAATCTCTTCCCCCACTAGCTTGCCTTTCTCCAAGTTCATCCTATAGGGGTGTTGTTTAATAGGCCGGTCTGAGGTGACCACAACATCATGCACCGTCCCTTTGCATCGCCTCGGGACATCCAGACATACATCTGCGTGCCGGTTAATTAGCTTTATCAATGGCCCGCTTTGTTCGGGGGTTAGGTGAGAGACCTTATTAGCAAATTTAGCCAGAACAATAGAGTTCTCCAGTCGGGTCGGCACCATATTCATCATTTCAAGATGGGTTTTCCCCGTATCATTCGACACCCCAGTCTCATTAATTTCCGTGATAACACCAACCGGGTTTTCTTTCTGATCGTGGTAGGCTTTTAACATGTTAATGTGTACCAACTGTGTGGGTTTACGCCTGTCCTGCGTTTCGATAACATAATTCAAAGGGTCTATCTTTTTAATTACCTTGTACGGATCGTGGAATCTCGCCTGGAGGGGGTTGGCTACCACTGGGAACAGAACTAAGACCCGATCGCCCACTTGGAACACTTTTTCGCGGGCACGCCTATCATACCATTTTTTCATTTTAGTCTGGGAGTGTCGCAGATTTTCTTTGGCAAGGTCACAGATCCTTTCAAGCCTCTCACGAAATTTTAAAACATAATCAATCACATTAACTTGGACTGCTGGACTGGACCATTGCTCTTTTAGTAAGGTCAGGGGTCCTCTGGGTCGATGACCAAAGATGAGCTCGAATGGGCTGAGCCCCAATGACTCTTGAACTGTGTCTCTCACGGCAAATAAGAGGAGGGGCAAAGCATCATCCCAGCTCCTAGCGTTTTCTTGACAGTAAATTTTAATCATGGTCTTTAATGTGGCGTGGAATCGTTCCAACGCCCCTTGTGACTCAGGGTGGTACGCGGAGGCCAAAATCTGCTTTGCTCCCATCTCATCCAACATCTGTCAGAATGTGTGAGATGTGAAGACACTCCCCTGATCCGACTGGATTTCCCTGGGCAGCCCCACCGTAGTGAAAAATTTCACAAGCGCCTTTACCACGGCGGGCGCCTTCATGCTTGCCAGGGGCACCGCCTCCGGAAACCTGGTGGCGGCGCACATCATAGTCATCACATGCTCTCGCCCACTCGCAGTTCTGGGCAGGGAACCAACAAAATCCACAATTACTCGACAAAAAGGTTCCCCGAAAGCGGGTATCGGACAAAGGGGCGCCTTAGGCAGGACCTGATTTGGCTTTCCCACCACCTGACATAAATGACATCGCCTACAATATTCAACAATATCTTTCCTCATGTTCGGCCAGTAAAATTCTTCCATAATTCTGTCGACTGTCTTCCTCACCCCAAAATGTCCACCGAGGGGTACCTTGTGGGCCAGGTTAAAAATCTCGCCCCTATAAATTTTCGGCACTACCACCTGGTGTACAACTCCCCATTCCTCATCTGCGGGCACAGTACGTGGTCTCCATTTCCTCATTAGTACTCCCTCCTTCACATAATAGCCTACTGGCTCCCTTTTTAATTCTGCGTCAGAGAGAGCTGTCTCCGCCAAATCCATCAGCTCCTCATCTCGCTCCTGTGCCTGTATAAAGTCCTTCCTGGCTAATGCTAAGTCTGCCTCAGCCCCCTCACCTCCTTTTGTTCCACCACGCTCCTTCTTTTCACTTTCTACCCCCTCCTCGTACAAGGCTGGCAGAAACGTCTCAGCTAACTGTATATCAGCCTCTGCAGCCTTCCTCGACATCCACCGAGTTACTGCACAAACGGGATAAACCTGCGAGTCCATGGGCAGGGCCTCAATGCTGGCAGGCTGACTTGTCAATCTCATGGCTGGGAACACAGTTCCCCCCGCGAGGTCATTACCGAGCAAGACTTCCACGCCTTTCATCGGTAATTCGGGCCTCACCCCGGTCGTGACTAGTTCAGAGACCAAGGTGCTTTGTAGATGTATCTGGTGCAAAGGCACGGCTTCAGTCCCTTTTCCAATGCCTTTGATCACACTGACCTCCCCAGTCTTGGTCTCTGAACTAAAGTCTAAAACACTCCTCAAGATCAGTGACTGACAAGCTCCCGTGTCTCTCCAGATCCGTACTGGAACTGGGTTTAACCCCTCCTTCACCGACACCAATCCGGCCGAGATAAACCTCTCGCGCCCTTCCTGAACTCTATCAGACCTCCTCTCTCCTGGAGGTTGGTTTGCCGGCTCAATACAGCCAGTCGGAACCCCCGTTTTTCCTTTCCCCGTCTCCTTCTTTGGGGCAAAGCACCTGGACGCAAAGTGTCCGACTTTCCCACAATTATAACAGACGACCCCAGGAGACTTCCTACCAGACTGCTCCTGTCTACCTTATCCTTCTCACTAGTCCCTGGCTTATTTTCTGACTTTTCTGGCGGACTCTCCCCGCCATCCTGACTACCCTTCTGATAGCCTTTATTCGGGACAAACTTCATTCTATGCGTCAACGCGTACTCATCCGCTAACTTAGCAGTTGCGGCTAACGTGGCTGCCTCTCTCTCATCCAGGTAGGGTCTCATACCCTCAGGGACACAACCTTTAAACTGCTCAATCAGGATCAGCTGTAGCAGTCTGTCATAATCCCCATCTATCCCCTTCGAGGCGCACCAACGCTCACAATATGTCTGCATCTCACGGGCAAACTCTAAATACGTGCTTCCTCGCATTCCGGAACCTCTGCCGGTATGCCTCTGGAACCAACTCATAAATCCTGAGGATGGCCTCTTTCACCACCTCATACCTCTGGGCATCTTCCGCGGACAAAGCTGAGTAAGCTTGTTGGGCTTTTCCTTTAAGTACACTCTGAAGCAAAACAGCCCACTTATCCCTCGGCCAGTCCTGACTTGTAGCAACTTTTTCGAAATGGAGAAAGTACCGATCCACGTCGGTATCGTCAAATGAGGGAACCAGCCTAACCTCCTGGGTCACTCTGAACCCTCCACCTTGGTTCGGCATGGGCCCCTGCGCTGCCATCATCTTTAACTTCTCCAGCTCAAATTCCCTTTCCCTCTGTTTCTCCAACTGCCTCTCTTCTCGCTCCAGCTGTCTCTGTTTCTCTTTCTCCTACCTTTCTAACTCTCTCTCTCTCCTGCCTTTCTAACTGTCTCTCTCTCTCTCCTGCCTTTCTAACTGTTTCTCTTCGTGTTCTAACTGCCGTACCCATGCTCGAGTCTCAGTTTTTCAAGCTGTACCTGTACCGCGTCTCCAGCAGGTTTTTCAATAGACACCACCCCCAGCTCGCCTTGGGGAAACACACCTTTAGATACATAGTGCTCTATGATAGCTCTGTGTATCTCCTCTCTCCTCATTGTCGACTTCCCCTTAGCAAGATTCAACCGTTTGGCCACAGCTGCCAATTCCACTTTCCTGGCATCCTCTAATGCCTCCAAGGTCGGCGCCTTTAGAAATTCCTCAATCTCCATTTCTGCTGTTTGCCTTTTCTTTCTTTCGGGAATTTCAACCCAATCAATTTACTCCGTCCCAAATTTAGCGTTCAAAATCCGGGACGAGAACCCCACTTATGTCACGTACCCCGTAACTGGGTTGCCAAACCAGCAGAAATGGATCACTCAGTTGGAGTCTGGATTACTGGAACTAAGAAAGTTTTATTAAAGAAACAAGCAACACAGTACTCTAATCAAAAGGATAATAAATGCAACAGTTCAGCAATGATAAACACACATGTACACAGAACTAGGATAACAGGATCAATCAAGCTCTATCGTCGTCTAGGGGTAAATGACCAGTTTCAAAGTGACACAAAGTTCAGTTCAATTGAGTTCAGTTCAGTTCACAGTAATCACTGCCGTAGCGATGGATGGGGGGGGGGTGGGGGGGAAGGAGAGAGAGAGCAAAAGCGAATGAATATTCAAACGGCTTCCACACAGACCTTCGATATTCCTTGCAGTCAGCTTTCGGGCGAGCCCTTTGTAATGTCTTCTGAGGTCACCGACTGTGACCCCTCTGTTTTCAGATACGATCACTCCTCTGCAGTGAACCTGGCACCCAGGCAAGGGCGGACACACACCAGGTTCCTGCTGATCGTACCTTTCCACCCTGTGCGTCTATGTCTTGGTCCCGCGTTCAGCCCTTCAAAACCCCCACCGACTTGTGGGAGGCGCACCGCTTCCAGGGTCTCGTTACCTCGCGGTGTCATGTGTCGCCTTAGCGAACCTGTCCCTTTTTATCCCCCTGCTGGGGTATCGCCTGAACATCACTTCAAACAGTTCAGGTTTCAAAGAGGAGCCGATCTTGACAGCTCTCAGACCATGTCTCCTTCCGTTACTCTCTCCCGTCCCTTCATTAACATCTCCAAATGCTGCTCCATTGTTTTCCTTATCTCTCTTTCTCCTGAAGACAGGTGGCAGACCAACTGCTGATCCCACTGGTGCCAGCACAGGACAGTTAACATCTTAGTCTATGTGTACTTTTGTCACAGCAGATAATACCAAGATTGGAGCTGCAGTGAACAGTGAAGAAGACTATCAAAGCTTACAGCGGGACCTGGACCAGCTTGAAAAATAGGCTGAAAAATGGCCGATGGAATTTAATGCAGACGAGTGGGAGGTATTACCCTTTGGCAGGACAACCAGGGTAGGGCATAAACAGTGAACAGTAGGGCACTGAGGAGAGTGGTAGAACAGAAGGATCTAGGAACATGGATATATAATTAGTTGAAAGTGGCATCACAGGTAGATAAGGTCAAAACGAGAGCTTTTGGCACATTGGCCTTCAGCAATCAGAGTACTGAGTACAGGAGTTGGAATGTTATGTGGAAGTTATATAATACATTGCTGAGGCCAAATTTGGATGTGGCCAAGACTTGAACACCTGAGTTATAGGGAAAGGTTGAACGGGTTATGACTCTGTTCCCTGGAGAATAGGAGAATGAAGGAAGTACACAAAATTAGGAGGAGTATAGAAAGAGTTAATGCAAGCAGGCTTTTTCCACTGTGATTGCCTGAGACTAGAACTAGAGGTCATGGGTTAAGAGTGAAAGGTGAAATATTTAAAAGGAACCTGAGAGGAAATTTCTTCACTCAGTGGGTGGTGTGAGCGTGCAATGAAAAGCTAGCAAAAGTGGATGTAGGTTTGATTGCAGTGTTTAAGAGAGGTTTCAATAAATACATGAATGGGAGGGGTTTGGAGGGCTATGGTCAGGTACAGGTCGATGGGACTATGTAGTGTAATAGTTCAGCATGGACTAGACGGGCTGAAGGGACTGTTTCTGTGTTGTAGTGTTTTATGACTCTGACAAAATGGAGGTTGCAGAACAGTCTCACAAAATGACAGTCTCCGCCACATGGTAAGAACAAAGATGTTTGGTCTGTCTATTTCCAGTGCCCTTGGCTTATTCCAGTTAGATGTTTTCTTCCATATTTTAATTCCTTCATGGCCAACAGGGTGAGTGATTGTGGTGTGGGCTGGGTGGGTGACAGGAGTATTTCATCTGTGGCATCTTCATCAGTCAATTGTCCAACTTGTAGGGCAAGTTGAGATGAGAAAACTGAGCAAATACTGTTGTATCCATGGTGGAGGCATTAATGAAAGGAACCCCACTGTATGTAATAACCACTTCACCGGGCTCTCTGCTGCCACTGCTTTACGAGCATTAAAGGCATCTCCTTACCCGTGGCTGACAAGAGAAATTAGGGATAGTATCAATTCCAAAGAAGAAGCATACAAATTAGCCAGAGAAAGTGGATCACCTGAGGACTGGGAGAAATTCAGAGTTCAGCAGAGGAGGACAAAGGGCTTAATTAGGAAGGGGAAAAAAGATTATGAGAGAAAACTGGCAGGAAACATAAAAACGGACTGTAAAAGCTTTTATAGATATGTGAAAAGGAAAAGACTGGTAAATACAAATGTAGGTCCCCTGCAGACAGAAACAGGTGAATTGGTTATGGGGAGCAAGGACATGGCAGACCAATTGAATAATTACTTTGGTTCTGTCTTCACTAAGGAGGACATAAATAATCTTCCAGAAATAGTAGGGGACAGAGGGTCCAGTGAGATGGAGGAACTGAGCGAAATACATGTTAGTAGGGAAGTGGTGTTAGGTAAATTGAAGGGATTGAAGGCAGATAAATCCCCAGGGCCAGATGGTCTGCATCCCAGGGTGCTTAAGGAAGTAGCCCAAGAAATAGTGGATGCATTAGTGATAATTTTTCAAAACTCGTTAGATTTTGGACTAGTTCCTGAGGATTGGAGGGTGGCTAATGTAACTCCACTTTTTAAAAAAGGAGGGAGAGAGAAACCGGGGAACTATAGACCGGTTAGCCTAACGTCGGTGGTGGGGAAACTGCTGGAGTCAGTTATCAAGGATGTGATAACAGCACATTTGGAAAGCGGTGAAATGATCGGACAAAGTCAGCATGGATTTGTGAAAGGAAAATCATGTCTGACGAATCTCATAGACTTTTTTGAGGATGTAACTAGTAGAGTGGATAGAGAAGAACCAGTGGATGTGGTATATTTGGATTTTCAGAAGGCTTTTGACAAGGTTCCACACAGGAGATTAGTGTGCAAACTTAAAGCACACGGTATTGCGGGTAAGGTATTGGTGTGGGTGGAGAGTTGGTTAGCAGACAGGAAGCAAAGAGTGAGAATAAACGGGACCTTTTCAGAATGGCAGGCGGTGACTAGTGGGGTACCGCAAGGCTCAGTGCTGGGACCTCAGTTGTTTACAATATATATTAATGACTTGGATGAGGGAATTAAATGCAGCATCTCCAAGTTTGCGGATGACATGAATCTGGGTGGCAGTGTTAGCTGTGAGGAGGACGCTAAGAGGATGCAGGGCGACTTGGATAGGTTGGGTGAGTGGGCAAATTCATGGCAGATGCAATTTAATGTGGATAGATGTGAAGTTATCCACTTTGGTGGCAAAAATAGGAAAACAGATTATTATCTGAATGGTGGCCGATTAGGAAAAGGGGAGGTGCAACGAGACCTGGGTGTCATTATACACCAGTCATTGAAAGTGGGCATGCAGGTACAGCAGGCGGTGAAAAAGGCGAATGGTATGCTGGCATTTATAGCGAGAGGATTCGAGTACAGGAGCAGGGAGGTACTACTACAGTTGTACAAGGCCTTGGTGAGACCACACCTGGAGTATTGTGTGCAGTTTTGGTCCCCTAATCTGAGGAAAGACATCCTTGCCATAGTGGGAGTACAAAGAAGGTTCACCAGATTGATTGCTGGGATGGCAGGACTTTCATATGAAGAAAGACTGGATGAACTGGGCTTGTAATCGTTGGAATTTAGAAGATTGAGGGGGGATCTGATTGAAATGTATAAGATCCTAAAGGGATTGGACAGGCTAGATGCAGGAAGATTGTTCGCGATGTTGGGGAATTCCAGAACGAGGGGCCACAGTTTGAGGATAGAGGGGAAGCCTTTTAGGACCGAGATTAGGAAAAACTTCTTCACACAGAGAGTGGTGAATCTGTGGAATTCTCTGCCACAGGAAACAGTTGAGGCCAGTTCATTGGCTATATTTAAGAGGGAGTTAGATATGGCCCTTGTGGCTACGGGGGTCAGGGGGTATGGAGGGAAGGCTGGGGCGGGGTTCTGAGTTGGATGATCAGCCATGATCATAATAAATGGTGGTGCAGGCTCGAAGGGCCGAATGGCCTACTCCTGCACCTATTTTCTGTGAGATCTATGAAATCTTACACTGCTTCCTGATGGACACAGAACCACTGGCATTTTGGACAATGACACAGGGGTACTCTGAGAAAAGGGAATCTCGCATCAATCCTACCTACCTATGAAATGTTGTTTTAGTAGCGACATAGTGTATGGCACACCATGGCGAACATGCCCACGTGAAGTGAGCTGAGAATCAGAAAGAGCCAGTTTTGTCTTGGGAAAAATTCGAGCTTTATACAGTCTACTCTACAATTTTGAGTGATCCTTTGACTAGGCACCTTTAAAGGTAACTGGATCATAAAGCTGTGTATCTCTTTTATCCAGGATTGCTTCCTCCCATTTATCCATGCCCTGGTATACCAACTGATCTACTCATAAGGAATGTAGTTACAGCAACTGAATTTGGATAGTTTCCCCTCTAAAGATAGAAGTAAATTGTCTTTCCAAGTATTCTTAATACTTTTTGTATGATTACTCGGATACTGTTTATCATGTCCTATCCAGGGTTATTCCGGTCTGCGGTTCCTTTGTCTAGATGGATGATGATTGATACTCTCCTATGTATGGCAAAGATTACAAATGAAAAGTTGTCAAAATCCATTTCCATGCTCTGCTGCTCTGATTTATAGTAGCTCCTTAAGCAACATCTGTGAGACTGGTCTCTGCAGAGTAAATTGCAATAACCAACAATTGCAATTTGTATCTCCTAAAAAAAAATTGACCCTGCCTTAGGTGAGGTATTAATCCTGTCTCTGACCTTTTGCTCTGAATTAAAGGGATAGAAACATGATGGCACTGTGTCCCAAAATAAACAGATCAAGAACACTTCTCAGGCTGAGTATTTTCTGCAAGATTTGACCAACAGCAGCATGCCTCACGAGCATCTCTGAAAGTTCACAAGGACACAAGGTGAGGCAGATTTACTGGTCACTGCCGAAACCAGGGCAAATGGGGGAAATATCTAGTGGAGAAATTTGCACTGATGGTTATACTCAGCGTAGCCTGGGCTGAAGAAAGAATCCATAGTATCCCTCAGATAGTGAGAGGAAAAAATTGGAACCTGAAAAATCTCCGTCACATTCTGGCATTGGTCCCAGGCCTCTACTGCACTTTTGGCAGAACTGGGATTGAATTATTGCAAACACAACAATATTGATACATAATAATAATTTCTCTCCAGAAGTTTGATGGACTACCAGATTGTTTATAACTTGTCTCCTGTTGCCAAAAGCTGCACTCAGAGAACTCAGTCTGTGTGCCAAATGGTTTCAATAAAAGGTCTAGTTATAACAAATAAGGTGCTTCAATGTTTTTAAATTTTCTAATTACTAAGAGCGACTGGGTATGTTCAAAGGTAATGGGCCATAATGTTTAATTTAATATTTCTTAAAATTAGGGACAATGTTTTGAGAGTGTAAGTTCTTAGTCAATTAGAACTGATTGTTTTTAAGAATATCCAATAATCTTTCCCATAAATCTGGTGAATGTGTCATTATAAAGTTATTAAAAATAATTTTTATGTCCATGGTTGATACCCACCTAAAAATATCTACTTGTTCCATTTCTCCTGATGCTATTACCCAATATTAAATTTTTGACCTCACAACTGAAAGCTTCAAGCATCATAGAATCATGGCTTGTTTTTGATAGGAGGAGTGTTAGGTTTCTACATTCAGTGCACCATGATCCAAAGTTCCAAATTCAAAGTAAATTTATTATCAAGTAGTTATAGGCCACATACTACCCTGAGATTCATTAACTTGCAGGCATTCAGAGTAGAACAAAGAAATGCAAGAGGATCAATGAATAAATACAAACAACCAGTCTGAAAAATAAGGCAAACTGTGCAAATGGGAAAAAATAATAAATAAATAGATAGACAAATCAATAAATAACACTGAGAACATGAATTGCAGAGTCCTTGGAAATGAGTCCATAGGTTGTGAGATCAGTTTAGTGTTGAGGTGAGTGAAGTGAACCACTCTGGTTCAGGATGCTGATGTTTGAAAGGGAATAACTGTCCCTGAACCTTTTGGTGTGCAACCTAAAGCTCCTGTACCCCCTTCCCAATGGCCTGTATGGTGGAGGTCATTGATGATGGATGCTTTTTGTTGTGGGAGTGCTCCTTGTAGATGTGCTCAATAATGGAGAGGGATTTCCCTATGAAGGACTGGGCTGTATCCCACTCATTTTAGATCATAACACAAATGAGCAGAATAAGGACATTTGGCCCATCAATTTCGCTCCACCATTCAATCATGGCTGATCCTTTTTTCCCCTCCTCAACCCCATTCCCTGGCCTTCTCCCTATAACCTTTGAAGCCATGTCCAAACAGGAACCTATCAATCTCTGCCTTAAGTACACCCAGCAACCCGGCCTCCACAGCTGCCCATGGTAACAAATTCCTCAAATTCACAACCCTCTGGCTAAAGAAATTGCTCCACATCTCTGTTTTAAATGGACGCCCCTCTATTCTGAGATTGTATCTTCTTGTCTTGGACTATGGGAAACATCCTTTTCACATCTACATCTTCCCTCCTCATCCTTCTAAATTCCAGTGAGTATAGACCCAGAGCCATCAAACATTCCTCATATGATAACCCTTTCATACCTAGAAGTATCTTCGTGAACTGCCTCTGGACTCTCTCTAATGTCAGCACATCTTTTCTTAGATTGAGGAGCCCAAAACTGTTCACAATACTCAAGCAACACACATCAAAGTTGCTGGTGAACGCAGCAGGCCAGGCAGCATCTCTAGGAAGAGGTACAGTCGACGTTTCAGGCCGAGACCCTTCGTCAGGACTAACTGAAAGAAGGGTCTCGGCCTGAAACGTCGACTGTAGTGTTCACCAGCAACTTTGATGTGCATTGCTTGCTTCCTTCAGTTAGTCCTGACGAAGGGTCTCGGCCTGAAACGTCGGCTGTACCTCTTCCTAGAGATGCTGCCTGGCCCGCTGCGTTCACCAGCAACTTTGATGTGTGTTGCTTGAATTTCCAGCATCTGCAGAATTCCTCATGTTCACAATACTCAAAGTGAGGTATCACTAGTGCCTTATAAAGCCTCAGCATCACATCCCTGCTCTTGTATTCTAGACCTCTTGAATACTTTGCATTTGCTTTCCTCATCACTGACTCAACCTATAAGTTAACCTTTAGAGTGTTCTGCACAAGGACTCCCAAGTCCCTTTGCATCTCAGATTTCTGTATTTTCTTCCTGTTTATAAAATAGTCTGCCCATTTGTTTCTACTACCAAAGTGCTTGACCATACATTTTCCAACATTGTATTTCGTTTGCCACTCCATTGCCCTTTCTCTTAATTGGTCTAAGTCCTTCTACATCCTACCTGTTTCCTTAACACTACCTGCTCCTCCACCAATCTTCATATCATCTGCAAACTTGGCAACAAAACCATCCATTCCATCATCTAAATCATTAATATACAGCATAAAAAGAAGTGGTCTCGACACCGACCTCTGCAGAACACCATTGTTCATTGGCAGCCAACCAGAAAAGGATTCTTTTATTCCCATAGGCTGCCTCCTACCAATTATAGTCATAGTCATAGTCATACTTTATTTATCCCGGGGGGGATTAGCCAATGCTCTAACCATGCCCAGTAATTTTCCTATAATACCATGGGCTCTTAACTTGGTAAGCAGCCTCATGCGTGGCACTTTGTCAAAGTCCTTCTGTAAATCCAAATATGCAACACCTACTACATTTTTTTTATCTATCCTACTTGTAATCTCCTTAAAGAATTCCAACAGGTTCGTCAGGCAAGATTTTCCCTGAAGGGAACCATGCTGACTCATCACCTCATCCCTAACAATTGACTCCAACATCTTCCCAACCACTGAGGTCAGGCTAACTGGTCTATAATTTCCTTTCAGCTGCCTCCCTCCTTTTTTAAAGAGTGGAGTGACATTTGCAGTTTTCCAGTTCTTCACCATGCCAGCGTCCAATGATTTTTGAAAGATCATCACTAATGCCTCCACACTCTCTATTGTTACCTCTTTCAGAACCCAGGGGGCAGATCATCTGGTCAGGGTGACTTATGTACACTACGGTCTTTCAGCTTTTTGAGCAGCTTCTTCCTTGTATTAGTAGCTGCATGCACTTCCTTTCCTTCACACACTACAACATCTGGCATATTGTGAGTTTACTTTCTCCCTGTCAAATTTCAGCTTGAACTCAATCATATTGTGATCACTGCATCCTAAGAGTTCTTTTACCTTAAGCTCCTTAAATATCTCTGGTTCATTACATAGCACTCAATCCAGTATAGCTGATCCCCTAGTAGGCTCAATGACAAGCTGCTCTAAAAAAACATGGTGTAGGCATTCAAGAAACTCACTTGTGATCTTTTCCAACCTGATTTTCACATCCTTATACTGACTTGATGCCATTCGTTACCAGCAGAGTCATGCTACCGCCTCTGCTGACCTTCCTATCCCTCTGATACAATGTACAACCTTGGACATTCATCTCCCAATTACAGCCATCCTTCAGCCACAGTTCGGTGATGGCCACACCACCATATCTGACAATCTGTAATCGTGCAACAAGATCATCCACCTTATTTCTTATACCCTGTGCATTGAGATACAACTCTTTGAGGACTGAATTTGCTACCCATTTTGATTTTGCTACCCTATTGCACTGATACTCACCTTGCTGGGTGCAATTTTGTCCTAGCACCTGCCTGCCCTCCCTGACAGTATGACTGCATGTTATCTTTGCTTTTCTACCATCTGTCCTATCCTGAGTCCCTTCGTTCTGGTTCCCACCACCCTGCCTAATTAGCTTAAACCCTCCCCAACAGTTCTAAAACACCTGCCCAAGAGAATATTGGTCCCCTTGGGTACAACTCGTTTCTTTTGTACAGTTCATACATCCCCGAGAAGAGACCCCAATGATCCAATAATCCAAAACCCTGCCCCCTGCACCAGCTTCTCAGCCATGCACTTATCTGCCAAATCTGCCTGTTTCTACCTTCACTAGAATGTGGCAGAGGTAGCAATCCAGAAATTACTATCCTGTAGATCCCGCTTCTCAGCTTTCTGTCTAGCTCTCTATATTCTCTCTTCAGGACCTCATTGCTTTTCCTTCCTATGCACCAAAAAATCTGGCTGCTCTCCTTCCCTCTCTAAAATGATGCTGACATGATCTGCGATGTCCCTGATCCTGGCACCTGGGAGGCAACATACCATCCGGGTGTTCCGTTTACATCCACAGAATCTCCTGTCTGTTCCTCTGACTATTGAGTTCCCTATCACTACCGCACCCCTCTTCCCCTTCTGCACCACAGACCCATCCTCAGTGCCAGTAACCTGGTCTCCGTGGCATTCCCCTGGGAGGCCATCCCCCACAAAAGTATCCAAAACTGTATACTTATTTTTGAAGGGAATGGCCACAGGGGTGCTGTCTGCTAACTGCTTACTCACATTTCCATTTTTCCTGATGGTCACCCAGCTACTCGCCTCCTGCAACTTCGGGGTAACTATTTCCCTGTAACTCTGATTGATGATTTCCTCACTCTCCCGTACAAGCTGAAGGTCATCCAGCTGCTGTTCCAGTTCTGTAACCCAGTCTTCAAGGAGCTGCAGCAGGATTCACTTCGCACAGATGTAGTTCGCTGGGAGGCTCTGGGTCTCCCAGGACCCCAACATCTGGCATGAAGAACACACCAGAGTCATTTACTTCACTAGGTACAGTAAGAGGAAAAAAAATGGAACCTTAACAGGAACTTACCCAGAGCCAGCGTCTCTTTCAAGCCAAAGCCTAACACTCTTACTCTCACCACTGCTCCTGACAATGGTCACCCCGCATGTCCCTTCTGTACTTTTATTTAATTCGTTGTGCTCTGCTCGCACCGCTGATTGGGCCTCCGGCTTTTTGGTTCTTAGACTTTGATGTTTTCATGCCAGGTCATGATGCATCCAGTCATGAGACTCTCCACTGTACGTGGTGTTACGTACCCTGTAACTGGGTTGCCAAACCAGCAGAAATGAATCACTCAGTTGGAGTCTGGATTACTAGAACTAAGAAAGTTTTATTAAAGAAACAAGCAACACAGTGATCGAAAGGATAATAAATGCAACAGTTCAGTAATGATAAACACACGTGCACAGAATTAAGATAACAGGATCAATCAAGCTCTATCGTTGTCTAGGGGTAAATGACCAGTTTCAAAGTGACACAAAGTTCAGTCCAATTTAGTTCAGTTCACAGTAATCGTTGACATGGCGATGGACAACATGGGGGGGAGAGCGAGAGAGAGAGAACGGGAACGACTGATCATTCAGAAACAGCTTCCACTCACAGACCGGCGATATTGCTCACAAGCAGCAGCTCCCGGGCGGGTCCTTTGTGATGTCACCTGAGGTCACCGACTGTGACCCCTCCTCCAGATGCGGTCGATCCTCTGCAGTGAACCCGGCACCCAAGCGAGGGTGGACACACACCGGGTTCCTGCTGATCGTACCTTTCCACCCTGTGCGTTTAAGGTCCGGTACTTCCCACCGACTCGTGGGAGGTGCACCGCTTCCAGGGTCTCGTTACCTCGGGTGTCGTGTGTGCTGCCTTAGCGAACCTGTCCCTTTTTATCCCCCTGCTGGGGTATCGCCTGTCCATCACTTCAAACAGTTCAGGGTTCAAAGGGGGAGCCGCTCTAGACAGCTCTCTCTCTCTCGTCCCTTCATTACACATCTCCAGATCGCCTGTCCATCACCTCAAACAGTTCAGGGTTCAAAGGGGGAGCCGCTCCAGACAGCTCTCTCTACCGTCCCTTCATTACACATCTCCAGATGCTGTTTCATTGTTCCTTATCTCTCCGTCCCCTGAGGACAGGTGGCAGACCAACTGTTGATCACACAGGACAGCTAACATCTTATCTATGTGTATTCTC
Organism: Mobula birostris; assembly: GCF_030028105.1. NCBI lineage: Eukaryota > Metazoa > Chordata > Chondrichthyes > Myliobatiformes > Myliobatidae > Mobula > Mobula birostris. The sequence continues at coordinate 69,189,872 of NC_092386.1, forward strand.
GTCACAGTGGCTAGAAGTTTGTGAAAGTTTTAGATGACATGCTGGATCTGCGCAAACTTCTAGGAAAGCAGAGGTGGTGCTGTGCCTTTTTTGAATTGTCACTTACATGCTGTTTCCAGGACTGGTCCTCCGCTGTGGGTGTGATGGTGGTGTGGAGGTAGCAAGATGTTATTACGGCTCGGGGCATCAGAGTTCAGAGTAAATTCCACCACCCGCTGTAAGGATGTCCTTGGCTTGGAATGCATGCGTTTTCTCTGGTGCACCACTTTCCTTCCACAGTCCAGCAATGGACTAGGTAATTGGTCATTGTAAATTTTCCAAGTTAAACTTGGGATGTCAGGGATTGCTGGGTGTTGTGGCTTGACGGGCCAGAAGAGCCTATTCTGTATTGTATCTCTAGGGGACATTGCCTCAAGATTCAGGGGGGAAGAGTTAGGACGGAAAAGAGGAGAAACTATTTTTCCCAGAGAGTGGTGAATCTGTGGAATTCTCTGCCCAGGGAAGCAGTGGAGGCTTTTTCACTAAATATATTTAAGATACAGTTAGATAGATTGTTACATAGTAGGGGAATTAAGGGTTATGGGGAAAAGGCAGGTAGATGGAGCTGAGTTTACAGACAGATCAGGCATGATCTAATTGAATGGTGGGGCAGGCTTGATGGGCCGGATAGCCTACTCCTGCTCCTATTTCTTGTGTCCTTATGTTCGCTAAATAAAACAAAATGATAACACCAAGGAATTAAATGTTACTGACCCTCTCCTATTGAGGACTGGATCATGAGACTCCAGTTTCTTCCCCCTTTAGTCAATAATCAACTCTTTGGGTTTGCTGACGATGAATGAAAGTTTGTTGTGCCATCCAGCCAGATTTTCAATCTCCCTTCTGTATGTAGATCTGTTTCAGTTTTAATTTGGCCAACAACAGTGGTGTCGTCAGCAAACTTAGACATGGTATTGGAGCTAAACCTAACCTCACAGTTGTAGGTATAAAGTGAGTAGAGCAAGAGGCTAAGCACACAGCCTTGTGGTGCACCTGTATTGATGGAGGTTGTCGGGGAGATGTCGGTGTCAATCCAAGCTGACTGGGGTCTGCAAGTGAGGAAATCGAGAATCCAATTGCATAAAGATGTCATGGTCCGGATCGGTTTCCCTTTAAATTTACTTTGTTTGTGATACGATCCGGACCGTTGACTCCTTGTCTCCTTTTGGCTCCCTGTTTTCCCGTCCCTCAAGCTTGGTAATTGGAGGCAATTTACTCTCGGCTGAACCGGCAGTTTATAGTCTCTGGCTTTCAGCTGTTCGGCGCGAGAGCGTTAACGAAGTCATTGATGGTACTGCAAGCCAATATGATCTGGCCGGAGCAAGCCTAGTCTCCTCCTGAAGCAAGTGCCAGCAAGCCGCCTTCCCTTGTCAGAGCAGGTCAGTCAAAGTTAACCCCCCAGGGTGAGTCAAGAGCTCGCTGCTGCTTGAAGCGTACTTGTGCCCAGTTATAGTACTGTCCATCGTTGTGTTGTCCCCGTATCCATGTCCTGCGTCTAAAAGGGGTCCCAGCCCTGTACCCTGGAAGGGTCCTGACCCTGTGTCAAGAAGAGTCCCGACTCTGTCCTGTGTCTAAGGAGGATTTCTGCTCAGTGTTTTATGTCCTGTGTCTGAGTCTGTCCCATGAATAAGAAGACTTCCTGGCCCTGGGGGCTTCAAGTATCAAGTCCTGGCCCTGGGGGTCTGTGTTCCGAACCCTAGCCCAGACTCTTGGTCCCACCCTATTCCAGGGCCTGAGTCCCTGTCCAGTAGGCTATTCCTGCTTCTGCTTTGCTCTCCTTGTAATGAGCAATAAACTCAGTTTACATTCACCTCACAAGATGTGTTTGTGTCTTGCATTTGGGTCTGCCCCCAGTGCCCCCCATTGTGACAAAAGGGATATACTCTTGGGTGCCAGTCTGATTGAAGCAGGTGGGTTCCTCAAACTGGCGAAGTGAGAGGTTAAAGATGCTAGATAGATTAAAGCAAGAGGTTGGAGTGATCCACTCCAGAATGCTTATCCAAGTACACTGAGAAAACAGGAAAGGAATGAATTACTGGTGAAAATGATGAAGAACATATTTCTTCATTGTTACACTAACCCTAGTACTATGATACCAGGCTTTGTTATTCAATCAGGATCAGGATTTTGGAATGTGGGATTATTGATGACTGTTCTGAATGGGGCCACTAGGATAATGTGACCTGTGGAGGGTCAGTGGGTAACTCCATCTCTGGAGTTGGGTAACTGTAGGCCCAGGCAACCTGCTCTTATGGGGTCTCCAGGAAAAAGTGACCTGTGAAGCCTCTGTGGGGTGGGCAGTGGGGTCAGTGGAGTTGGGTACTGCAGTCCGCTGCCACAAGTGATACATCGTCAGTCTCTTTTTTTAAATCACTGCAGAAGTTCTTGTTTGGTAAATATTTAAAGAGAGTTAATCCCAAAGCTGAAATAGATCATCTTTCTATGAGATGTGGTTAACTTCTCTGTTAATTGCGTTTGTACAGATACAACAAGAGTCTTTTGTAAACAAAGCAACTTTGAAATTGAAAAGAACAAACCTTGTATGTTTTTTCTCCAGAAGACATTTGTATATATTTTACTGGGATTCTGTGAATATACATTTTTACTGCATACATATTGTCAGTGACTTAATTTAAAATAAAACAATGAACTAAATCCTCACAAGTGAGTATTAGCCATTAAGGCATAAATCAGTAAATTTTTATAGTGCATACTTTGGAAATATAAATTTTCTAAATAAAGTTGAAACTCTTCAGAATGACATTTTAACTGCGAAACAGAATCCAGAAAATAATTTGTGAGAACCTGCAGAAAACAAGGAAGAGCGGATTGAGGAACTGGAGAAAGAGGATAAAGGAAGAAGGCAGGCTAGACAATCACTCTGTCGGAATTATCTGTGGCGAACTTACTGGACTGTGATTTCAGCATGTGATTTAACAAATTTCACGACATATTCCGATGATAACAAACACGATTCTGATTCTGAAATCCTTTTGTCAGTTTTCTAATCACCAATAAGCCCACGTGACTCCTGTTGATGCTAATGACACCACTGTTGTTCTCAGTCTCAGCTGGCATGATGAAGGTGTACAGGAGTGAGATAGGTTGGTTAGTTGATGGTGTCAGAACAACAAACTCACACTCAACATCAACAAGATGAAAGAATTGGTTGCAGGTTTCAGGAAGTGGAAGTTGAAGAACGCACATCAGTCCTCTTTGGGGTGTCTGTTATAGAAAAGGTGAATAGCTTCACCTTCCTGGCCCCAATGCATTGACGCAATCACAAAGGAGGCACATTAATTTATTAGGAGTATGGCGAGTGGCCAAGTGGTTGGGGCGTTGGGCTTACGATCTGAAGTCGTGGGTTCGAGTCTTGGCCAAGGAAACGTGTTGTGTCTTTGAGCAAGGCTAGTCCACCTAGCTGAAAATGGGTACTGGCAAATGCTGGGAGTTAACCTCGCGATAGACTGGCGTCCTATCTGGGGGGGGGGGGGGTGGAGTCTCGTACTCTCAGTCACTTCATGCCACAGAAACCGGCATAAGCACTGGCCTGATGGGCCACAAGTCTCGGGACAGACCTTAACTTTTCTTATGGTGAGATATGGTATGTCACCAAAGAATTACCAATTTCTACAGATGCATGGTGTGGACATTCTGATTGAATGTGTCTCTGCCAGCTATGGATGTTCCAATGTGCAGAATGGCAGAGGCTGCAGAAGGCTTCAGACTCAACCAGCTCATAGTGAGCAGAACCCCCCCCCCCCACCATTAAGGATATCTTGAGGAGGTACTGCCTCAAGAAGGCAGCATTCATCATCAAGGGTTCACTCTCTTTTCATTCACAATTGAAGAGAAGGTAAAGGAGCCTGAAGACCCACATAGAGTGTCCTATAAAAAGTTTGCTCCCTTCTGTCGTCAGATTTCTGAACGGTTCATGATCCAATGAAGATTACCTATTACTCCTCTTCTACATTATTTATTTATTTTTATAACTTAGAGTAACTTTCACGTCTTGCCCTGTACTGCTGCTGCACGGCAACAAACTTCATGGCATGTGTTGGTGATAATAAAACCGATTCTGATTCACTGTAATTGTATGGAAACAATAGAAAATGAAAACTAAGCAAACTTAATCATTGAAATCATGTCATGCAGAGGTTTTTCTTTCTGGAAGAAGATGGTGCCAGTGAACCACCTGGCCAAGGGCAACATCCTCCAGACAGTAAACAAACTACTTCTTGCACTTTTACATCTTTTTCTTTCAAACGTGTTTCTGCTACTGTTGGAGCCTGTAATCTACATTTTGGTGGTGCGTTTGCGGGCTGTGACTCAGTGAGCTGGCGCTTTACTGTGTCCGAGAGGGTTCGGTGAAGTGTGCAGTCTCAAAACCCAGAAGCCTGGAGACCATAATCAAATCCATTTCTCAACAATCTCTCTGATTACGGTATCGAGGAAGATTAAAATCAATGAGGCATGAACAGAAGGAGAGTGGGTCTACCAGCCTCACATTAGCTGCTGCCAGAGGAACATGTCTGCGAGTGATTTTCTCTCTCTCTCTCTCTGTCTCTCATCTGTTGCTCCTGGAGAAAGATCCCTGCATTCAAATGGTCTCTCTCTCCCTCTTGCTCGATGCTGCCAGAGGATTGTGTTGGAGTCCTGTATCTTGGGCAAGGTATAATTGATGCAGTTTATGGATTGGCCTCTGTACTTCACATTACAATGTATTTCTGGTTCCTGGTCATTCCATTTTTCATTGCTATTTTGGGCGATTTTGATTGGGTGGCCTGCAGGTAACGAATGACACAACCTGGACTCTTCTGTTTTTATGTTTAATCTTCTGTTTTTTTGTGCACATTTTTCCCTGTTTGTGTGATATGTATTTTTTAACTTTTTTTTAAGGCGAGGTTGGGGGTGGTGTTTGATGTTTTGCTTTGAACGGGTTCCAGGGTTTTCTTTGTTTCATGGCTGTATGCAGGGAAGACGAATCTCAGGGTTGTATAATGAACAACATACTTTGATAATAAATGTACTTTGAATTCATCACTTGATCATATTTTCAATGCTTTGCTTTTTTATGCCTTCTGCAGTGTGACATCAGTGACTGTAGGAGAGTGGGTGGGAGGATATCGACTGCCAACCAAGATAAAGCTGTATCTTGGAGGTTGATCCCGCCTTGGACCAAGCCTAGAATGCCCAGAGAGAGCAGCACTTTCTTGGCATGAGTGGTAATAGTCTGGACTACCTGGCTGACCAGCACCTGCAACAGCAACATCACAGGGAGAGCAGTAGGAACAGAAAGACAATTATTTTAGCTTGAGAAGGGACAGCATTTTCATGCTTCACTGGGCTTACTTGTCAGTAATTCGGGCATAGATGGAAGAAATACTCTGAAAACTCATTTGCAGACTACAGTTGACAGCCATAAGAGGCTGAAGAAAGGAAAATATTGAATGGCTTCAGCACATGACTGCAAGGAAGCTTTGTAGCGGGTTTCCCTTTGCACCTGTCATTTCATACAGCACATTCAGTCACACTCTTTCGTAGCTGCCCCAGCTAAGTCCCTAGCTGACCCCTATAGTGGACCTTGTTCTGTGGCAAGCCTGCACTTGTGCCATCTACCATGCTCTGTTGGGTTATCCTTGTTTCTAAATGTGCCCTGCAAGAGAGAAGATGGCATGACGGTGCAACCTTCTTCGAGTGTTGTGAGTATTATCATTGAATAGTCAGAGACACGAGAGACTGTGAATGCTGGAATCTGGAGCAACAGTAGATCTGCTGGAGGAACTCATAAACTTAAGTGGTTCTTCAGATGCTGGGAATACAGAGCAACACACACAAAATGCAGGATGAACTCAGCAGGTCAGGTAGCATCTATTGAAAGGAATAAGCAATTGATATTTCGGGACAAGACTCTTCAACAGGACTGGAAAGGAAGGGGAAAGGAGCCAGAATAAAAAGGTAGGAGGAGGGGATGGAGTGCAAACTGGCAAGTGATAGTGCAGGGTGTACATACCAGAAAAGATGAAAAGACTATCTCCTGAGAAAAGAAAGTCAAGAGGTGATTAACATAATAAAAGATTTTCATAAAGCTGCACAGAGAGTACATTTCTGCTTGTGAGGATGAACATAACTAGAAGCTATCAATACCAAACTGGCACCAAAATATCCAGTCGGGAATTGAAGAACAACATCTTTAGTTAAAATGTGCTGAGATATGGAACTCAATATCATAAGGTAGAGCTGAAGTGAATGATATACAGTGGCATGCAAAAGTTTGGGCACTCCTGGTCAAAATTTCTGTTACTGTGCATAGTTAAGTGAGTAGAAGATGGCCCATTCCATGCACTCACCACTCTCTGCGTAAAAAAACTTAACCCTGACATCTCCTCTGTACCTACTTCCAAGCACCTTAAAACTGTGCCCTCTCGTGCTAGCCATTTCAGCCTTGGGAAAAAGCCTCTGACTATCCACACAATCAATGCCTCTCATTATCTTGTACGCCTCTATCAGGTCACCTCTCATCCTCCATCGCTCCAAGGAGAAAGGGATGAGTTTACTCAACCTATTCTCATAAGGCATGCTCCCCAATCCAGATAACATCCTTGTAATGTCATGGTCCAGTCCGTGAAGTCCGCGTTCCGGTTCACGGTCCAGTCCGTGGAGTCCGGACTCCAGGTCTTCTGGCTGTCCCTTGTTTCAGTTGGGCTTAATCATAGGCACCTGATGCTCATCTTGGGGCTGGGAATATAAGTGGCCCTGGGTTCGAGTGAGGTTAGTGGTTCATCTTGTCAGTATCCTGCCCTTGCCTCTGTGGGATAAGTCAGGCTGACTTTGCCGTTACCCTGCAGATGGATCTGTTCCTTCCTGTCCTTGCCTCTGTTGAGTAAGCCAGGCCGCCTTTGCCTTTACCCTGAGGCTGGACTGTTCTCTTCCCTTCCCCTTCTGCCTGGAGCCTTGCCTGCAACCTGTGTCTAGTTCTACCACTGGAGCAAGACCAGAGCCTTGCTGTGTCAAGATAAGGAACTATCGTTGAGTTGGAATTGTCTGTGCCCACGCCTGTGCTAGGTAGGTCCGGCTGTTTGCCACTACCTAGTGTTGGGAACCGTCTCTGTGTCCATGCCTTTGCTAGGTTGGTCCGGCCGTTTGCCACTACCTAGTGTTGAGAACAATCTCGTCGTGCTCAGCATTCAGTGTAGAGCCCCGGCCCCAAGTCCTGTTCCCAAGGAGGGGTTCCGGCTCTGTGTTCCATGTCCCTGTGTTCCTGTCTCTCAAGTCCAAGGCTCTGTGCTCCCATGCTCTAGACCAAAGCTCTGTGTTCTTGTCCTCCCCAAGACCAATGCTCTGTGTTCTGCGTTGCTGTCATCCCAAGTCCAAGGTTTCAAGGTTCCTATCGTCCCAAGTCCAAGGCTCGGCTGTTCCTGAGTACCAAATCAAGGCTTTGTGTTTTCTTCCTGTCCATGTGCGTCATCCTGTCCAGGTGCCTCTCATTCTGTCCTGTAGCCTCGCCTAGTCCCATCTCCCAAGACCACGTCATGTCTTCGCCTAGTTCCGAAGTCTGAGCCCGAGTCAAGACCCAGGTTCTGGGTCCTTGTCCAGTCTCTGGCTCAGAGTCAGAACCCAAGCCTTGTCATGTCCTCGCCTCGAAGAACCCAAGCCTCGTCATGTCCTTGCCTCGAAAAACCCGAGCCATGAAGTACTCAAGCCATGAAGAACCCAAGCCAAGTCCAGTCCTGTAGCCACGTCATGTCCTCGCCTAGTTCTGGGTTCCGAGCCCCAGTCAAGACCCAGGTTCTGGGTCCTTGTCCAGTTCCCGGCTCGGAGTCCAGGCCCAGGCTCCTAGTTCCCAGTTCCTTGTCCTGGTCCCGCTTGCCTAGCCGATGTCCTAACCCAAGTCTGTGTTCTTGTCCCAGCTCTCTAGTTAAGACCTGTTCCTAGTACTTCCATGTCTGTCTTACATTTTGGTCCGCTCCCAGTGCCCCCCATATGACATGTAAATCTCCTCTGCACCCTTTCTATGGTTTCCACATCCATCCTATAGTGAGACGACCAGAAATGAGCACAGTACTCCAAGTGGAGTCTGACCAGTGTCCTATAAAGCTGCAACATTATCTCTCAGTTCTTAAACTCAATCCCACGGTTGATGAACACCAATGCACTGTACGCCTTCTTAACCACAGAGTCAACCTGCACAGCAGCTTTGAGTGTTCTATGGACTCAGACTCCAAGATTCCTCTGATCCTCCACACTGCCAAGAGTCTTACCATTAATACTATACTCTGCCATCATATTAGATCTACCAAAATGAACTGCCTCTCACTTATCTGGGTTGAACTCCATCTGCCAATTCTCAGCCCAGTTTTGCATTCTATCAATGTCCCGCTGTAACCTCTGACAGCCCTCCATACTATCCACAACACCCCCATCCTTTGTGTCATCAGCAAATTTACTAACCCATCCCTCCACTTCTTCATCATGTCATTTATAAAAATCACGAAGAGTAGGGGTCCCTGAACAGATCCCCGAGGCACACCACTGGTCACTGACGTCCATGCAGAATATGACCCCTCTTTGCCTTCTGTGGGCAAGCCAATTCTGGATCCACAAAGCAATGTTCCCTTGGATCACATGCCTCCTTTACTTTCTCAATAAGGCTTGCATGGGGTACCTTATCAAGTGCCTTGCTAAAATCCTTATACACTACATTTTTTAGTTTAAGGTTTTGTTTTCTCTTTATAAAATATCTTCTTCATGGTTAGTTACTATGAGATTGGGAGGCCAAACTATATTTGTTACTTGAAATCTATGGTTGTACATGTTAACCATTATTAATGTAATCCTAATCTCTTTATATCATTACTATTATCGTTATGTTTATTAATTTTGAAACTGAATAAAAAGATTGAAAAAGAAAAGATAGTTCCTTTCAGTCAGTTAGTGGGGTTGACTCCACTCCTCAGAAAGGAACAACGTGTGTGTGATTGGATTTTAGGTGAGTAGGGGGTTGCACAGGTCCAGACCCACCCCCTCAACATCCCCTCCCGGATCCAGCGACATGGTGGGGTCTAAGATGGCTGGGGGAAGTTCTGTTGTAGTGAATGGCCAAACCAAGCTTCGATGCAAGGGATGCCCTTTCTGCGCTTCATGGCTTGTGTTTGCTAGATGGCTGTTGATCCTACGAGAGTGTTCCTCCGCCCTTTGACAGGTCTTGTTTTTCGTCCTGCAGGGTGTCCAGCCACCCTCCTCACCAAGCAGGCCTGGTGGGGGAGCCAGTTTAGTCACCAACCACCTGACCATGTGACAGGTAGTACTGGGTTACATGGTACCAGTAGCACTCAAATGAGTGCCCTGACCAGACACTACATCTACTGCTCTACCTTCATCAATGTGTTTAGTCACATCCTCAAAAAATTCAATCAGGCTCGTAAGGCATGTCCTGCCTTTGACAAAGCCATGCTGACTATTCCTAATCATATTCTCCCTCTCCAAATGTTCATAAATCCTGCCTCTCAGGATCTTCTCCATCAACTTATGAACCAATGAAGTGAGACTCACTGGTCTATAACTTCCTAGGCTATCTCTACTCCCTTTCTTGAATAAGGGAACAACATCTGGAACCCTCCAATTCTCCGGAAGTTCTCCCGTCCCCTTTGATGATGCAAAGATCATTGCTAGAGACTCAGCAATCTACTCCCTTGCCTCCCACAGTAGCCTAGGGTACATCTCGTCCAGTCCCAGTGACTTATCCAACTTGATGCTTTCTGAAAGCTCCAGCACATCATCTTCCATAGTATCTACATGCTCAAGTTTTTCAGTCCGCTGTAAGGTATCCTTACAATCACCAAGACCCTTTTCCATTTTGAATACTGAGGCAAAGTATTCATTAAGTACCTCTGTTATCTCCTGCGGTTCCATACACACTTTTACACTGTCACACTTGATTGGTCCTATTCTCTCACGTCCTATCCTCTTGCCCTTCACATACTTGTAGAACGCCTTGGAGTTTTCCTTAATCCTGTCCACCAAGACCTTCTCACAGCCCCTTCTGGCTCTCCAAATTTCATTCTTAAGCTCCTTCCTGCTCTCCTTATAATCTTCTAGATCTCTATCATTACCTAGTTTTTTGAACCTTTCATAAGGTCTTCTTTTCTTCTTAATTAGATTTACAACAGCCTTTGTACACCATGGTTCCTGTACCCTACCATCCTATGCAGAACCTCACGCAAATATCCCTTGAACATTTGCTACATTTCTTCCGTTCGTTTCCCTGAGAACATCTGTTTCCAATTTATGATTCCAAGTTCCTGCCTGATAGCCTCATATTTCCCCTTACTCCAATTAAATGCATTTCTAACTTGTCTATACCTACCCCTCTCCAATGCTATGGTAAAGGAGATAGAATTGTGATCACTATCTCTAAAATGCTCTCCCACTGAGAGACCTGACACCTGACCAGGTTCATTTCCCAATACCAGATCAAGTACAGCCTCTCCTCTTGTAGGCTTATCTACATATTGTGTCAAGAAACCTTCCTGAACTCACCTAACAAACACTACCCCATCTAAACCCCTCACTCTAGGGAGATGCCAATCAATATTTGGGAAATTAAAACAACAACCCTGTTATTATTACACCTTTGCAGAATCTGTCTCTCTAACTGCTCCTCGATGTCCCTGTTACTATTGGGTGGTCTATCAAGGACACCCAGTAGAGATATTGACCCCTTCCTGTTCCTAACTTCCAGCCACAGAAACTCCATAGAAATTCCCTCCATAACTTCCTCCTTTTCTGCAGCTGTGACGCTATTTCTGATCAACAGTGCCACACCCCCACCTCTTTTGCCTCCTTCCCTGTCCTTTCTGAAACATCTAAGGCCTGGGACTTGAAGTAATCATTTCTGCCCCTGAGCCATCCAAGTCTCGGTAATGGCCACAACATCATAGCTCCAAGTATTGATCTACGCTCTAAGCTCATCTGTTTTGTTCACCATACTCCTTGCATTAAAATAGACACATCTCAAACCATAGGTCTGATCGCATCCCTTCTCTATCACCTGCCTATTCTTCCTCTCGCACTGTCTCCAAGCTTTCTCTATTTGTGAACCAACCACCTCTTCCTCCGTCACTTCAGCTTGGTTCCCACCCCCCAGCAATTCTAGTTTAAACTCTCCCCAACAGCCTTTGTAAACCTCCCCGCCAGGATATTGGTCCCCTTGGGATTCAAGTGTAACCCGTCCTTTTTGTATAGGTCACACCTGCCCCAAAAAAAGGTCCCAATGATGCAAAAATCTGAATCTCTACCCTCTGCTCCAATCCCTCAGCCACACATTTATCCTCCACCTCATTCTATTCCTATACTCACTGTCATGTAGCACAGGCAGTAATCCTGAAATTACTATCTTTGTGGTCCTACTACTCAACTTCCTTCCCAACTCCCTGTGGTCTGTTTTCAGGATCTCTTCCCTTTTCCTACCTATGTCATTGGTGCCAATATGTACCACGACCTCTGGCTGTTCACCTTCCCACTACAGGATATCATGGAAGCGATCAGAAACATCCCAACCCTGGCACCTGGGAGGCAAACTACCATCTGTGTTTCTTTCTTGCGTCCATAGAATCGCCTGTCTGACCCCCTAACTATAGAGTCCCCTATCACTGCTGCCATCCCTTCCTTTTCTCTACCCTTCTGAGCCACAGGGCCAGATTCTGCCAAGGGCACAGCCACTGTTGCTTCCCGCAGGTAGGCCATCTCCCCCAATAGTACTCAAACAGGAGTACTTATTGTTAAGGGGTACAGCCACAGGGGTATTCTCTGGTATCTACCTCTTGCCCTTCCCTCTCCTGACTGTTACCCACTTATCTGTCTCCGAGGCCCCGGTGTGACTACTTGCCTATAGCTCCTATCTATCCCCTCCTCACTTTCCCTGACCAGACGAAAGTTATCGAGCTGCATCTCCAGGTCCCTAAGAAGCCGCAGCTCGACACACCTGGTGCAGATGTGGCCATCTGGGAGGTTGGGAGTCTCCCGGACATCCCACATCTGACACTGAGCACAAAACACTGGCCTCACACACATGCTTCCTGTCTGTATTCTACACAGGCAACCTGCCTCGCCTTGACCCGTTATCGCCTAAGCCCCATTCAGCCAAAGCCTTCCTACTCGGTCTCCCTCTACTCCATCGCCCGCTCCTCAGACACCCACTCTATAAAGCTGTCTCCTCTTAATCTTTTCATGCTGTTCTCACTGGCTGACATTCATACACTTGCGCAGTCGTGCCCTGATCAAACCGTTGAAGAAATAACTGTCTCCTTTTAAACTCTTCTCGCTGATCTTACTGGCTGACGTCCACGTGCTTGCATAGTCATACCCCCATCAAACCGCTGAGGATATAGGTTCATGAAATGATTCTGGGATTGAAAAGCTTATCATATGAGGAGTGTTTGATGGCTCTGTGCCTCTCCTCACTGGAATTCAGAAGAAAGAGATGGGGACCTCATTGAAATCTATCAGATATTCAAAAGCCTTAATAGAGTGGATGTGGAGAGGATGTTTCCTATGGTGGGGGAGTCTACAACCAAAGGACACAGCCTCATATTAGTGGGACATCTATCGAGAATGGAGATGAGCAGGAATTTCTTTAGCCAGAGAGTGGTGAATTTGTGGAATTCATTGCCATAGGCTTCTGTGGAAGCCAAGACATTGATTATGTTTAAGGCAGAGGTTGATAGATTCTTGATTAATCAACGCAGGAAGGCTTATCGAGAGAAGGCAGGAGATTGGGACTGAGGGGGAAATGGATAGGCCATAATGAAATGGCAGAGAAGACTTGATGGGCCAAATGGCCTACTTCTGCTCCTATATCTTATGGTTTTATGGTCTAATTAGATGAGGAGAGACCCAAGAAGACTCCAGTGCAGTATGAGCATTGGCACAGAGTGGTTGAAGCAAATGACCTGATATGGTATTGTCTGTACAACGTAGTCTTTTAGAATTCCTAGACAATTTATAATTCGTTATATATCTTTATAAACAATTAGAAAGACCAGCCAACGAGGGGAAAACAAATAGAATGGAGCAAAGCCACATAAACTAAAATATTTAAAAGGGCTAGTTCTAGACAATAAATTCCATTTAAAAGCAAAGACAAGTCAGGTAACAGTGAAGCATCATGAACAAATAAAGAGGGATGATTGAAGAAAAATGTGCATTAAACACTAAAAAGAAATTAGGAGAAGACAAAGGGAACACAAAGTGCTTTGGAAAAATGTCAAAAGGACAATTAGAATGATGGGGATAAACTCTAAAACCAATTATTAAGGACAACGAAAATAAAGATTCTACTTCCAAGTAGATAATAAACAGATATTCACGGTTTGATACAATCACAATGGGATGGTCGTTATAAATTAATGAGTGATAGCAACAAAGTGGTAGAAGTATCGAATGTTTATTTTGTAAGTGGACCTGTCAGACAGACTAACATATAGGACATGATTAAAGTGACCTTCGAAGAAATAAAGACATTTAAATGGGGAAGAGATGACGAGCAAATTGACCAAATTTCGGTTAAATCCTGTGATTTGGAAAGGTTGGATTCAAATATACTAAGAGACAAGGATGTTATCTTGTAAATAGTTTCAAGTGTAATTTTGTTGTATGTTGCTTTATTGGGACTGTTATTTATTCACAATTTTAAAATGAGAAGAGAATTAACAATGAGTTTTTTCCATCAGTAATTAGTTTACTTCATCTGAAACAACTTGATAAATCTTTATTACTCTTGAACAAACTGCATTTACTGCTGTAGCCAAAGGAGGAATATGCTCCTCAGAACAACCTTTAAAAATAGTATTAAGTTTACAAGCAATGCACTTTGCATTGTCTAAACTTTTGCAAGTGAAAGAGAGATACATTATTTGCCTTTGATTCCTTACTCTTGGAGGTATTCTCAAGGCTGGGCGAAAGGGCACAAGGCATACTGCAGTTCACTGTTTGAATGATCGAATCACAGGCTGTTGCCTGGCCACTCTGCAGTGTGGGCATTCCTCACTCTTCTGGACATGAGTACGCCTTGAACAATATCTGTTCTGGGGCCTCTGGATCCACAGACTTCTCACTGCTATGTAAAGGGTTAATCCTACCCATGCTGTGTGGGGTCAAGCATGGAGCTGCAAAAGAGCTCAATTCTTGCCTTTCTATTACAGAAATAATCCAAAGTACCACCAAACTTTCCAGGCAATCCATTAAACCAGGGAGAAGTTGTAGCTGTTTGTCAGTTAAGCCATAGTCAGGCTCTGGCACTTCTACCACCAATCTGTCTGGTGTGAAGTTAAGGGCTAAGGGTTAGGCCAGCCTGTGTTTAAGATGGTTTTCAGTCTTTGCTCTTAGTTTCTGATGCAATGGGAAATCTGGTGTACCTAGAGTAACCCTGTGCTGGTGGGGTCAGTGACAATAGTTGAAAGAGAACATATTTGAAAGTTGTGCTGAACCAGCGGCATGAGGGGTTTATGTGGTAATGAAGTGTGCCTGACAATTTTAGAAACCATTTTCTTTAGACCGCATCATAGAATGCCAGTGAGATAGTTTATATATGCAGTCTTTCAGCTTCAGGCTGATCTGATGATCATAAGTGATTGAGTCATACAGCAGAAAAACAGACTATTCAGCCTACCACATCAATGCTGACCGATATATCTAAGTCTAGGCTATTTTAGTGCTCACCAACGCAACTGCTAAATTCTGTCAGCAATTCTTCTTACATCACTGTTGCTGGCATTCCAGGAAGTTATTAAGTCAGGACAAGTGAAGTTTATTATCATTTAACTATATACATGTATATAACCATATACTGTAATGTATATAGAAATGAGACAACATTTCTTCAAACCAGGGTGTAAAGCACATAACACACGTAACACACGATAACTTATCAAGGTAAGGATAAAATCTATAGATTAATCACATGGAAATAACAAACTAAATCGCTTTAATATTAAATATTGTAGGGTATGGAATAGGTTAACCAGTAAGACTTTGAATACATGAGGAAATCTGCAGATGCTGGAATTTCAAGCAACACACATAAAAGTTGCTGGTGAACGCAGCAGGCCAGACAGCATCTATAGGAAGAGGTACAGTCGACGTTTCGGGCCGAGACCCTTCGTCAGGACTAACTGAAACAAGAGATAGTAGGAGATTTGAAAGTGGGAGGGAGAGGGGGAGATCCAAAATGATGGGAGAAGACAGGAGATGGAGGGATGGAGCAAAGAGCTGGAAAGTTAATTGGCAAAAGGGATATGAGAGGATCATGGGACAGGAGGCCTAGGGTGAAAGATAGGAGGAGGGGGGAATCCCAGAGGATGGGCAAGAGGCATAGTGAGAGGGACAGAGGGAGAAAAAGAGAGAGAAAAAATATATAAGATGATAAATAACGGATGGGGTATGAAGGGGAGGTGGGACATTAGCGGAAGTTAGAGAAGTCAATGTTCATGCCATCAGGTTGGAGGCTACCCTGACTGAATATAAGGTGTTGTCCCTCCAACCTGAGTGTGGCTTCATCTTGATAGTAGAAAAAAAATATATTTTTTCTCTCTTTTTCTCCCTCTGTCCCTCTCACTATACTCCTTGCCCATCCTCTGGGATTACCCCCTCCCCTTTTCTTTCTCCCTAGGCCCCCTGTCCCATGATCCTCTCGTATCCCTTTTGCCTATCACCTATCCAGCTCTTGGCTCCATCCCTCCCCCTCCTGTCTTCTCCTATCATTTTGGATCTCCCCCCCCCCCCACTTTCAAATCTCCTACTATCTCTTGTTTCAGTTAGTCCTGACGAAGGGTCTTGGCCCGAAACGTCGACTGTACCTCTTCCTATAGATGCTGCCTGGCCTGCTGCGTTCACCAGCAACTTTGATGTGTGACATTTTGAATACCATGTAGCAGGGAGTTCAGAAGCCTAACGGCCTGGGGAAGAAACTGCTTCTCATCCTGACCGTTCTTGACTTTATGCATTGGAGTCTCCTGCCTGATGGTAGAAAGTCAAAGAGGATGCTGGATGGATGGGTGAGATCCTTAATAATACTAAGGGCTCTGTGTACATAGCACTCCTGATAAATGTCCCGGACTGATGGATGAAATGTCCCCTTTGATCCTCTCAGCTATTCTCACATTACTTTGTTGGGACTTCTGGTTCAATGCTTGACTGCTCCCATACCAGATGGAGATGCAACTTGTTAGGATGCTATCAATGGTGCTCCTGCACAATGCAGTTAAAATGGGGCAGGGAAGGCGAAGCCTTGCTTGCCTCAATCTTCTCAGTGGAGGTGCTGCTGTGCCTTCTTGTTCAGAGAGGTGAAACTAAGAGACCAGGTGAGGTCATCTGTGATGTGAACTCCCAGGAACTTGGTGCATTTAGCTCTCTCTACGGAGGAGCCAAGTATTCACGGGGGGGTGGGGGGGTGGGCGGGGTGGAGATGATCCTAAGAGTGGAAAGGGATTCCCTCAAATCCCCTCTAAATCTCTTAAACTCTCACCCTAACCCTGTCTTTGATCTACATCTGAAATGTTGAAAAGTTTGCTGTAGACTACCATATACTGTATACATACCCCTTATAATTTCAGGTACCTCAATAATGTCCTCCCTTAATCTCCTTTCGAGGGAAAATAGGCTTAGCCTCTCTAGTCTCTTCTCATAACTGAAATACTGAATCCTGGCTGAGGTCTGACCAATTTTTTATTAAATTGGAGCACAGGCTCCTTGCTCTTGTACTGAAAGTCCTGACTAATGAAGCCCAGTGTCACATATGCCGTCTTAACCATACGTTGCCACCTTCGAGGCTCTTGGGACTGGCACGCCAAGGTCCTTTTGTTTGTCAGTACTCCTTGGGATCCTACCAATCATGGTGTATGTCCTGGCCTCATTGGGATTTCCAAAATATATTACCCTCATGTTCATCAGGATTCAACTAAATGCCATTTCTCAACCCATTTTAGGAATGCAATATTATATATAATCAACCACTCCACCTATTTTCATGTCCGAGTTCAAGTTTAATTGTCATTCAACTACACATGAATACAGCCAAATGAAACAGCATCACTCTGGAGCCAAGGTACAAAACAAATACCAACAATCATACACAGCACAACGTGCATACAGCACATATGAAATAGCAGTAAACAAAAGTTAGGCAAAAAAATATATATAGTCAAAGTCCCTGAGTCCATGAGTGTTTCAGCAGTCTGCAGCTGAACACAATGCAGCTTGTCTTATGCCGAGCAGCACTGAATTCAGCTTGGATGCTGTGCCACACCGCCTCTGGTGGAGTGTGCTGACTTTGACGCCTCACTCCTGACGGCTGTAAACAGGCGACATCACGGCTTGAGGCCTAGTCTTTGCTGAGGCCATGCAGTTCCCCTGCCATGTGCTGCTGCTGTCCGCCAATAAATCAGTGAATCGGACTTGTGTTCTCACATTAACAATGTCCAACAGATCCTGCAATCACAAGGAAAGCAACTAAGATGATCACTCGCTGTTGTACTGCACACCGCCTTTGCTCACCGACTCCTCTGTGCCTCTCTGACGCAGGCAGCAGCACAGTTCACACCAAATCCAGCTCCTTCCCTTTCTCCGCCAACAAGCAACTGACTGATGGGGTAGACCTGCAGTACTCTAAGTTCTTAGTGTCTATCTGAGTCTTGTGATCATTAAAAATGCATTTAAGAAGGACAATAACACCTTTGTTTGACCGTGTAGAAGCTGCTGCTATCGAACACACTGCCATCTTACTGGAGGTAATCTTGCCTACTACATCCACATCCAAATCATTCACATATATTACACAGAGCAAGATCACAAAACTGATTCTGGTGGGACACTGCTAGTCAGAGGCATCTGATCACAGTTTACCATTACCCCCTGACTCTGATCGCCTAGTCAATTTTGAATCAATTCACAAGTCTGCAATTCTGCCTACCCACATTATGGTTCTATCTCCCGTCTGTCTTATACTCCCTGAAATAATTTGAAGTCTTTGAATAAGAATGTTCTGATACATCTGAACCCCCAACCACCATGAGATAAAATTTCACCTCATCCGTCTTAAGTGGGTGACTCTTTATTGTCAATGAGTAACTCCTACTTGCAGGTTCTCCCATAACAGGAAAAATCCTCTCAATGTTGGTTGTGTCATGATCCGTGTAGTTGCTTCTCACTCTGTCAAACTCCAGCAGGCACCAGCCTACCCTGTCCAGTCATTCTCAGAAGTCCATCCAGCCATTTGAGTTATTGTTCTAGTAAACCTTCTCTGAATTGTTTCCACTGCAAGATATTCTTCCTTAAATTAGACCAACATCATTCATGGTATAGGTGGTACTTTAATATTGTAACTTTTGGTCATAAGAGTTTTCTCCTTGTCACTCGACACAGATTTAATCCAGTTGGCATATGAGTCATCACCACGTAAAGAAAAGCTGTCTAATATCAGTTGTCATGAGCTTTCATTCCAGCTCTTTGTGCAGTCATGGTTTAAGTGGCAGTAACGCTGATGAAAAGTAGAAACAGGACACAGCTGCTTTGTAGACAGCTGCTGGAAGAGGCTACTAGACCAATTAATCAGGAACTTACAGTAATGTCTATTCAAGTGATGACTACACAACATCAGCAATGACAATAAGGCCATAAGACATTGGAGTAGACTTAGCTTATTTGGCCCATCGAGTTTGCTTCGCCATTTCATCATTATCCCTTCCAACCCCAATTTCCTGCCTTCTTCCTGTAAATTTTGACATCCTGAAGTGAGCAACAACAGCAGCATTCCAAACCAAATTGAGTCCTTAGATCCAAACCCCCTGAGCAGCTCAGAATAGGCCCAAAACCCCGGTATCAGTTCATCATATTAGCAGGGCAAATCGACACGAAGCTCGCAGACACGAAGCACAGCAGCCGGGGGCAGTCTCATAGTCTTAGGATCATGGGGAGAGGAGCCCCCCAACTGTTTGGACCTGCATTTAAATTGTCTGAATAGTTGATTGTACCTCATATTAGGAACCGGGCTCTGCCGCGGAGAATCGTTCTGGGCTTAGAACTCGTTATCCAGCCACCCGCTTTGGGCCTTGATTTCGCTGCTGAAGAAGCTGTTCTCAACCTTTCCAAATCAGCTTGGTGCTCGGAGCAACCCAACCTCTTTCCACTCTGCCCTTTCAGTCTATCTGGGTCAATGTTTAAATTGTCTGACAGCAGATTGTACCTTGCACTAAGACCTGGACTCTGCCACAGCATATCGTCCCAGCCCTAGATTTCACTCCTGAAAAAGCCGTTCTCGATCTCTCCAAGTTGGCTTGGTGCCCAGAGCCATCCAACCTTGCCCAACTCTCAACACCCTGCCCTTCCAGTCTATCTGAGCCAGCGTTTAAACTGTCCAAACAGCGGACCGCACCTTGCACTAGGATGTGGGCCCTGCAGCAGCAACTAAATGCATGTCAAATGGGCAATATTACAATAGATATGATGGTTTCAATATACAGGTAGATTGGAATAATCAGGTTGGTGCTGTATCCCGAGAGAGGATTTTTAAAGTGCCTATGAGAGGGCTTTTTAGAGCAACTTGTGGTGAAGCCCATCAGGGGGAAGGCTCCCCCTGGATTGGATGTTGTGTAATAAACTGAATTGGATTAGAGAGCTTAAGGTAAAGGAAAACTTAGGAGGCAGTGATCATAATACGATAGACTTCACACTGCAATTTGAGAGGGAGAAGCTAAAGTCAGATGTATCAGTAATATAGTGGAGTAAAGAGAATTATACAGGCATGAGAAAGGAGATGGCTCAAGTTGATTAGAAGAGGACACTAGCAGAGATGACAGCAGAACAACAATAGCAGGAGTTTCTGAGAGAAATTTGGAAGGTGCAGAATAGATACATCCCAAAGAAAGAGTATACTAAAGGCAGGAATGCAACTATGACTGACAAGGGAAGTCAAGGCCAACATAAAAACCAAGAGAGAAAATATAATAGGGCAAAAATTAAAGTGATGTTAGAGGACAAGGAAGCTTTAAAAACTAACAGAAGACAACTAAAAAGCCATAAGGAGGGAAAAGAGGAAACATGAAGGTAAGCTAACCAATAATATCAAAGAGGATACCAAAAGTCTTTTCAGATATAAATAAAAGTAAAAGAGAGGCAAGAGTAGATATTGGACTGCTTGAAAATGATGCTGGAGAAATAGTAACAGGGAATAAGGAAATGGTGGACAAACTAAATAAGTATTTTGCATCCTTCACTTTGGAAGGCACTAGCAGTATGTCAGAAGTTCGAAAAGAGTTGGGGGTGAAGTGAGTGCAATTGCTATTACTAGAGAGAAGGTGCATGGGAAGCTGAAAGGTCTGAAGGTAGATAAATCACCTGGCCCGTAATGGACTACATTCCAGGGTTCTGAAAAAAGTAGCTAAGGAGATTGTGGAGGCATGCATAACAATCTTTCAAGAATCACTAGGTTCTACATGGTTTCAGAGAACTGGAAAATTGCACTCTTCAAGAAAGGAAGGAGGAAGAAGAAAGGAAATTATAAGCCGGTTAACCTGACTTCAGTGGTTGGGAACATGTTGGAATCCATCATTAAGGAAGAGGCTTTGGGTACTTGGACGCACATGACAAAGTACGCTGAAGTCAGTATGATTCCCTAAGGAAAAATCTTGCCTGACAAATCTGTTGGGATTCTTTGAGGAAATGATCGGACAAAGTCAGCATGGATTTGTGAAAGGAAAATCATGTCTGACGAATCTCTAGAATTTTTTGAGGATGTAACTAGTAGAGTGGATAGGGGAGAACCAGTGGATGTGGTATATTTGGATTTTCAGAAGGCTTTTGACAAGGTCCCACACAGGAGATTAGTGTGCAAACTTAAAGCACACGGTATTGCGGGTAAGGTATTGGTGTGGGTGGAGAGTTGGTTAGCAGACAGGAAGCAAAGAGTGGGAATAAACGGGACCTTTTCAGAATGGCAGGCGGTGACTAGTGGGGTACCGCAAGGCTCAGTGCTGGAACCTCAGTTGTTTACAATATATATTAATGACTTGGATGAGGGAATTAAATGCAGCATCTCCAAGTTTGCGGATGACACGAATCTGGGTGGCAGTGTTAGCTGTGAGGAGGATGCTAAGAGGATGCAGGGCGACTTGGATAAGTTGGGTGAGTGGGCAAATTCATGGCAGATGCAATTTAATGTGGATAGATGTGAAGTTATCCACTTTGGTGGCAAAAATAGGAAAACAGATTATTATCTGAATGGTGGCCGATTAGGAAAAGGGGAGGTGCAACGAGACCTGGGTGTCATTATACACCAGTCATTGAAAGTGGGCATGCAGGTACAGCAGGCGGTGAAAAAGGCGAATGGTGTGCTGGCATTTATAGCGAGAGGATTCGAGTACAGGAGCAGGGAGGTACTACTGCAGTTGTCCAAGGCCTTGGTGAGACCACACCTGGAGTATTGTGTGCAGTTTTGGTCCCCTAATCTGAGGAAAGACATCCTTGCCATAGAGGGAGTGCAAAGAAGGTTCACCAGATTGATTCCTGGGATGGCAGGACTTTCATATGAAGAAAGACTGGATGAACTGGGCTTGTACTCGTTGGAATTTAGAAGATTGAGGGGGGATCTGATTGAAACGTATAAGATCCTAAAGGGATTGGACAGGCTAGATGCAGGAAGATTGTTCGCGATGTTGGGGAAGTCCAGAACGAGGGGCCACAGTTTGAGGATAGAGGGGAAGCCTTTTAGGACCGAGATTAGGAAAAACTTCTTCACACAGAGAGTGGTGAATCTGTGGAATTCTCTGCCACAGGAAACAGTTGAGGCCAGTTCATTGGCTATATTTAAGAGGGAGTTAGATATGGCCCTTGTGGCTACGGGGGTCAGGGGGTATGGAGGGAAGGCTGGGGCGGTGTTCTGAGTTGGATGATCAGCCATGATCATAATAAATGGCGGTGCAGGCTCGAAGGGCCGAATGGCCTACTCCTGCACCTATTTTCTATGTTTCTATGTTTCTATGAAATAACAAGCAAGACAGGCACAGGAGAATTGGTGGATGTCATGTACTTGAATTTTCAGAAGGCCTTTGATAAGGTGTCACACATGAGGCTGCTTAATGAGATAAGAACCCAAGATATTACAGGAAAGATACAAATATGGAAATATGATTGGCTGATTGGCAGGGGGGCAAAGAGTGGGAATAAAAGGGGGTCTTTTCTCGTGGACTACGGGGGGAGTCTTGGGACAGATTCTTTTTATGTTATATGTCAGTTATTTGGATGATGCAATTGATGGCTTTGTGGCCAAGTCTGCAGATGATACAAAGATAGGTGGAGGGGCAGGTAGTGTTGAGGAAGCAGGGAGGTTGCAGAAGGACTTGGACAGATTAGGAGAATGGGCAAAGAAGTGCAGACGCAATACAGTGTCGGGAAGTGTATGGTCATGCACTTCGGTAGAAGGAATAAAATGCGGATTATTTTCTAAACAGGAAGAACATTCAAAAATCAGAGGTGCAAAGGACTTGGGAGTCCTTGCGCAGGATTTCCCAAAGGTTAACTTGCAGGCTGAGTCTGTGGTGAGGAAGACAAATGCAATATTAGCATTCATTTCAAGAGGCTTAGAATATAAAAGCAAGGATGTAATGCTGAGGCTTTACAAGGCACTGGTGAGGCCTCACTTGAGTAGTTTTGGACCCCTTATCTAAAAAGGATGTGCTGATGTTGGAGAGGGTTAAAGGATGCTCACAAGAATGATTTTGGGAATGAAAGGGTTATCGTATGAGGAGTATTTGATGGCTCTGGTCCTGTACTCTCTGGAATTTAGAAGAATTAGTGGGGTTCTCATTGAAATCTGTCAAATGTAGAAAGGCCTAGATGGAGTAGATATGGAGAAGATGCTTCCTATAATGGAGAAGACTAGGACCAGAGAGTACAGCCGCAGAATAGAGGAACATTAATTTAAAATGGAGATGAGGAGGAATTTCTTTAGCCAGCATGTGGTGAATCTGTGGAATTTATTGCTGTTGCTGACTGTGGAGGCTGGGTGATCGGGTATATTTAAGGCAAAAGTTGATATGTCTTAATTAGTCAAGGTGTGAAATGTTACGGGGAGAAGGCTGGAGAATGTTAGTGAGAGGGATTATGAATCAGCCATGACAAAATGGCAGAGTACAGTTGATGGGCCAAATGGCCTAATTTTGTTCCTATCTCTTATGGTCTTATGGACCTGATCCTGGCACCTGGGAGGCAACATACGATCTGTGTGTCTCCCTTACACCTGCAGAATCTCTGTCTGCTCCTCTAACTATGGATTCCCCATCACTACTGGATTTCTCTTCATCATCCCCCTTTCCTTCTGAGCAGCAGAACCAGAGCCCTGGTCACAGTGGCTTCCCTCAGCAGATCTTTCTCCCACAATAGTATTCAAAGCGGTATACTTATTGTTGAGGGGAAGAGCCACAGGTGTACTCTGCACTGACTGCCTATTACCTTTTTCTCTCCTGACAGTCACCAAGGTACCTGTTGCCTGCAATTTAGAGATGAGTACTTCCCTAAAGCTCTTCTCTATCGCCTCCTCATTCTACCGTATGAGCCGAAAGTCATTACGCTGCAGCTTTAGTTTCTTAACACCATCTCTAAGTAACTGCAGCTCAAAACACTTCATGCAGATATAGTATCAGGGTGACTGGAGATCTCCTAGAGTTCCCACATCTCTTACAAAGAGTACACCCCTAACTCTTGACCCATTCTCACCACACTAGCTATGTACTAATAGACAAAGAGAGAGAAGTGAAACAACTTACCTTGGCCTTGCCCCCTTCTTGCCAAAGCCTAACCACTCTAATGCTGCCCACTCCAACAATGGCCACTCTGCTTACACCCCTCTTCTTTTTACTGACCTTTGCCAAGTGCCTAATAAATCATTATAATTGCAGTCTGCCGAAAAATTCTGAAAGGCCCGGAGCTCTTTTTAAAGCTTGTGTTGCCTCAGCCAAACAAACAATTGCTTGTGATGATTGCAGACTGCCGATAAAGACCAGGTGTCTGCACGTAATTTAAATCTACATGCCTTCAAACCTTTTATTTATCATGAAAGGTCTAAGTTGTACGAGTGTCAAAATCTTACATTCCAAATGAAATTTTAATTTCCCAACTGAAGATATGTGAATTTGAATTCAAGTGATTAGTTGAGCTACTGCCTCACAGCAGCACAGACCTAGGTTCAATCCTGACCACGGGTGATCTCCGTACACTTTACGTGTTCTCCCTGTGACTGCAGGATCCATTGAGTGCAGGTTCCTAGCTTGATTGGCCATTCTAAATTGCCCTCCTAGTGAGTAGTGGAAGGAGTTGGGTGTTAATGACAATGTTGGGGTGGGGGGAGGTGAGATATGTGGGTAGGGAGAAAGAAGTGATTAACATCGGATTTGTATGGATGTAACGTAGGATTAATATAAAGGGCTGGCTGATGGTGGCATTGATTCAGTGGGTTGAAGCCCCTGTTCCCATACTGCATGCCTTGTGACATATATACTACTGTACAGAACCATACGACAGTATGGCACAGGAATTCCTTCTGCCTGGAAAGGATCTATTTCTGTCCAATCACTACATTTTCATCATCTATCTAAAATCCTCCTGAAAACCATTATCATTATCATTACCATTAACTTCCACTAACTACCTTGGCAGTTCATTTCATATCTCCACCATACCCTCTGTAAAAACTTTTATCTCCATATCCCATTCAACTTACAATCATTCTCCTTAAAGCTACATCCTCTAGTATTTGATGTTTCTACCCAGGGAAAAAGATTCTGCCTGTCTATTCTATGTCCCATGTTTTTATAAACATCTATCAGATCTCTCTTCAAACTCCAATGTCCCAGAGAGTACATTCTCAGTTTATCCTTTGTAGCTAACATAGTCTAATCCAGATTAACCCGTTCTGCATCCTCTCCAAAGCCTCCACATTCTTCCTGTCATTTGGAGAATTTGAGAGTTTCCTGACTGAAACCCTAATTCTGTCAAGTGTGACCGAACCAAACTTTAATACAACTGACTCATAACTTCCTGACACTCCACCCTATGCCAGAATCAGAACCTAGTATCACTGACATATGTCGTAATATTTGTTGTTTTGTGGTGGCATAAAAGTTAGCATAAATTACAACAAGAATTTATAAAAAATGAATAAATAGTACAAAAAAGGCAAAATGCTGCTGATGAAATTGTGGGCAGCTTACAAAACTTCTAAACATACTTCTTTTGAACTACACTCACTGCAATCTGCTGCCTGTAATTTTCATTTAAGTAGCATACTTTTTAGATATCTAAATGAATGAGTGATATCACGATCTTCCAAAGGACTTGGCAGACTTAACTCTCAAGTATGAGGGTACAGTGCCTTTAAGTGGACAAAGGTATATTGCCATGGCTGAAAGAGAGGGAGGTGAGGAGGACTCCAAGCCAGACTGAAAACCCAGGGAATGGAACTCCCTCTACCCAGCATCTTGTTAACAAATATCCTGTTGCTAGAGAACAAGATTAAGGGCCCAAGGGCATGTTTGCCACATCAAAGGGAAATGAGGAGTTACTATGTTCTGTGTTTCATAGAGACATGGCTCACTCTGGACACATCTGATACATTGGTAACACCTGAGGGCTTCTTGATACATTGGATGGACTGGACTACAAAGTTGGAGAAGGCAAAAGGCAAGAGTTTGTCTTTCATGATACATACTTTGTGATGCTCAGACATAGCAGTCTTGTTGCATTTTTGTTCTCCTAATCTGGAATGACTAATGATTAAAGGCTGACTGTTCTACTTATCATGAGAGTTCTCCTCCATGTTCCTGAGGACAGTTTATATACTGCCAAAAGCTGATGATAAGCAGACACATAGGTAGCCTGTCCTAATGCCTTTCAAATTAGTGTCACAGACTTCAATCAGGCTTTTTTTTTGAGAAAACCCTGCCTAATTATCATCAACGTATCACCTGCAGCACCAGGAATCCCAACACATTCAGCTACACTACCCTACAATTAGGAATGCCTAGATCGCATTTTGGGAAATTTGATCACTTAGCCTTCCTTCTTCTACCTGTACCCAGGCAGAGGCTAAAGAGCAAGGCTCCGGAGATTAGGACAACACAGAGGTGGATGCAGGAGGCAGAAGTGTGGCTATGGGATTGCTTTGGGTCTGTGGACTGGGCCGTGTTCAAGGACTCATCAGAGGATCAGAACGAATGCACCATAGTTGTTACCGACTTTATAAAATCAGTCATAGACAAGTGTGTTCCCAAAAATCATTCAGTGTCTTCCCCAAACAGAAAACCTGGATGAACCATGAGATCCACAATCTGTTGAAGGTCAGGTCAGTGGGATTTAGGTCTGGTGACCAAACTAAATACAACAGGTTCAGGTACAATCTCTGGGAAGCCATCTCAAGTGCAAAATGGCAATGTTGGACCAAACATGAATCACTGAAAGATGCTTGACAGCCGTGGCAGGACAAGAATGCTAGCACCTCCAACAGAGTGACATCAGGATGCTCTTTATTAACTACTACTCGGCATTTATCCCCTCAAAACTATTCAATAACCTTCAAGACCCAGGCCTCAATACCTTTGTGCAATTACAGCATCTTCTCCACAGTCTTCAACAGAACAGGTGCACCACAAGACTGTGTGCATGTCCCCCTGCTACTACTTGCTTCTCACTTATGACTGTGTGGCTAAACACAGCTCCAATGCCATACTTAAGTTCATTGACGGCACCACTATCTGGGCTGAATCAAAGTGGGTGACAAATCAGCAAGTGGAAGGGAGACTGAAAATCAACAACAACAATGTCAGGAAGAGCAAGGAGGAAGAACCCGAAGGTGCATAAACCAGTCCTCATTGGGGATCAGAGGAGGAGGGGTCAGCAACTTTCATTTGCTCAGTGGTATCAATTCAATGGATCTGTTCTGGGTCCAGCAGATAAGTGTCATTATGTAGAAAACATGGCAGCATCCTTCTTAGACGTTAGTGAAGATTCACCATGTCATTGAAAAATTTGACAAACTTCTATAGATGTGTGGTGGAGAGTATATTGATTGGTTGCATCAGAGTCTGGTATAGAAACACCAATGTCCTTGTATGAAAAAGTCTACAAAAAGATATGGCCTAGTCCATCACGGGTAAAGTCCTCCCATCATTGAGCATATCTACGCGGAACACTGTTGCAGGAAATTGTAATCCAGGTTAATTAAACCAAAAGATGTAAAGTTAGTAAACTCCTCCTGGGGAGGGATGAAAACGAGTTTTACCAATGTGATGCCAAACCAAGTTATCAGACGATTGATGCCAATGAGAGAGATAAGAGAGACAATGGAGAAACATTCAAAATGCTAATAAGAGAGGAGAGAGAGATTAACGAGAAAGAAACACATTTCAGAATATTGACAGACCGGTTGCTTTGAACCTGAACTGTTTGAAGTTCAATAGACAGGCGATACCCCAGCAGGGGAATAAAAAGAACAGGTTTGCTAAGGCACGGGACACACCATGAGATCACGAGATAACGAGACCCTGGAAGAGCGGTGTGCCCCCACAAGTTGGTGGGAATTTGGAGGTCCGGTTCGTGGGCACCGACCATAGACTCACAGGGTGTAAAGGTACGATCGGTGGGAACCTTATGTGTGTGTCCGCCCTTGCCTGGGTGCTGGGTTTACTGCAGAAAAACAGTCGTATCCGGAATGGAGGGGTCACAGTCGGTGACCAGAGTGGGATAGAAGACATAAAAGGGTCCGCCCGAAACCAACTGTGAAGAACATCAAAGGTCTGCCTGAATCAAATTGCATCCCCCTCCCTCTCTCTCTCTCCAACGGCACAACAGCGATTACTGCGAACTGTACCAAGCTGAACTGAACTCTGCTTCACTTAAGACTGATCATTTTACCCCTAGACTGTGATAGAGCTTGGTTTGATTCCTATTACCCTAGTTCTGTGTACATGTGTGTATTATCATTGCTAACCTGTTGCATTTATATCCTTACAATTAGAGTACTGTGTTACTTATTTCTTTAATAAAACTTTATTAGTTCCTAGTAATCCAGACTCCAATGGGTGGTCTATTTCTGCTGGTTTGGCAACCCAGTTACGGGGTACATAACACCAAATAATTAATAAGAAGAGAACTTTGGGAAAAAAGCTATGTGAACTATTAAAACTAAAGATATAAACTGTTAAAAGTGGAATTAGTAGTGAGTATCCCTACCCTATTTACTTGTAAACCGTAGGGTGAAACCCCTGGAGGAGAGATGATAGCGATAAAAGGTAATTGAAGCTACGGCCTTAACAAGCAGCAGCTGTAATGAGAAAATATCAGCAGAGACAATATCCAAGATCTCTACTGTGTAACTGGGAATTAGTTCTGTTAAATCATACCGAGGGATTTGGTGAGTTAAAACACTTTTACTGTCCCGAGTGTATAATTTGTGTGTGAAATATGTTCAGTAGTGTTGTAATGGAGAAGTGTTTGGAGTTATTTTGAAATAAACAGAATGCGTATAAGAATTTATGGATTGTGATCCTGTTGTATATAGGTCAGGATTTTTTTTTTGTGTAAGTTTTGTGAATCGACTTTTCATGGATGACCAAATATTTCATCCAATAAATCAAGAAACAAGATGGTGAGCCACCCAAGATCGAAGAACCAACAGAGGAACAAGATGCTTCATGATGTAGAGGATTTAATATGGTTAGATGTACAACTTCGTTTTTTATTCAAAGGATCTGAATCTGATTCTCAGGAAGAATTGATTATTTTTGCAAAGACTTTGACAAGTTACTGAATGAGATTTACCTTGTTTAAAAGTTGTGATGTTGGAAAACTTGTGTTGAAAGGAGTTAAGCTGTATCGATATATTTTTGATGTTAAATTTGAACTTGTAGACATACTGACCTGAACTGAAACTGAAGTTAACCATAATATTTAAGAATAGGAATTCAATTCGTTTTCTAACTAACTAGGGATAAATAGAAAGGCAATTGTTAGTCTGAAAGCCTTTAAATAGGGAATAACACTAGATCTAATTAGTTAGAACAATTGGAGTAACAAAGGTTAATCTAATAAATCTCGCTGATTTCAACTAAACAGGAATTTGGTTTTCATTTGATCTCTGAGATTTGGAATCTAAACAGAGTGTTGGAATTTTAAATTGTTCTTTGTCATGTAAATATTTTGTATATATAAATTGTTAGTTAAAAATTTTTATAAACAAACTTGCCTGCAGAAGTGTGTGTTGTCTGTTCACTGCCTCCTTTCGGTACTTAGAACTTCTGGATGGCCCAGAAGCACCTAGCACCTATGTATTTTGATTTTCTCATAATAAGTGTGATGACTGGTCACACGAGATAGGACAAGCACTACATTGGTGTTATAAAGACAGCATGCATCACCAACAACCCCCACCGTCATCAGGAAGGATCAGAATCAGGTTTAATATCACTGGCAAATATAATGAAATTTGTGAATTTTGAGGCAGCGGTACAATGCAATATGTGATAAATATAAGAAGCTGAATTACTGTAGGCATATATGTGTATATTAAATAGTTATGTTAAATAAGTAGTATAAAAACAGAAATGTAAAAAAGTGTTTGTGGGTTCAATGAATCAGACGGCAGAGGGGAAGTAGCTGTTGCGGAATCACTGAGTGTGTGCCTGAAGGCTTCTGTACCTCCCTCGTGGCAGTAAGAATGAGAAGAGAGCATGTCTTGTGTAGTGGGGATCCTTAATGATGGATGCCACCTTTTTGAGGCACTGCTCCTCGAAGATGTCTTGGATATTATGGAGGCTAATAACCATGATGGAGATGACTAATTTTACAATTCTCTGCAGCTTACTATGATCCTGTGCAGTAGCACCCCACCCCCCCGCCCCACCTCAGACAGTGGTGGTGGCATTCGTTAGTCTTGTGAGACCATAGATCTGGGCCTGGAAAGTCTTGCTTCAGTCTGTGTTAGAGTAGCATTTGTTGTGGCTATAGAGGCCCACACGGGAGTGACAGTCTCGGCTGCAGCGACTGCACTTGAAGGCGCTGTCCTCCAGTGTTGTCTTGGTGCTGTTTTTTCGACAAGTGTGCTTTTCTTCAGCAGCAAGCCTCAACTTCTCTTCTCCTCTTTTTAGACCTTTGCGTAGTTCCAGCCTCCAGTGAGAGCAATTGCTTGCGATGTCCTCCCACCTCTCGACGGTCATTTTCAGTGACTTCATGTCTGTCTTGCAAACGTCTTTGAACGAAGATGGGGCCGCCCTTGTGTTCTCTTGCCGGAGGCCAGTTCCCCGTACAGCAGGTCTTTCGGGATCCTCCTGTCTGACATGCGGTGTACGTGGCCCAGACAGCGGAGACGGCGTTGTTGGAGCAGGGTAAAGAGGCTGGGTATCTGGGCGTGGGCCAGGACCACATTGTTGGTGACTCGGTCAGTCCACATGATGTCCAGGATGCGTCTCAGGCTGCGAAGGTGGAAGGCGTTGAGACGCCGCTCTTGTCTGTAGTAGAGGCTCCGGTCTCGCTGCCGTAAAGCAGTGTGCTGAGGACGCAGGCCCTGTAGACTGCAACTTTGGTGTGCGTCGTCAGCTTTCTGTTCTCCCAGACTCTCTTTGTCAGCCTGGCAAATGTTGAGGCTGCTCGTCTGATCCATCTGTTGATCTCGGGGTCTAGGGAGAGGCTGTCCATGATGGTGGAGCCAAGGTATGTAAACTCATGAACTACCTCCAGCTCGTAGTTGTTGATGGTAATGGCAGGGGGGTGCTTAATGCCTTGGCCCAACACGTTGGTTTTCTTCAGGCTGATGGTCAAGCTGAAGTCCTGGCAGGCTCTTGAGAAGCTGTCCATGAGGCGTTGCAGTTGCTCTTGTTGCAGTGCCGCATTGTGTGTTGCCAGTGCCGCATTGTCTGCAAACAACATGTCCCTGATGAGTACTTCACGAACCTTGGTTTTTGCCCTCAGCCGGGACAGACTGAACAGCCTCCCGTCCGATCTGGTGTGGAGGTAGACACCATCAGCTGATGTTCCAAAGGCGTGCTTCAGCATGACTGCGAAGAAGATGCCAAACAGGATGGGGGCAAGCACACAGCCCTGCTTCACATCGCTGCAGATATTGAAGATCTTCGAAGAAGAGCATTGTTGGGAAGGTCTTCGCCCGCGTGGCCCTGAACGGACTGCAGAAAATAGCCGAAAGGGTATATCCTGAGTCTCAGTGCGGTTTCAGGTCAGAACACTGCACAATCGACATGATCTTCTCCCTTCGACAGCTACAAGAAAAATGCAGAGAGCAAAGACAAGACTCTATGTCGTTTTCATTACCCTATGAAGGCCTTCAACCTCGTGAGCAGAGACGGCCTGTTCAAAATCCTCGCCAGGAATGGTTGTCCCCTGAGGCTCCTCAGGATAGTTCGGTCATTCCACACAGACGTGAAGGGCGTCGTTCAGTTCGACAGCTCTTCTCCAGAGGCCTTCACCATACCAGACAGTAATGCAGCTGTTACAGGAGCCTCAGGACCCACACCACCAGGTTCAGGAACAGGTAATAGCCCTCAATCATCGGGCTCCTGAGCTCTGATCTGTCCTCACAACTCACTTTCAAGGACTCTCCATCTCACGTTCTTGATATTTATTTATTAATATTTTTTGTATCTTTTTGTATTTGCACAGTTTGTTGATTTTTTGCACCCTGGTTGCTTATCTGTTCTGTCGGAGGTGGTCTTTCATTGAGTCGATTGTATTTTATTGATTTTATTTACTGCGAATGCCCACAAGAAAATGAATCTCAGGGCTGTATATGGTGAGATTTATGTACTTTGATAATAAATTTACTTCGAACTTTGAAAAAGGGAGCATATTAGTGATGCAGTGCTGATAGGTTCATGAACTATTCAGAAATCTGATCACAGAGAGGAAGAAACTGTTCCTAAAATGTTGAGTGTGCGTCTTTAGACTCCTGAACCTCCTCACAGATGAGAAGAGTGCATGTCCCAGATGCTGAGGGTCTCCGTGATGAATGCCAGCCTTCTTGATGCATTGCCTTTTGAAGATATCCTCGCTGGTGAGAAGGCTAATTTTGGTGATGAAACTGGCTGAATTTAAAATGCTCTGCAGCTTTTCTGATCCTGTGTATTGGCATCGCTTATCAGAGGATGAAGCAACCAGTCGGAATGCTCTCCACAGTACATGTTGCTAGAGTCTTTGGTGACGTACTGTAGGAGTGTCGAAAAAATCCACATGAGTGTAATTCTAATGTACTTTTTATTACCCCACCTTTAAATAGTGACGTTGTGTATATATATCTGAAAAAACCCACCCCCAAGACATAATAATGTACAGCATAACACGTAACACACATGGCGAACTTAATCCTTGGTGAATTCTGCCTTATTAAATGAAGGAGTCCGTAAACACGTCCCCCCAGAGTTCACCCTAGCAGACAAAGTCAAATGAGCAGCGCACGCAAAACTCAGTCGAACCTACTCCTGCCTCCACGGCCAGGAAGAACAGCCAATGTCAGAAGGTCTAGAGGTGGGAGGCTGGCCCCTCCGCGGGGGCTGTGTCACTTCTACTGGAGAGTCCAGGTTCAAATGGGCAGGCTTGAGATGATCCGCAGAAACACTGTCCGGGATACCTCCAAAGTCCAGCGTCAAAAACTTATCCCCCATTCCCAACACGCAGAATAGGCCATCATAAGGCTCTGCAGGTGACCCCGGTGTCTATCTTGATGTACAAACGCAGATTTCACCTCCTGCAGACAGGTGCAACTGCGGCAGGCCATGATGCGTAGTTGGCACTGGAGCAAAAGTTCTGGCGCTGTCCATAGAACGTGACCACTGCTGTGAGTCAGACCATGGGACTGTGGATGTTGGGAGAAACTCTCCCGGCACCTGCAAGGGTTGCCCGAGATGAACTCCATAGAAGAGGACTGAAGGTCCACCTTAGGGACCGTCCTCAGGCCCAACATGACCCACTGCAGTCTGTCCACCCAACACCCGTCACTGAGACACACCCGCAGAGCAGCTTCCATTGAACAGTGGAACCGCTCACACAGACCGTTGGCCTGAGGGTGATAAGCTGTGTCCAGTGCAGTTTGACCCCAGATCACGGGCAATCGCACACCAAAGCTCAGATGTAAGTTGCGTCCCTCGGTCTGAAGAGATATCCGATGGGACACCGAGTTAAGCGATCCATGAGCCAACAAACGATCGCGCCAGCTCCGCGACAATAGCTTCTGGCCAGCGTGTAATCCTATCAACAATGGTGAGGAGGTGATTATCCACGGCACGGGGACAACGGGCCAACCAAATCCACATTCACGTAGTCAAAACACTGCCCAGGAACTGCGAAAGGAGCCAAAGGAGCCTTGGCATCTCGTTGCACCTTCACACGTTGCCACGACAAACAAGTCCCTGACATCCTTTTTAAGCCTGTGCCACACAAACTTTTCTGTCACCAGTTCCTGCGATGCCTTCCAGCTCGGGTGAGAAAACCCATGGACCGCATCGAAAACGCGCTGCCGCCAGCTTGCTGGCACTAACGGCTCGGGTCACCCTGTTGACGCATCACACAGAGAAATCCTGGATGTGCAGGATCGGGTATTGGTCAGGGGTTGTGGCGTCGGTGAGGTGGCGGGAATCACCACATGGACACTACCCGCCCCCCCCGGTTTTCGTATGATGTGGAGAGGGGAAGCCCATGGACCGCGGAACTGCCTGATGATGCCCAGGTGCTCCATGGCATCAAACTTTGCCTTGGTGACAGCAAGCTTCTCCGGGTTGAGGCACCTGGCCTGGGCATGAATGGGTGGGCCGATGGTGAGGATATGGTGCTCCACCCCATGTTTAACGGTGGAGGAAGAGTACGTGGGCTTGGTCAGGTCAGATCCGGGAACTCAGTGAGGCACTGGAGGAAGTCGTCGGAAGCGGAAAGGGAGCTGGATAACTTTGAAGTGCCAGTGGCGCTGAATGTACCGGAGAGGGAGTCGAAAGTCTCTGTGTTGACGAGGTGTCGTTTCTGGACATCGACAAGTAGGCTGTTGGCACAGAGGGAGTTGGCGTCCAGCAGGGGTGTAGGCACCACCTCCAACACAAAATTTTGGCAGAAATTCTGCCCGCCAAAGCACAACGCCATCTCACGCTTACCAGAAGTCCAGATGGTACCACCATTCACAGCCTCAAGAGATGGTTCATATTCCTCAGATCATATGTCCAATTTAGACTTGGGCAGGACGCTCACATGAACACTTGTGTCACAGAGGAAACGGCGCCCAGAAACAGAGTCTGTAACGGACTGCAGAATGCCTGACCTGCCAATGCCCATAGCAGCTAACAGGCGCCGGCCGTTCCATTTTCCCAATTCCTGGAATCCGCAGCATGGGCAACATTTTTTAGCTCTCAGCCCAATCTTCGTGTGGTAGAAACACAGGGTAGGAGACCGTCGTTGAGCCGTGGCGATTGTCTCATGTTCCGGTGGTGCCGAGGCAGTGAAGACCTCCAGGCGCATGGTCGCACAGGCTCTCTCAGTGACAGAAAGCACCTTGTCAGCCTCCCTCAGTAGAGCTCGGACATCTTTGAGGGGAGAGCCAGCCAGAGCCGACAACACCTTGCCTGGTAGTTGTTGCAGGAAAAGCTCTCTGAAGGTGAAAGAAGGCTGATGTCTGTCAAGGGGGACAACATACGGTCCATCAACTCTGAGAGCTTAGAGTCGCCTAAGCCGCGGAGTGGACCAAGGAGCCGACAGGCAGGCTTAGACTCAGAAAGTTCAAAAGTCTCTAAAAGGATTTGCTTAAGAGTCTCGTACCTGCCAAATTCCGGGGTGGTCCTTTTGGGTGCTCATCACCCTGGTCGCTGTAGTGCTGTCTAATGCCACGATGATGTAATGATATCTCATGTTGACTTGTGAGAGTCCCCGCACTGTGAACTGGGCCTCTGCCTGAGTGAACCAAATGGCGACATGTCCCTGCCAGAATTCAGGGAGCTTAAGAGCAACAGCGTTAACAGTCATGATTGTAAAATGAGCGAAATCACTTTTCTTATATATATATATATATATATATATATATAAGAAATACACTTGCCCCCAAAATGTATAACATATGTGATGAAAGAGGGTTACAAAAAGTACACATAGATTAAGATGTTAGCTGTCCTGTGCTGGCACCAGTGGGATCAGCAGTTGATCTGCCACCTGTCTTCAGGAGAGAGAGAGATAAGGAAGACAATGGAGCAGTATTTGGAAATGTTAATGAAGAGACGAGAGAGTTTAACGGAAGGAGACACCGGTCTGAGAACTGTCAAGATCGGCTCCTGTTTGAACCCTGAACTGTTTGAAGTGATGGACAGGCGATACCCCAGCAGGGGGATAAAAAGGGTCAGGTTCGCTAAGGCAACACACACGACACCACGGGGTAACGAGACCCTGGAAGCGGTGCGTCTCCCACAAGTCGGTGGGAGTTTTGGAGGGCTGGTCACGTGACCAAGCCATAGACGCACAGGGTGGAAAGGTACGATCGACGGGAACCTGGTGTGTGTCCGCCCTTGCCTGGGTGCCAGGTTCACTGCAGAGGAATGAGCGTATCTGAAATGGAGGGGTCACAGTCGGTGACCTCAGAAGACATTACAAAGGGCTCGCCCGAAAGCTGACTGTGAGGAATATCGAAGGTCCGTTTGGAATCCGATTTGAATATTCATTCGCTCTCTCTCTCTCTCTCTCCCACTCTCTCTCCCACAGCGACGGCGATTACTGCAAACTGAACTAAACTGAACTCTGTCACTTTGAAACTGGTCATTTACCCCTAGACGACGATACAGCTTGATTGATCCTATTATCCTAGTTCTGTGTACATGTGTGTTTATTCATTGCTAACCTGTTGCATTTATATCCTTACTGTTAGAGTACTGTGTTGCTTATTTCTTTAATAAAACTTTCTTAGTTCCAGTAATCCAGACTCCAACTGAGTGGTCCAATTCTGCTGGTTTGGCAACCCAGTTACGGGGTACGTAACACATACAACGTAACATGTAGCATACACAGTGAACTTAACCCCTAACAGTCTGGTTGCATTCTGCCTAATGAAATTAAGGAGTCCCTACAACACCAAATTTTCTCAAACTCCTAATAGTATATAGCTGCTGGCTTGCCTTCTTCATAATTGCATCAATATGTTGGGCCCAGGATAGATCTTCAGAGATGTTGACACCCAGTCTGCTCTCCCTTTCTACTGCTAACCCCTGGATGAGAGCTGCTGTGTTTATCTCACTGCTGTACGTCTCCTCGTTACCACCTGAGGTTCTGCAAACAACTGTGTCATTGGCAAATTTATAGATGCTGCTTGTCTTGTCTTGTCCAACCAACCATCACTGCTGGGCTATAAACCTGCAGGAGCAATGTGTGGTTAAGTGCCTTGTGAGGATTCACCCTCTTGAAAGGTGTTCTGCCTTGGCTGAGGCTCAAACTCGTGACCTTCAGATCACTAGTCCAACGCCTTAACCACTTGGCCACGTGCCAACTTGAGAGTAGAGGAGCAGATCAGTGGATGAAGCATGCACCTCTATTGATTGTCGTCAAGAAGGAAATGTTATTACTGATTCGCATTCTCTGTGTACACTTGATGAGGTAGTCAAAAATTCTTGATGATATGCCTTTTGAAGATATCCTCGCTGGTGAGAAGGCTGGTTTTGGTGATGAAGCTGGCTGAATTTAAAATCCTCTGCAGCTTTTCTGATCCTGTGTATTGGCATCGCTTATCAGAGGAAGGAATGTTGAAGGTTGTTGATTAGTATTGAGGGGATGACAGTGATCAATGCTGCTGTAATCAATAAATGGCAGCCTGATGTGAGTATTGCTGTCACTCAGTTGATCCAAGACTGAGTGGGGAGCCAATGAGATCGCATCCACTGTAGACCCATTGTGGGAAGCCAGTGAGATTGCATCCATAGTAGACCCATTGTGGAGTGACAGTGAGATCGCATCCACTGTAGACACAGTGTGGGGAGACAGTGGGATTGCATCCACTGTAGACCCAGTATGGGGAGCCAGCGAGATCGCATCTACTGTAGACCCATTGTGGGAGGCCAGTGAGATCGCATCCACTGTAGACCCAGCGTGGAGGGACAGTGAGATCGCATCCACTGTAGACACAGTGTGGAGAGACAGCGAGATCGCATCCACTGTAGGCACAGTGTGGAGGGACAGTGAGATCGCCTCCACTGTAGAATAGACCCATTGTGGAGCGAC
Source organism: Mobula birostris (assembly GCF_030028105.1). Taxonomy (NCBI): domain Eukaryota; kingdom Metazoa; phylum Chordata; class Chondrichthyes; order Myliobatiformes; family Myliobatidae; genus Mobula; species Mobula birostris. The sequence goes on from NC_092386.1 coordinate 69,227,189, forward strand.
AGCGGGATCGCATCCACTGTAGACACATTGTGGCGGTAAGCAAATTACAGTGGGTTCAGTGCCTTGCTCAGGCAGGGACTAATTTCAGTCACGCCCAAAATCTCAAAGCACTTCATTACAGTAGTTGCGAGTGCTACTGGAGTATTGTCATTGGTGCAGCTCACCTGCTCTTTCTGATGCTCTTTTGAAGCAGATGGGAACCTCTGACTGCTGTAGTGAGGAGCTGAAGATGCCTTTGAACACTCCAGCCAGTTGGTTGGAACAGGTTTACAGTGTCTTGCCAGGTACACCATCGGGGCCTGACACCTTTTGAGGGTTTACCCTCTTGAAAGGTGTTCTGGTGCCAGCCTCTAAGACAGAGATCACAGAGACTGCAAGGATTACACCGGTGCCGTTTTATTCTTAGATTTCCAGCATCTGCAGGTCTTCTCTGGTTTGTGTAGTTTTATTCTCCCTTTCAGAGCAGCATATCAGACATTGAGCTCATCATGCAGTGATGTGTCACAACGATTTATGACATTACGTTTCGCCTTGTTGGATGTAATGGCCCGAAAATCTGTCCAGAGTTGATGTGCATCCAATTTTGTCTCCAACTTCATTCAAAGTTGCTTTTTTTTGTTCTTAAGATAGCCTTTTGTAGTTCATAGCTGGACTGGATCAACAGTCTTGCATGTCACAGATCTAGTCCTCAGCAGACCACAAATCTCTTCATTCATCATCACTTTTCATTTGAAAATGTCCAGTATGTTCTCAAAGGCACACATTTATCCTCAGAGGTCTTGAGGAAGTTGATGACAACTGTAGCATATTCATTCAGATTTGAAATGAATATTGTCTAGTCCACCAATTCAAAGCAGATCTATAAGTGTCCCTCTGCCTCCCTTAATCATACCTTCATGGTCCTCACCACTGGTGCTGCAGTCCTCAGTCTCTGCCTGTTATACAGGAGAAGTACAGCCAGGTGATGGGATTTGCCAAAGTGTTGGCATAGGCGAGCATGGTGAAAAATGTGAGGTGCTACATTTTGGTAAGACTAATCAAAATAGGACATACGGCTAAATGGTAGGGCATTGAAGAATGCAGGAGAACAGAGGGATCTAGGAATAATGGTGCATAGTTTCCTGAAGGTGGAATCTCATGTGGATGGGGTGGTGAAGAAAGCTTTTGGTATGCTGGCCTTTATTAATCAGAACATTGAGTATAGGAGTTGGGATGTAATGTTGAAATTGTATAAGGCATTGGTAAGGCCAATTTTGGAGTATTGTGTACAGTTCTGGTCACCGAATTATAGGAAAGATGTCAATAAAATTGAGGGAGTACAGAGGAGGTTTACTAAAATGTTGCCTGGGTTTCATCTCCTAAGTTACAGAGAAAGGTTGAACGAGTTAGGTCTTTATTCTTTGGAGTGTAGAAGGTTGAGGGGGGACTTGATAGAAGTATTTAAAATTATGAGGGGGATAGTCCCTCTGGTACTGCAGTCATTTTCTGAGGTTTTCAGTTTTATTTTCCATAGACTACTCTAGCTCAAAGGATGGTAGGGGGCCAGGGCTTCAGTCCAGCCTAACCCCCATGCTTTCTTAAATGGAAACAGCATGTTACCTGGGTGTCTGCAGCCTAGTATCTGCTGATTTGAGGACTGATAGATATTTTAAAATGTTTTGAAACAATGTCACCTACTAAAGTACCTGTGACTGTGACTGGCCCAAATGGGAATATCTGATGATTCCCTTTGGAGCCACACATAAAATATTGCCATTGTTCAGCACCATCTTACTAATGATAAGACCATTAGACCATAAGATATAGGAGCAGAATTAGGCCATTTGGCCCATCAAGTCTGCTCTGCTATTTCATCATGATGCATTATTCCTCTCAGCTCTAATTTCCTGCCTTCTCCCCATATCCCTTCAACCTCTGCCTTAAATATACATAAAGACTTGGCCCCCACAGCTGCCTGTGGCAAATAAATCAACAGATTCACCACTTTGTGAATCCCCTTTGAACTCTCTCCAATGTTAGCATGTCCTTTCTAAGATCAGGGGCCCAAAACTGCTCACACTATTCTAAGTGAGTCTTCACTACTGCTTTATAAAGCCTCTATATCACATCCTTGCTTTTATATTCTAGTCCTCTTGAAATTAATGCAAACATCGCATTTGTCTTCCTCACCACAGATTCAACATGCAAGTTAGTTTTTTAGAGAATCCTGCACAAGGCCTCCCAAGTCCCTTTGCACCTCAGATTTTGGAATTTTCTCTACATTTAGAAAATAGTCCACCCATTTATTTCTTCTACCAAAGTGAAAGACCATACACTTCCTGACATTGTATTCCATCTGCCATTTCTTTGTCTATTCTCCTAATCTAAGTCCTTCTATATCATCTCTACTTCCTCAAAACTACCTGAACCTCCACCTATCTTCATATCAACTGCAAACTTTGCGACAAAACCATCAATTCCGTCATCCAAATCATTGACATATAACGTAAAAAGAAGTGGTCCCAGCACAAACCCCCGTGGAACACTACTAATTACTGGCAGCCAACCAGAAAAGGCTCTCTTTATTCCCATTCTTTGCCTCCTATCAATCAGCCAATTGCTAATCCATGCTAGCGTCTTCCCCGTGCCAACTTCTGCAAGCTCTCGCACTGGTTCATTGGTCCCTTCAAGATTACCCATTGCATCAACCCAGTCACTTATCCAGTGATGTTGTGGGGATGGAACTGGACTCTCTCACGGTGGTGTCTGAAAAGAGGATGCTGTCTAAGTTGCATGCCATCTTGGTCAATGTCTCCCATCCACTACATAATGTACTGGGTGGGCACAGCAGTACATTCAGCCAGAGACTCATTCCTCCGAGATGCAGCACTGAGCGTCATAGAAAGTCATTCCTGCCTGTGGCCATCAAACTTTACAACTGCTCCCTTGGAGGGTCGGACATTCTGAGCCAATAAGCTGGTCCTGGACTTATTTCATAATTTACTGGCATAATTTACATATTACTATTTAACTATTTACGGTTCTATTACTATTTATTATTTATGGTGCAACTGTAACGAAAACCAATTTCCCCCAGGATCAATAAAGTATGACTATGACAATGACTATGACTATCATCTCCAGCTGCTACCGTCTTCTAGGAACACACCTATCTTTCACAAGTTCTGCCTCAAGCTTATTGTCTATGGACCTGAGCCTGCACCTCCAGACCATAGTATGGCGGAAGGTGATCCAGTGTACATGGTTCGCAGATTCACGTTGTTTTGAATGGCGTGTACAGTACCTGGTCAAATGAAAAAGGTACAACGTGGAGGAGAAGTGTTGGTGCCATATGGTTATAGTTTAGATCCATCGCTCAATGCTGAGTTCCACTGGACCCAGGGCTGTCAGGGGCTGACTTTCAGGGGGATGGTGGTTGTCCTGACATACCTGCTTCTGTTGACACCTCCAGGATTCACCTGCCACTCGTTCCCGACTCACCACCTGCAGCCTATTTACACCCAGTTCAACCCATAGAAACATTCAAGGTTTCAAAGTCTTGTTTCACCTGAAGAAGAATGCTACATCTCAGTTCCTCAAAGCATGACTATTTCCTTATAGTCCAAGGGAAGAGACTGGAGAAGAGCTGCTGGAAGCTTTTGTCAGTGAACAGGCTGGGTTTGCTGACTGGGCTGCACCAATTGTTTTTATAGAGAAAACAATGTTAGAGCACGGGAAAAGATTCGACAGAGAGTGCAAAGATAGACAGGAACCACTGACTAATCATTTGTTTGTATATCTTCGCAGTTCTATGTTGAGCAATCATATGTTCACTGGCAAATCACTTAAGACCAGGAAAGATTAAAGATCAGTTTTATCTGTCACATGTCCATTGAAACATACAGTGAAATGTGTTGTTTGTGTCAAATCAAATCAGCAAGAATTGCACTGAACAAACCGCAGTCAACTCTCCGGCGTCAACAAAACACACCCACAACTTACTAACCTTAACCATTCATCTTTGCAATGTGGGAGGAAACCAGAGCACTTGGAGGAAACCCAGCTGGTCACATGGAGAACGTATAAATTCCTTATAGTCACCAGTGGGAATTGAACCCTGATTTTATGACTGGATTTGTACAGCATTGCACCAACCGCTATACTACCGCGCTGCCCTGCAAAGATTCAGAGGAATCCTCAACTATCACTACCCTTGGACTTTCAAAACAGACTCTCATTTAAGAAAGAGTAAACTAGGAGCATTTTCCAAACATCCATGGGTATGTTTATCTCTAGTCTAACATCTGTTAAAGGCCACCAGCGTGATTTTATCCTCTCTAGAAAGACAGAATGGAAATGTAAAGGGAATCAAGATGATATATTTTCTTGATTCAGAAAAAAGGATTATGGTTGAAGAAAGACTTTGCTGCAACAGGACTAATCTGCCTTGGTTATCTTATCTCATATCAAACAGGTTAACAGAATTTGGTGATCCGAGACAGACAACATTGGAGTAGATGACATCACAAGAATCTGGCAGCAGCTCCTTCCAATTCATGACCCAGTCAAACAAATTATGCTAATGGTAATGGTCAAATTACAAAGTTCAAAGTACAGTTATTATCAAAGTATGTATTCCATATACAACATTGAGATACATCTTCTTACAGGCAGCCACTAAACAAGGAAACACAAGAATAAAGCCTCTGAACTAGCTCCGTGGCTGTGTCCTGGCTCAGTGCTGAACTTGAGTGCTCAAAGTGGACTGAAGGAGTTCCTACATCCACCTACTTCTAAATCGCAGGCTACAAATTCAAAATAGAGAATGGTACTGTGGAGGTGTCGCTCTGGCTAAATTAGCTATATCCCTCAGAAGGAATGGGGACAAGCACGTTCACACAATTTCATATCATCCAGCCACAGATAGTATGGTAGAAAAGATAATTTGGACAGTGAAAATGGTATGAGAAAGATGGCAGGACGTGAAACTAGGAGACAAACTGCCTGTTTCGTATTACATATACACATCAAGAAGACCAACACCTACTCTTGGGCAGATGCGTCAGAACACTTAAGGATTTGGTGAAACCAGAACAATTTTAAAGCAGAGCTTCAATGTGCTTCATGACAAGAGGGTTTATGATTGTCATTTGTAAGTGAGTGGTACTGTGTTGGTGTATGATATCATGTGAAATAAGTGGTTATGGGGGCAGATCATTAACAGCATTGGACCATTTGTATTTGTGGTCTTGTTGATGATAGTTAACACCGAAGCTTCAAAGCTACATATTATACATCAGTCTTCAAATGAACCAGCTGAAGATTTGCTGCATGCACATGTTTCATCATGTGTTCCTGAAACTGAAGGAAGATCTAGCTTGAACAGAGATAATACTGTTACTAGAGTAACACATACAAAGTGCTGGAGGAACTCAGCAGATCAGGCAGTGTTTGTGGTTAAGAAGACATACAGTGCTTTGGCCTTCATCAATCGTGGGATTGAGTTTAAGAGTCAAGAGGTAATGTTGCAGATATATATGATCCTGGTCACACTCCTCTTGGGATACTGTGCTCAATTCTGGTTGCCTCACTACAGGAAGGACGTGGAAACCATAGAAAGGGTGCAGAGGAGATTTACAAGGATGTTGCCTGGATTGGGGAGCGTGCCTTATCAGAATAGGTTGAGTGAACTCGGCCTTTTCTCCTTGGAGCAACGGAGGATGAGAAGTGGTCCTGATAGAGGCATACAAGATAATGAGAGGCATTGATCATGTGGATAGTCAGAGGCTTTTCCTCAGGGCTGAAATGGCTAGCATGAGAGGGCATAGTTTTAAGGTGCTTGGAAGTAGGTACAAAAGTTTTTTACACAGAGAGTGGTGAGTGCGGGGAATGGGCTGCTGGCGGCAGTAGTCGAGCTGTTAATGATAGGGTCTTTTAAGAGACTCCTGGATGGCTACATGGAGCTTAGAAAAATAGAGGGCTATGGGTAAAGCCTAGGTAGTTCTAAGGTAGGGACATGTTCGGCACAGCTTTGTGGGCTGAAGGGCCTGTATTGTGTTGTAGGTTTTCTGTTTCTATGTTTCTATGAATTATAGCTAATGTTATTGTCGAGACCTTCATCATGACCATTCATCACGATGCTGCCTGATCTGCTGACTTCCTCAGCATTTTGTATGTATTCCTCTGGATTTCCAGCAACTGCAGAATTCTTGTGTTTATAATATTGTAACTAGTACTGTTGCTTCAGCAAGGCTGAGCTCCATTGCACGTAGAAAGGTAGATGGAATTTGTAAACATGGGAACTTTAATTTTGCTGTTGATGTTGCAGCTCTCACTTGAGCGGCACTGTATGACATTGTAATAACCACGTCCTTCTCCTTAATGTCTTCATCTACATTCTGGGGAATGACGGTAGTATGGGTCCTTAGATCCTCTGTAATATAGATAGAGCTTCCAAGTATGCATTTTTATAACTAATAGCACTGCCTAACTTAAGGACCTATCAAAAGTTCAATGAACTAGGAGCAGATGGACAACAATGGGCCATGCTTTGGCATTTAAAAGGATCATGAATGATCAAAATTATGATCTTAACTCCGTATTCTTGTCTGCCTGTGGTAACCATTCATTTGCCCTGCCTCCTTGTTTATAGAGACTCTTTATACCTCAACTTAAAAGAAATTCAAAGACTCTGTTTAAATTGCTCCTTAAAGAAATTCCTGAAATCTCATGAAAGAAAATACTCTTATCTTGTATGTTTCAATCAAATCCCTGAAAACTCTTCTAATCTTCAATGGATTCAGAACTAGTCTGTCCAATCTCCCCTTATTAGACAACCTTTCAATTCCAGGCATTTGTCCAGTAAATTTTCTCTGAACAGCTTCCAATATATTAACATCTTTTCTTAAATGAGTACACCCTATTGCACACAGTATTGCAAATCTGACCTCATCAAAGCCCCGTATAGCTGAAACATAAGCTCCCTTCTTTCGTATTCATTTATCTTTGTAATAAGCAATAACATTGCTTTAGAGTTATACGACAAAGGAATGTGCTCTTTGACCCACTGAGTCTGTGCTGACCACTGACTAACCATTTACACGACTCATTATTTATTTTTCAGTCCACATTTCCATCAATTTCCCCCACATTCCTTCATTCATCTACATATTAGGGGCAACTTACAACAAGTGACCAATTAATCTATCAATCCACAAATCTTTGCCAAGTAGGAGAAAATTGAAGCACGTTTTGCGGGCAGCTCACAAAACATCTAGATATATTTCTTCTGAACTACTATTGCTGCAATCTGCAATCTGTAATTTTCCTACAAGAAACATACTTTTGAACCGTCTAAACCACCTAACTACTTTCTGATTTCCTGAAGGACTCAGTGGACTTGATTCTCAGGAATTAAGGTATAGCATCTATAAGAGGATGGTAGTCAGTCCATTGTCATTGCCAGAAGAGAGAGGAGGGGAGGATTTCAAAATGTTAAGTTGTAAAATTTCCTCTACCTGACATCTTGTTAGCAAACGTTCAATCACGGGAGACCAAGATAGAGGACCTAAAGGCAAGATTGATGTATTGGAGGGGAATGTTTTTTATATTTGCATAATTTGTTGTCTTTTGCATATGGTTGTTTGTCTGTGTTTGTTTGAGCTTATTCATTGATTCTATTGTTAATTATTATTTGCTGTGAATTCCCACAAGAAAATGAATCTCAGAGTTGCATATGGTGACATATATGTACTTTGATTATGAATCTACAAAAAAACTTTGTAATTTGCACTTTGGAGCTTCTTAACACAAAATCCAGAGATGCTAAAAATACCGAAGTTGTTGATATGTACAAGAGATTCTGCAGATGCTGTAATCTTGAGCAACACACACACAACGGGGGGACAAAGTAGCCTACTGGTTAACCTGACACTTTGCAGTATAGGTGACCCAGGTTTAATTCCCGGTGCTGCCTGTAAGGAGTCTGTATGTTCTCCCCATGACCGTGCGGGCTCCCCCTTGGTGCTCGGGTTTCCTCCCACAGTCCGAAGACCGACTGATTGGTAGGTTAGTTGGTCATTGTAAATTGTCCTGTGATTAGGCTAGGATGAAATCAGGGAATTGCTGGGCTTGAAGAGCTGGAAGGGCTGTAGCTCAGTAAATAAATAAATAAATGCTTGAAGAACTCAGCAAGTCAGGCAGCATCTATGGAAGGGAATAAGTAGTCGATATTTCAGGCTGAAACCCTACTCAGCCCAAAGCATTGACTGCTTCTTCCTCACCCTCTACAGATATCTTCTGACTTGTGGAGTTCTTCCAGCACTTTGTGTGCATGTGTCTATGTTACAGTGTTGGGGTTGGCTCCCTGAATATACCACTAGCCAGAATATTCAATGACCCCGCAGCTCTGTCCTGAGTTATGCATTAAATGCCAGGGATCACCCTTTAACTGTGTGTGAACATATGAGATGAATACCTAATCTTAACCTGAAACTTTCAATGACTAGCTGTTAATGTTGTCTTCACCTGCATAGATTCAACAGTATAGAATCAGGATGTCTGCACGCGATGACTTTTATTAACAAGATAAAACTTTATTCATAATAAAAAAAAATTCAAGAATAAAAAGTTCAGTAGTGTTCTATGACATTCCTACACATCAATCAACAGCACTGCTGCCCATGGGGTGGTATCTTATTTCAGTACTTGAGGGGCTTCTCCCCTCCATCCCCCAACTTGGCCCCTCCTCTTCAGGAGAAGAACCCTACACTGTGTCCTTCCCTACCGAGAACTTGTGGCTGCACCAAGCGTGAGTGTGTCCCTCAGCACGTACGCCTGCAATCTGGAATGTGCCAGTCAGCAGCATTCCTCCATGGACATCTCAGTGTGCTGACAGATTAACAATTGTCAGATGGTCTGGACAGTCTGCTGAGCAGTGTGACCTCCATCTTAAGTCTCCATATGAAACTGAAGACAGCTCGGGTGATTCCCAAACTGGAAGAATAGGGGTTGGCCACATTTGTGCCAAGGACAGCAGCTTTGAGATCACCACAAACCTGAAGACCAGGCTCTTCCCAGTGTCGATTGGGAGTACCCTCCCCACAGTCCCAATTTCTGCTTTACATTCCCAATCTGCTCCAGCTAATTGTTGTTCTCTGAATCAGATCCCCAGCAGCTTCACGTAATCAGATCTGATGGTAAAGGAGACACTGGATCAATCGGGCCAGTTGCCAAAGAGCATGGCTTCACTCTTCGTGTGGGTTAAATCTGACCCTTGATACCAGCTCAAGCTGGTTGTAGATGCTGATCAATCTGTAAAATTGACCTCGGATCCGAGCTCAAGATGGACAAGTACAGGAAGGTTTTCACTTGGGTCCCTCCACTCTCTGATTGCATCAACCCCCTCGTGCTCTAGTCCTTCCTGATAGATTCCTCTAAGAGTACTATATAGCACATAATCAAGACAAGGGACTGTGGTGAAGTTAAATTGTGAAAAGATTTTATTTCCTAAAGACTGGTCTCTTTTTAATGTTTTATTTTATGGTTTTTAATGTTTTATGGTTATGTACCAGGTGGCAGGGTGAAAATACGTCTCTACCAAGGGAGGTGTAAGGTGCACCTTCCCTCCGCTGGTCTGCAGGTCACTCTTGGGCAAAATGTAGCCCCTGCGTAGCCCCCCCACCCCCCTCCCCCAATCATGTGAAGCCATGGGAGCAGGTGGTGAATGGTCGTACGAGCAGCAGGTGATAACACAAGTTCTGGTTATGCGACCACTGACACCAGGCAGACAATCTCTGAAGAGTATTGATAATGACTGGGGTCACCCATCTTGTAAAGACATCGCCCAGAAGAAGGTGATGGCAAACCTCTTTTCCTAGAAAAATTTGCCAAGAACAGTCATGGTTGTGGAAAGATCATGATTGCCCACATCATACAACACGGCACATAATGAACAAACGATAGTTATGCATAATTGCATAGCTCCAGAATAATGCCTTATTGGGGAGAGAGAGAGTTTGTGGTATGTTGAATTACTGGGTGAACAAGTAGTCTTTGAGGTACTGCAAATCTATGTCTTTACTGATGCTTTGCTGCACTCTTGAGTGCTCGGTGGGGGGCATCATTAGCTTTTTGCTGGTGGGGGGAGTCGTTACTTTGCTGCTGCTTATGTGTGGGTGGGGAGGAGATGGGGGGACTTTGGGGTTCTGACATTTAACTGTCATTCATTCTTTGGGACACTCCTCTGTTTTTGTGGATGTTTGTGTAGAAAAGGAATTTCAGGATGTATATTGTATACATTTCTCGGACATTAAGTGTATCTTTGAAACCTTTAAAGCAATTTTGGATCAGTGATGATAAAACGACAATGATGCAGCATATTTCCAAATCAGGATGGTATGTGAGTTAAAAGAAGTTTTAAATCTTAAATCTTAGTCAGTCCTGACGAAGGGTTCCGGCCCAAAACGTCGACCAATCTTTTCCACGGATGCTGCCCGACCTGCTGAGTTTCTCCAGCTTGTTGTGAGTGTTGCTTTTAAATCTTAGTGTTCCCTTGCATTAACCAGCCTCTGAGCAGTTAAGCCTGTGGATTTTTTGGTTGGTGTTGAGGAAGAAGCCTTGGCTTATGAGAGTGGTGTATTTTGTTGAAGGCACAGGCACAGATCATCAGAGATGGTGGGAGTGACTGTTTAAGAAGAGAGAATGCAATGTCCTTTATGGTGATTGGTTTGTCCTGGATATTGCCAAACCACTTGAGTTGTTTGTGCTGCCATTATTAATGGGGTCACTTGTAGATACGGAAAAGGATTTGGGAGTGAGGACCTGAGTCACACTCCATGGAATTCTGAGCCTTTCCACATGATTTATTGAACTGCAATCAACACAAATCTAAGCTGCCCTGCAGGAGTCTTTATCAACTGCTTTCACAGTTTCACAATAGCATAGCCCTTGCTGGATAACATTCGGACCCCACCCCGCAAAACAAAATCCAATCTTAAATCAACTATTTAATCTAGCAGCGTTGATGCCATTTAAAGGCCCATCTCCTGCTCAGAAGCTGAAATGGACAACAACAACATCAACTTAAAGCTTCAAAAACAAAGGTAAAGTGGGATTGGAAGTTCATAGAAATCTCTTTATTATCTGAAAGATTCAAGTGATGTATATAAACATTTGTTTCGATGAGGGAACTGCAACAGCACTGAAGTACATTGAGAATTTGAGATCATAGTCATAGTCATAGTCATAGTCATACTGTATTAATCCTGAGGGGAAATTGGTTTTCGTTACAGTTGTTCCATAAATAATAAATAGTAATAGAACCATAAATAGTTAAATAGTAATATTTAAATTATGCCAGTAAATTATGAAATAAGTCCAGGACCAGCCTATTGGCTCAGGATGTCTGACCCTCCAAGGGAGGAATTGTAAAGTTTGATGGCCACAGGCAGGAATGACTTCCTATGACGCTTAGAGCTGCATCTCGGTGGAATGAGTCTCTGGCTGAATGTACTCCTGTGCCCACCCAGTACATTATGTAGTGGATGGGAGACATTGACCAAGAAGGCATGCAACTTAGGCAGCATCCTCTTTTCAGACACCACCGTCAGAGAGTCCAGTTGCATCCCCACAACATCACTGGCCTTACGAATGAGTTTGTTGATTCTGTTGGTGTCTGCTACCCTCAGCCTGCTGCCCCAGCACACAACAGCAAACATGATAGCACTGGCTACCACAGACTCATAGAACATCCTCAGCATCGTCTGGCAGGTGTTAAAGGACCTCAGTCTCCTCAGGAAATAGAGACGGCTCTGACCCTTCTTGTAGACAGCCTCAATGTTCTTTGACCAGTCCAGTTTATTGTCAATTGATATCCCCAGGTATTTGTAATCCTCCACCATGTTCGCACTGACCCCCTGAATGGAAACAGGGGTCACTGGTACCTTAGCTCTCCTCAAGTCTACCACCAGCTCCTTAGTCTTATTCACATTAAGCTGCAGATAATTCTGCTCACACCACGTGACAAAGTTTCCTACCGTAGCCCTGTACTCAGCCCCATCTCCCTTGCTGATGCATCCAACTATGACAGAGTCATCCGAAAACTTTTGAAGATGACAAGACTCTGTGCAGTAGTTGAAGTCCGAGGTGTAAATGGTGAAGAGAAAGGGAGACAAGACAGTCCCCTGTGGAGCCCCAGTGCTGCTGATCACTCTGTCGGACACACAGTGTTGCAAGTACATGTACTGTGGTCTGCCAGTCAGCATACACCTGCATTGCTGTCAGCTTCTCTCCCAGCAGAGTAGGGCAGGTGGTGTTGAACGCACTGGAAAAGTCAAAAAACATGACCCTCACAGTGCTCGCTGGCTTGTCCAGGTGGGTGTAGACACGGTTCAGCAGGAAGACGATGGCATCCTCAACTCTTAGTCGGGGCTGGTAGGCGAACTGGAGGGGATCTAAGTGTGGCCTGACCATAGGCTGGAGCAGCTCCAGAACAAGTCTCTCCAGGGTCTTCATGATGTGGGAGGTCAATGCCACCGGTCTGTAGTCATTGAGGCCACTGGGGCGCGGTGTCTTCGGCACAGGGACGAGGCAGGACGTCTTCCACAATACAGGAACCCTCCGGAGCCTCAGGCTCAGGTTGAATACATGGCAAAGTACTCCACATAGTCGAGGGGCACAAGCTTTAAGCACCCTGGTACTGACACCATCCGGTCCTGCAGCCTTGCTTGGGTTGAGACGTTTCAGCTGTCTTCTCACCTGTTCAGCTGTGAAGCCCACTGTGGCGGTTTCGTATGGGGAAGAGGTATAGTCATGAGAGCAGGGTGGGGGGACTGTGAGGAGGGGTAGGAGGAGAGGGTGGAATATGTGTTGGTTGGGGGCCGACAACAGATGGCTCATGTGTGGGGTGGACAAGGGCCACACTGTCAAATCTGTTAAAGAACAGGTTAAGTTCATTGGCCCTGTCCTCACTGATCAATGATTTGACTATGGAGCTCAATGCTGTGGGAGGAAGAAGAGGCAGAAGAATGTTTTAAATGGAAGGGAGAAGGATCCACTCTTTCTCCATCCTGAACTAAGTGGCAGCAAGGACTCTCACACTAACCATTCGACTTAAATATGGAGTTGAACTTCATCTAAGTCAACGTCTGGATATGACAAATTTATCTTGCTGACAGAACTTAACACCAGCATTGGAAGGAAGAGCAGTGAGTGGGTCGGTGTGATGAGATTATATGGAGCAGGGCAGAGGAAGAGTAATAGGACCCCTCTGGGGATAACTTTTGTAGAACAGTTTGCTCATCAGTACCAACAGTATTACACAAAATATCAAATACGATCGAGCAAGGATGAACTCACAATCCAGACGATGGCACCCAGGCAACCGCATTGTCATCTGCCATCAAGACAGCCACTTTGTCACAATTACCAACAGCATGTACAATGTAAAATTCTACAGAACAAGGGCTGTTAAGAAAACATTAAAGCTGCATATTGCTCCCACACAGCAAATTGCTCAAGATTAGCAGAGCTGCTTCTATCATCGAGAAACCTAGTAGACAATGCAGTGGCACAGCTATTACGGGTTCCAATGACCTCGGCACGTCCAAAGTGCTGATTGCGCAAACTCCAACTCCGACTCCAGCCTTCACCTCCAGGCCGGGTCTTGATGCACTGCCGCTGGAACCCACGTCACCCCTTCCTCCACCACCATTCCACAATCCTGTCTCTCTCAGGTCACACCACCAGCTCTTGGGTCCTCGGAGACTCCATCTTCCTCTCACCCCACCATCCATGAACACCCCAAACCTCCCTTCTCCTCAGACACTACCAACCCCATTCCCCCCTCTGATCTCAGCTGTCCTCCGTGCCCTTCGCCTCTGACCTCCCCTCTCTGAGGCAGAACATTCTGTCCTCTGTAAGGGCTTCACCTTTGTCCCCCAGCGCCTACCTCTGTGTCTGTCGTGATGCAGAGCTCTTCTTCCACTGTCTCCGACTCCGAGGCCTATTTTGTTGACGAGGACTCTCCACCCCCCACTAATCACCCCTTCTCCCATCTTCAACCCTCAACCCTTCTCCTCTTCCTGGGTATCCTACCCTGATCTTCTGCCTGCTTCATTGCCAATTGCCAATGGGACATTAATTGTCTAGACTTTAACACTCCTCTCTCCTATTCCAACCTCACTCCTTCCAAACGCTCTGCTCTCCACTCTCTCTGTACTAATCCTAACCTCACCATCAAACCCACAGATGAGGGCGCTGCTGTAGTAGTCTGGCATACTGACTTCTACCTTGCTGGTGCCCAGCGACAATTCTCAGACACACATCCTCTTACTTATCCTTCAAATAGGACCGCACTAAGGAACACCAGGCCATTGTCTCCCACACCATCACTAACCTTATCAACTCTGGGGATCATCCATCCACCGCCACCAACCTCATAGTTCTCACACCTGACACCTCCCGTTTTTACCTCCTACCCAAGATCAACCACCTGGCTTGTCTAGGTAGACCCATTGTTTCAGCTTGTTCCTGCCCCACTGAATTATCTGCATACCCCAACTCTGTTTTATTCCCCCCCACCCCGCCCCAGTTCAGTCCCTTCCTACCTACGTCCATGACACTTCACACGCTCTGGATCTTTTCAATGATTTCTCTGCCTGGCGGAACTTGTCCTCACTCTAAATAATTTCTCCTTTGGCTCCTCCCACTTCTATCAAACAGGAGATATAGCCATGGGCACTCACATGGGTCCCAGCTATGCCTGCCTGTTTGTCAGCTACGTGGAACAGCCTATGTTCCAAGCCTACACTGGTGACTGTCCTGCACTTTTCCAATGCTGCATCGATGACTGCACTGTTGCTGCCTCCTGTACCCATGCGGAACTCATCGACTTCATCCACTTTGCCTCCAATTTCCACCCTGCCCTCAAATTCACGTGGTCCATTTTCGACACCTCCCTCCCCTTTCTCGATCTCACTGTCTCTGTCTCCGGAAACAGCTTATCCACCGATGTCTATTACAGACCCACAGACTCTCACAGCTACCTGGACTACACCTCCTTCATCCTGTTACTTGTAAAAACGCCATCCTCTTCTCTCAATTCCTCCATTTCTACTGCATCTGCTCTCAGGATGAGGCTTTTTATTCCAGATCAAAGGAGGTGTCCTCCTTCTTCAAAGAAAGGGGCTTCTCTTCCTCCACCATCAACACTGCCCTCAACCGCATCTCTTCCATTTCATGTATGTCTGCTTTCACCCTATCCTCCCACCACCCTACCAGGGATAGGGTTCCTCTTGTCCTCACCTACCACCCACCAGGCTCCGCATCCAGCATATAATTCTCTGAAACTTCTGCCATCTCCAACGGGGTCCCACGACCAAGTGCTGCTTCCCCCACCCCCCACTTCCTGCTTTCCACAGGGATTGTTCCCTATGTGGCCCCCTTGTCCATTCGTCCTTCCCCACTGATCTCCCTCCTGGCACTTATCCTGGAACACTTGCTCCTACACTTCCTCCCTCACTACCATTCAGACCATAAACAGACGTTCCAGGTGAGGCGACACTTCAGCTGTGAATCATATACTGTTTATTGTCATTTAGTAATGCATGCATTAAGAAATGATACAATGTTCCTCCAGAATGATATCACAGAAACACAAGACAGACTAAGACTAAAGAACTGACAAAAACCACATAATTGTAACATATAGTTACAACAGTGCCAAGCAAAACCGTAATTTGATAAAGAACAGACCATGGGCACGGTAAAGAAAAGTCTCAAGTCCCAACATTTCATTGCAATGGATGATGTTTAATATTGACAATGTTTACAGGTTAGCCAGTTGTTAGTTTTTGGGGTTTGGCCTGTGCAGACTTCAGTCAGTGTGTGGTGTTTTTAAAGTCTTCTCTCTGTGGCAGTCCTGTTTGGCTGTCAGCCATTGGTGATTTCTAAGAGCAATGTTTTTGTCACTGGGCATCAGGAGGTTTAGTTCATGATAGCACAGAAAGTTATTTGAGTTCAGTGCTGTCGTTGTCACCGTCATGGCTATCCCTCGAGGTCGAGGATAACGGTCTTCATACTGTTGATCTATTTATGGGCTCTCAAGTGGCTTATGAGTCCAATCTTGGCTTTGAAAGTTCTTCTGCATTCAGGACAGGTAGTTCCAGTTGGCAAATCGGGCTTTGGTTGTTGTTGCCTCTCTTTCCATTTTCTTCTCTTTTCTTCTAATTCTTCACATCTGTTGGCTTCGAAAGTTACTGTTCCTTCTCGGCTGATGGCTTGCCAGAGTTTCCTGTCCTTGCATTGGTTTCCCAACTGTTGATGTCGATGTTACATTTCTTCATGTTGGCTTTGAATCTCTTCTGTTGTCCGCCTTTTTTACGTTTGCCTTCTTTAAGCTGGGAGTAGAAGATTTGTTTTAGTAGATGTTCATCTTTCATCTGAACAACATGACCGCTCCATCTTAGTTGGTTCTTGATGATGTAGGCTTCAGTGCTGTAAAGATGACTGTCACAGCTTCCTAGTGAGGGATGTCTACTGAAGTAGCATGCAACTGTATTTTACAGTTGTGTAGGCCAGGATATAAAATTGTCTCTGCTGTCCTGGGTGAGACTCAGTGTTTGTGAATGAGCTTTACTCTTGTCTTGACTTAACTCCCATGTTGTAGAGATATTGTTGATAAGACAGTGTGTGGTCAAGAGTGAAGCCAAGGTATTTTGGTGTTCGGGTGAATTCCCAGAACTGTAAGTGCTTCCCTAGATTTCAGGTTATTCAGATGGATTAATTTGGTAGTGTTTGGTTAAGTTTCCATTTCCTACATTGGGTTTTCAAAGTATACTGAGTGATTTCATTCAATCCGGGAGGAGAAGATGGCAGTACGACAGCAGTGCGGGCAGTCTCTCTGGTGAATAATACCTGTAATCCGTCAAGTAGGGGACCGTGCACAAGTCTGATTTGATGGAGACGGACGTGAGGGTACGGAGGAACATCTGGAAAACTTCTGGAATGCCTGCTTCGCTGCAGCAGCTACTGTGTAGTAACCGGAATCTCCAGAATGTTTCAAGGCCCCGAATCCTCGGCTTTGCTTGTTTCAGCGGCTGGGGCTAGGTCGAAGGCGCTCAGCAGAGGATGGTGCTCAGGAGGCTGTACCGGAGGGGCTGGTCGGAGGCTCGAAGTTTTCGGACGGATGGACTCAGTGTCGGCTGTGGTCGGCTGCTTCCAAGGCATCGGCAAGTTGACGGTGCCTGGAGGTTTATGGCAGACAGAGTTTCTCCCTTTTGCCGCCTGCTATTGGGGACACGGGGCCTTTGAGACTATTTTTACCGTGCTCATAGTTTGTTCTTCATCAAATTATGGTATTGCTTTGCACTGCTGTAACTATATGTTATAATTATGTGGTTCTGTCAGTGTTAGTCTTTGGTTTGTCCTGTTTTCTGCGATATCACTCCAGATAAACATTGTATCATTTCTTGATGCATGTCTGCATTTCTAAATGACAATAAAAGAGGACTGAGTGTTCTCATTATCTAATCTAATATTCTGGAATTCCTTTACTCATCATCTTGTGTGAGGAGCCATGACTCTGGGTGCTTAAGTTGTCAATATCTAGTGCCAGGATTGATTTCATAACTGTGTGTGGGTGACTGATTTTATCTTCAGGATGCACAGAGATCAGACAGCTGCTGCTGATGGAATAAATTGGGTTGAGCATGGCAGGCAAATAATTTTGTTGGATTTCATAGTTTATTTGTGTTTTATACTATGTCATAGACAGAGAACAAGTCAGTACATGTCGACTCTGTCCTCAGGACTTCCATCCTGATTGTGAATGGTCAATGATGGAACCTAAAAAGCAAAACAAATTGCAGACACTGGAAAGATGAAATTGAAGTAAATTGGGGCAGCCCAGTGAGATTCAGGAAAAAAACTCCTGTCAACGTGAAGGTTGTGGTTGTAAGAGGTGACTCACCCAAGGCAGAAGATAGAACAAAGAAGCACTCAGTCAGATGGTTTGAAATATGTTGATTTTAATGGAAGGAGTATCATAAACAAGGTGGATGCACTTAGAACGTGGATCAATACATGGAACTATGATGTTGTGGCCATGATAGAGACTTGGATGTCTCAGGAGCAGGAATGGTTGCTGAGTGTGCCAGGCTTTAGATGTTTCAAAAAGAACAGAGAGGGAGGTAAAAGAGGTGGGGGAGTGGCACTACCAATCAGGGATAGTGTCATGGCTGCAGAAAAGGAGGAAGTCATGGAGGGATTGTCTACAGAGTCATTGTGGCTGGAAGTCAGAAACAGGAAGAAGGCAATAACTCTTCTGGGTGTTTTTTATGTACAATAGTAACAGAGACATCGAGGAGCAGATAGAGAGGCAGATTCTGGAATGGTGCAATAATAATAGGGTTGTAGTGATGGGTGATTTTAACTTTCCTAATATTGACTAGCATCTCCTTAGAGGAAAGTCTTTAGATGGGGTGGAGTTTGTTAGGGGTGTTCAGGAAGGTTTCCTGACACAATATCTGGATTAGCCAACTAGAGGAGAGGCCATACTTGATCTGGCATTGGGAAATGAACCTGGTCAGGTGTCAGATCTCTCAGTGGGAGAGTATTTTGGAGGTATTGTTCACAACTCTATCTCCTCTACCATAGTGCTGGAGTGGGATAGGAGCAGACAATTTGGGAAAATATTTAATTGAGGTAGGGGGAAATATGATGCTATTAGGCAGGAACCTGGGAGCATAAATTAGGAGCAGGTGTTCTCATCCTCCATCGCTCCAAAGAGAAAAGGCCAAGTTCACTCAACCTATTCTCATAAGGCATGCTCTCGAATCCAGGCAACATCCTCATAAATCTCCTCTGCACTCTCTCTATAGTATCCACATCCTTCCTGTAGTGAGGTGACCAGAACTGAGCACAGTACTTCAAGTGGGGTCTGACCGGGGTCCTATATAGCTGTAACATTACCTCACGGCTCTTGAACTCAATCCCACAGTTGATGAAGGCCAACACACCATATGCCTTCTTAACAACGCTCAGCAGCTTTGAATGACCTATGGACACGGATCCCAAGATCTCGCTGATCCTCTACACTGCCAAGAGTCTACAATTAATATTATATTCTGTCTTCAAATTTGACCTATCGAAATGAACCACTTTGGTTGAACTCCATCTACCACTACTCAGCCTAGTTCTGCATCCTATCGATGTTCTGCTGTAATCTCTGACAACCCTCCAGACTATCCACAACACTTTTGTGTCATCAGCAAACTTACGATCCCACCCTTCTAGTTCCTCATGCAGGCCATTTATAAAAATCACAAAGAGGAGAGGTCCCAGAACAGATCCCTGCAGAACCCCCATGTAGAATTCGAACCATCCACAACCGCCCTTTGACTTCTGTGAGCAAGCCAATTTTGGATCCACAAAGCAAGGTCTTCTTAGATCCCATGTCTCATTTCTTTCTGAATGAGTCTCGCATGGGGAACCTTATCAAATGCCTTACTGAAATCCATATACACTACATCCACTGCTCTACCTTCATCAATATGTTTTTCTACATCCCCAAAGTATTCAATCAGGTTCGTAAGGCACGACCTGCAGTTGACAAAGCCATACTGACTATCCCTAATCAGATTACGTCTCTCCAAATGCTCATAAGTCCTACCTTTCAAGATCTTCTCCAACAACTTGCCCACCACTGAAGTAAGACTCACTGGTCTATAATTTCTTGGGTTATCTCTACTTCCTTTCTTGAACAAGGGAACAACATTTGCAGCCTTCCAATCCTCTGGTACTTCTTCCATCCCTATTGATGATGCAAAGATCAATGCCAGAGGCTCAGCAATCTCCTCCCTTGCTTCCCACAGTAGCCTGGTAGCTTGGGGTATATCTCATCCGCTCCAGGCAACTTATCTAACTTAATACCTTTCAAAAGCTCCGGCACATTCTGTTTCTTAATATTTATACACTCAAGGTTTTCAGTCGGCTGTAGGTCATCTCCACAGTTGCCAAGGTCTTTTTCACTGGTGAATACTGAAGGACAGTATTAATTAAGTACCTCCACTACCTCCTCTAGCTCCATGCACATGTTTCTGCTCTTACTCCTATTCTCACACGGCTCATCCTCTTGCTCTTCACGTACTTGTAGAATGCCTTGGGGTTTTCCTTAATCCTGGACACCAAGGCCTTCTCATGGCCCCTTCTGGCTCTCCTAATTTCTCCATATTCTTAAGTTCCTTCCTGGCAACCTTGTCATTTTCTAGAACTCCATCGGTATCTGATTTCTTGAACCTTTCATAAGCTTTTCTTTTTTTTGCAACAAGATCTTCTACATCGTTTGTACATCATGGTTCTTTTACCCTACCATCCTTTCCCTGCCTCAATGGAACATACCTATGCAGAACGCCATGCAAATGTTCCGTGAACATTTGCCACATTTCTTCCATGAGAAATGACCTGATAAAGGTGTACAAGATGATGAGAGGCATTGATCATGTGGATAGCCAGAGGCTTTTTCCCAGTGCTGAAATAGCTAGCATCAGAGGGCACAGTTTTAAGGTGTTTGGAAGTAGGTACAAGGGGGATGTCAGAGGTAAGTTTTTCACACAGAGAGTGGTGGGTGTATGGAATGCACTGTCAGCGAAGGTGGTGGATGGTGGATACAATAAGGTCCTTTAAGAGACTTTTAGATAGGTACATGGAGCTTAGAAAAATAGAGGGATATGCGGTAGGAAATTCTAGGCAGTTTCTAGAGCAGGTTACATGGTTGGCACCACCATGTTAAGTGGAGGTGTTTACTGATCACTACATAATGTTCAATCTCACTCAGCAGAAGAAGAGGTCTATACTGAGCATGAACCAGGCAGCATTCAGACATAGGCAAATAAGTGACAAATAATATTTCCAACTGAAAAACTCCTGAGCATTTGCAACAGGAATGTGTCTGAGCACTGCCCTCGACATTCAGCATTGATTTCCCTTCAATGAACAACTCAGAGGTCAGCATTGACCACAAACTCAGTAGGATCAGCCACATAAATATCATGGCAACAAGAGAAGTCAGAGTCTGGTCTATTCTTTAGCAAATTATTTATGTCCTTGCATCACACAGCCTTTAGATCCACTTGAATGTACAAGCCAGGAGTGTGAAGGAATACTCCTCACTGACCTGGAAGAGTGCAGCAC
This sequence comes from Mobula birostris, assembly GCF_030028105.1. Classification (NCBI taxonomy): domain Eukaryota; kingdom Metazoa; phylum Chordata; class Chondrichthyes; order Myliobatiformes; family Myliobatidae; genus Mobula; species Mobula birostris. The sequence continues at coordinate 69,248,357 of NC_092386.1, forward strand.
CAGCAACTCTTACAAAGGGTGAAGCTATCCAGGATAAAGCAACTCTCCCAAATGGATAAGAGTAATGGAGAAACAAAACATGGAAGGTGTAATAAAACCGATACATAAACAGAAAACACTGGACTAGTCAGCAGATCAGGAAAACAGAGGTTTGTTCTTCTCAGAGGATGGTGATTTTTTTTAATGTGAACTGAAAAGACTGGGTCCCATAAAATATTGAATTCATTAAGCTCTGATGGGTCAGAAATGTTCCATGATGCGACATGAGATGCTGTTTTCTGATCTCCCGCCAAACTTTATTAGTATATTTTAAGAGACCAAAGGCAGAGAATTCAGTGGGAATGGATGGAAATTAAGGTGACAGGCAAATGGAATTACAAGATCACACCTGCAGACTAAATGTAAGTGTTTTGCTTCTGCAATTTATTCTTGGCCAGGGAAGAATATGCTGCATGCTATCATTATAAGAGTAAGCAGACCTCATTTGGAACGGTAGCCAAGTCAACATGAAAGGATGCCTGTGACCCGAGTAAACTGTATCACTGGGTAGCTCCTTGTATTTGCACACTCCCACGTATGTCAGGCAGGAATCTCTTCCCTCCTTCTCTGGTGCTGTTAACTGAGTGAACTGTTCTTCCCTCCTCCTCCCTGATGTTTCTGCCCTCCTCTTTCAAGGATGCACGCTAAGTAAAATGACATGTGATGATCCTCTGTGCATTGGTTAGCATAACTATGAGAGGGAGCTGAGGGTGTGTGGAAGAAATTTGCTTAATTGTACCTGCAAGGAAATTGAGTGAGGGAGCATCATGTGGAATAGATATGACAAAACATTGACATGATGAGTTGGTGTTGTAAATGTGCTGCCATCTTCAAGTACTTGACCTGGTACGGTTACTTAACTACTTTTAATACAGACCTTCACTAATCTGACTACCTGCAATTCGGTTCCTTTGATAATCCGGCACTGATTATGCTTAATGTGATCCTTCTGTAATTCGGCATTTTCACTAATCTGGCACTCCTCAGGTCCCAATGGTGCCGGATTAGTGAAGGTCGACCTGTACATGGAATCTAGGCGCATGGAGCCAATTAAATTTGACATTAAATTTAATTCCCTGGAAATTCTCAAGCAATACAAATAAACTAAATTTTGCAACTAGATGTTCAAGCAGGCAGTTTGTTCATTCATTTCCATTTTGGAATACATCTGTAGATTCATACCTTAGGTATTTCACTCCATAATACTGGCAGAACTTTGTAAAAGTTTGTGTGTTCATGCTCAGCTATAACATAATCTGAACTATGTAAAAGATGTGCGTCAATTACACGAATAATTAATGAATTCTGACGGTTCAATCACCGGCAGGAGCAGGCCACAGCGACGAGGTTTCTTGCAGGTCAGCGACGCTTGTTTAAAAGTCCAGAAGGGACAAACGGAGCGGCCAGTGGTGAGAGTAGGAGTGTCAGGCTTCTGCTCAGAAGTGGCGTTGGCTCTGGGTAAGCTTCTGCTGAGATTCCTTTTTTTCTCTCTTACTGTACCTAGTGGACATTGCGTGTTCTTCATGCCAGATGGTAGAGACCTGGGAGACCCAGAGTCTCCCAGGGAATTACATTTGCATGTAGTGCATCCGGCTGCAGCTCCATGAAGTCTGTGTTAGGGATCTAATTTCTGGATTGTTGCCTGTGCCACATGCCAGTGAGGGTAGAAACAGGATGATTTAGGAAAGGCAGGCAGATGACAGGAAAAATATTGCAGCCAGGGTGAGTATCAGTGCATTAGGGATGTAGAATCAAAAATGGCAAAAAAATACAGTGCTCAAAGTGTTACATTTCAATGCACAAAGTATAAGGTGGATGATCTTGTTGCACTATTATAAATTGTCAAGTATGATGTTGTGGCCATCACTGAATCATGGCTGAAGGGTGGTTGTAGTTGGGAGCTGAATGTCCAAGGTTATATGTTGTACTGGAGAGACAGAAAGATAGGCAGAGGGGGTGCTGTAGCTCTGCTAGTAAAGAATGTCATCAAATCAGTAGAAAGATGTGACATAGGATTGAAAGACGTTGAATACTTGTGGGTTGAGTTACGAAACTGCAAAGGTAAAAGGACCACGATGGCAGTAATATACAGGCCTCCCAACAGTAGCTGGGATGAGGATCACAGATTTCCTTCCAATATTTTTATTAGTTTTTACATAGAAGAATACAGAGTACAAGAATATATAAAAGGTCAAAAAAGATTTTTAAAAACTACCAATTACATTATATCTATTCATAATAACAATCTCATTACCCCGCATTCTTGTAAGTTAATCAATAGTTATATTGAAATATATTAATTTATTACAAAAAAAAGAGTCTAACCCCTACCAAGACCGAAGCTGTTTATTAAGGAGAAAAAAAGGTAAAATACCTTCTCATATAATAAAAAATAATAATAGCCAACATCTGAATCTAAACAATGAATTGAAGGTTTTGAAAATAATTCAGAATAGGTCCCCACAATGTTTGAAAGTCTTGATGAGATTCAGAAATTGAACAACGAATCTTCCCTAAATCTAAGCATGACATAACATCACATAACCGTTGACATGAGTAGGAGGAAAAACATCTTTCCATTTAAACAAAAATGCCCTCCTTGCTATAAGAGAGCTAAAAACCAAAATATGTAAATCAAATGTCTTCAGCTTGATATCTTGTCCTGCAGCAATACCAAATAGGGCCGACAGAGGATTAGGCTTAAAATTGACTTTGAAAAGTAAAGAAAACGTTTTAAAAACTTCTTTCCAATATTTTCAAGACTCCGACAAGTCCAAAACAAATGAATTAATGAAACTTCTCCATTACTACATCTGTCACAGTAGGGAGATATATCCGAATAAAAACGAGATAGCTTATCCTTAGTCATATGAACTCTATGTACCACCTTAAATTGTATGAGGGAATGGCAAGCACATAATGATGAAATATTAACCAGTTTAAAAATTTCATTCCAAGTTCCCTCAGATATTGATGCCTGTAAACCTTGTTCTCAGAGATTCTTAATTTTGTCGAAAGGAACATTCCTCGTCTCCAGTAACATGCCATAAGTATTAGATATTGAACCATTATGAAAAGGCGTCAAATTAAAAATTACGTCTAGTAAGTTCTTATCGTAGCTTATAGGAAATGTGCATAACTGAGATCTTAGAAAGTCTCTGATTTGTAAATATCTAAAAAAGTGAGTTTTAGGTAAGCTATATTTAGCTGACAATTCCTCCAACAAACAAATCCCAAAAGCATTTAATATCCAACCTGTCCCATTCTTTAAAAACTAAATCAGTCATGGAGGGTTTAAAATAAAGTTAGAATAGATGGGACTTGAAAGGGAAAATCTCAATAAACCAAAGTGTTTTCTAAATTGTATCCAGATCCTCAGAGTATGTTTAACTATTAAATTATCAGTTAGTTTGCTTACAAATAAAGGAAGTGAGGATCCAAGAAGAGAAATAACAGAAAATTATTAACAGAGTTAGCTTCTAAAGAAACCCATACCAGACAGTCTACACCATTAATAGCCAAAATGTAAGATATCATATATTAACTGCCCAGTAGTAAAACCTAAAATTAGGTAAGGCTAAACCTCCAGACTCTTTAGATATTTGAAGATGAGCTTTGTTTAATGGAGAACATTTATTTTTCCACCTATAGAGGATAAAAAAGAATCAATAGAGTCAAAAAAGGATTTAGGAATAAAATCGGGTAAGGCCTGAAAAAGATATATAAATCTAGGTAGAATATTCATTTTAATAGAATTAATTTGTCCAATCAATGATATTGAAAGAGGTGACCAATTTAAGGATCACAGATTTCAACAGGAAATAGAAAAGTTGTGTCAAAAGGGCAATGCTCTGATAGTCATGGGAGACTTCAACATGCAGGTCGATTGGGAAAATGAGGTTGGATCAGCAGTACTGGATTGGGTGTTATGTAATGAACCAGAGGTGATTAGGGAGCTTAAGGTAAAAGAATTCTTAGGAGATGGTGATCATGATATGATTGAATTCAATTTGAAATTTGATAGGGAGAAAGTAAAGTGTGATGTAGCAGTATTTCAGTGGAGTTAAGGGAATTGCAGTGGTATGAGAGTGGAGTTGGCCAAAGTAAACTGGAAGGAGATGCTAACAGGGGTAACAGCAGAGCAGCAATGGCATGAGTTTCTGGGAAAAATGAGGAAGGTGTAGGACAGATGTATTCCAAAAAATGAAGAAATACTCAAATGGCAAAATAGTACAACTGTGGCTGACAAGTGAAGTCAAAGATAATGTAAAAACAAAGGAGAGGGCATACAACAAAGCAAAAATTAGCAGGAATATAGAGGATTGGGAAGCTTTTAAAAGCCTAAAGAGAGTAACTAAAATAATTATTAGCAGGGAAAAGATGAAATATGAAAGCAAGATAGGAAACAATATCAAAGTAGATAGTAAAAGCTTTTACAAGTATGTAAAAAATAAAAGAGATAAGAGTTCTTATAGGACTGCTAGAAAATGAGGCTAGAGAAATAATAACGGGGGCCAAGGAGATGGCAGATGAACTGAATAAGTATTTCGCAACAGTCTTCACTGTGGAAGACACTAGCAGTGTCCCTGGTTTTGAAGGGTGTGAGGGAAGAGAAGTGAGTGCAGTTACTATACAAGAGAGATGGTCCTCAAAAAGCTGAAGGACCTAAGGGTACATAAGTCACCCAGACCATATCAGTTGCATCCTAGGGTTCTGAAAGAGGTAGCGGTAGTGATTGTAGAGGCTTTAGTAACAATCTTCCAAAAAAAATCACTGGACTCTGGCACGGTGCCAGAGGACTGAAAAATTGCAAATGTCATTCCACTCTTTAAGAAAGGAAGAAGGTAGCAGAAAGGGAATTATAGACCAGTTAGTCTGACCTCAGTGGTCGGAAAGATGTTGGAGTTAATTGTTAAGGATGAAGTTATGGAGTACTTGGTGACACAGGACAAGATAGCACAAAGTCATTATTGTTTCCTTAAGGGAAAATCTTGCCTGACGAACCTGTTGGAATTCTTTGAGGAGATTACATGTAGGATAGATCAAGAGGATGCAATGGATGTTGTATATTTGGACTTACAGATGTCATAGTCCGATCCGTTAACTACTCATTCCAGTTAATTTCCTTTTCCCTGTGTTCCACTGGGCTCCTTGATTAGGGCACCTGATCCTCATTCGAACAAGCAGCTTAAAGACTCCAGTTTTCATCTACTCGCTGCTGGTTTGTCACCGTAGCCAGTGTTGCTATACTTGTCCCGCGGCAACCAAGAATCGTGGACTCTAGTTGCTTCGGTGCCTGTCGCTGCTTAGTGAATTCAGTCATTTTCGTGTCCAGCTGAGTTGCCAGCTGTTTTGCCATTACTCTGAGCTAAGATGCAAATTCTGTCTTTTTCATGTTCGGCTGAGATTTGCTGACCGATTGATGACAGTCTGAGCCGCCAGGAATAAGGGACCATCTTCCGAGCTGTCAAGAATAAGGGACCATCTTCCGAGCCACCAAGAATAAGGGATCATCTTCACGAGCTTCTCCGTGTCTTGATACAAATGGACTGTCATTGTTTGGTTTCTGTCATCTCATTTCCAGCTGAGTAGGTCCGGCTGTTTGCTGCTACTCCGAGTTGGGAATTCTGTCTCTTCATTTCCAGCTAAGTGATTGCTGGCCATTTGCCACTTCATGGGCTACTCTGTGTCAAGATTCACATTGTCAGTCATTGGTTGTTTTAGTCATCTCGTTCCCAGCTGAGTAGGTCCAGCTGTTTGCTGCTACTCCGAGTTAGGAATTCTGTCTCTTCGTGTCTAGCTAAGGATTGCTAAGGAATGAATCATCTGTCTTTGTTTGGTGTTGTCATCTCCGTGTTCCAGTTCTAGGCTCTGAGTCCCAGTTCCAGGCTCTGAGTCCCAGGTCCAAGTCAAGGCTCTGAGTCCAGTCAAGGCTTTGAGTCCAGTCCAAGCTCAGAGCCCAAGTCCTGGTTCTGAGTTCCAAGTCAAGTCCAGGTCCTGGTTCCAAGTTCCAAGTCAAGTCCAGGTCCTGGTTCCGAGTTCCAAGTCAAGTCCAGGTCCTGGTTCCGAGTTCCAAGTCAAGTCCAGGTCCTGGTTCTGAGTTCCAAGTCAAGTCCAGGTCCTGGTTCTGAGTTCCAAGTCAAGTCTAAGTCAAGGTTCCAAGCTCCTAGTCAAGCCCAAGTCTGTTTCCGTGCCTGCGTCCTGCACTTGGGTTTGCTCCTGTCCAATGCCCCCTGTAACAACAGAAGGCCTTTGACAAGGTGCCACACATGAGGCTGGTTACCAAGTTAAGAGCCCATGGTATTACAGAAAAGTTACTGGCATGGTTAGAGCATTGGCTGATTGGTAGGAGGCAGTGAGTGAAAATAAAGGGATCCTTTTCTGGTTGGCTGCAGTGACTAGTGGTGTTCTGCAGGGGTTGGTGTTGGGACCGCTTCTTTTTATGCTGTATATCCATGTTTTAGATGATGGAGTAGATGGCTTTGCTGCCAAATTTACAGATGGTATGAAGATTTGTTAAGGGACAGGTACACTGCAGAAGGACTTTGACGGATTAAAAGGCAAGAGAGTGGCAAATGAAATACAATGTTGGAAAATGCATGGCCATGCACTTTAGCCGTAGAAATAAATGTGCAGACTATTTATTAAATGGGGAGAAAATCCAAAATTGTGAGATGCAAAGGGACTTGGAAGTTCTTGTGCAGAATACCTTCAAGGTTAACTTGCAGGTAGAGTTGGTGGTGAGGAAGCAAATGCAACGTTAGCATTCATTTCAAGAGGTCATGAATACAAGAGCAGGGATGTGATGCTGAGGCTTTATAAGGCACTGGTGAAGCCTCACCTGAGTATTGTGAACAGTTTTGTGCTTCTCCTCTAAGAAAAGATGTACTGGCATTGGAGAGGGTCCAGAGGTGGTTCACAAGGATGATTCCAGGCATTAAAGGGTTCTCATACAAGGAAAGTTGGATCGCTCTGGATCTGTACTCGTTGGAATTTAGAAGGATGAGGGGGGGGGATCTCATGGAAACCTTTCGAATGTTGAAAGGCCTAGACAGAGTAGATATGGAAAGGATGTTTCCCATGGTGGGGGAGTCTAGGACAAGAGGACACAACCTCAGGATAGAGGGGCGTCCATTTAAAACAGAGATGTGGAGAAATTTCTTTAGCCAGAGGGTGGTGAATTTATGGAATTTATTGCCACAGGCAGCTGTGGAAGCCAGGTCGTTGGGTGTATTGAAAGCAGAGCTTGATAGGTTCTTGTTTGGACACGGCATCAAAGGTGACGGGGAGAAGGCTGGGGAGTGGGGTTGAGGAGGAGAATGAAGGATCAGCCATGATTGAATGGCGGAGCAGACTCAATGGGCCAAATGGCCTCATTCTTTTCTTATGTCTTTTGTTCTACCAAAAATCAGCCAAAGTTACAACAGTGTAAAAGGGCCCCATATAACTGACTCCTCACTTGTTCCTTCTGTGACCGGACACTTGTGCGCATCAGCACCACATCCAGATTCTAGTTGAGATTCCAGATGGGCTATAAATGGATCAAGAGTTGGTTTCAGAAAGTCCTTCTGCATTTAAAATGCATGAAACACATGGTGCAGTTGAGATGCATGCTTGGGAAACAACAGAAGAAACTGCAGAAAATCTGTAGTGGCAACAGTTTTCAAAACAATCTCTTATTTTTCATCTCATTGTTTAAGCATTCTTGTTTCTTTTTCCCACTTGTACCTTCTGCATTTCACTGTCATTCTCATCCATCCCTTTCTCTACCTGCATCTAGCAATGCCAGAAGACTGATGCAACAAGGTCCCACGAACAGAACTGAGTTGATAATTAAGTAAATTTTGTTGTAATTGATGACGCTGGGTGAGGAACGAACGTTAAGACAGGAGAACCCTCCCTGTTCTTAGATACACATGGAGCAGCAGATGGAACCTTGCTGTAAAATCTCACCAAAAAATGACCTGGATTGTTTCTTTAAGTTCTTGGAGTTGGAATAGAATCCCAACAAGTGAACTGAAAGATGAGAGTTAAACAATTCTTCAAGGTTGACTGTTGCACAGTGAGTTCTGGGTTTCCCAGTAGGACTCTGTTTGCTATAATGATGAGGACAACAAGATTTCAGGCTTGGAGTAAGGCTGAGCAGAAGAGCTTCTGCCTCCTACATGATTAGATTCTTACCCAATCTTCTCTGTAATTAATTTACTCATTTTTCCTACATAATCTTTCCTTTATTGGGTCAAGCAGCATTGGTGGAGGGACAGGAATTGTCCACATTTTGGGTCAAAACCCTGCATGGATGTAGTGTTTTGACTTGATGCACTGACGATTCTTTTCTCTCCACAGATGATGACTGTGAAATTCCTCTTGAAATTTGCCTTATTTGGAGTTACCACATACTGAAATTCGCAACCTTTGATATTTTAATTGTTCCAGATAATTGGTTTTATTCTCATTATATAGTATACTTAAAATCATGCTAAAAATATCTTTGAAACACATATTAACATATATTAAGATCACACTTTTCACATTTTGTCACATAAACAATACTGAAGGACATAAATTCATTAACCACAATAATAATGATTTACAGTAAAGAATGTACATCATTACTTCACTGTTCATATTACATGAATTAAATATTGTAAGCTGTAAAAAAATCTATTCCTTTGAGTGGTAATAACTTTCAATACACACAACATTGCAAGTTAATGACCCCATTCAAATACATTTAAAATTGAAGTATTTTAGATTACATTACAATTATGCTCCACATAGATTAATTAGTAAAATGAATTAGAAAAATCTGAAAAAAAACTCAATATACCAAGCACACTCTGTGGAGAAACAACACTCGACTTCTCAAGTCTTTGTCCTTTTGTGAAGACTCTGAGATGTCATAGATTCAGAAAATAGCAAGTGAAAGGGCAGTGCTGGGTGATAGGAGAAAGAATTGGAAGACTTATGAAATGCTTCTGTAAAGGACAGGAGATAATTCAATGGCAGAATAGAAGTGACAAGGGAAAATAAATACATCTGCACAACACCAAGCATTCAATGGTAGAATATGGGAATCAGAAACATGCAATATTAGTAAAGCAGGGCACAGATGTTCAGGATAGGATCAATTAAACTGAACTTGAATTTGCCACTGTACAGATCTCATGAACAGTGAATATAGTGGGTCAGCTGAGGTGACGTCTCAGCAAGGTGTTGCCTCCAGTACCTTGAATCGGACCCTCCTACCACCCTGTTGTATTTATTCTGTTGAGTAATACAGATTTCTACATAACTCCACAGGTGCAGCATCAGAATCATAACTCTCACCTGCTCAAGGACTGATGAAGGCTAAGAATTTGCTGAGAAAGAAGTCAAAATTGCTAGCTTCATCTTAACATGAAGACCACCAACTCTCTGTGACGATGAAGCCTAGCATAAACTGAAATGATCAACATAAAATGGAGTGAATAGGCCATCCACCCTGAGAGAAAGAAATAATTTCAACAAAGTACTGGAAAATTGTTTGCTTCTGTCTAAATAGATAATAACAGTAAAACCACTGAACTATCCATCAAACCCCAAAAAGGACAATGACTGTCTCATTGTGTGACTGTCTGTAAAAAATAGAATTTTGCAAAGTTTGGAAGCTTCAGTTTAAATATATTCAGCGTGTGGTCACAAGGACATCAATGCTGCGCACAGCTGATTAGTATCAGCACCTCTGCATGTTGTGGGAATGGAAGGGGCGAGGATATGCAGAAGTGGACTGTGCTGAGGAGGTGATTAGTGCTTCTGATAACTTTCATTACTCTCATTTTACAACTAGGGAGAATTTTTGCCACACAGCTGGGGATGGTAGCCTTTGCTATTCGGAAAACTTGATTTTAGAGAACACTTTAGTTACATATTGAGAAATCCACTAGCCATCTAATAAAGCATTTTTTTCCAACTTGCCATCTAATTGGGAACAATGAAACTTCAGCCTTTCAGGTTTTTATTGCTTTGATTTGCTTAGACAAACACATTGGGAAACAGAGACCACCCCCCCATGGACTTGAAAGTACGACAATCAAGTTGGAATGCACCTGACAGCATTGATATAAATTCTACATACCCATTTCCAAATGACAGTCTATATATTTAATTTCATGAACTACTGGTCACATGACATGTTATATGTTGAAAAGGAGTGGTCAGTAATATGTAATGTGGTGGCTGATGTGCTCATTAGGGTTCAGTATTGAATGGAATTCATTTCACTGAGATATGGATACCTTAAAGAAAGTACCGTAGAATAGAAGAGTCTGTACCTTTGTCAGTAAATTAGTTTGTGCAATAAACACAAGTCCAAATCTCAAAGTTGCTCATTTAAAAACTTGAATTTTAGGATACTAGCCTATAAAACCTGCTGAATAATGAAGACTTCTGACAGATTAGCATGATTAACCTGAAATCCTTACATAATAACAGGAGATGTAACTGCAGTTCCAACAATGTGCTTGACTCTCGACTACCTTAATGAAATAGGCTGGCAAGACATTGAGTTCCATTAAAAACCATTCATAAATGTAACAGTTCATAAAAACCATAACTAGCTTCTCTGAGAAACCGTAGATAGACAATATGTAGCTATTTTCTTTTGAAAACAAAATCTAATATCTTTGAAATGTTCATAAATTTGCAGTATGATACATAAAACTGCAAATACAACAATTATTGTCTTTGGCTTTTCTGTCTTCCATAAGCAATGATCAGATTTGTCCTGATCTGCTGTCATGATGACCCAGTAATGATGGGATAGGGAAAAGACAGTAATATAAGATCTTCTACAGCTTTGGGCATTATTTTGTATGGCCTTTTAAACCTTAACTGATTAAAGTTCAATGTCACTCAGTAATAAATAGAAACAAATTGTATGCTATCATGAATATCCTCATTTAAGATCTAATTCTAATATCTTGCACAGAATGGCTAAATATGCAGTGAGACTATTGGGTCATATTAAAAGTCATATGACTACAGGTCATATTAAAGATCTCTCAGTGCTTTAGGGAGCTGGCAATGTCTGTTAGTCACTGTGAGCACTGAACAACTTCTGACTCTTATAGTTGCTGATGTGTCATCACTAACGCTTTAATTAGCTGCTTTGTACAACAGACAAAATCCTCCTGTCTTCACTTCAGAAGGTCATTTTGAAATATTGGACTTACTACACAATTAATAAATGCTTTTTTTTCTTTTTTGATATCTTATTTCTTCTTTTTCTCTACTTCAAATGCTGAATGTTTTCTCTAAAATACATTTAAGGAACCACAAGCCTAGGGAACTTAGCAGAAAAACTTTCATTCTCCCATTAGTAAAGCTCAAATGGGGTGAATGAATCTAATAATTACTTGTGAAATTTACATAATGCAAAGATCAGTCTAGTAGACAATAAACTGTTGCACATATCACATTTCCATTTATACATTTACTCTTAAATATGTTTAATGAACAAGTAAAAACAATATAATTTTAAAAGCCAACATGTTTCTATTTTAACAAAAAAATACTGTATGTACAGTCTTTGTAGTGAGAGAACAGAAATAGCACATGACACACATCCACCTTTTACTGAGCACTCCAAGAGGTATTCAGGATACCTTGGCCCTGTTTTCTCGTTCCTTACTTTTTTTTTGGGTCAGGAAAAGAACAACTGTGAAATTTGACAGCACTTTACATTCTGTACTTTCAACCTCCTGGCTTCAGTTAATTACTTTCTAAGTATTGTTACTGCCCTTTTATTTGGGAAAGATGACAAAACTGTGGACAGCAGTTTGCCAGAAATAGTAAGTGCCCATCTAATCTACTTGTTGGTAGATAGCTTATTATTAATCAAGCTAAATCTTTATGCAGGTCTTTATGGAGTATTGGCTTGACAATTCTACACATGGGCTCAATCCCATTTCTAGTTGCTTTCCTAAAAAACCTGCATTTCCAAGCAGCAATGGAGACCAACTTGCAGAATCAAGAATGAACCGTAGCAGTGCGGTTGTGCAACAGGCTGGAATCAGCAGTGTGAAATGGAGCTCTGCTTGCTCCCTGTGGAGGCTATCAGAACTGGGCCCATGTCCTTACACAAATGATACCAATGTAGCAAAAGCTATGCTCACCTCTCCAGAATGAAATGGGATTGAACTCAAGACTATGAGTCTGAGGAAGGGAGAGTTCCACCAACTAAGCCAAAGTGACATTAAAGAAACTGCCTCCATGTTGAACAAAACCAACTGAGCAAGCCCAGGTGACTTATGAGACAATGCATTATGTTACTCTATAAGTATTCATCCAAAGATGTGTTCGTCTGGATGAAGGAGCTCGAACTTCTGGAAGTGTTTTTGGAATTATTTCGAGAGTGTCCATTGAAATTCATGTTTCGTAAATCCTTTTTCCTGTGTGCCTCGGCACCATCACTTTCAGATGTGTCAAACTCCACTGTCATGTTGGATTCCATGCGGGTGACTGTGTAAGCGCTGTTCTGTCGGGTGGGGTGAAATCTGTTCATTTGTAGTTCAAGTTCATCATAGTTGGAAAATTGAATGAAGGGACACCACTGGAAAGCTTTTTTGAACCCTGCTCGAAATCTGCAAGCACAGAAACAGTGAAAATATTGTAGCCGTTAATGCATTTTGAGCTTCGTGCTTAAAAATGTAATGATTGGTTACCAAAAAAGGCTATAGAACCAGAGAATACCCCAGTGAGCTTCAAGCTGTTCCAGTTCAGTTATAACACTGGCATCTATCTGCCAATGTGAAAAACTGGCTAGGTAATGTCCTGCTTATAAAAACACAGAACAAATCCATTGCTAATACTGCACAATCCTTCTACTCTCATCTATGGAACAGTCATCAACACTTCCATCAAGCAATATTTACTCACCAGTAGTCTCTTCACTAATGCCCAGTTTGGCATTTTGCAGGTCCAACAGATCAGACCTTATCCCCTCATTACTCATCTACAAAGCTGAACTTCAGAAGTGAGTTGGGAGGGATTGCCCTTGTCATAGAGTGACAAAAAACTACAGCACAGAAACAGGCCCTTCAGTCCAACTAGTCCATGCCTAGTTCATCAACCTGCACCAGAACCGTAGCCCTCCATACCCCTACCATCCATGTTCCCATCCAAACTTCTCTTAAACATTGCAATTGAAATCATATCCACCACTTGTGCTGGCAGCTCGTTCCACACTCTTACCAACCTCTGAGTAAAGAAGTTTGCCCTCATAGTCCCCTTAAACATTTCTCCTTTCACCCTTAATCCATGACCTCTAGCCATTGTCTTACTCAACCTCAGAAGAAATACCCTATCTATACCATTCATAATTTTGTATAGCTATATCAAATCTCCCCTCAATATGTTCTAGGGAATGAAGTTCTAACCTATTCAATCTTTCCTTATAACTCAGGTCCTCCAGACCCAGCAACATCCTTGAAAAATTTCTCTGTATTCTTTCAATCTTATTTACATCTTTCCTGTAGGTAGGTGACCAAAACTAAAACAATATTCCAAATTAGGGCTCACTGTTTCAAGGATGTCAGTGGAGAGTAAGAATTTCAGGTTGTATACTGTATACATTCTCTGATATTAAATGGAACAATTAAACCAGTGTCTTATACAACTTCAACATAACATCCTAACTCCTGTAATAATACTTTGATTTATGAAGGCCAGGATGTCAAAAGCTTTGTTTATGAACCTATCTACCTGTGATGACACATTCAATGAACTATGGATCTGTATTCCCAGATCCCTTTGTTCTACCATAATCCTCAATGTCCTAGCAATGTAAGACCTACCGCGATTGGTCTTCCCAAAGTGCAACACCTCACACAGATCTACATTAAATTCCACCCGCTATTCTTCAGCCCATTTTTTCAGCTGGTTACAAACTTTAATAGTCTTTCTTGCTGTCCACTACACCACCAGTCTTGGTGTCATCCGCAAACTTGCTGATCCAGTTATAATAAAGGCATCCGTTAGTCTTGCAAGACCATGGATCTGTGCCTGGAAAGTCTTCACTCTCCAGGGCGCAGGCCTGGGCAAGGTTGTATGGAAGACTGGCAGTTGTCCATGCTGCAAGTCTCCCCTCTCCACGACACCGATGTTGTCCAAGGGAAGGGCATTAGGACCCATACAGCTTGGCACCAGTGTCGTCGCAGAGCACTGTGTGATTAAGTGCCTTGCTCAAGGACACAACACATGTTTCCTTGGCTGGGGCTCGAACTCACGACCTTCAGATTGCTAGTCGAACGCCTTAACCACTTGGCCACATGCCCACTGATCCAGTTAAGCACGATTATTCAGATTGTTGATAGAGATGACAAACAACAATGGACCAAGCATCGATCCCTGTGGCACTCTACTGGTCACAGGCCTCCAATTAGAGGCAACCACCTACTACCACCATCTGGCTTCTGCTGCAATGCCAATGTCTAATCCAATTTTCTACCTCAATGCCATGTGACTGAACCTTCTTGACCAACCTCCCATACGGGACTTTGTCAAATGCCTTGCTGAAGTCCATGTAGACAACATCCACTGTCTTGCCTTCATCAAATTTCAATAGGTTTCATTAGGTTCAATAGGTACATTTAATGTCAGAGAATTGTATACAATATAATGCTTTAGTATTCACTATGGAAAAGGATCTTTGTGATTGTAGGGATGACTTACAACAGATTGAAAAGTTTGAGCATGTAGACATTAAGAAAGAGGATGTGCTGGAGCTTTTGGGAAGCATCAAGTTAGATATCTTTGGGACTGGATGAGATGTATCCGAAGCTACTGTGAGAGGCAAGGGAGAAGACTGCTGAGCCTCTGGCAATGATCTTTGTATCATCAATAGGGACGGGAGAGATTCCACAGAATTGGAGGGTTGCAGATGTTGTTCCTTTATTCAAGAAAGGAAGTAGAGAAAGCCCAGGAAATTATAGACCAGTGAGTCTTACTTCACTGGTTAGTAAGTTGATGGAAAAGATCTTGAGAGGCAGGATTTATGAACCTTTGAAGAAGCATAATATGATTAGGAATAGTCATCATGACTTTGTCAAAGGCAGGTCGTGCCTTACAAGCCTGATTGAAGTTTTTGAGGATGTGACTAAACATGTTGATGAAGGTAGAGCAGTAGATGTAGTGTATATGGATTTCAGCAAGGCATTTGATAAGGTACCCCATGCAGGGTTTATTGAGAAGGTAAGGAGGCATATGATCCAAGGGGACCTTGCTTTGTGGATCCAGAATTGGCTTGCCCACAGAAGGCAAAGAGTGGTTGCAGATGAGTCATATTCTGCATGGAGGTCGATGACCAGTGGAGTGCCTCAGGGATCTGTTCTGGGACCCCTTTTCTTGTGATTTTTGTAAATGACGTGGATGCGGAAGTGGAGGGATGGGTTAGTAAATTTGCTGATGACACAAAGGTTGTGGGTGTTGTGGATAGTGTGGAGGGCTCTCAAAGGTTACAGCGGGACATTGATAGGATGCAAAACTGGGCTGAGAAGTGGCAGATAGAGTTCAACCCAGATAAGTGGGAGGTGGTTCATCTTGGTAGGTCAAAATGGATAGCCAGAGGCTTTTTCCCAGGGCTGAAATGGCTAACATGAGAGGGCACAGTTTTAAGGTGCTTGAAAGTAGATACAGAGGAGATGTCAGGGGTAAGTTTTTTTTACGCAGAGAGTGGTGAGTGCGTGGAATAGGCTGCTGGCGAATGTGGTGAAGGAGGACACAATAGAGTCTTTTAAGAGACTCATGGATAGGTGCATGGAGCTTAGAAAAATAGAGGGCTATGGGTAACCCTAGGTAAGTCCTAAAGAAAGTACATGTTCGGCATAGCATTGTGGGCTGAAGGGCCTGTAATGTGCTGTAGGTTTGCTATGTTTCCATATACCTTGAATTTTTTTTTCCTGGTAACTTCATTGAAAAACTCTACAGGTCATAAGTACAAAGCGAGTAGAGCAGGGGCTAAGCACACAGCCTTGTGGTGCACCTGTGCTGATGGAGATTGTGGGGGAGATGTTGGGTTGTGTAAGTGAGGAAATCAAAGATCCAGTTGCACGAGGATGTAGTGAGGCTTAGGGCTTGGAGTTTACTGATTAGTTTTGAAGGGATGGTGGTATTGAATGCCAAGCTATAGACGATAAAGAGCATCCTGATGTATGCACCTTCACTGTTCAGATGTTCTGGAGTCAAGTGAAGAGCCAATGAAATGGCATCTGCTGTTGACTTGTGATAGCAGGCAAACTGGAGCAGATCCAAGTGGGCTCTGAAGCAGGAGTTGAAATGTTCCACCACCAGCCTCAAAGCACTCCATCACAGTGGATGTATGTGCTACTGGACGATAGTCATTGAGGCAAGTTTAATTTATTATCCCCAGTTCAGATCAGTAGTTTCCTAGCCCTTTATATAGGCCAGAATTTCATGAGGCCTTTTGCTTGTTTTCTGTACCTTCCAGTAAGCCTCTTTGGATCTTTGTAGCTTCAAACCTTTCTTTGTTTTGGAAACACTCTTTTCTATTCCATTATTTTATTTAGGTCCAAAATGGATTACCTTGCTTTTGTTTGCAAAGAAATCTACTTGTAAGAGTTTTCTTTTTATCCTTTTGCTTAAATTACTGATAATTAAATGGGAAAATCTCTGGGAAATAGACTTCTGTGTGAACAAATGTAAGGCCATCTATTTTGTAATTTAATGCTTTCATCTATACTAGAGACAACATGTCAGCTCTTTGTGTTTGTGTACAGGTAGATATATGGTTTTCTCTCCCATGATCTGAATGAGTTATAAATGCAACAGTTCTGGATTTGACCAAGACTGTCTTTGATATGATGAGACAGAGATTATTCATGGTAAACAGGGCAAATCTGTTAATGGGTAAAATGATGGTGTGGTCATGGGAAATGTTCAAGAAAATACTTAATATGATAGGAAATCATTTTGAGCCCCTAAAGGGCAAGAACATTGCTTGAAATGGAAAACAATCACTGGTGACTAATGCTTTACATAAACCAAAATCAAGCATATAAAATGAAAAGAAAAAACTGGCACAATTCTGAGCATCAGGGAAGCAAAGAACAAGATAAAGGTAACAAAATTGATTGATCTACAAAAAGAGGAGCAGGTAAATTTTGCAAAAGGTATTAAAATAATTGCAGAAGAGATCTTAAACTATTATTTACTGGGAAGGAAATAGTCAGGAGCAATGTAGGCACCTTAAAAACTAAAAAGTGATATTAAAAATGAAATTGTGAGTATAGCAGTGATCTTGAATAATCAATGTTACTAAGGGAAAGGACAGGATTCTCTACAATCTCAGGAAGCCAATATTGCGTGATGGATGGCATTTGCTACAATTTGTCACTAAAACATGACACAGGCCCTTAAAAAGATTCTACAACCTTTGGAGCTCTCTAATATTTCCAGTGTTATACTGAACATGATCAAACACTATATAAAAAGTCCACCACCCATTAGACTGATGGGTCCACCTAATATCCCATGTTATGTGGGTAATGAGTCAGATCATTAAATCCGACTTCTCTTTCTGATATTGTAAAGAAAACCCTCTGGACCCTCAGCTATTAATCTGCTCAAACAAATCCTCAGCTTCTGTGCCACAGTTCCCACTAAACCATCGCATTCTGACATCCAGTACAGAACTCATCTCCACTGCCTTGTCCAAGGAATGCAGACCCAAACTACTTCCACAGGTTTGCTTTGTATTGGCACAACTGATTGGGTTATATCAAGCACTATTAGCCCTGCCATAATTCTGTACAACTTCAGGATTCACATGGAATTGGATATTCCTGCCTTCTTGTTTCAACTACAAAATCTTTCCTTGTCTCTTCAACATTCCCTTAACTGAAGACAAACAATGTCATCTGGAGCCAAAGCTTCATAAACATGCTTTGACTTCCTTACTCCTGGAGTCATAGAGCTATAGGACCATAGTGCATTGAAATAAGCTCTTTACCCCACCAGGACTACACTGACTATCAAGTGCCTATTAATGCTAATCCCATTCACCTACACATGGTCTGTACTCCTCTGTGTCTTGGCAATTCGAAGTGATCATCATGATGCTTAAATATCGTGGGCATGCCACTTTCAAGAACATATGCGCATATACCTCGTTTGCTCTCTTTCTATGTCTCTTTTGGAATTGTGCCATATCATTGATAATATCACTCCTCCTTCTTAGCATTACTCAGCATTGTTCCAATCCACTTCACCAACCTATTGACATAGCCTTGAAGCCTTTTGCTATTCCCACTTTGTCTTTTTTTTTGTTATGTTTGACCCAAAGGTGAAAATTTTAATTTAAATATTTGTGCCTTCATTAAGAACATCTGCTTGCTTTTCCATGACATTGTCCAGCTGCTGTTCATCTAGTGTTGACAACCACGTTTCACTTTCTTTTGTAACTCCCGTCTACCCATCACTTCTGTGCTCTCTGCAATAATAGTTTCTTATAAGCAATCTAGCACTTTGTCCCTACCCACCCCACTTCTAAACTCCTCCAGGCGCGGAGACGTCCATTTCTCAGTGTTTCGACTCAATGACTTTAAACGCTTATCATTGACTGAGGTGCAGTTTGCTGCTAAGGCCTTCAGTTTACAATTCAATTTCTATATCTGTCCATCACTCCCCATCTTACCCAAGCTTTTGTAAATCTGCTATGACACCTTTATAACAAATTTTGTTGAATAACACTCAGCAGAATGACTTAGGGTACAGTATTTTTGGTCTCATTATTACCTGCAGCTTAAATGTGAAGGTATTGTTTTGAGCAGTCTTCAAATTCATCACTAACCAATTAAAGCACCAGGGACTTACTCACAAATCATTTGAATTTCAATGCTGAGTAGAGAGACATCTTCACCCTAGGTGAGTTGACTTACCTGCTGTTGAGGCAGCAGTATATGATAGGGTTGTGCATGTTGGAACTCATTGCCAGTAAGAACACAGCCAAGTAAACTTGCTGTATGGGCTTCCATCTACTCACATTTGGGTACTGTTTGGTGACAAGAAAGAAGATGTGGTAGGGAAGCCAGCAAATGGTGAAGGTGAAAACTACCACAATCATCATTTTAACAACCTATAGAAGAAAACAAATGAGCAGATGAATAATAATCAATGACATCACCCATTCATTATTTCTAAACAGTGGCAAAGTGATGTAATACATTAAATACAGCTCTTTAGTACCTCAGGACATCACAAAGCACTTTACAGCTTTAGGAGTCACTCCTATTGTCAGAGAGAAGGAAACAGGAACAAATTTCACAGTCAGATCTCACAATAATACATAACAATAATCTCCAAAATACCCAGCAGAATTGAAACAGAGTTAGCAATTTAGATCAGTCACTTGGCATCAGGGCAGTCAAGCAATAACTGCATCAGGGCACCAATCGGTGTTATGGGTCGTTTTACATCCAGCTCAGACTGCAGGTAGCACCACGATTTCTGCCACTTAAAACAAGTCCTGCACCAAACCTGATCTTTTTTCTTTTACAAGTTTTTTTAAAATCTCCCCAAAAGCACCATGATACCTTCTGTCATGGCAAATACACAGAGCCTTTGACTACTGTGCTCTGAGCGACACACAAGCTGCAAACAAAATAAATATGCTGATTTGAAATGTGGTCATCGTTTAGAAATGGAATGAGGTAATGCAATGTTTAAGATATTCAGACAATGTGGGTCTGCTTTATGGGATTTCTTAAAGATATATATTCGACTTTCTGTGCTGACAGAGCAACAGCTGTACTATTGGAGCTGCTTGCATTAGGGAAGGATGAGGTTCTGAGGTTCTGCCCTCTCAAATACATCTCACAAACCAATGACAGAACAGGATACTCACCTGTTTGTTTTGGGTGATACTCATCACCGTGTGAACAATTCTAATGCTTGGGCAATCCAAACAATAGTGCAATGTAAGTCATTGAAGCTTGCTGTACTGAAACTGATAGGCATGGCTCCTATGTTATTGCTAATAAGCGCTTATGAAGTAGAAAGAGCTGTGTAACATCTGAAGTCCCTCAGAAGCTTTGTAAGGAGTATATGTGCTTTATTTTCCATCCAATGGGGAAATTTCATTTCAAATATTGCACACACTCAACCGAACCAGAAAGCTGTTGCTACATTAACTCATACAAATCACCCCTCAGTTTGAAATGAATTCCGGTGAATAGAGGTCCTAGTGGACAGGGTTTTGTTCCAGTCTGTATGAACTTACCCATCTAGGGTTACTGGAATGGGCAGATCATATTGTGAGGAAAGATCGGAAAGACTAGGCTTGCATTTATTGAGTTTAGATAAGAGAAACTGATGGAAACACATGGGATATTGAGTGGTCTTGACAGGATATCTTGTAGGAGAATCTAGAACTAGAGATCACTTCACTGTTCAAAATACGAAGTTGTCCATTTCGACAGGTGAATTTTTTTTCTTCAAAGGGCAATGAGACTTTGGTACTTGCCTCCTGACAGGTCAGTGAAATAATCTGAATATTTGTAGGGAAAAGTCAGTACATACTAGATAAGAAAGGGAGGGAATTAAGGGGATGAGGTTACAATCCGATCAGCTCCAACTTTTTTTAAACAGAAGACCAGGGGAGGGGTCCCAGTATCCTACTCCTGCTTTTATCTCATAGGTTTGTACGTATCAGGCAATCAAAATATAGATTGAGGGAAGGCCAATGACCTCTTTACCTTCGGCCCAAATCACCTTACACTGCATCAGTTTGCACAGCAACCACTTGTGAAGTATCTGCAATGTCCAATTTACTAACCAGATTGGCCATGCTCTTAAGGTTTCAATCTGTAACTTGAGCATTACATCCATTCCAGCCTTCACCTGGGGCTTTACTCACCAACTCCTATGCTTGTTCCACTATAGGTTTCTTAATGAAACATGCGACCCTTGGTGATTTCAATGTTCTCCCTGGCCTCGTTAACCTTCCTGGATTCTCTGTGCCTAAGTGATTCTAGTTTGAAATTCCCAACTTCACAATAATATCCCATCAGAACTCACCATTCCCCACATTCAATGCTCAACTCTAGACATCTCAAGAACTCTGGTTTGAGGTCCTGTGTTACTTCCCATCATTCTACTCCTCTGCCTGCATCAGCTACCTATGCTCCACATTGAAATTCCAGTTCCATCAGGGATGATGCCATACCAGACCACCAGACTCAAAATAGTTACTTTCCCTAAGCAGTAATACTAATCAGCACCTCCAACCACTAACCCATGCCCGCACACCCCCAACCACTACTACTTTATCATTTCCTGTCAGTCACCTTAGGTACAGACACTGTAGCCAATAATCCTGTGCCTAGTGTCAATTTATGGACAAACAATCTACGTATACAAGCTATCTTATGTATCTATATTTATTGTGATTTTTTTGAAAAATGTGTTCTTTATTGTGACATCAGATTGAGTAACAAGTATTTCATTCTCCTTTACATTTGTGTACAGGAAATTACATTTATCAATCTTGAATCGTGAATGAAGTGCCTCGAGACGCTGAATATAATGTTAAATGTCAGTGAAGTGAAATGGTGCAAATTACCTTCCATGTTTCCCTACAGTAGATCAGTGACTCCACTCCACCAGCTGTGTTTCTGTGTCATTCAGCTGTCATATTGACTAAGGATATCAACATCCAGATTAAGATCAAGTAAAGCTGTATATAAAACCCTAAAGTGTAGGAGCAAAATGGGGCTATTTGCCCTTCGACATATTTAAAGCAATGGTGAAATAGTGGAAAACAACACAGAAATTCAGCCAAGACCATTTTGGATATTCAAAGGCATGAGGATGTACTTTGCAGATCCATGCTTAACTTCAGACCTCCGATCTAATTATTTGAGATGTCAAGAGAAAGGTCACTGGTGGAGGGCTCCGGGTTTGGGTTATACTTTTGGTCTTCATGTCAGAAAGATTGCAGACACAAAATTTTCAACGTCAGCATTGCAATAATATAAAATTTAATAATTATATCCAAGGATAATGGCTGTATGCTATAAGATCAAGCAATAAAATATGTCCACCTGTGTCTTATTCCAATGTGAAATTATTTGTCTCAACCTTAGGAACATTTTACACCATGTAAAATTCAATGCTACATTAAATGTGACAAGTTCTGGCAGAGAAATGTAACATTATTTGCTTCAGAGCAGATCTTGTTATTACCTTTCGCTTAGCTTTGAGCTGCTCATGGTAGCTTTCTGATGTATCACCGGGAATTGCCCCGCCCCACAGCGTGATTCCAATGATGGCATACGTGATACCCATCACAACCAAAGGCAGCACGTATCCCAGGATCAACAAAGCAATTTGGTATCTATAAGTGGAAGTCAGATAATAAATAACACAAACTGATTACCAAAAGGACAGCAATTTCACATGAATGGATAATGCTCAGTGTATTTATACGAGTCACTTCTGGCAGTCCGACTATTGACCTACATGGCTGCTCAGTCTAATTTCCTTAGCCATCTTAGCTGTTGAAGTCATGTTGAATATTTAAAAGAAATAAGTTGTCTTCTTTCCTCCTTACTTACTATCATCTCCCCTTGTCTCAGTGGGGTTTGAATCCTAGCCCAGACACGCTCTGCAGTCCTTCACTCTCATCGTGCTGACCGTTACCCTCATGCTTGTGCTTATCCAAATGAACTCGAAATTCTTTCATGTTTTCCCCACCTTATTTAAAGTTTGCTGAATTTTGTATCCAACTCCACAGCTTTGATCCTCTGATATGTTTTACACTGGTTCTCCACCTCTCGTGCTCTAACTTTGAACTTAATCATTCATTTACTGTCTTTATGTTATTTTTCCTACTAATACACTTCTTATTTCTGGTAAACCTCTGACAATATCATTCTGGCCCTTTGAAGTTCCTGCCTGGTGCCTGCATCTTGTCCCCACACTGTTCTCCCTGAAGTTAATATTACTTCAGTTTCCAAGAATGGAAAAAGTTGTGCAAGATGTTAAGAAATGGCAAACTTCAGCGGCCTGAGGCAATGTAAGGGTTCTCCTACAGTTAAGGTTCAAGATTCTCAACCAAAGCTATTGACAGGCTGAGGAACACCAGTCTCTTTCATGCTGCAGTAAGGACTATTCCTCCCTCTGATTTTTCTTTCTTTACCAGTGCTATAATGATTGAGCATATGCTAGCTAGAGATTAATAACCTACTGCAGGCTTCTGTTTAAAATATTCAGTTGTACTTGGTCTTTGTATATATCACTTATTTTTCTTGATTTGAGTTTAGAGAACTAAACAAAATTACTTGAGATGAAGGCAGAGGGGTGTCCATTAGGAAGTCTGTGGATCAAGTTACTCTCAAGAACCAGGGCACACAGAGAAGTTTAAAAATTCCCTCATTTTTTGATGTATTTTTTTATCAGAGGAAATATCACACTGAGCTCCTCTTTGCATTCTCAAGTGAATATAAACAATCTCAGGAAAGTATTTCAAGGAAGAAATGGGGCACTTATTCCATTGTATAAATGTTGACCAGGAACTTGACAAGCGACATACTAAATCAGATGACTGATCATAGGTGCCTCCTGCACTGCTCATATTGGTAGCTGTGCTGAAACATCACAATAATAAACAATTGGCTGTAAAGTGCTCTGTGTGTCAAGCTGTTGCTATGATGTATCTAGTGTGGTAGTGTAGTGAATAGCACTTGTCTCCCTCACTTTCAGCTTCCATTGCTGGCAAGCAGCCTCGCAAAAAGGAGAGCTGAATGTGTAAGCCTCTCCCTGCAAGTACACAGCCTCTCCAACAGCAAGCCTCATGTAGAGCCGCCTCGCTGGCAACATGGAAACTGAACTCTTTTTAGACTCAGGCTGAACTACAGAGGACAGGGAGGAGGTCTTGCTCCTGCAACCGTGGCACATGCCCCGGTGCTCGTGAACCAGATCCCCAGCTACGGGTGAGTAGCCCCACTACCTTGTGGGCAGCCTCGGGAGAGGCGAAGGCTGAGGGAGTAAACCCAGACAGAAAGTCCAGAGCAGAGCCTCCAAGGCGGCTGGATGTCATTGAACATCCTTTCAGAAGCTCCTGCAACCAAGCCTCATGCTTAATAGTTGGAGAGGGGTTCTTTTCATGAAACTCTGCACCCTTTTTTCTCCAAACATACCTTTGCTCATTACGGCCAGAAAGTTCTATTCAAAAGGTTCAAAGGAACATTTAAACAAGCCTGATGCATTTTGGAAACAAGTCCTGTGGACTGATGAAGTTAAAATAGAACTTTTTGGCCGCAATGAACAAAGGTATGTTTGGAGAAAAAATGGTGCAGAGTTGCATGAAAAGAACCCCTCTCCAACTGTTAAGCACGGGGGTGGATTGATCATGCTTTGGTTTTGTATTGCAGCCAGTGGCATGGGGGACATTTACTGGTAGAGTGAAGAATGAATTCATTTAAATACCAGCAAATTCTGGAAGCAAACAACAAACCGTCTGTAAAAAAGCAGAAGATGAAAAGAAGGTGGCTTCTACAACAGGATAATAAACCTAAATACACCTTAAAATCCACAATGGACTACCTCAAGAGGTGCAAGCTGAAGGTTTTGCCATGGGCCTCACAGTCCCCTGTCCTAAATATCATCAAGAATCTGTGGCTAGACCTCAAAAGAGCAGTGCATGCAAGATGCAAGACGGCCCAAGAATCTTACAGAACTAGAAGCCTTTTGCAAGGAAGAATGTGTGAAAATCCCCCAAACAAGAATTGAAAGACTCTTAGCTGGCTACAAAAAGCGTTTACAAGCTGTGATACTTGCCAAAGGGGGTATTACTAAGTACTGCCATGCAGGGTGCCCAACTTTTGCTTCGGGCCCTTTTCCTTTTTTGTTATTTTGAAACCGTAAAAGATGGAAATAAAAAAGTTTTCTTGCTTAAAATATTAAAGAACTGTGTCATCTTTAACTTTATGCCTTTTGGAAATCAGGTCATCTTTTACTTGCGCCCACTATATTATAGAGCACCTTCAAACAACAGCATTGTTCAAGGATGCTCCTTAATGCACTATATAACCATATAACAATTACAGCATGGAAACAGGCCATCTCAGCCCTTCTAGTCCATGCCGAACTCTTACTCTCACCTAGTCCCACCGACCCGCACTCAGCCCATAACCCTCCATTCCTTTCCTGTCCATATAGTTGTCCAATTTAACTTTAAGCGACATTGAACCTGCCTCAACCACTTCTGCTGGAAGCACGTTCCACACAGCTACCACTCTCTGAGTAAAGAAGTTCCCCCACATGTTACCCCTAAACTTTTGCCCTTTAACTCTCAACTCATGTCCTCTTTTTTGAATCTCCCCCACTCTCAATAGAAAAAGCCTATCCATGTCAACTCTATCTATCCCCCTCATAATTTTAAATACCTCTATCAAGTCCCCCCTCAACCTTCTACATGCCAAAGAGTAAAGACCCAACTTGTTCAACCTTTCTCTGTAACTTAGGTGGTGAAACTCAGGTAACATTCTAGTAAATCTTCTCTGTACTCTCTCTATTTTGTTGACATCTTTCCTATATTCGGTGACCAAAACTGTACACAATACTCCAAATTTGGCCTCACCAATGCCTTAAACAATTTCAACATTACATCCCAACTCCTATACTCAATGCTCTGATTTATAAAGGCCAGCATACCAAAAAGCTTTCTTCACCACCCTATCCACATGAGATTCCACCTTCAGGGAACTATGCACCGTTATCCCTAGATCCCTCTGTTCTGCTGTATTCTTCAATGCCCTACCATTTACCACGTATGTCCTATTTTGATTAGTCCTACCAAAGTGTAGCAGCTCACATTTTTCAGCATTAAACTCCATCTGCCATCTTTCAGCCCACTCTTCTAACTGGCCTAAATCTCTCTGCAAGCTTTGAAAACCTACTTCATTATCCACAACTCCACCTATCTTAGTATCATCTGCATACTTACTCATCCAATTTACCACCCCATCATCCAGATCATTAATGTATATGACAAACAACATTGGACCCAGTACAGGTCCCTGAGGCACACCACTAGTCACCGGCCTCCAATCTGACAAACAGTTATCCACCACTACTTTCTGGCATCTCCCATCCATTTTACTACTTCAATATTAATACCTAACGAGTGAACCTTCCTAACTAACCTTCCATGTGGAACCTTGTCAAAGGCCTTACTGAAGTCCATATAGACAACATCCACTGCTTTACCCTCATTAACTTCCCTAGTAACCTCATCAAAAAATTCAATAGGATTTGTCAAACATGACCTTCCATGCACAAATCCATGTTGACTGTTCCTAATCAGTTCCAGGTAGCAGTGGCCCAAGATCCTAAATATTTATCTATGTCATGCCCAATTAGAAACATGCTCAGCATGACTCAGTTTAGCCTCCGACTTATAGATGACTAGAAGGCAATTATTAAAAAGGTACGTATCCTTCCATACAAATTCTACACACGTTTACAAAGTCAGTGTGATGACATTGTGGGATTAGAATTATACTTAGGGACATGATACCTTCTACTACAGGAGCTTCTGCCCATCCATCCCTGGTATCTATCTGCTCTCTTAGCAGAGTATTAGAACGGATATCAAATTGTATGTGCCTCTCAATAATGGGACCTACTTACTTAGGTCAGCCTTTAGTAAGTTTGCCATGCTTAGTAAAGTTGTCGCTGTGCCATGTGTCAACTGATGTGGGGCTACAGGAAAGATCAGAAATTTAGGCCTTGCCAACAACAGCCCTAAGGAACCAATGATATTGATGACTTACACTTAGGAAAGGGAGCAAGTTTTAAATAAGTCTGCTGCTGAGTCTCTTGATACGAAGATAGATGGAAGGGAAGGTAGTATTGAGGAAGCAGGGAGTCTGCAGAAATACTTAAACAGGTTAGAAGACTGCACAAAGAAGTGGCAGCTGGAATACACTGTCGGGAAGTATATGGTTATACACTTTGGTAGAAGGAATAAAAGTGTGGACTATTTTCAAAATGGGGACAAAGTTCAAAAAATGGAGGTGCAAAGTGATTTGGGAGTCCTTGTGCAGGATTCTCTTCAGGTTAACTTGCAGATTGAGTCAGTGGTGAGGAAGACAAATGCAATGTTAGTGTTCATTTTGAGAAGACTAGAATATAAAAGCAAGGATGCTATGCTCAGGAACACACATCAAAGTTGCTGGTGAACGCAGCAGGCCAGGCAGCATCTCTAGGAAGAGGTGCAGTCGACGTTTCAGGCCGAGACCCTTCGTCAGGACATCTCTTCCTAGAGATGCTGCCTGGCCTGCTGCGTTCACCAGCAACTTTGATGTGTGTTGCTTGAATTTCCAGCATCTGCAGAAATGCTATGCTGAGGCCTCACTTGGAGTATTGTGAACAGTTTTGGGCCTCTTATCTAAGAAAGGATGTGCTGACATTGGAGAGGGTTCAGAGGAGGTTTGTGAGAATGATTCCAGGAATGAAAGGATTATTGTATGGGAAGTGATTGATGGTTCTGCATCTTTACTCACTGGAATTTAGAAGAATGGAAGGGGGTTGCGGGGGAGTCTCACTGAAACCTATTGAATGTTGAAAGGCCAAGATAGAGTGGATGTGGAGAAGACGTTTCCTATAGTGGGGGAGCCTAGGACCAGAAGACACAATTTCAGAATAGAGGTACGTCCATTTAAAACAGAGATTGGGAGGAATTTCTTTAACCAAATGGTGGTAAATTTATGGATGTCTATGCCACAGGTGGCTGTGGAGGCCAGGTTATTGGGTTTACTTAGGGCAGAGATTGATAGGTTCTTGATAATTCAGGGTGCGAAAGGTTATAGGGAGAAGACAGGAGAATAGAGCCTAGAGGGAAATGGATCAACCATGATCAAATGGTGGAGCAGACTAATTATGTTCTCATGGTTTTATAGATATAGCTTCCTATGTTCAGAAATACATCTTTTTTGTTATTTTAATACATCTGTTAGGACATTAACATTGGTTATCCATTGGACTACTTCATGTATATATCTAGATGAATGTTTCTGATTGGAAGCAAGCAAGTCATTTATCACACTGCTTGGTGCTGGCAAGATAACTTAAGGGAAATAAAATGGAGAAATATAGCATGTATGTTGTTACATAAAAGCAAATTGACAGAAAGACAACAGAAACCGAAACCTTAAATTGGTCATCCCAGACTTATGTCTCAAGGGTATCCAATGGGCCTTACAAAATGTACACAAGAGCTTTGGAAAAATGTAGTTGACATGGGTATTGTAGTCAAGACCAACTTATTGGTCAGGTCTAGTTGTCCCAAGAGAAACCTTGAAGCACGGCAATCCTTGTGAAAGTGCTACCACAAAGCTGTTGGGAAGGGTCTTCCATGATGTTCACCCTGGAGAAGTGGAAGAATGACTAAATGTGCCCACACTGCAAAGGGCACCATGGTAGTGTAGCAGTTAATGCAACGCCATCACAACTTGGGGGATTACGACGTTTGGAGTTCAATTCCAGCACCGTCTGTAAGGAGTTTGCAGAAGGAGTATGAATGTACGGGTTTTCTCCGGGTGCTCTAGTTTCCTCCCACTGGCTGGTAGATTAATTGGTCATTGTAAATTGTCCTGTGATTAGGCTAGTGTTATCTAGGTGGGTTGCTGGGCAGGGCAGAGGGCCTGATGCACGCTGTATCTCTAAATAAATAAATTAGAGTGTCCATTGGCCTGATCCATTGGTGAGACAGGATAGAGTTTTTATGGTAATATACTGATGTTGAACCTGGCTAGTTGAACTGAAAATATATTCTCTTCCTCATCATGTTCTTAATGATGATACTAAAAGTAAGTTCCAGCAGTCTTAGAACTTCTGGCATTCTATACTAGTGCAGAGATTAATGCCACTCACTCACTCTGTGATCCTAGGTGTGCACATCATTTTCTCTTTGATTACTGCCTGCATGTTGTAAAGCAAAAGCTAATTCATTGCTGTTCTTATGGGAACCCCTGCTATAAAGCTGGCTCACGCTTACATGAAATCTCCTGGCCAATTCAGTTGACAAAGAACACGTCCTGGCTGCTGCTTGATTTTGGAGTAATAGCACAGAGGGAATGCAAGAATGGTGGCCAGGCTCCAGATGCTTGCAATGATGACTTTCGTTACAGTTGATGACATTCTTGGTTGTAGAGGATGTATAATGGCCATGTACCTACAGGAGCAAAAATATAACCATTCTGTTACAACCTTTCACCACAATTTTCCATATTACAGAGTTTATATTTATGCCATTCTCCGCAGTATTTTTAGTATGCCATTTAAATTCTCCTTTGAGCAACTATTCCATGGGGATAATCAGCATTTCCTGACTTTCTTCTTCATATAATTGAGCACAGAATTTTCCTTCAACAATTTCAAATAATCCTGCTTCTAAGAGTTTAAGAACCAGAAACCCTTCAAATCCATGTGACTAAATCCATGTTTCCCACGTGCAGAAACATCACAGTCTCTACCCCATATTCCTTGATTCCCTTAATATCTAGTCATTTTGGTTATATCAGTAACTGAACTTCCACAGTGCTTTAGGGTAAAAGGAATCCAGAGTGAAATAAATCCAATAATACTGATGATATTTCTACTCTGTTCTCTGCTAATCAGTCTTCAACCACACAACTACATTACCCCCTAAATAATTTTGTTTAATAATTTCATGTGACACTTTACCCGAGAATGCAAACACCACAATAATTCACCCATAACTATTCTTCCAGTTAAAAACTCAAACATTTTAAATTCTTCTTCCATGAGTCCCTTTTCATGAATCCACCTCAACTCTGCTCCATCCCATTATCACTTCTTAATTATTCTAGAATTTCCCCGATTGGTATGTAGTTCCTGTTCCCCTCATTGATCTTACTTGCCTGTGTGGAGTTTGCATGGTCTTCCAGTTTTCTTTACATGTCAAACACAGAGTTCACTTGACTTGCTTATGTGGAAGCCCCACTGTAAAATACCTCAGATGTGTACTGAGTGTTTGAATCAGGGAGTAACTCATGGGAACATAGAAAACAAACTGGGTTTTTAATAGAGGGTGGATGGATGAAGCTGTTTCATACTGTGTGACTCTACTGTCCCATTACCCTTATTCCCTAAGCAATTACTCTCACACCTTTTTTTGTGTAACCTCTCCTGTTTTCCACCATGTCACTGGTCTTCCCTTTTCTCTCTCCTCTTCTTTTTCTTACTGTTACTTCTTAAAACTTCTCACTGATATTGCCAAACTGAGATGAAGAACGAGTCAACTGGAAACTTTTCCCACGGACGCTATCTGAGGTACTGAGCAAGTGCAGTATTCTGTGTTTTTTTTGAAATTCTGCGGGACTTATTTTCTCCTGCTTCAAGTCATGTGAATTCTGACTAAGCAATTTTCACTGTTTTAATGTTGGTTCAGTCAATGCCCTCTCCACACCTGGAAACTGGATCAGAATTTTAATCCAGGAAGTCCTTCAGCACTGAGAATAAGCAAGTGCTTAGAGAATTGCTTAGAAGTGCAAGATCATGTGGTCACTGTTGCAGGCAAAAAGACCCAAGTGCTGCTGTTGCTGAGTAACCTCACTGAATTAGAGCCAGGAAAACATTGCTACATCTTCTGTCTCATGTCACTTTGGACACAAGCAGTCACCTTCCAGCACCCCCAGTCCCCTCAATTGCAGACATCCTCAGGAAAATGTCAGAGGGAACAGAGATTAATAACACACAATTTTGTTCCCATCTTACTTTTCAGCTAGTGTACATGATTCCCTGCAATCACAGCAGAGAAAAATCAAATTTAATTAGCCTTCAAAATGATTTAATTACAGCAAAATTTGAATTAATGTTAATAACTCTTTACTGTTATATGGGTGATACAAGAAATTTCAAGTTGATCAGTTCATTAATAATCTCAAAATGTATTCCAAATTCAAGCAGGAGATATTTGCATTTCTAAACCATATTTTGTGACTTCAGCCAAAAGAGCATTACAACTAATAAAAGTAACTTTGAAGTGTACTCACTTTTCTTTCATGCAAGAAAACAGAAACCAATTTTCATAGACCAACGTCCCATGAAGTATCCCATGAGTATTTTATTTCTTTGTTGTTGGTTACTAGATAAATACTGTTAGACTTTAGGAAAAATCTTCTGCTTTTTCAGCACTACGCCAAGAAATGACTTGTACTTACATAAAAAAAACAGAATATGCCTAACATTTGCAGCAAAAGTCGTTACCAATTTCTACCCACAAATTCACTTACAAACAGCTCAACCGTGCTGAATTAGATTCATTTCACACTCTTCCTCTAAAGTGTTATACACCAAGTCAAGGTCATTATCTCAGTACAACTTCCTATAAAGTGTTATACACCAAGTCAGAGTGATCATAACAGTAAACCTTCAGGCCAGAGTTAAAACAACTGAAGCAGCATTTTGTGTGTGTTCCTCGGATTTCCAGCATCTGCAGATTTTCTTGTTAGTGTTTTGAAAAGAGTCTACAACTCAGTTGTTCATATACAGTTACATAAATGTTTGAATGCTGACTGTCTAAATAATAGCATCTGAAGAATTTTCCTTCGACAACTTCCTATTATAATGTTGGTGACACATGGATTCAATATGAGCTCGAGAATCAGAACCTAGATTTCTCCTCCACGGTGGCATTGTCTCAATACCGAATTGCCATCAATCAGCAGAGACATGTACTCTTCTAGTTGCCAAAGTACTACTAGAAGAAATCGTGGACAACTTTCTTCTGAACTTTAAAAAGGGCCAAATAAACTGGTCACTTTTATAGCGAACCTTCATATTTTACAATGATAAGTTAGCTTTATAGAACTCTCTGCACCAGTGAACAATCGACTTAGCTTTAGCAATACATGATAGATGTAGGATAGAAATTACAGGGAAACTTTACAAAAGCACTGTTGGTGCACGTTTCAAATGGCAGCTTATAGTAGTCATTCCATCCACGGAAAGCGAGAGTAAGTTTTAGTCCCGCCACTGTAGCTGAGGAGGAAATATTAAACTTATTAAGCTTGAGGATGGTGAGGGAGAGGAATATTGGAAAAATCATGGAGAGAACAAGATTATATAAACAGAATGGGTCTATCTTCTTGGTACTAACAAACAATAGATTATGTTAACAATGAGGAACCGATTGTACAGGGGCTAATCATATGAGTGGCAACATGATAAACGGCTTGTTAGGTACTCAGAGCAATGAGGAACTGATTGTATAGGATTGTTGTGTAAGCTGCGGGAAAAGTGTCTGGAGACCGGCTGATCTAGTATGATTGGATTTACAGTATAAACTGGAATTGTAACCTTGCGTTGGAGGAGACGTGCAGAGCAGCTCCCTGAGAACTAACGAAATAGAGGTAGCAACTATCTTTATTTGTGTTCGATCGGTACGAAGTTCTCCCATAGAATCTGGCGACAAGGATGGAATCTTAACGAACTTATTATCGTCAAGATTGGACCATGGTACCAACCCGTGAGACTTGCTTGAAAGATAGAAGGCAAGACCGGGGTAGGGAGTGGAGCTGCCCCATTCCGGCCTGTGACCACCATTGAATTCTGACTCAAAATAAGGCAGGGCTTGGGACGACTTCTTCTTCTTCTTCTTCTTCTTCTTCTTCTTCTTCTTCTTCTTCTTCTTCTTCTTCTTCTTCGTTTCATGGCAGTTGGCAACTAGTTTTCAGTGCATTACCGCCATCTGCTAGACTTGTGGTGTTCCAACTAAATATGTCCTGGAGTTCTCTACTTTAGACAACCTAGTTCAGCCTGCAGTCCTCTATTAGCACACTCTGTAGTTGCAATTCCTCATGAATGCTTAATGCGCTCATTAGATAATGCTGCAAACTGCTATTCTTCCCTAATTATGTCACATGTTTTTGCGTAGTTGCATTACCTCAATTACATTGATTTCATCTACATCACTTGTAAGACTAAAATCCTCTTGTTAAAGAATAGTAATTATCACACGTTATACTTTTAAAATTGCTGTTTTTCCAAGTCTATCTGCTTTTTCAGGTTTTCCTTTTCTCGGATCGTAGCCTGAAGTTGTTTACCGAGACCTCAGAGTTCTTCTTCATTTGCTTCCATATTTTCATTTCATAATCTGAATGTAGATAATTCACTTTGCAACAAATTCCTTTTCCTTTTGTATCCTTGTAATAATTTCCTCCATTTTCCAATCTCTTTCCAACTCACTGTTGTTCTTGTTGGGTACTTCTATTTGTTGTTGGAGTTCTGCACATTTACCCTGGGGTTCAACCATAAAATCTGAGGATTTTCCTTAAGTTCTGAAACATTTCTTAAATTCTTGACCATTTGCGATAAATATACTGCCATTGAGATTCCATCTCCCCTGCCTGTGAACTGTTGGATCCTCCATTCAGCGTTTCTTTGATTTCTTCCCACCTAATCCCTTTACTACCAAGATACTTTTCTGCAGACTTGATGATAATTTTAATTTTCTCAGTTCTTTTGCTTGTTTGCGCTGAACAATTAATTGCATCCACCATAGAAAGCACGAACTCCTTTCTACTCATTAATAGTGTATCCTTATTTTTCATTTTACAAAACTCACAATTCACCAGCTTATTATTCCCTGTATTTGTTTGTTTGACAGCCTTTTTTTCACCAAATTCTTTCACTGCCTCTGCATAACTGATTCCTTGAGTTACTTTTACATACTGTATCTCAGCTGCCTTCTTGCTATAAATGCACCCTCGATAAGCTGCCTGTGTTTCTCGCCACAATTGCAGCATTTCAGCCTAACTCCCGCTTCACATTTCCCATATTCATGTTCTCCAGCACATCTCCCACCTTTGTTTTCCTCTGCCGACCGCCGCAATGTGCCCAAATTTCTGACACTTATAGCATCTTAAAGACGGTGGTATATATATCCTAACCACATAACACATATACCCTAAGTAAACATTAGTCGGCAATCTCTCTTCATCAAAGTTAATCATTACCGATAAACTATCACACTCTTTCCCGTTTCTTGTAACTTTCAAACGTTTGGCCTCAATAATCCTTGGGTACAGGACATAGGGCCGGGACTCACACACAGAACAGAGAGCCGGGTCCCTTCCTTGGGTACAGGACATAGGGCCAGGAATCTTGACCCTCTGCAGGGCAATGGCAAGACGGCCTGACTTACCCCACGGAGGCAAGGACAAGACATGACTCCCCGCGGGGCAATGGCAAGATGGCCAGATTTACCCCCACGGAGGTGAGGACCAGACAAGACAAGACATGACCCCTGGTGGAGCAACGGCAAGACGGCCTGACTTACTCCACAGAGGCGAGGACAAGACAAGACCAACATGAATGAACACCAGACAGTACCTATCTTGCTCCGGTGATGGAACTAGACCGAAGTGCAGGCGGGGGCTGCAGACAAGGGCTAGAGGCAAGAAGGGCAGAGAAGGGATTCAGACAAGGGGGTAGGACAGGAATCACAGACCACCAGGGCCAGGACTTGACTCAGAACTGGGAAGCCACCAGGGACAGGACTTGACTTGGTGCTCGAATGCCGGCAGGGACAGGACTTGATTTCAAATTTGAATGCTGCCAGAGCCAGGACTTGACTTGGAGCCTCCAGGTAGTGGCGAGCTCTCGACTCGGCCCGGGAACAGTAGACGGCGGTTCTTGATTCCCTCCGGCAGGTTAACTGATGGACCCACCTTGGTGAGGAAACTTCGCAGGCTCGCTTTGGCGAGGTAATTGGACAGGGTTGCTCCAGTGAGGAAGGGCGAATTACCAGCACTCGTTTTGGCAGAGACAAAGCTTGCTCCGGCCAAATGACATCGGCGCACCATACCTGGGATGACTTTGCAAACGCTCTCATGCCGAACGACTGAAAGCCGGAGACTATAAACTACCGGTTCAGCCGAGTGTTAATTGCCTCTAATCACCAAAGTCGAGGGAAACGGGAAAACAGGGAATCAATGGTCCGGATCATAACATGAACAAGTTAAATTTAAGGGGACCCCGATCCGGACCATGACACATACTTAGTAACTTTTGTTGGTATCCCCGAAATAACTCCTCTAGTCCACTTTCTATTGCTGGGTATTGAGCGTTGTACTTCTTTGCCGTCTTATCACCTTACCTTGCTGAGCACTGTCCCAACAAATCACTAATAGCGATCCATTTCGTAAAATCTTTGCTCCTTTAATTTCGCCTATAATTTTGTTGAGCATCTTCGTCAAACGAATCGGGTTCCAATCACCAAATGACGCCCTGTCTTCACTTAGTTTTATAATTGCTTTAATCTCATCTTCTTTCCATTGTTTTGCTGTCCTGTTTTGATCATCCACTGACTGCTCAGGGTTTGATATCCCGTACCTCTGCTTTCTTCCTCTTTCCATTCCGTTCTTCTTTCCCGCCAACCCCCATCTCTAGTTCACTTCCACTCTCACCAATAACTTCCTTCAACAGCTTGGCTCTTTCCTTGATGTTCTCTCTCTCCGCCATTTTCCAGTCACAACTCGACTCTCTCTTTCCACAACCCTCAACTCTGGCCAGCACCGATCTAACTGTGTGTGTCTTCGCTCTTCGGCTTGAGAGTTCTGATTAAAAGACGGTATTAAAACGAAGGCAATTAAAACCTCCAGATTAGAACCTATGCCACTGGCCAATGGAAAAGGGATATATAGAATATTATTTAGTACGTTTTAAGTGTTTACGTCCTTTGAGAGAATACTTAGCAGGTAATTAAGATGGGCAACAGGAACGGTAAACCCCGGAGAGGGAATCGGAAAAGCAATTCTGGGTCAACATTGCACGCCAGGACTCGACTTGCTGGTCCCCAAACGACACACCCATGAACCGAACATCCAAAAGAAGATAGAAAAACATAGGAAGACGAAGCAGTTTTAGGAGACGCGTTGGTTCCCCCGGGGTCTCCGGCGGACAAGGTTTCGTTGGAAACGGGAGATAGCGGGTACTCTTTCTCGTGATCTCTACAGGTGGAGTTAAGGGGATTGGCTTTACGGCAGAGCCTTTGGTCTATAAAACAGATCAGTATTGGCGAAATGAAACAAACACTGGGGGCGGAAATCCTAATTGGGATTTAGTGTTTATGATGTGGTGTTTTAACAAATAGGGAGAGGTGGCTAAATGATACCAACCTCCAAAGGTTAAACCCCAAAAAAGAGGAAGAACAAATTAAGCAAAATACCGAGGGGCCTCGGCTCCGGACTATATCCTCGGATAGCACCCCTCCCCCTTGTCTGGAACTTCCGGATGATATGGAATTATTGGACATGGCTCTTGGGGTGCCCCGGCATCGTGACCGCCAAAAGCAGCGGCAACAACCACCGGTTCCCGGGAGGGGGAGGGGGAGGAGGAGGAGAGAGCAGGGATCGTGAAGGCACGACCCAGGGACTAATGGGGTAGAACCATCACAAACCGTGTCAAGAGAAGGACCTGTGACAAGATCACAACCACGCTAGGACGTGGAGGTTAAACCGAAAATGGGGCGGGGTGGCGGCGATTGGCTCAGACTCTCTCTTCCAGGCTCCTCGCATAATGGGGAGAATGTCCCGAGAGTTAAACCCTGCACCCCAGCTGAGGGCCCCAACATGATTAGCGAAGCCCTCAGTCCACTACCCAAACCAGTAGCCTTCAGTAGTTGCCTGGTCCAGACTTGCCAAATTTTTAGTTAATTATCTGGCGATGTCCAGGCATTGCTTAAGGTAGCCTATGGAACTTCCTGGCCAGGAGTTAGAGCAGATTTCCCAAGGACACAAGGGTACTGCCCCCCCCCCCACCGGGGAACGAGGAGAATTGTGATGGGCGTCCTGCTGGTGGAATGAATGATCGGCTGAACGGAGCAAAAAATGCCATTCTCGTAGCAGCCAGGTCTTACAGTGACTTTGGAGAAGTAACTAGATGTCAGCAAGAGAAGGGGAAGACTATTGCTGATCGGTTTAAAGATATGTACGTGGGTATCTAGCGCAGGGCAGGAAACAACCCAATGATAGTGCAAACACTTATAAGTTGGCTCCAAGCAGAGATAGCACATCCTTTTAAATTGACCAATCTGGAGTGGCAAAATAAAAATTGGGAGAATGTCAGAACATTCCTCATTAATATGGATAGGAAGAGACTACTCACAAATCAAAGAGAAAAGGGACAGTATGTGCAGCAAAGAAGAGATTGTGATTTGAGAGAAGGGTCAAAGAGTTAGGCAGTGGGAAGAAAGGCTAACGAGTGCCCAACCAGACGGAGTGAAAGGGAAGAGGCCCTGATAAGGACAAGAGAGGGGAATTAAGAGGAGCCTCCTTTACTATGCATGAACCATTTAATCGTTACCTCTTTAACCAACAATAGGGGACCCGCTAGGGGACCCCATGTTAGACATAAAGTTAAAATCTGTCCCAAGCCTTGTGGCCCATTAGGCCGGTGCTTAGACTTAGAGACAGATAATAGAAGAATACAAGTCCTGATCGATTCCAGCACTACAGTATCGTCAGTGCACCCTTCTGTGACACGAAAAGGCAGTAAAAGATTTACTGTAAGACTGTAGTCAAAGTTCCTATGATAGAACACCTGTCCCAGCCGGTTGAAATAAAGACAGGGAGCAATTTGATTGATGAAAATTTTGTTACAGCTGAGAACTCACCTGTTAATTTGCTTGGACGCCAAACTCTCTCTAAATTAAATGTACCTCATTGTAAATGTACCTCAGTGTAATTCATTGTACCTGCGAAGGATTGTATCTTGAAATCCCCGAAAGCAGACTGCCTGAGCTCCACACTATGATGCTACAAAAAGCTGAACCAGCTGCTCTCTATAGCTGGCGTATTGCGGGAACTCTCTGGGGAAAATGGCTATGGCAGCAAATTGAAGCTGACGTTAAAGGAGGGGAAATCCTGGACAATTTAATTGGAACTTATAAACTAGTAACGGCACTACATTGTACTGCGGCCTTCCGGGATCGAGATTCTAATGAAGATTATAGAAGCCAAACCAATCAACATGAAGGCAAGAGAGGCTAATATCCTTATCGTGTAGGGTAATTTTTGGCTTTGAGGGAATAGCAGCTGAGGTTCGGCTCAACAGAAAACAGGAGAAGCTCTTTCTCGAGGGCTCACATTCACTGCCCCATGTCTCACTGGCAATGAAACCCCCTTTCCAGCCTAAGGATTTAGGAACTATGGTGAGACAGCTGCTGGAATAGAGAATGTCACCTAACCACAGAGGGGTGACTTATTATGGACCAGATACAGGGGTAATCACAGCAACTCTGTTCCATACCGACTGTGAATTCCATAGACAGAGACCACCCCCCCCCCGCCCCCGACCCCGCATGCTAATTGAGCGATCCACAAGATAATCGCGGGGTGGATCCAGTATTGTGGGCTCAGCATAAGAATCATGTAGGGTTAGTGGAATCCGTAGCTCTCCATCAGGTGACTCTTGAAACGTCCATCAGACAATGTCGCCGATCTCCAGGGACCGTCAGCAGTATTGAACCCGTCATAGAGACTCTATTGCAACAAGGGGTTCTGCGACTAATTCGGAGCTCTTGCAATACACCGATATTACCCATCCCCAAGCCGGGTACACCGGGTGAGTGGCGGTGTGTTCAGGGATTGCGGACTATAAATCAGATCACAAAACCCATTTCACCGATGATTCCGAACACGAATGTGATACTGGCCTCTACCCCTTTCGGATTCCAGTTGGTATACGATGATTAATTTGTGCTCCGCCTTTGTCTCCGTACCACTGCATGAGGGCAGTCAGCATCAGTTTGCGTTTGCATAAAATGAACAGCAATACACGTGGACAAGATTACCGCAGGGTTATACAGAAAGCCCGGCTGTCTACACAGCCGCTGTCCGGGGTGTTCTCGCACATTCACTACTGGCCGGAGGCAGCATGATTTTACAATATGCAGACGAGTTATTGTTGCCTCACAGGCACTGACTGGTTGTAGAAAGACTCGCTGACGTTGCTGAATCATTTGGCCGCCAGAGGACACAGAGACTCCCTGTCAAAATTACAACTCTGCCAGCCTACAGTAACCTATCTGAGGAATGTACTGCATAAGGGAACC
Organism: Mobula birostris; assembly: GCF_030028105.1. Lineage (NCBI taxonomy): Eukaryota > Metazoa > Chordata > Chondrichthyes > Myliobatiformes > Myliobatidae > Mobula > Mobula birostris. The sequence continues at coordinate 69,287,535 of NC_092386.1, forward strand.
CGCCGATATGTGCCCGATTGTGTGACTGCCATTGCAGGCTCCCAGACCTGCAACCAAAAGCAGATGATGGCTTTCCTGGGAATGATAGATTACAGACATCCCACCTCTCCCGAAAGTTCCGGGAGTCTCCCGCATTTCGATAGTGGCTCCCTGACACCCGGAAATTACATACAATATCCCGGAAATAGATTTTTGTGAGAAAGAGCGGGAGAGGGAGAGCGAGCATCCTGATTGGTCTCCCTTCGTGCTGAGAGTGGTCCCCATCCAGCGGGCCGCGAGGAAACAATATGATTTGGCGATATGAGTCAGCTGCACCTTTCCTCATTCCCTGTCACGCACTGTTGAGCTTGAACGCACGCGAGGTCATTACCCGCACGTCATCCATGTCAGCGCGGGGAGAAGATCAACTCCTCGAGCTTGCAAATGACGGCGGGCCGAAAAGTATGTCTGACATAACATCTCTGCCGGCATTCTGGATCAAAGTCAAGGCTAAATATCCTGAGATAGCTATGTAAGCACTGAAGCCGTTGCTTCCATTTCCAGCATCATATCGCTGCGAAGCGGAGTTTTCTGCAATGAATGCAACGAAAACTAAATTGCGGAGACGACTGGACATAAGGAACCCCCTTCGAGTATCGCTGTCTCCCATCACCCTTCGATGGGACCGTCTTGTTGCAGGAAAACAAGCCCAGGGCTCCCACTGATTCAGCGATATTGGTGTGTTGCAATGATTTTATATGTTCATATGGGGAAGATATGCGCTGTGTTTAATATCCAAACGTTACTTAATATGTTATGATGCTATTGACTTATCACCTATATTCCGGTCGTGATTAACACCACCCCCCGCCCCCGGTCGGCCGGTCCGCAAGAATATTGTCAACATTAAACCGGTCTGCGGTGCAAAAAATGTTGGGGACCCCTGCTAAGTAGACCTATCAGTTTTCTGTGGGTGGGCTAATGTCAAAAATAATGACAGTGTTGCTCGCTGCACTGTTTGCAACAGTGACTTTTCTATTGTTCATGGTGGGTTAAAACGTAAAAGACATGCTGAGGTGAGTTTAACGGGTGTCATTCGTTCATTAGCATAGCTAACGTTATTTAAGCTAGCTGGCTGGCTGCTAAGGAGCTACGCTACTGATGTCCTACGTGATGAGGCCAAACTCCCTGTAGACTTGCTTAAAGTTGTAATAGAATAAACATGATAATATAATATAATAGAAGCACATATTTTAATGTCACATTTTCTGCATATACCCAATTTGGTTTACAGATTAGACAAAATAACAAAATCACTAAACAAAGTATTACATACAGCCTTGGAGGTCGATCGGGGAGGGGCGGGGGATATGGGGTTGCGGGAGGGCGGGGTGCTACCTCCCTGAAGTAGTGGTGATACCTCCCTGAAATGAGATTTTGCAGGGTGGGATGTCTGAGATTACTGCCCAGATTGGGTAGCTGAATGCTGTATCTATGACTCTGCCCTAGGAGTCACAGTGACCCAGGCTGGACCTGATACCATACAATGGGCTGAGGATATGGAGCAAACTTACGAGGCAGTAACAGGTGCCCGAGTACCCCGCCATGGGATTGCCTGACTATAACAAGCCGTTCCGGCTGTATGTGAATGAAAAGGAGGATTTCAAAGTGTAGTATTAACCCAAGAACATGGTGGCTTACGAAAACCAGTGGCACATTATTGCCTCCAGTGGTTGGAGGAATGCCAGGAAAAGTTTAAGGGCAGTGGCAGCGAGAGTGGTAATGGTCGAAAAGGCCGCACCGCTAATACCAGACCATGCCTGTACGGTACTGATACCTCATGTTGTAATGCTGCTCCTCAACCCATTGCGTCAGTGTGACCCATCCAGCATGCGAATCTCATTGAAAACCTGTTACCAGCAGTGCAGTTGCCCAAACACATTGTTGTCGTTAAGTGCGACGCTGACACTAATGCCTCAGACTCCAAGACTAAAGGAGATGCTGTTGCTGGCGCAGCTGCTAGAAATGCTGCTGATGTGGGGAAAGCTATGCTGGTACATATGGAGCTACAATGTACCCCTGTAACCCCTACCACAAACCTGCAAGATCTAATTTCTACCCAAGATGGGACACCGGAAAAGGAGAAGGGAGTGTGGAAGAAAAAGCAGAGTTTTAGGGACTTGGGGGTGGGGTGGGTGTGGAGGCATCAGGATAATCGCCCTGTGTGTTCTAGGAATCTCCTACAAGACCTTGTTTGTCTAGTACCTGGGAAAGGACATGTAGGAAAGGGAAGGGGGTATTATACATCAAACACAACAGCAGTGGTTTACAGTCATTGCGGGACAGACTGTGCGAAGCTGTGAGATTTGCCAGAGAAACAATAGGAGTAAGCCGCCTGCTAAATTTGACCATTTGCCACCTACAGAGACTCCATTTGCTAAATTAAAGATAGACTTTGTGCACATGCCTGTCAGTGGGTTTATAAATACCGATTAGTAATAGTGGACATGTTCTTCAAGTGGGTGGAGGCGTTTCCTACTAGAAAAGATGATACTCCTATAAGACATTAATGAAATTATTCCCAGATTTGGGGTTCCAAACACATTTAACAGTAACAGAGGAACATACTTTACAAGTAAATTAATTAAGGAGTTGGGCCAGTTAGCATTTACCTGGGAACAACAGGAATTCTGCAGATGCTGGAAATTCAAGCAACACACATCAAAGTTGCTGGTGAACGCAGCAGGCCAGGCAGCATCTCTAGGAAGATGTGCAGTCAACGTTTCAGGCCGAGACCCTTCATCCTGACGATGGGTCTCGGCCTGAAACGTCGACTGCACCTCTTCCTGGAGATGCTGCCTGGCCTGCTGCGTTCACCATTTACCTGGGAATATCACTTTCCATATCAGCCCCAGTCCTCAGGACCAGTAAGAAGAATGAATGGAGCATTAAAAGATACATTGGTAAGGTATGTCGGGAAACTAGACTGAAATGGTCAGAGGTTCTTCCCATAACATTATACACTCTAAGAAATCAGGTGAGCCGGACAAATAAACTGACTCCCTTCAAGGTATTAATGGGAAGACAAGACAAGACAAGACTAAGGAGCAGAGGTTGGCCATTCGGCCCATCGAGTCTGCTCCGCCATTTTATCATGAGCTGATCCATTCTCCCATGGAAGGCCAATGCCGATGGAGTCTCGGCTCCCTTTGACTCGTACACAAACGCCTTTGGTCTGGACTGGTGAGAAAACCATAGAAAGTGTTCAAGCCCCAGGCGAAGCAATAAGAGCAAGCCAAGGATGGGAATCTCAGCCGGGGAAGAAAACACTCTCCCCTTTAAAACTGGAGACTATGTATCTGTAAAGACGCTTAAGAAAGATTCTCTTTTTGTCTGGGTGGAAAGGGCCCTGTCAGGTGATTCTGGGGACGAGGACTGCTGTGAATGTCCGGGGAAGCTGGACTGGATACACGGAACCAAGTGCGAGTTATCGTCTCCCAAAGAAGGGAAGAAGGAAAACTGAATAATGAAGAAATTACTTTTGTTGTGTGGACAATTGGGGTTTAATATGCTGGGGATAACCTATAATACTTACTTGGGCCTAGTTTACGAATATGTCACACGGCCTAATGTAGTTAGTTGTTGGGTGTGTTTGGGGATTGCTATGCATAGAGCAGGAAGTGTAGCCTTGTGGCCAATTCTCTTCAATGAGAAGAAACGAGAATGCTTCGATTAAATAACCAGCAGTTTTAAAAACTATTACTGGCCAGACAAAGGGAAGGACTGGATACAGGAGGGAATGGATAATCAACAGAAGAACAAGGCTACATGGATGTCGATCGGATCGGTATTCTTTAAGGAAAATGGCTTTGATGGATATAATTATACAGTAATTTAACGAATCATAATGTGCCTAGATTGCAAGTAGCTACTCAAACAGCTGAAAAGTACTGGTGCTGGGTAAACAAGACAGGTTAGTTAATGGGAAGGAGTAGGTGCAGAGAAAAGACTGATTTATCGCGGGGTATTCACAGCACCTCTGAAAGGGCCCCGCAGTTATTAGATGGAACATACTGGATATGTGGGGATTAAGCTTACCCCTGATTACCTCTCAACTGGACCAGATGCTGTTACCCTAGATTTGTCATACGTCACTCTCATGGGTCATACCCCCTTACCCATCCGCGAGGGAGGAGGGCAATTACGGTTTCAGAAATGTTCTGGATGGTTATGTTTCCTATGTATGTGGCAGGCAAAGTGGCTCAAAAATTGACACGGCTAGCTTCAGCCCTCAAAGGTGGCTAATGACACTGCCTTAACTCCGGTGGGTACACAATTGCAGATAAAAGAATTAACCACTGAACTGTGGCTTTACAGAATCCTATGGTCCTAGATTTTGTGTTAGCTGAGAAAGGAGGCACTAGTGCCATCAAGGAACAGGAATGCTGTACTTCTATTCCTGACGAGTCTGACAATATAATTAATCTATTAGGCCACATTAAGGAGAAAGTGGAAAAGATAATTCCCCAGGGTCTTGGAGTCACTGGGGAATATTCTTGGAGGATGGTGAGGATCGTTCTTACATTATGGGCTGATATTGGTGTTAATTGTAATAGTGATACTGGTGATCCAATGTACTGTGCCTTGATACTGAGGTCCCGACCCAGACCCGTCGGGATGTTTCCTAAAATGAAACCAGAATAATTTGATCCTGAGAATGATGGAGATACTTGCTTAAACATGTGGCCCCTGCCCTCAGATTATGAAGCCCCATATCCGGACGATGAGGAGGAGTAGGGTTGATCTAGTGATCAAAAAGGAGGAGACTGTGGAGGAAAAATTAAGCTTGAGGACTGGGTGTTGGTAGAATCATGGGGAGGATATGATAAAAAAGAATAGGTCGGTCTGTCTTTGTACTAACAATAGATTATGTTGTACGTGAGGAACCGATTGTATAGGTGCTAATTATCTGAGAGCCAATGTGATTAACAGATTTGAGCAACACGCACAAAATGCTGGAGGAACTCAGCTGAACAGGCAGCATCAATTTTGTGGGGGAGGGGGCGCGAAAAAAAGTACAGTCGACATCTTGGGCCAGAACCCTTCGGCAGCACTGAAGTAAAGAAGCTGAGGAATAGATTTAAAGGTGCGGAGAGGGGAGAGAGAAACACCAGGTGATAGGTAAAAGCAACACTCTCAACACGCTGGAGGAACTCAGCAGGTCGGGCAGCATCCGTGGAATTGATGAGTCGATGTTTCATCATTTCCACAGATGCTGCCCGACCTGCTGGGTTCCTCCAGCATGTTGTGAATGTTGCTTTGACCCCAGCATCTGCAGAGTATTTTGTGTAGGTCATAGGTGAAATGTGGAGGGGGAGGGACGAAGCAAAGAGCTGGGAAATTGATTGGTGAAAGAGACAGAAGTCCATGGAAGAAAGAAAAAGGGGTTGAGGAGCACCAGAGGGAGGTGATGGGCAGACAAGGAGATGAGGTGGGGGGGCGGAAGGGGATGGGAAATAGTGAAGGGGGAGGGGGTGGGGGTATTATTGGAAGTTAGAGAAATCGATGTTCATGCCATCAGGTTGGAGGCTGCCCAAAGAGAATATAAATTGGCGTTCCTCCAACCTAAGTGTGGCCTCATCACGACAGTGGAGGAGACCATGAATGGGCATATTGGAATGGGAATGGGAAGTGGAATTAAAATGGGTGGCCACTGGGAGATCCCACTTGTTCTGGGATTCCCAGCGCAGCATCTCCCAATCTATGTCGGGTCTTACCTTTGTACAGGAGGCCACATTGGGAGCACCGGATCTGAAAATGTGTAGCACTTGTTCTGTCTGCAAGGATAACTGCCAGGAGGGAGTTCACTGGGGAGGGATGAATGGACAAGGGAGCTGCATAGGGAGCGATCCCTGTGGAAAGCAGAAAGTTTGTGGAGGGAGTTGTGCTTGGTGGTGGGATCCCGTTGGAGATGGCAGAAGTTTCAGAGAATTATGTGCTGGATGCGGAGGCTGGTGGGTGGTAGGTGAGGAGAAGAGGAGCCCTATCCCTGGTAGGGTGGTGGGAGGATGGAGTAAGAGCAGATGTACCTGAAATGGAAGAGATGTGGTTAAGGTATTGTTTGGGAACTGATTGTATTGGTGCTAATGTGTAAATTGCAGAAACAGTGTCTGGAGACTGGCTGACCTAGTGAGATTAGATTTACTGTATACATTGAAATTGTAACTCTTGCATTGGACCGAGGATGTTGTGTGGAACGGCTCCCCTTGAATTCACGAAAGAAAGGCAGTAACTAGCCATGAGGTCTTTGCCTACTTTGTGTTTGATCGGTAAAAAATTCTCTAACACTGTCAATTATAATCATGAAAGTTTTCTCCTACCTTTTTTTAAATCTCCATTGTGTAGTCTTAAAGCTTACCCTCTTTCAGTCCTGATGTATATGCCAAGGTGTCCAGCTGGAGGGCAGACAGGAGCTCCAGTTTGCTGAAGCTGCATGAAGTATTTCTCATCAAATTGTTTACTTTGCTATTCTGCTAAATTCCATGATCTTCATTGAAGCCTTTTATACTTTTCCTTTTATCTGAATAGAAGTTTGGGTCCAATATCAATACTAAATATTTAATGTTATGCACCACAGATATTTTGATGGGGCTTTAGTCATAAAGGAAGAGTTATGTATCGTATGAACATATTAACAATATAATTTATTATTAATTGTCAACATATTGTAATCAAGGATGTGTGCAAGGATACTGTGACAGTATTAAATAACTTAAATTCTTCAAAGGATTTCTTTTCAGCAGAGTTGTAAAAGCAATAGTGAAATTTCCACTGAAAAAGTATAATAATCTGGAATGTAAATAAGGGAAAGGAAGACCTTGGTGTCAAAACATTCAGACCAAAAAGATAGTCAAATCAATAGTGCCAGAGTGAGCTGAGCAACGTGGTATCTAAACAGGACACACCAAACCCACTGTGAAGTTAAAAACAGGAAGGCTTACAACAATATTGCCTGAGGAGGAGGACCAGGAGAACTTGTTCACTTGTGAGCTGACTCATAAAGATAATGATGGACAGTGAACATTTGCAGTCTCCTTGAAATAGGGAAATTGAAGTGTTTTGCACAAAGGGGGAAAAGGCAGACAGTTGTCCTTCATACCAGTTTTGGCTTAACACCTCGACTAGCTCAAAAAGATGGAGGACCAAGAGGAAGATCAGTGAGAGTAGCAGTTTACATCACAGTTTATCGTGTTTTGTATTGATCATGCTAGATTACATTTCTTTATAATCCAATAAGATGATTCTATTCATTGACTTTTTGGGCCAGCGAATCCACAGCCACTTCCAGGGCAGCGGCGACACGCGGCGCATGGGGAAGGGCATTCAGGACATCAGCAACTACAAGACAACATCACCTGCCTGCGCTGCTGATGCCTCCCTCCCAGATGTGTTGAATAACTTCTATGCTCGTTTTGAGGCAGAAAATAACATGGCGGTGAGGAAGACCACCCCTCCTCCAAACGACCAGGTGCTGTGTCTTACTGTGGCCAATGTGAGGAGAACCCTGTGCAGGGTCAACCCACGGGAGGCTGCTGGACCAGACGATATTCCTGGCAGAGTGCTTACAGGATGTGCAGACCAGCTAGCTGAGATTCTCACTGATATCTTCAACATCTCCCTGAGCAGCGTCGTCGTTCCTACGTGCTTCAAGGCCGCCACCATCGTCCCTGTGCCGAAGGAGTCTTCAGTGTCCTGCCGCAACGACCACCGTCCTGTCGCACTCACATCCATCATCATGAAGTGTTTCGAGAGGCTCATCACGAGGCACATCAAGACCCTGCTGCCCCCCTCACTTCGCATTCGCGTACCGTCCCAACCGTTCAACAGACGACGCCATCGCCATCACCCTCCACCTGGCCCTAACCCACCTGGACAAAAAAGACACATACGTTCGAACGCTGTTCGTAGACTTCAGTTCAGCATTCAACACAATCATTCCTCAGAAACTGATTGGAAAGCTGAGCCTACTGGGCCTGAACACCTCCCTCTGCAACTGGATCCTAGACTTCCTGACTGGGAGACGTCAGTCAGTCCGGATTGGAAGCAGCATCTCCAACACCACCACACTGAGCACGGGGGCCCCCCAGGACTGTGTGCTCAGTCCACTGCTGTTCACTCTGCTGACCCACGACTGTGCTGCAACACACAGCTCGAATCACATCATCAAGTTCACCGATGACACAACTGTTGTGGGTCTCATCAGCAAGAGCGATGAGTCAGCATACAGAGAGGAGGTGCAGCGGCTAATGGACTGGTCCAGAGCCAACAAACTGTCTCTGAATGTGAACAAAAGAGATGGTTGTTGACTTCAGGAGGACACGGAACGACCACTCTCCGCTGAACATCGATGACTCCTCCATAGAGATCATTAAGAGCACCAAATTTCTTGGTGTTCACCTGGCGGAGAATCTCACCTAGTCTCTCAACACCAGCTCCAGAGCAAAGAAGGCCCAGCAGCATCTCTACTTTCTGCGAAAGCTGAGAAAAGTCCATCTCCCACCCCCCATCCTCACCACATTCTACAGAAGTTGTATCGAGAGCATCCTGAGCAGCTGCATCACTGCCTGGTTCAGAAATTGCACCATCTTGGATCGCAAGACCCTGCAGTGGATAGTGAGGTCAGCTAAGAAGATCATCGGGGTCTGTCTTCTTGCCATTAGAGACATTTACACCACACGCTGCATCCGTAAAGCAAACAGCATTATGAAGGACCTCATACAAACTCTTCTCCCTCCTGCCATCTGGCAAAAGGCACCAAAGTTTTCCGGCTCTCATGACCAGACTATGTAACAGTTTCTTCCCCCAAACCATCAGACTTCTCAGTACCCAGAGCCTGGTCTGACACCAACCTACTACCCTCTACTGTGCATATTGTCTTGTTTATTATTTATTGTAATGCCTGCACTGTTTTGTGCACTTTATGCAGTCCTGGGTAGGTCCATAAGACCATAAGACAAAGGAGCAGAAGTAGGCTATTCGGCCCATCGAGTCTGCTCCGCCATTTTATCATGAGCTGATCCATTCTCCTATTTACTCCCACTCCCCCGCCTTCTCACCATAACCTTTGATGCCCTGGCTACTCAGATACCTATCAATCTCTGCCTTAAATACACCCAATGACTTGGCCTCCACTGCCACCCGTGGCAACAAATTCCATAGATTCACCACCCTCTGGCTAAAAAAATTTCTTCGCATTTCTGTTCAGAATGGGCACCCTTCAATCCTTAAGTCATGCCCTCTCGTACTAGACTGCCCCATCATGGGAAACAACTTTGCCACATCCACTCTGTCCATGCCTTTTAACATTCAAAACGTTTCTATGAGGTCTCCCCTCATTCTTCTAAACTCCAAGGAATACAGTCCAAGAGCGGACAAACGTCCCTCATATGTTAACCCTCTCATTCCCGGAATCATTCTAGTGAATCTCCTCTGTACCCTCTCCAACGTCAGCACATCCTTTCTTAAATAAGGAGACCAAAACTGCCCACAGTACTCCAAGTGAGGTCTCACCAGCGCCTTATAGAGCCTCAACATCACATCCCTGCTCCTATTCTCTATTCCTCTAGAAATGAATGCCAACATTGCATTCGCCTTCTTCACTACTGACTCAACCTGGAAGTTAACTTTAAGGGTATCCTGTACGAGGACCCCCAAGTCCCGCTGCATCTCAGAACTTTGAATTCTTTCCCCATTTAAATAATAGTCTGCCCGTTTATTTTTTCTGCCAAAGTGCATAACCATACACTTTCCAACATTGTACTTTATTTGCCACTTCTCTGCCCATTCTTCCAATCTATCCAAGTCTCTCTGCAGACTCTCCATTTCCTCAGCACTACCAACCCCTCCACCTATCTTCGTATCGTCAGCAATCTTAGCCACAAAGCCATCTATTCCATAATCCAAATCGTTGATATACAATGTAAAAAGAAGCGGCCCAACACGGACCCCTGTGGAACACTACTGGTAACTGGCAGCCAACCAGAATAGGATCCCTTTATTCCCACTCTCTGTTTCCTGCCAATCAGCCAACGCTCTATCCACATATGTAACTTTCCCGTAATTCCATGGGCTCTTATCTTGTTAAGTAGCCTCATATGTGGCACCTTGACAAAGGCCTTCTGAAAATCCAAATATACAACATCCACTGCATCTCCCTTGTCTAGCCTACTGGTAATTTCCTCAAAAAATTGTAATAGGTTTGTCAGGCAGGATCTTCCTTTAAGAAATCCATGCTGAGTTCTGCCTATCTTGTCATATGCCTCCAGGTACTCTGTAACCTCATCCTTGACAATCGACTCCCAACAACTTCCCAACCATCGATGTCAAACTAACAGGTCTATAATTTCCATTTTGCTTCCTTGCTCCCTTCTTAAATAGCGGAGTGACATTTGCAGTCTTCCAGTCTTCCGGAACCATGCCAGAATCTATCGACTTTTGAAAGATCATCGCTAATGCCTCCGCAATCTCCATGACTATTTCCTTCAGAACACAAGGGTGCATTCCATCTGGTCCAGGAGATTTATCTACCTTTAGCCTATTCAGCTTTCTGAGTACTTTGTCGTAATTGTGACTGCGCACATTTCTCTTCCCTGCCATCCCTGAGTGTCCGGTATACTGCTGATGTCTTCTTCAGTGAAGACTGATGCAAAATACTCGTTCAGTTCCTCTGCCATCTCCTTATCTCCCATTACAATTTCTCCAGCATCATTTTCTTTTGGTCCTATATCTACTCTCACCTGTCTTTTACTCTTTATATACTTGAAAAAGCTTTTAGTATCAGGTCTGTAGTCTGGTGTAGTTTTGTGTTGTTTTTTTTGCGTAGTTCAGTGTAGTTTTTGTATTGTTTCATGTAGCACCATGGTCCTGAAAAAACATTGCCTTTTTTTTACTGTGTACTGTACCAGCAGTTATGGTCGAAATGACAATAAAAAGTGACTTGACTTGACTTGACTTGCAAGCTTTGGAAAAATACATTTTTGACTCTATTGCATTAGCATCAGGTACAGCACAGCAGTTTCAAATTTTGTTCCCCAATCAGCTCCAATAGCACAAGCCTGCACACTCTTCCTTCTCCCTATTTCAGTTTTTTCTTGCTCTTTTAAAATACAATAAAGTATCCCAAGGGGTTAATAGGAGCATTACTAAGCAAAATCTGCTACACATGAGGAGATGTTGGAGCAGGCCTGCCCCTCACCAGTGTGACAGTGGACAGACTTCCAGAATTCAGTGTGGCTGATTGTATGTTTGGAAATGTCTGAATGAAGACCGGCTGCAGCCACAGAATGATTGTAATAGTCATAGATCGCTTTTTAATGTCTTTGTCAAGCAAACATTCAGCAACTCTTAACAATAAGAGGTTTATTTTTATAAACACAAGAAAGTCTGCAGATGCTGCTTAATTAGACACTTTAAACCTAAGTAAGAACATAATGAAAATTCCCAGCAGCTGAAGCCTGCAATTTATTTTAATCATCTTCTGCATCTGCTTCTTGCATCATTTCAATAGACAGGCTTCTAGCCTGAAAGCTGTTTAAGTCAATAGAAGTTTGAACTGCTCCACTGCATTCAGAATCCATTGTCTGCAATGCAAGGGAAGACGATGCCAACATTAACTAAGGGCAAGGCAGCAATGCAAACTCATGGTGGAAATGCAGACAAGTCCTGATGTTATGGCCAGTGTAGGAATGGAGTTTAAGGTATTGGAGGAAGTAATCAAAAACCATGTCTAAGTTAGTTCAAGGGCCAATGTAAACAACATAAATTCAGTCGACTCCATCTTGGGTACTGGCCTACCAAGTACCCAGGACATCTTGAAGGAGCAGTGTCTCAGAAAGGTAGCGTCCATTATTACTGACCTCCAGCGTCCAGGGCATGCCCTTTTCTCACTGTTACCATCAGGTAGGAGGTACAGAAGCCTGAAGAGACACACTCAGCGATTCAGGAACAGCTCCTTCCCCTCTGCCATCCGATTCCTAAATGGATTTTGAACCCTTGGAAACTACCTCACTTTTTAAAATATATATTACTTCTTTTTGCATGATTTTTAATCTATCCAATTAACATATACTCTTATTTATTTATTATTATATTTTGTTTTTTTTCCTTCTATATTATGCATTGCATTGAACTGCTGCTGCTGATTTTGACAAATTTCACAACACATGCCGGTGTTAATAAATCTGACTCTGAGAATGAAAGAAGGGTAAGTAAGGTGGAATTTCATAATTTAGGGTGTTGATTGTTGAAAGCATACTGTTGTGTATAGAAACACTGTGAGTGCTCAAGTAGTCAGAACTGAAATGTAGACAGCTTTGAGTTTGGGCCAAGTTTTAAAGCGAGGAATGTGAAAACAACTTGAAGCATGTTAAGATTTTGGTAGTGCCGGATCAGGACTAAAAGTAAATCAACAAGCACTGGGTTGAACAGGAGGCAGCTCTATCTGATTAGCTCCAATTTATATACAGTACATAAATATTGGAAAACAGGATATCAGCCAGCAGAACACCGAAAGTGCAGAACTATGGATTAAGGATTATGGGATAGATGAACTGAACCAGGATAGACTTTATAGAGTTGATAGTAGAAGTTTAGTGACTGAGCAGATATGGTCATTGGAGGATTAAATACAACAATGTTGTGACAGCTTCAGACAGTCACCAGGGAGGAGGGTGGAGCTGGTGGCTGGGGAACAGGAATAAAGAAAATAATCTTATATTATTGTGAAGATTTTTGATGACTTAAGGGTGCCTTAAATTGCTTTAAGTTTCTTTAGGTATTTTAGAAGTGTGCACATTGTAGTTTTACAGAAGAAATGTCATCCAATAATCTGTCCTGGTGATACTGGCTGAGGGATAGTTTTCAATTCAGTGTCATGAGTCTCTTACTTGAGGGCAGATAGAGCTTTGAAAGATGACATCTGGCGCTCACGTGTTAATCTAGATTTTATGTCAAAGTCTTTGGAATAGTGTTCAAATCCTTAATGCCCTGACTCAAAGCCAAGGCTGTAGCCCATTGAGACCTTGTCCAATACTATTCAACTGATAAACTGACCAAAAAGATCTGTAAGCGACATAAATATTCAGAGGGTCAGGCAAAATCTGTGAAGAGTTCAGTTCCAAAGAAAGGCTATCAAACTGAAACATTAACTCTATCTCTCTGAGTGCTTCTTTACTTTCCTGTAAATTCTGAGTTTCTTTATTGAATCTCAAGATAGTACATGGCAACGTTTACAAATTGTACCTAGATAATGAATTTACTTTGACTTTCACTTTGCTTCTAGCATTTTCTTTCAAATTGCAGCATTTATAGGTTTCTGCTTCTAGATGATGTTTTGAAGGAAATGGTTAGTGAAGTAACTACTTGAGCAGAAGCTTGGGTTGGTAGTTAACACCAAAAATGCAAGTGATTTATAGACTGCAAACCCAGTGACTGTTTTGTGCATTCTTAAAGAATGAATAACAGTTAAAAATACAATTCTCACTGCCCTTAGGGAATTGTGCAGAAAAGAAAGAAAAGATGCAAATTGTAGATGAATCCAAACTATTTTACTGCCAGTGTTTTATGATGGGACCATGGAGAAAGTCCAAGAGGAAATCATTTTGGAACCATTTGATTTAAAAAAAACATAAATTACTTTTAAGGACCAAGGATTCTCAATAGGAGTGAAGATGTAGCATAACCTAGGTAATCATGCCTAGTAAAACAAAACATCACTCAGAACAGATAAAGAGGTAGGTGGTCAAATTTATCAGTCAATGGATCAGTGAATCAACTCTCCCCAACACGAGAGTTCAGAAATGCTGCTAACTGGAACACATGCTAGACAGTGCTATGGGGCTCATGCCCTATTTGTCTCATTTGTATGTGTTTATTGTTCACCCTCTGCTCAAGTGTTTCTATATTTGACTTGTGAATTGCATCTGTTTCCCCATTAGCGTTAGCATTTAAAGAGCAAACTTTGCACAGACCTCTAAATTCCAGAAGCAGATGGTTCTAGAAGTTTGGACAAAGTACGATGTAAATTGGAATGATTTTCATTAATAAAAATCGGGTAATACAGTGGTGTTGCAGGTAATGCTCCAACAGCCTGGCTTCAATCCTGATTTGATACTGTCTGTGCCGAGTTTGTCCATTCATCTATTTATCTCCAATACCCAAAGCTATGCTGGTTAGTACATTGGTGTCTAGATGTATTACTCTTTATGTAATAAATTGCAGGAGTTTAATCTTTTTCAGATTTCCTTACAATATACAAAGCCATTCAGCCCATTGTTTACACCAGCTTTGAGATTAACTCCATCAGTTTAGATTCCTTAGTCTAAATACACCACCATACAACAGGGTGTTTGACTTCCTAACCAACAGACCTCAGGTAGTCAGAACGCACAACTGCTTCCCCTCTCCGTCATCCTCAACACGGGTGCCTCCCAGGGCTGTGTGCTGAGATCATGGCTGTACACTATGCTCACACATGAATGTACGGCCAAGTGCGAAGAATCTCATCGTCAAGTTCACCGATGACATCACAGCATGTCTCGAGAGGAAGAGCTCGAGGCCTGCTGCCAGGTATATAGCCTCCTCGCCAATGTCAACAAGACAAAGGGAATGGTTATTGACTGCAGAAAAATTCACACCTTGTTGCATTGGAGCCACAGCAGTGAAAACTGCAAATGGTTTTAAACTCCTGAGAGTGGACATCTCGCACGACTTCTCACAGTCCAAGAACATATTCTGCACAGTTAGAAAAGCTCACCAAAGCCTCTGCTTTCTGAGGAAGCTGAAGAAAGCTGAACTATGCACATCCATACTCGTGTCATTCTACAGATGCACAGTAGAGAGCATCTGAACAAGTTGTATCACTGCATGGTACGAAAACTGCACTGTGGCAGACAGGAAGGCTCAATAACAGGTGATCAACATTGCCCAATGCATCACTGGTACAAGCCTACACGCCATCAAGGACATGTATACAGAAAGATCAGAATCAGCTTTATCATCACCGGCATGTGTCGTGAAATTTGTTAACAAATTAGCAGAAGTTCAATGCAATACATAATCTAAAAGAAAAAAAACAAAATATAATAATAATAATAATAATAATAATGTAAATAAGTCAGTCAATTACAGTATATGTTTATTGGATAGATTAAAAATCATGCAAAAAAAGAAGTATATATTAAAAAAGTGAATTAGTGTCCAAAGCTTCAATGTCCATTTAGGAACCGGATGACAGAAGGGAAGAAGCTGTTCTTGAATCGCTGAGTGTGTCTCTTCAGGCTTCTGTACCTCCTTCCTGATGGTAACTGTGAGAAAAGGGTGTGCCTTAGGTTCTGGAGGTCATTAGTAATGGACGTTGCCTTTCTGAGACACTGCTCCTTGAAGATGTCCTGGGTACTTTGAAGGTGTCGAAAAAGGGCCAGTAACATCCTGAAGGATCCCACCCACCCTGTTCATAGACTGTTTGTCCCATTCCATGACGGGCCCACCAGACTCAAAAACAGTTACTTTCCCCAAGTGGTAAGGCTGACCAACACCTCCACCCACTAGCCCACCTCTCCAACCCTACCACCACTGCTCTATCATTTCCTGTCACTCACCTTATGTACAGACACTCCAAAGCCTAGCGACACTTTATCAATCTTTGCATGTAAGTTATCTTTTGTATTTATATTTATTGTTTCTTTATTATTGTGTTCCATATCATATTGCATTTTTTCCTGTGCTGCATTGGATCCAGATTAACGATTATTTTGTTCTTCTTTACACTAGTGTACTGGAAATGACATTAAACAATCTTGAATTGTGAATCTTGAATCATGTTCCCCACATAGTACCCCTCACATACTCATCAGCTCCAGACACTCATCCACACACCAGGGACCATTTGAGCCACCAGCTCAATTTGAAACTACCAGTTACACAGCTTTGGCACGTGGGAGGACCCGCGAGGAAACTGGCGCGCATGGGGAAAGCTCCAGCTCAAACTGGAGGAAGATACAACTTCACACATACAGCACCCAAGTATCCTGCCTGGCTCTCCAAAGCTGCAGTCCATTGTATTTCTGTTCCTGTGAGGGAGGGCATATACTTGTGGGCTGAACGGCTTATTCTATGTCATAAGGAAACGTAATGATCAATAAACCAATTTGTACGGAATCAAATGACCTTACTAATTAACTTTGAGGAGATGATAGTAGTGAATGCTGAACTGTGGTCAATAAGGAGCATCCTGATGTATGCATTTTTGCTGCCCAGATGTTTTAGGGTTGAGAGAAGAGCCAATGAAATGGCATCTGCTGTGGACCTGTTGTGACAGTAGGCAAACTGGAGTGGATCCAAATCACTTCTCAGGCAGGAGTTGATATGTTTCATCACCAACCTCTCAAAGCACTTCATCACTCTGGATGTAAGTGCTACTGGACAATAGTCATTGAGGCAGGTCGCCATGTTCTTCTTGGGTACCAGTGTACTTGAAGCCTGTTTGAAGTAGGTGGGTACCTCAGACCACTGAAGTGAGAGATTAAAATCTCAGTTAACAGTTCAGCCAGATGATCAGCACTTGGCCAGGTACCGCACCTGGGCTGGATGCCTTTCCTGGGTGCTCTTCTTGAAGGCTGCTCGCACATCAGCCTCAGATTGAAACCACAGGATCATTGAGTGCTCTGGGAGTTGTGATGTTTTCTTCCTGTTTTGATGGTCAAAGCGAGCATAGGGGGCATTGAGCTAATCTGGAAGCAAAGCCCTGTATCCCCTTTGTCACTTGATTTATTATAAAAGGTGATAGTATAGAGACCTGTTTCAAAGATTGGAGTTTGAATTTATCCTGCGTGGCAGATAGACCATTAAGGAAGAAAGCATAAACAATAGTTTGTCCCAGAAAGAATTAACCCCTAATCATCCTTTCTGTCCTATACAGCCAAGTAAATGAGACGGTCAAAGAACTGAAAGGTCTTTAAAGAATACATTAGGATCAGCACAGATGGCTAAGCAAATATTTAAAATGGATTATCAAAAGAAAACATGCCAGATCCTCAATAAGATAAAAACAAGGCTTGTTTTACAAAAGCTTGAATGATTAATTGTTTGCTACTATCCTGAGCTAGTTGGATTACATTTTAGAGCTTGTGCACAGGAGATTAATAGTGCCGGGACTGCTTATTTTGGAGACTGAAGTAACATCTGAGGACTAGCACAAATGCATCTTCAAATTCCTGGAAGCAAGTTGACAATCTAGATTATTACAGAGTAGGTAATCTAAACAAAGTGAGAAGTATGTGAGAAGAATACTTTAAGCTATATTTGATACAATGCTGAAGATGGGGCCCCAAACTCTGGATATGGAAGAATAGAAGTAGAGTCAATTGCTCAATATGAGTATGGGTGCACCTGCTGCCTCACCACCCATCCCATCTACAGAGCAGCTCAGAGTCCACAAGGACAAAGGGAGAACTTGACAAGCCTTTTTTAACTGAAGGCAGATTTAGGTAGATGTAATGAGCATCATTTTTGATTTAATAAAACAGGCCCTATCGGCCCAGGGAGTCCATGACACTCGATTACATCCACGTAACCATTAACCTCCTAACCCACAAGTCTGTGAAATACAGAAGGAAGCCAGAGAAAGCCCACACAGTCATGGAGAGAATGGACAAAGTCCTTACAGACAGTGGCAGAGTTGAACCTGGGTCACAACACTCTTTGTTACCGGTAATGGAAACAGAGATAGTGTAAGGGGCATAGTAGTTCCAGCTCAGATCGGACTCTTTCTGGGCTCATTGTCCATCATCATGCAAAGCAGCAGCTGTGACCACGGAACCTGCACCTTCCAACTAAACTCAATGGTAAAACAGTGACATTGCCTGGTAATTGTACACAGCAATCATCAGAAACACCAACATTTCTAAAGGGACTGAAAGTCACACTTCCTTCCATTACCCAAGGGAAGAAAACTATTCAATGCAGGAGGGAAGGGAAATGCTAGAATATGAAGCAGAGTCCATGTTTCAGGTGAGTGAATTTTACCCATCCAGATTCTAAGTCAGCCCCAGCACTTCCCAATCACTTCTGTGCACATTTCTGCTTCTAACCTGGGGAGACACAAGCCTCCATTCATTATTTCCACATATAGCATTCCATCTGCAATCTTGCTTGGAAGATGGAGTATTCTTGACCAAGCTCTTAAATCCTCACAATTTATATCTTCGGGTTTTCAAATGTCACCGCTAAAGTTAAATCAGAGGTCTGGTGAAGTTTAAAAAGTTTCCTGGATATGATTGTTACAATATGATCAAAACTAGCAAAGAAAAGCCTATTTTAATTAGATATCAAATTTACATAGTTGAGCTTAAAATTAGGAAGGTATATTAGGAGTGGATAGAGCAAGACGTTTTAACTATACAACATGGAAACAGACACAAAGGTCCATGCCAGCTAAGATGATGATGTGAATTGGTTTCATTTCCCTGTGCTTGGCCCATATCCCTTCATACTTTACCTACCTATCAATATAACTGTCTGAATGTCTTTTAAACATTCCAAATTTTCCACCTCTACCAATTCCTCTGGCAGCTCATCACTCTCTGTGTGAAATGACTGTCATAGAAACATAGAAACTAGGTGCAGGAGTAGGCCATTCGGCCCTTCGAGCCTGTCCTTCATCTTCGCCTTAAAACTTTCCCCTTCCACATTAGACCTACACCCTTTACCTACCATGGGGAAAAAGGCTGGCTACTCCACTTCTCTATGCTATCATGACATTATAAAACTCTATAATGTCCCACTTACGACTCCAATACTCCAGAGAAAACAGTCTCAGCCTATTCAGTCTCTCCTTAGTATTCATGCCCTCTAGCAGGCAACATCCTTGTGAATCTTTACTGCATCCTTTCCAGTTTAACGACATCCTTCCTGCATCTGTGACCGCAGTAGTCCAAGTGTAACTATATCCCTGACCAATGAAGGCAAGTATACCAACCACTTTCTTCACCACCCCCCATCTAACTGTGTCGCCACTTTCAGAGGACTGTGTCTCTGCTCTTTAACACTCGACAGGGCCCTGCTATTTACTGTCTCAGTCATGACAACTTAACTGACAAAAATGCAATGGCTTACTCCTATCCATATTAAATTCCATCTGCTACTCCTTGTCCCACTTTCCCAGTTGAATCTAGACCCTTTGCCATCTTAGATAATCTTGTCACTGTCCCCTATACCACTATAATTTTGGTGTCATCTGCAAACTTATTAACCATGCCAATCCATTCTCATCCAAATAGTTAATACATGTGACAAACAAAAATGAAGCCTGCACTGGTCCCTGTAGCGCGCACAAGTGGTCACAGGACTCCAATCTGAATAACCACCCTCTACTAATACTCTCTGCCTCCCTCCACCAAGCCTCCGTTTCTTGAATCCAATTGACCTGCTCACCTTGAACCTCAGGTGATCTAACCTTCCCGATTAGCCTCTTGTTCAGGACCTTATCAAAGGCCTTGCTGAAATCCAAATAGATGATGTCTCCCACCCTGTCTATTTTGATCCTCTTGGTCACCCCTTCAAAGTCTTGTTCAAATTTGTGAGACACCATTTATGACTCACAAAGCCATGCTGACTTCCCAGTCAATCCTTGCATTTCCAAATACAGGTGGTGTTGTGTATTCAATATTTTAATAATATTTGAGTGATCTCGTACATATTGGTTGATTAAACATTCTTGTTCATTTAAATAATTAATTCTGGGTTGTGTGTAATATTATATTAATTGCCTATGTCATCACACTACCAATTGTTAAGTGTGCTCATTGTTTAAAGTAAAGATGAAGCCAGACCCGCATTTTCAGACTCCAGTGTTTCTCTGTATTAGTTTAATGTTTTGAAGTTACAAAACATAACTTTGGCAATGAGGACAGGATTTTTAAAACAAACCGTTTGAATACAGCGAGACATTCTAACTAACAAAAACAGCCTAGCACAGCCGAGCATGTGGAGAGACAGACTTCAGAAGGGAAGACACGATCAAATTTTTAAAAAAATTTTAGAATTTTTTATAAAATTCCTTAAAATGGAAGAATTCAGGATTCATAAAAAAATCAGAAACGCCTGGCTACTTTGGAAAGATTGATGAGTTTGATTACACAATGGGTAATTGGCTCATGTATACTGAGCTTTTGGAACAGTATTTTGAAACAAGTGAAATAGCCAATGGGAAGCGAGTACCAATTTTTCTAAATTCATTGGGCTTAAAGGCATACAGTTTGCTTTGAAGTTTAACTGCTCCAACCAAACCATTAGAAATTAGCTTTGCTGCTATTGTACAGTAATATAGGAACACTTAGAACCAAAGCCAGTGTTGATTACAGAAATCTTTAGGTTCCATAAGTGGAATCGAAAAGAAGGGAAGTCCATTTCAGCATACATGGTTAAATTGAAGAGACATTCTGAGCAGTGTCAGTTCAGTAATGGTCTTAATGATACACTGAGAGATTGTTTAGTTTGTGGAATGTTACACAAAAACATTAAAAAATGGCTCCTAATTGAAGCACAACTTACATTTCCAAGAGAAGTGGAAATCACTGTTTCAATGGAAATTGCAGATAGAGATGCAATTGAGTTGCAGTCTGGAATGAAAGTGACTATAAGCAGAAACTAGCCTGGCCAAACAAATTGTGTTACTATTGTGGCAGAGGCTCACATACACCAAATAAATGCAGATTTAAGGGCAAAACTTGTAGAAAATGCACCAAAGTGGGACACATACAAAGAGCATGTTGGGCAGACAAAAATAAATGGACTACACAAGGAAGAGAAAATGCTAAAAAGTCAAGTTACAGTTTCAAAAAGAGCGCTAATCTGTGTACTGTTGATGAAAAATCTGATAATGATGAGAGTGACACAGTATTGCGTAGCTTTGAGATCTACAGTGTGAAAATTAGCAAGAACAAACAATATGGCTTACAGTAGAGAGAACCGCAAATTAATTAAAATTGAATTGGATACAGTTTCAGCTGTTTCAGTCATTCCACAAAATTAGCTTGAACAGCATTTCAAAGATACCAGTTTGAAGCCTGCAGATATCCAACATACTAAAGGAAAGGTAACTCCTGTGGGATCGTGCCAGTGAAATACAACATCCAACATGCCGCACTGAGTTTGAATGAGATAAAAAGAAGGACCAGCATTGTTAGAGAGTGATCGGCTGAGACAACTACAACTTGATTGGAGATCCATATACCATTTGCATGCAACATTCCCTGCAATGGAGCCAACTGAAAGTGAACTATGAAAGGTACTGGATGAGGTCACAACTGTCTCC
This sequence comes from Mobula birostris, assembly GCF_030028105.1. Lineage (NCBI taxonomy): Eukaryota > Metazoa > Chordata > Chondrichthyes > Myliobatiformes > Myliobatidae > Mobula > Mobula birostris. The sequence continues at coordinate 69,308,884 of NC_092386.1, forward strand.
ATGCCAAACACCATGAACCATTGCCCAACAGAGAACAAATATTGTTAGTACCAGCCTCTGTGCTTCTGGTTGGAAAGCATGTTAGACCAAGGAAGGACCATATTGCTCAGAGGAAGCATGAAAGTGATGAAAGCAGTGGTCCAGCTACAACAGTATTTGTAGGCAACATATCTGAGATAGCTTTGGATATGTTAATCAGGCAGTTACTTGCGAAATGTGGCTCAGGAAAGTTGCAAGTATTCGGCTTTTGTGAGTATAAAGAACGAGAATCTACTCTGCATGCATTAAGATTATTGCATGAACTTCAAGTGGGAGACAAGAAGCTGCTTGTAATAGTAAATTTAAAGACCAAAGCCCAGCTGGATGAATGGAAGACCAAAAAAAAAAGAGTCAATAGAGATACGAAAACAGTACTTCTCAGAGGATGTTGTGGATGAGAAAACAGAAAGAAGAGATTAGATCATAAGGGGAGCAATAGAAAGAATAATAATAAAAGAATACTCCAATGAACTAAATGCACCTTTCCAAGATCAAGATGTACAAACTAGAAGAAGAAGAAAGAGGGAAGAGATGGAGGGAAAGAATGTAAATGATAAACAGAAAAGTGTGAAAGTGAAGAAATGTGAGAAAGAAAAAGAAAAGGATCGAAGTAGACTCAGAGAGAGAAAAGGAGAAGAAAGCTGGTGACCGCTGTCAGAACCACTGCTTACAGTCGCAGAGTCAACTTCTACAACCACAGCCACAAGTCTCACCTGCCAAGCAGAGTGAACCTCCATGTCAGGAAAGACATTATCCCCCAAGAGTAAGAAATCCTCCACAGTGATTTAATGGGACAATTAAAAAAATTACTATGCAGTAGATGTCTGTATATAATAATTGTACAATATAATATGTATAGAGTTCAAATCCATTCTACATTAACTTGGAGTTTATAGCTAAGCAGGGAGGAGCGTTGTGTATTTAATATTTCAATAATATTTGAGTAATATTATGTGTGTGTATACATATATATATATATATATATATATACATACAACATATATACATACATATATATATATACACACACACACAGACACACACACACACACACACACACACACACACATATATATAGACATTCTTGTGCACATAAATAATTAGTTACAGGCTGTATGTAAAAATACTTTAATTGCATCTGTCACCAATCTACCATGTGATACGTGCATGCCTCGCCATGCTGAAAGCAAAGGTGAAGCCAGACATGCAGTGTTGGACTCCTATGTTTCATTGAATTAATGTTTTGAAGTTGCAAAATATAAAAGGTAGACCCTGTCTCTCAGAATCCCCTCCAGTAAGTTTCCCATCGCTGATGATGGGCTCACTGGCTTATAGTTCCCTGGCTTGTCCTTGCAGTTCTTCTTAGATAAAGACACAACATAAACCACCCTCTAGTTTCCCAGTACTTCATTTGTGGCTAAAGATGATACACATATCTCCACCAGGGATCCAGCAATTTCTTCCCCATCATCTCACGATGTTTTGGGATGCACTTGGTCAGGCCCTGGGGATTTATCCACCTTTGTGCTCTTCAACATTGCCAGAACCTCCTCTTTTGTAATGTGGATATATTTCAACATCACTGTAGCCTTGTTTGAATTCTATGACCTTCTCTACTGATATACAATTAAGATCTTCCATGATTTCACCCACAGGTCACATTGATCTTTGAGAGATTCTATTTGACCCTTTTGCCTTTGTATGCTTATAGGATTTCCTTTTACCTTATCTGTCAAAGCTATCCCAGGTCCTCTTTTCCCATCCTGATTTCCTGCTTCAGTGCGCTCCTACATCCTTTATACTAGAGTCACAGAGAATTACAGCAGAGGCCTTTCAGCCCATCCAGTCCATACCAAAATATTATTTTGCCTAGTCCTATCATTCTGCACCTGGCCCATATCCATACATACCCCTCCCATTCATAAACTTATCCAACTTTACAAACAAACCTCATTATCATGTGGCACAGAGAGTAGTCCAGAATTCATTGGCCTGAAGCGATGCTTTTAGCCTTCTCCTTAAATCCCTACATACACTTTGCAGGGCCTCCTCCCTTTTGCAACCTATTTTGTTGGTACCAATGTGTTGAATGACCGATGATACTCCCCGCTTTCAGAATGATCTGTAACCATTCAAAGATATCCTTGAGTATACCATTGTGAAGCCTCATTTGTGGCCACAGAATCTCCTGAAACCAAGGCTATCAAAACTCCCATCACTACAACTATCACATTGACTAAGGCTAGAACTTAATCTCTATGACTAAGGCTAGAAGTAAAGTTTGAGAAGTTAGAGGTATAACAAGTGTTGGCAGGATAGTAGTTCAGGCAGTGTAGGCTGCTCCTGTGAGATGTGGGATGTCAGGGTAATTAACAGTCTCCCTGATGACTACATCTGCAGGAAGTGCAGCTGCTGCTGACAAATCACGGAACTGGAGGTGGAGCTAGAGGCACTCAAGACCAACCGGGAGGCTAGTAACTTCATAGAAGAGACTTTTACTGAGGTGGTCATACCAAGATCGCAGTCTTCAGATGGTAATGGGTGTCCACCAGGAGAAGTAACAGGAGTAAGAAGTTAATTCTCTTTAGGAACAAGTTTTACCCTTTGAACATTGCTGGGGGATGACCTATCAGGGCACAGCAGCAGCAGCCAGGCCCATGGCATTGTGACCAGCTGTGATGCTCAGCAGGAAGGGTAAAATCAGGCACAGCGATAGTAGTAGGAAATAGAGTGTTGGAGGATGGACTGCAGATCTATAGCTGTAAAAGAGAAGCCGGGATGGTGTGTTCCCTCCCAAGTTCTAGGGTACAGGATGTCTCAGAGTGGCTGTAGCAGATCTCAAAAGCGGGGTGAGTAACCAAAGGTCGTGGTGCACATTGGCATGAATGACATAGGTAAAAAATAGGGAAGAGGTCCTGAACAGTGAGTATAAAGGCGTTACAGAGGAGGCTGAAGAGCAGGACCTCCAAGGTAGTAATCACTGTTAGTCAAGGCATGAATATGATGAGAGTACGGATGATTAAGTGGTGTAGAGGGGAGGTTTTCAGATTTCTGGATCATTGGGATGTTTTCTGGGGAGGTATGACCCGTAGAAAAAGGACTTTACAGCTGAATCCAAGGGGAACCAACATCCTTGCAGGCGGATTTGCTCGAGCTGTTGAGGAAGGTTTAAGCTAAGTTGGTGGGGGATGAGAACTGGAGGGATAGGGCTGAGAACAGGGCAGTCGGTATACAAGATGGTGCAGTGTGTAGTGAGGCTGTGAGGAAGGTTAGGCAGATGATAGGGCAGAACTGAGTAGCAGTGTAACATGGGGCCAAAGTTGTAAAAGGTGATGAATACAGCAATGTAGATGTTATATTTGAATGAATGCAGTGTAGAGGTAGATGATCTTGTAGCGCAGTTAGAGTATGTGGTTCATCACAAAGAGGATGTTGAAAGAAGATCATTGTTGGGAGTTTAACATCCAAGGATACATCTTGTATGAAAGGGACAGGTAGGCAGTGGGGGTGGGGTGGCTCTGATGGTAAAAACTGAAAATCTGGGATCAGAGATAAAGAATCCTTGTGAGTAGAGTCATGAAACTGCAAGCGTAAAAAGAACCTGATGGAAGTTATATACAGGATCCCAAACAGTAGCCAGGATATGGGATACTGTATAAATTCCAATAAGAAATAGAAAAGGCATGCAATGTGGGCAATGTTATGATACCCATAGGGGATTTCAATATACAAGTAGATTTGGAAAATCAGTTCGATGCCAGATCCCAAATAAGGGAATTTGTAGAATGCCTTTTTAGAGCAGCTTACAGCGGAGCCCATTGGAGGAAAGTTAATTATGGATTTGGTTTTGTGTGATGAACCAGATTTGATCAGGGAGCTTAAGGTTAAGGATCCTTTAGGAGACAGACATCATAATATGATAGAAATCACCCTGCAGTTTGAGAGGGAGAAGATAAAAATGATGTTTCCTATAGTGGGTGAGTCTAGGACCAATGGGCACAGCACCAGAGTAGAGGGATGTCCACTTAGAACAGAAATAAAAAGGGATTTCTTTAGCCAGAAGGTAGTGAATCTGTGGAATTCTTTGCCATGGATGGCTGTGGAGACCAAGTCACTGAGTATTTTTAAAGCAGAGGTTGATAGGTTCTTGATTAGTTAGAGTGTCAATGGTCACAGGGAGAAGGCAGGAGAATGGGGCAGAGAGGGATAATAGATCAGCCATGATGGAATGGCAGAGCAAACTCGATGGGCCAAGTGGCCTAATTCTGCCCCTTTGTCTTATGGTCAATTATCCTGGTTGCCACACTCCCCATTGTGCAGCAAAGCTAGTTACTGAGCCACAGGCCTGGCTGACGATTTCCTCTGAAAGGTCCTCTCCTTCAGCAATTCCCAGATGATATACTGTACTTATTATTGAGGAAAGTGGCCACAGGGCAATCCTGCACTCCCGGCCCACCCTCGCTACCTTTCTTGGTGGTCACCCAACTACCTGCTGCCTGCACATTAGGTGTGGCCACCTTAATTCATGCCACTTGATGTAGCTTGACACACGACCCACAAGTATAGTTAGCTGGGACACTGGAAGTCTCTCTGATCTCCTACATCCTGCAGAGTTTGCCCTCTCTGCCTTTATTCACCAAGACTGCAGAGGGCAGTAAAAGACCTTAGCTTGCCACTGTTTATCCTTCTTGCCAAAGATTTTGAAGACAAATCTTCAGCACTTACAACCAGGACACAGCATTTCCAGCCCTCGAAAGCCACTCTTACGGCAGACACTCCAGAGTTAGTAATACTGCAATGCCGCCAATGTGCTTAATGAAGGCAATTTGGAAAATAAAGGGTGCATTCTATTTCAGGTAGCATACACGATGCTAGTTCTCTAGAGCCTAATTCAGTTCCTTGTAAGAATAGTATTTTTTAAAAAACTGTAAAGGAATTTGAGGTTTTAATTCTCAAAATTAAAATCCAGGTTCTAATTCCAAATTTGCCAAGAAGGAAAAGATTTAAAGTCATTGTATTATGTATGAAATTGTTGGTTAGTAATAAAACTATTGACAGGTAAAGCCTGTTTAAACATTACCATAAATAAGACTTGGGATAGAGTAATGGGTAACAATTTGAACACAGCAGGTTTGCCAGTGAAAAAGTCCATTTTTAAAGAATCCTCAGCCTCTCTACCAAAATGTAAGAACAAGTATAATAAGGGGCCATGTAATGTGAGTATATCAAATGACTGAGGTTGAACACCAACTCCAAATTACCTAAGTAAATGACATTGCTTACAAAGGAACATAAAAACTGCTAAAACTGTGGTAACAATGATGGCCCTGTAATCCATTGAGATCAATGAAGTTCATTACATTTAAGTTATTGCACTGGGTCCAAATGGCTTTATTCCTGATTATGCAAATATAATGGAATTTTCCCATACAGCCAGTTTGAAAAATTGGTTCAATTCAAACAAGGAAGGATTCCAACTCTTAAACTGTAATAAAATGGCCCATGTATCTCAAAATGGAAGATCCTATCAGTATATTGGCAATTGGTCTATTGCTACAGAATCTATCTTGGATTTACAAAGGTCATGATCTCAAGACAAAGGCAATTTTCATCAAACTTAGACAAAACGGTTTAATTTAAGACACACAAAATGCTGGAGGAACTCAGCAGGTCAGGCAGCATCAATGGAAATGAATAAACAGCTGCTGTTTTGGGCCAAGATCCTTCTTCAGGAATGAAATGGAAGGCAGAAGATGCCAGAATTAAAAGATGGGGAGAGGGGAGGGAGGCTAGCTAGAAGTTGAAAGGTGAACTTTGCTCTCCACCCTGCCTATTCCTGTCATAACTTTGTATACTTTAGTCAGAAAGCCACATTCACCAGCTTCCGCTGATCTAAGGTAAATATATCAATTTCTCCAGTCTCTTCGCATAATTGAAATGGTGTCCCTGGCAATATCCTGGTCAATTCTTTCTAGAGCTTCCGTTGTGCAATCACATCCTTCCTATAGTGTAGTAACCAGAACTGTGTACAACAGTCCAGCTGTAGACGAATCAGACATTTACACATTGCAAATTGCCTCCATTCTCTTATATACTCTGCCTCTCCTACTGAAGACAAATAGCGTATGTCGTCTTCATCAAATTTTCCACCTATGCTGCTTCATTCAGGAGCTACTGATTTGTACACCATTGTAACTTTACTCTGCAATTCTCTCTAGACTCCTGCCATATATGATAACCTTTGGCAGGCCATAACCTTGTTAGACTTGCAAAAATATATGACTTCGTACTTTTCCAAATTAAATTCCATTTGCCATTGGCCCGCCCAATTTATTAAATGATCAATATCATTCTGTGATGCAAGATTATCCTCGTCATAACCAACAAACCTACTAACGTTTGTGTCATTTGCAAATGTATTAATTATACCTCATATATTCATATCTACGTTATTACCATATACGACAAGTGCCCCAGCACTAATGCTTATGGTACACTACAGTTCACAACCACTATCTGTCTTCTATTATCAACACAAATCTGCCAATTTGCCAATTTGCCAATTTGCCTTAAATTGGAACAGCCAAAGGGATACTATCTACCTTTCTCTCTCCTGATAGTCACTCAATTACCCATGTCCTGTACATAGGCATAACTACCTCTTTGTATGTCCAGGAAATCAATCCCTCAGCCTCTGCAATGATCCAGAGTTCATCCAACTCCGACTCCAGCTCCAGTTCCCTAACAGTCTGCATGAAGCTCCAGCTGGATGCACTTCCTGCAGGTGTAGTTGTCAGAAATACTGGAGGTCTTACCACATCCCAGGAGAGGAGTATTCCACTATCCTGACTGTCATTCCCACTACTCTTACTGTGCAATAAGAATAAAAAGAAAGAAACCTAGAATAAGAATAAAAAGAAAGGCAGCATCAATGGAAATGAATAAACAGTTGCTGTTTTGGGCCAAGACTCTTCTTCAGGAATGCAATAGAAGGCAGAATTAAAAATAAAATTAAAATGGAAGGCAGAAATAAGAATAAAAAGAAAGAAAGAAGCCTCTCCTCGCCAAAGCCTCTGCTCCAGACTTACACTAGCCCACTGCAACAATGACCTCTTGACTTAAACCTAACTACTCACTTTTGGCTCCTGCCAAGTACCTAATAAGCCAAATCATCTAAAGCTCTGCCAAAATTCCCAACACGTGCTGCTCCCTTTTTAAAACTCCGTCTTAATCACCACATGTAACAACTCGCTTAACATCAAGCATCATCAAAAATCCTGACAGGTCCCACTCCCACTCACTTTAAATCTCATACTTACCCACCACAAGCAACGGCTCACCTGATCTCAAGCTCTGCTGAAGGTCGTCGGCGGAACTCATCAATTTCATCATCTTTGCCACCACCTTCCACCCTAATCTCAGATTTACCTGTACCAGCTTTGATCTCTCCCTCAACCCCTTACTGCTTTCCACAGTGGCCACTCCTTTCATGACTTCATTTCTCCTCATCTCTCTTCTCCCACTTCTACCCATCCACTGGCACTTTCTTCTGCAACCATAGGAGGTACCTCTTCACCTCCATCCAGGGACTAAACAGCCCTTCAAGGTGAAGCAGAGATTCAACAGCATCTGTCCCAAATTAATCTATTGTAGATGCTCACGATGTGGTCTCTACATTGGTGAAACCAACCGTAAGACTAGATGTCTATTTTGTGGAGCACCTGCGCACTTTCCTCAGCAGCCACCTCACGATTCTAGTTAGATGTCATTTCAATTCTTCGGCCAACTTCTGCAATGACTTGTCTGTCCTCTGCCTTCCCCATTTCTATGGAGTAACCCCTAGTGAAACTTGGAACATCATCTCATATTCCAATTTCAGGTAACTCACACCTTTGGTGCTCTCCTTCCACACAAACTCATCTGATCATCTAATTTTCTTCTTTGCTTGTACACTGCTCCCAGTTACCTCTCTCCCTAGCCAGTTTCCATCCAGCCATCATCCCTTTCCAATCTGATTCCATTACTAGCCTCTGCCCCACCTCTCACTCGTTTTCTATATAGAGGCAATCTCTCCTCAGTCCTGAAACAAAGTTTTGACACCAAAATATTAACTTACACCTTTTGCTCCCACAGATGGTGTTTGACATGCTGAATTTTTTCAGTCTTCTGTATTTTTGTTCCAAATTCTAACACCTACATTCTCTCTGCCTTGTTATTAAATATCTCTACCATGGTCTCAGCAATTTTCTCCTTTGCTTCCCATAGCATCAGGGATCCTATTTGGCCCTGGAGACTTAGCACTTTTATTCCTGCTGAGACATCTGAATTCAAATGAAGTTGTCAACTTCAATTGAAAAAAAAGTCATTAAAAAATCTTAAGTGCATAATTATTTGCATTGCTTAATGCCATTTAGCGTTTTGATGAATGTAAGGAGGAATGGGATTCAAGAGGGCATTGCTTCGTGGATTCAGAATTGGCTTGCCCACAGAAGGCAAAGAGTTGTTGTAGACGGGTCATATTCTGCATGGTGACCAGTGGTGTGCCTCAGGGATCCCTTCTCTTCATGATTTTTATAAATGACCTGGATGAGGAAGTGGGTGGATGGGTTAGTAAATTTGCTGATGGTGCAAAGATTAGGAGTGTTGTGGATAATGTGGGGGGCTGTCAGAGGTTACAGCAGGACATCAATAGGATGCAAACCTGGGCTGAGAAGTGGCAGAGAGAGTTCAACCCAGATAAGTGTGAGGTGGTTCATTTTGGTAGTCAAATATGATGGTAGAATATAGTATTAATGGTAAGACTCTTGGCAGTGCGAATGATCAGAGGAATCTTGGGGTCTGAGTCCATAGGACACTCAAAGCTGCTATGCAGGTTGACTGTGTGATTAAGAAGGCATATGTGCATTGGCTTTCATCAACCGTGGCATTGAGTTTAGGAGCAGAGAGGTAATGTTGCAGCTATATCGGACCCTGGTCAGACCCCACTTGGAATACTGTGCTCAGTTCTGGTCGCCTCACTACAGGAAGGATGTGGAAGACATAGAAAGGGTGCAGAGGAGACTTAGAAGGATGTTGCCTGGATTGGGGAGCATGCCTTATGAGAATTGATTGAATGAACTCGGCCTTTTCTCCTTGGAGCGTTAGAGGATAAGGGGTGATCTGATAGAGGTATTTAAAATGAAGAAAAGCATTGATTGTGTGGATAGTCAGAGGCTTTTACCCAAGGCTGAAATGGCTAGCACGAGAGGGCACAGTTTTAAGGTGCTTGGAAGTAGGTACAGAGGAGATGTCGGGGTAAGTTTTTTTACGCAGAGAGTGGTGAGTGCGTGGAATGGGCTGCTGGTGATGGTAGTGGAGGCAGATACAATAGGGTCTCTTAAGAGACGCCTGGATAGGTACATGAAGCTTAGAAAAATAGAGGGCAATGGGTAACCTTGGGCAATTTCTAAAGTAAGGACATTCGGCACAGCATTGTGGGCTGAAGGGCCTGAATTGTGCTGTATGTTTCTTAGAATTTTAATTAAAACTATTTAAAATTGTTTATTCCTTTCCCCCTGTATGAACTTTGTCTGTACTTTGTGCTGTTTCGGTGAAGCAGCCAGCATCCACCCTGGACATTCCCTCTTCGTCTAATTCCCATCGGGAAGAAGATACAAAAGCCTGAAAGCATATAACATCAAACTCAAGAACAGTTTCTATCGGACTCCTGAGAGGACTTCTTATATGATAAGATAGACTCTTGACCTCACAATCCACCTCATTATGACCTTGCACTTTATTATTTACCTGCTCCGCACTTACTCTCTGGGTTTTACACTTCGTTCTGTATTGCTACACCTTATTCTACCTAGGTGCACTGTGTAATGATTTGATCTGTATGAAGAGTATGCAAGACAATCTTTTCATTGTATCTTGGTATGTGTGACAATAATAAACCAATACTAAGACCAATAAATGGTTAAATGGCCCTTGACATTCAAAGGCTGTCCAAAATCTAATATGGGTTTGACAATTGTCATTTGAGTGCTAATCATTATTCAGTGCTCACAGATGACACTGAGAACACTTGGTCATAAGGAGTGTGGTCACAGAGCAGCACAGGCAGACACTGATGAATAGGTAGGATCAAACCTTTCTACTAAACTGTATACTCACTCTAATGTAATATGACTGCCCTTTATCCTGAGATAGCCCAATATTTTATCATTCACTTCTGTCATCTTAATCTCCCTTCAATACCCTTTCTCTAAATATCTTGTGTGTTACTGTCCATATTTACCAAATATTGGGATTTCTGGAGCTATGTTCTTTTCTCTCGTTATCCATCAATTTTACTCCAGGATACTTGTCATCAAAGTTGTAGGACTGCTCTAAACTATTTTGCGATTTTGTGTATTTTTCCATATTATGGACAAAACCAACTTGTGGATGTCTCCATGCGTAACCTGAAAATAACCTATACGTGCAATAAGTGGGCTATGAGGAATGGCTGGAGAGGCTCAACTTGCACCTTCTGGAATTCAGAAGAGTGAGAAGTCATTTGATGGAGACAAGATCCTGAGAATGCCACATCTCAGAACTTCCTTTCAGCCATGGGAAAACTACATCTCAAGAGCTTTCTTCCAAGTTGCTCAGCACACTAATGTGAATAAAAGTACTTTATATACACAGATTTAAATTTTGACAAGTCCACTGGGTACAGTAACTGTAGCTTCACAGTATTGTAATGAATGGAGCTAATAACAGCAAATTAGCATCCTTGCCTAGATGCAGTGATACAAAATCATGATCATAGGGTAAATGACAAGGTGTTTCCTTGTGTAGTGATCATTCATAAATCATGTTTAAAAACAAGGCATCGACCGCTATAAGCAAATGAGGCCATTTCTTTTTCTGTGAGGATGCTTGTAAATCTTTGGACTATTTTACCCCAAAGAATGGTGAAGTCAGAATTTTTGGACAAAGGGTTAGGGTTAGGGTTGGGGTTAGGCAGATGGGAATGCAATGCAGAATTGAGCTTCTGGTCAGATCAGCCACAATGAACCTTTTAAATGGAAGAGCAAAGCAGACTCGAAGGATCAACTGGACTTCACTCTCCTAATTCAGACATTTCTATGAAATCAAGCATGTTTTTAACTGGGTCACTAAGTGAAAATTATGATTAACAAATCATTGCTCACAAAAGCTGCTAGAATATATTTTAATTACAATTCTCTCCATTAAGTGTTCCAAAGAATTATTAAATGTGAAAAATATCATTTCAGTTTCTATGTTAATGTAATGTACATTACATTATTATTTTGCGGATAATATATGAAATGTTAATTAAAATTTGCCCTTCATGATTTTAGTCTGTGAATTCTTCACTCACGTTGGTTACTTCGTTGATGATGGAACCAAGAACCTGATGTCCAATAGCAATCAAATGTTATAAATGGGAAAGTGAATGAACTTTGTTTTATAGCTGAAGAAATAAATCCAGGGCAATATCAAGGCAGTTGTTTTATCAAAGTAGGATATACATATCTCAGTAGAGAAATACAGCAGGGGATTAAAAAGGACATCTGTTACCTTGCTGTGAGTTTGGAAGCTGCACTTCCAGCACCTTCCTCCTCCAAACACTTGCAGTAATGATATACAGCTCTATGTATGGCAAAGATTTAAATCTTGTACCTTGACAGCTTTGAAGCACCAACTAAGTGGAAGCTGTTTTGCAACTGGTTATTTATGCTAAAGAATATTGTAGTTTGATGATCCATTTCCTTCTCTGCTGCTCTCAGTTAACGGAGTGGTATTATTTGCTAAAGTAATTGTTTTATTATATTGCAACATTGCTTCCTGCTTGGGAATTTCTTCCCGAGAGTCTTGCACAGATGTTGCATATTTTATGTCTATTCATTAGACACAAAATAAAGAATGCAAATATTATAGCTAATACATTTACTTGGCTGTATAAAATTTTAAAGTTAAGTTGTATCAACTAGCTGACAGTTGTTACACACAACTGTTCATAAATTGAAAGATTTTTTGCAATTTATTGATTTGAAGTTGTGTCACCATTCCTTTTCAATATCAGTTTGTTGACTGTCACTAACATTACAAAGTCCAGAACCTACTACTGCTTTATTTACTTTAAGTAAAATTACAGTAAAAGATACAGCCGTTGTTCAGTGCATGATATACCATGCACAGGCAGGAGACGATGTCAGATATTGTTGTCACTGCAAGTCTGTATTGCATAATTTAACAGCCCAACCAGCCAAGCTGATAGTTAAATACAAAGCAGAATACTTCGAGGCAGGGTGGAAGAAGAAATTACTTGAAACCAGAACTAATCATGAGACACAAGCAACCAATATAATTATGACACTCCACCCATGTTTACTGATTGTTATCACAGTAGCTGCAGACCATGGGATGGGCACTGTGCTTCTAATTGCAGAACAGATTTCTTTGAACACAGGGAAGGAATTGCTGGATTCTGTTCAAACACTGTAATACTGAGGCTAACAATATAGCGAGAAGAGTCCCAGAGCACTAAAACAGGTCCTTTACCCCTCTTGGTCCACGTCAACTGTCTGTACCTATCTATACTAACTTACCATCTATACTAACTTACCATCTCTATCTATCTATACTAACACTGTTTCTACCTATCCATACTAACTTACCGTCTGTACATATCTATACTAACTTACCATCTATACTAACTTACCATCTCTATCTATCTATACTAACTTACTGTTTCTACCTATCCATACTAACTTACCGTCTGTACATATCTATACTAACTTACCATCTCTACCTATCTATACTAACTTACTGTCTGTACCTAACTTAGCCTGACATGTTCATCACCACTCCCCGTTGTAATGACTCCGATGCCACGCTCTATCCCATAATGTTTCAAGTCCTCTTCAAGATACTTCTTAAATGTTGCAGCAATACCTGCCTGAACTAATCTCTCACAAAGATGTCAACCATTTTTCTCAAGTCCCCTTTTGATTACTATCAGTACATTTGTTTGTATTGGACAACTCTAAAATCTATCCGTCTTCCTCAGCCATGGAAGCTCCAGTTGTTGCAATATTCACAGCCTTTTGAGGCGGGAGAACATATTCTGCTGACATTTTTGGGTGAAGAGTTTTTATTATTCTCTCCATAGTAGTTTAGTGTCGCCTAAGATTATTTTGCTGTTTTAGGTTTCCTCAAATTAACTTCCTTGGATCACTGTATTTACTTTGCTTTCCCTACCAATTTAATTTCACCCCTGTCAACTCATCACTTGCTAAATTGGTTTCGTCTTTAATTACTTAAATATTCTTTCTCAAGTTAAATGTAATGTTCCAGATGGATGATTTTATTGTCAGATGATGATGCTGATGACGTTACAAAGGGTTGTAATATATTTGGTGGATTTTCCCATGAGTGTATTCATCAAATTACTTACATTTGCTCTCTTTACATTTTCTCTTGGTTCCTTAAGATTGTTCTAGCCGTTTGCTAATAGGGATAAGCTCACACTAACTATTAAATGTTTCCAATGGCGTGCATCTCAAATGGTCTCTGACAACCAGCTCCAGCTCCTGGCCTTCACATGTGGCTTAGCTACTAAGCCCACTGGAACCATTTCTACTGACAGGAGAAGCAACAAAGACGCGGTACTGATGCCAAAAGACCAGACACTTCGAGCAGATGGGGCTCTTCAACCATGGTTGGCAGCTCATCTAGGAGAAGGAAATCTCTGATCTTAAACCTCCGCTGCCTTGCAACTATACCCTCTCACAGGGAAGGCTTCGGGAGTAAACACTTTAGAAAAATTTGGAGCTGGAGTCCCTAAGGCAGTCCTACGTTGACTGCTGTGACGCTGCTGGTGCCAAACTGTACTGGTCTCTGCTGGTCCTTTGAATTCATTAGCTGCCTGGAAATGGGAAGCCTGCTACATGGACAACAGCTTGCTGTCTATATCATACTACCCTGGCTTGTATATCGCGTAGATTGCTGGAACGTAATATCCTGAGGCCCTCAAGACATACCTTTCCCCTTCAGCATTCGGTTCCTTCCACAACTCTCTGTCTCAGTCTGATATCCACACTAATTCCTACTTCTCTCAGCAATTCCTCATACAACAGCAGGAGATACAATGGCCTCCGTTCATGGAATGAAAGCTCTCCTTATTCCTGTGCTCAAAGTATGAAAAAAAAACAAACATAAATTGAGTGACCACTTTGCAGAACATTTCTGTTTGGTCTGAAAGGGTGGCTCTGAGCTTCCAGCTGCTTTTCATTTGAATTCGCCATCTTGCTCCCATTCTGATCTGCTTTTGATCTCTTACACCATTCTGACAAGGCATAAAATAAGTCTGGGGAACAGCACCTAATCTTCCATGGAGGCATATGATAGTCCTTGGTGCTTAACAAGAACTTCAATATTAAATAACTAGCCTTTCCAGTTTATGGCAGAACTGGAGAGTTGTAATACAGTACAAGGTTATCAGCCTCGAAATTTTTGCTCACTCCACTATTCTTTCCTGTTTACATTTCAGATAAGATCATCATCCAGTTTCCAGAAACCTCTCCAGATCACGTTTCCATTATGTTTTTATCCCCTTTTCCAAATAATGCAGTTTAGTTGCAACACATACAAAATGCTGGAGGAACTCAGCATGTTGCCTTCTCTTTCTCTCTCCAACACACACACACACACACACACACACAGACTCTCTCTCTCACTCGCACTTTCTCACTCTCTCTCACACACACTCTCTTGTTCTCTTTCTCTCTCACTCTTTCTCACACACACACTCCCTCTCACACAGTCTCTCACACACTCACACACACACACACACACACACACACACACTCAATCTCTCTCACACACTCTCACTCACTCTCTCACACTCTGTCACTCGTTCTCACTCACACACACTCTGTCACTCTCTATCTCATTCTCTCTCTCTCCCTATTCTGCCTGTCTTTACATCTCCTAAATGTAGTGATTATGTTTGATGCCACCATTTCCCCTGGCAGTGAATCCAGATATCAACCACTCTCTGTACAAAAATCTTACTCCTCAATCCTTCTAAATCTCCTTCATCTTTCTCTTAAAACTACTGCCACTTGTTTTTGATACCCACACTGGAGTGGAGGTGTGCGGTGTGTGTGGGGGGGGGGAGGGGAGGAGATTCTAATTATTGATTCTACCCACGCCTCTTGTAATTTTATATACCAGATGTCTATCAGGTTGCCCTTCAGCCCCGATCCTTCAGTGAAAACATACCTCTCCTTTCTCCATAACTAAAATCATTCAATCTGAGGAATATCCCGGTGACTCTGCTTTGTAATCTCTCCAATGCAATATCCTTTCTCTAACGTGGCACGCTGAACTGCACAAAATACTCCAAATGAAGCCATACCAGTGCATAGTAAAGTTGTAAACTAACATCCCAAATTGTATGCCACACCTCTGGGCAAGCTTGCCATATGCCTTCACCAGCCTATTGACTCGTGCTACCGCTTTCAGGAAATGATGGACCCGGACTTTCAGATGTAACTGGTCATTCCTTGGGGCTTTGCCATTTACTGTATATGTTCTATCTCTATTTGACATTTCACCAAGTGCATCACCTCGCACTTATTGGCATTACGTTTCCCCTGTCAACTATTATTCTCTCTCGCAAACCCTGATTCGTGTACCTACCCACCTAAGGAAGAACTCTCCGGCAGACAGCGCGGGCGGTCAGAACTAACCCTGGGTCACCGGCGCGGAGGCGGCAGCTCTACCCAACCTCTTCCACTCGGGTCTGGTAAAAGTACTCACTTGCTGACGGATTGTAACTTGATCACAATTAGGGCTATCTAAGCGTGGTGAAAGGGCTGCGGATCGGGCAATACTTTAGGATGAAGTTTCAAAAACTTGTTGTCGAGATCACCGAGTTACAAGAATTTCCAACGACCCAACTGTCGTCGGTGTGTATCAGTCAGTGGCGGCGTCCGGATAACTGCAGAAACCATCTGCGCTCCTTCTTCAGTAGCCCAGGAGGACTGGAATTTTAAATATACTTGCAGTGCTATTTTGGACACGTATGTGACCAAATACGATCTAATTTCGCCCTAGCAAATGCTTTGAGGACGATCTCGAACCACCCTCCCCACCCCTCACCTCCAACTACCCCCTTTGGTAGTCCTGGTTTGCCCCACCCATTCGCATGCTATGGACCCAGTACAGCATCAGGAACTGACCCCCGAGACATACCCTGAGGTCTTGCATTGAGAGGCTACTTTAGATCTTGAGGACATAAACTACCCCTATACATGAAGGGGTGCCAGACCTGTGTGTCTGACGCTGGCTGGCGGGGTTACCTGTCCACAGCAATAGCTGTCATGGAATAGATGCTGGCGAACATGGCGGCGATGGGAAAGAAGTTGTGGAAGCGGCAGTAAGTCTCTCCGAAATACCAGTCGTTGTGAACGGCATAAATGAAATTGATCAAGGTGTTGAAGGCGGCCACAGAGGCGTCCGAGAAGGCGAGGTTGACCAGGAAATAATTGGTCACCGTCCGCATCCTCTTGTGAGCCAAGATGATCCAGATGACAACGAGGTTGCCGAAGACGGCTACTGCCACAACCGAGCCGTAGGTGATGGACCAGAGCGCGATCTGCCAGAAGGGCTGCACGAATATATTAGTGTTGTTCCCATAGGTAGGTATCTCCGGGGAAGGTCCCTTCTGGGTGTATCCGCTGTCCTGGCTGCCGTTTCCCCAGAGTCCAGTGAAGTTCGGTGTCAGTGTTCCCATCCCGGCAGCGCCGTGCGCCCACCAATCTCCGGTGGTGCCAAGGGAAGGGAACGACTTCCCTCTGCTGCACTGAAGTGGAGCAGCTAGACTCCGGCAGCGCGGCAGCTCCCGGTTCTTTTAATCTCTGTGGGGAGGGGTGGGTGCTTCGTGGGTTGATGCAATCGAACAGTCAGAGAAGGGATAGGCTACGATCCACCGCAGCACACCCCCGACCGGTGCTGGGCAGGCACACCCAAACCCGGAGAAACCGGGCGAGCGCGGGGAGCGGGCAACTTCGCTGCCGCCAACCTGTTGCTCCGATTGAGCCGAATGAAAGGACTAAATGCAATCCCAGCAAGAGAGAACAGTTCTTAAATACAGACTCATCATCTCCTTGAGATGTCACAGGGTGGATCACAAACAGCCCGTGGAACTGGCACGCCGTCTGTCTCACTTCTCCATTCCAAGTCTCACATCGTATTGCCTCCGTCCACTAGATCACTTTGTTTTAAACAACGAATTGACAGTTGCTTAAATTTGGACGAATTCCTGCAGGGCTGGTTCGCCGGGGTTCAAGACGTGATTTCAGGTTGAGCTGTGCAAACGGGACTGGTGAAGGAACGGCGATCTTGACATCTACCACCATTCAGTCTCGCCCTTCACACAGGAATGTCATTACTCGAACCTGTCCCCTGAATCTGCTCCACCGCACAATACCCTCTGAACCTTCTCCTCCTACCCGTCTTTGCCCATTACCCCGCTCTGTATCGCAGTCCTGAAAGCTCCAACTTTTCCCGCAGACACACGGATCGAGAGGACACTGCGAGCTCACGACCTCCCTTTAAAAATATCCTTTTCTCACAATTCTCAACAGTCATTTAAGATTGTTGTATAAGGACACACCGAGTTTGTGTTGATTGCCACGGAAGCAATCCCATTGGTCCCATTCTTTCACTCAGTTTACCATTAACCCACACTAAAGTAAGGGAGGGAACCTCCCTCCCTCCCCAAAGTAAACTACGTTCGTCAATTAACCGGTGTACTCATCTGTAGGATAAGGAAGGTATTGGAATTGAATTTATTTAAATCTTACATTCGTTCCACAACGTGAGCGAGTAAAAATCTTTGCGTTATTACTCTGTTGCAATGTGCAGACGTATGAATTTAAAAGTCTTATGGCTTGTAGAAAGAAGCTGGCCCGTAGCCTGTTGATCCTGGCTTTAATGCTGCGCTACTGTTTTCCAGATGGAAGCAGCTGGAACAGTTTATGTTTGGGGTGACTGGTGTTCCCGATTAT
Organism: Mobula birostris; assembly: GCF_030028105.1. NCBI lineage: Eukaryota > Metazoa > Chordata > Chondrichthyes > Myliobatiformes > Myliobatidae > Mobula > Mobula birostris. The sequence continues at coordinate 69,326,994 of NC_092386.1, forward strand.
CTTCCAGGCTTCCTTTATTCAGCTGCTGCTGTAAGTGTTCTCAGTTCACATCCACAGATGCGCTTGGCTGTCTGTACCGCTCTCTGCAGTGCCCAGTGATCAAGGTTCGTGCAGTTCAGTTCCCGTACCAGGCGGTGATACAGCCAGTCAGGATGCTCTCAATTGTGCCCCCTTAGAAGCTCTTAAGAATTTGGAGGCGCATGCGGAATTTCTTCAGTCGCCTGAGCTAGAAGAGACACTGTTGTGTGCTTTTTTTTTGCCACACAGCCGGTGTGCACAGTCCAGGTGAGATCTTCGGTGATTTGTATACCGGGGAACTTGAAACTACTCGCCCTCTCAACTGCAGCCCCATTGATGTTGATCGGGCGAGCCCGTCTCCGTTCCTCCGGTAATCACGTAACGTGATACCTGATGAAGACTTATTTGGTCTGGGGGCAAAGATACCAAACCCAGACAGATCCATTATCAATCTCTACATTCCCACAGCTCTTTCAACCATCCTTGCTATCACGTATTCTTCTCGAAGAATTACATTCTTCTCCTAATGTTTCCTTCCCTGCGATATTTACTCCATTGACAAGATGGTTCACACAAGTGCCTCTGCGATGTCTTCCTTCTTTCCAAACCATGCTTTGCTCTCCACCGTAGTGGACCGGGCCGTTGACTGCATCTCAGCTATTTCTCACATTCCTATTTTAGGGAGTACCTGCATTCAGTCTACAGGGGCAATTTAAAGCTTCCTGTTGCCTGCCATTTTGATTCTACATCTTACTACCACTTTGACATCCATCTGTGGCCATCTGCACTGTTCTAACAAAGCCAACATAAGCTTAAGCAATTGTACAGCAGATTCTGCCCAGGGACTTCGTAACCTTCCTGACTCACTACTGAATTCTAAAACTTCAAATATCTTTCAATCTCTGTCTATTGTGCCTACTCTATTGTGCCTATTGTCTTGTTTATTATTTATTGTAATGCCCGCACTGTTTTGTGCACTTTATGCAGTCTTGGGTAGGTCTGCAGTCTAGTGTAGTTTTTGTGTTGTTTGACATAGTTCAGTGTAGTTTTTGTATTGTTTATGTAGCACCATGGTCCTGGAAAACATTGTCTCATTTTTACTATGTTCTGTACCAGCAGTTAGAAACATAGAAACATAGAAAATAGGTGCAGGAGTAGGCCATTCGGCCCTTCGAGCCTGCACCGCCATTTATTATGATCATGGCTGATCATCCAACTCAGAACCCTGCCCCAGCCTTCCCTCCATACCCCCTGACCCCCATAGCCACAAGGGCCATATCTAACTCCCTCTTAAATATAGCCAATGAACTGGCCTCAACTGTTTCCTGTGGCAGAGAATTCCACAGATTCACCACTCTCTGTGTGAAGAAGTTTTTCCTAATCTCGGTCCTAAAAGGCTTCCCCTCTATCCTCAAACTGTGGCCCCTCGTTCTGGACTTCCCCAACATCGCGAACAATCTTCCTGCATCTAGCCTGTCCAATCCCTTTAGGATCTTATACGTTTCAATCAGATCCCCCCTCAATCTTCTAAATTCCAACGAGTACAAGCCCAGTTCATCCAGTCTTTCTTCATATGAAAGTCCTGCCATCCCAAGAATCAATCTGGTGAACCTTCTTTGTACTCCCTCTATGGCAAGGATGTCTTTCCTCAGATTAGGGGACCAAAACTGCACACAATACTCCAGGTGTGGTCTCACCAAGGTCTTGTACAACTGCAGTAGTACCTCCCTGCTCCTGTACTTGAATCCTCTCGCTATAAATGCCAGCATACCATTTGCCTTTTTCACCGCCTGCTGTACCTGCATGCCCACTTTCAATGACTGGTGTATAATGACACCCAGGTCTCGTTGCACCTCCCCTTTTCCTAATCGGCCACCATTCAGATAATAATCTGTTTTCTTGTTTTTGCCACCAAAGTGGATAACTTCACATTTATCCACATTAAATTGCATCTGCCATGAATTTGCTCACTCACCCAACCTATCTAAGTCACCCTGCATCCTCTTAGCATCCTCCTCACAGCTAACACTGCCACCCAGCTTCGTGTCATCTGCAAACTTGGAGATGCTGCATTTAATTCCCTCATCCAAGTCATTAATATAAATTGTAAACAACTGGGTTCCCAGCACTGAGCCTTGCGGTACCTCACTAGTCACTGGCTGCCATTCTGAAAAGGTCCCGTTTATTCCCACTCTTTGTTTCCTGTCTGCTAACCAATTCTCTATCCACATCAATACCTTACCCCCAATACCGTGTGCTTTAAGTTTGCACACTAATCTCCTGTGTGGGACCTTGTCAAAAGCCTTTTGAAAATCCAAATATACCACATCCACTGGTTCTCCCCTATCCACTCTACTAGTTACATCCTCAAAAAATTCTATGAGATTTGTCAGACATGATTTTCCTTTCACAAATCCACGCTGACTTTGTCCGATGATTTCTCCACTTTCCAAATGTGCTGTTATCACATCTTTGATAACTGACTCCAGCAGTTTCCCCACCACTGACGTTAGGCTAACCGGTCTATAATTCTCCGGTTTCTCTCCCCCTCCTTTTTTAAAAAGTGAGATTACATTAGCCACCCTCCAATCCTCTGGAACTAGTCCAGAATCTAACGAGTTTTGAAAAATTATCACTAATGCATCCACTATTTCTTGGGCTACTTCCTTAAGCACTCTGGGATGCAGACCATCTGGCCCTGGGGATTTATCTGCCTTTAATCCCTTCAATTTACCTAACACCACTTCCCTACTAACATGTATTTCGCTCAGTTCCTCCATCTCACTGGACCCTCTGTCCCCTACTATTTCTGGAAGATTATTTATGTCCTCCTTAGTGAAGACAGAACCAAAGTAATTATTCAATTGGTTATGGTTGAAATGACAATAAAAAGTGACTTGACTTGATTTGACTATTAGAACTGGTCATTGTTGTTGCAAGTCACCCATCTGTAACATTGCTCACTGTTTCCAACGTGGAGTTTCCAACATTGCTGCCTCTCTCCCAGAGGAGCCAAATCATTTTTACGCTCGATTCAATGTCGCCAACACTGAGACCCCAAGGAGAGCTGCTGACGCGACCTGCATCTTGGTCATTGCTGAAGCTGAAGTACGCAGGTGTTTCCAACGAGTGGGCAGTCGCAAGGCTGCGGGACCGGACGGCATTCCTGAGCAGGTACTTAGAGTGTGCACAGCACAACTGGCAGGTGTGTTTGCTGACATTTTTAATCTCTCCCTCTCCCAGTGTAGAGTGCCCTCCTGCTTCAAAACATCTAACATTGTTCCTGTACCTAAAAAGACCAAGGTAACATGTCTGAACGACTGGTGCCCTGTTGCACTCACCTCAATAATAAGCAAATTCTTTGAGAGGCTGGTCAAGGGTTACATCTGCAGCTTGCTACCACCCACACAGGACCTCCCTACAATTCACCTACTGACACAACCAATCAACTGATGACACAATAGTCACAGCCCTACACACCATCCTTACACATCTGGAGAAGAAGGATGCTTATGTGAGAATGCTGTTCTTGGACTACAGTTCAGCATTCAACACCATAATTCCCACCAGGCTCGACAAGAAACTCAGAGCTCAGAGACATCATCCTTCACCCTGCCTTGTGTAGCTGGATCCTGGACTTCCTGTCAGTTCACCGGCAGGTGGTAAGAATAGACTCCCTCCCTCCCTCTGCCCCTCTGACCCTCAACACAGGTCCCCCTCAGGGGGCTTTGTCATAAGCCCCCTCCTGTACTCTCTGTATACCCATGACAGTGTCGCCACCCACAGCTCCAATCTGCTAATTAAATTAGCTGACAGCATTACACTGATTGGCATAATCTCAAATAATAATGAGGCAGCCTACAGAGAAGAAGTCACCACCCTGATACAGTGATGTCAAGAAAACAACCTCTCCCTTAACTTTGCAAAACCAAAGGAGCTAGTTGTGGATTACAGGAGGAATGGAGATGGGCTAACCCCTATTGACATCAATGAATCTGGGGTTGAGAGGGTGAATAGCTTCAAGTTCCTCGACATACACATTACCGAGGACCTCACGTGGTCTGTACATACCGGCTGTGTGGTGGAAAAAAAAAGCACAACAGCACCTCTTTCACCTCAGACACTTGAAGAAGTTTGGTATGGGCCCCCAAATCCTAAGAACTTTCTGCAGGGGCACAATTGAGAGCATCCTGACTGGCTGTATCACTGCCTGGTATGGGAACTGTACTTCCATCAATTGCAGGAACATGCAGAGAGTGATGCAGAGAGCCCAGCGCATCTGTAGATGTGAACTTCTCACTATTCAGGACATCTACAAAGACAGGTGTGTAAAGAGGACCTGAAGGATCATTGGAGACATGAGTCACCCTGATCACAAACTGTTCCAGCTGCTACCATCCGGGAAACAGTACCGCAGCATAAAATCCAGGACAAACAGGCTCCAAGACAGTTTCTTCCACCAGACCATCAGACTGATTAATTCATGCTGATACAATTGTATTTCTATGTTATATTGACTGTCCTGTTGTACATACTGTTTATTATAAATTACTATAATTTGCACATTGCACTTTTAGATGGAGAAGTAATGTAAAGATTTTTACTCCTCATGTATATGAAGGATGTAAGAAATAAAGTCAATTCAAATCACTCTGTTAGCAAAGAATAGAGTTGCAGCATGTTTCTACAGCCCTGCATTTAACAACTTTTATACTTCCTTGTTTGGGTTGTCACTCCCTAACTACCCTTATTTCATACTTCTTGTTCGTTTTCTCTTTTTCTAACTACCCCATTATCCCATTCACCGAAAAATATCTACACCTTATTTCTGGCTTCACTACATCAGAGATATCCCCCTTATCCAATCCATTACATCCCAACCTCTTGAAATTTAAAACCAACTCATTTTTTTTAGTATTCCAGAGGTTTCTTGATTTGAAATGTTTACTTTGTCTTACCTTCCACAGATGCTGCCTATCAAATGTTGCAGTGTTTTCCGTTTTCATGCCTAGAGCTTTATTTCTACCTGATCCAAACAGGGTGTTATTTATCTCAATTATTATTTGTGGGACTCTGACCCTTAGTTGTCTGCAATAACTGTTAAATGTCATGAACACATTTTAAAGATAGGTAAATAACTGTGATACACTTGGGAATTACCCAAGAAAATGATGAGGCTTTTTAAAAAATATTTAAGATTATTTCTTGCTAGAACTGCACAGAATTTGTTTATAGAAATTACATAGTATGTATTATTTTGCAAATATTTTTTATCCAATAAGAAAACATGAAATCACTGGGGTTCTCAGAATCAAATCTATGCTGCAGAAAGATGTACAGGGTTGCTGTGAACTTACTGCATTTCCTTTCTTGATAATAATGATGTAGTTTCAGGAATTCAGTTCATGAATCATTGGCATGGTAGCATACTGGTTAGCACAACACTTTACAGTACCAGTGGCATGGACTCAATTCTCTGTAAGGAGTTTGTATGTTCTCCCCATGAAAATATGGGTTTCCTCTGGGTGCTCCAGATTCCTCCCACTGTTCAAAGAGATTAACTGGGAATTATCCTGTGATTAGGCTAGTATTAATTGGGGGATTTTCGGGCAGTGCAGCTCGAAGGCCTGGAAGGCCTATTCCATGCTGTATCTCAATAAATAAATAAAAAATTAAATCATAAGATCTGCACTTTTTTATTTCCAGAAACAATTGCTAGAAGTAACTTATAAGAATTTGCTGACTAAATGAGGGAAGTACAGCAGTTTCATCAGTGGCTAATTTAATACGATCAAGAGCTGAAATAGTCTCAAAATATAACCAGAGAGTAGCCTGCAGGGGGAATTAGTATATTTGTTGAGTCTTTTCATTTTTTACACCCATTGACTTAAATCCTATGCCATGTAGCTGAACAAATTGCAACTCTTCATAGCAATGAAATAAACAGGTCTGACCTCCCACTACTTGTCAATTTTTGGAAGAAGAATTGAATACTCATATTTTCTTATGACACAGAAGTAGGCCATGCACCCATCAAGACCATGCTAGCTCTCAGAGAAGTCCTATTTCCTATATGCATATGTAGTTAGTTCATTCTTCAGTTATTGTTTGATTTAATCATATAATGTCCTGGGGGGGGGTCATACAAAATGGATGTGAAGAATATGTTTCCTCTTGTGGGAATATCTGGGACTTGCGTCACTTTAAATGTAAGGAATCACCAATTTAAGACTGAGATGAGGCTTTTTTGCTCTCAGTTGTGAGAGACAAAGATCTTTGGAAGCTGATGCTAAATATTTTTAAGGCACAATTAGAAAAATATTTGATAATAGATAATGCGACATCGAAGTCATGAACAGATTACTCATAATCTTATTAAACGAAACAGGGAGCAGGCTCACGCACCCTAGTGATGTAACCTTGCTCCATATTTGTTATGTTCATGAAGGGATAAATCAGGAAAAGCTTTTTCCAATCCTCTCTGCAATAATTTCATCACACAGAAGAACTGCAGTGCAGATCCCAGGGTTAATACTGAAAATGCTTACATTGCAAAAGCAGACTGCAGTCCTGTTTTGTGTTTCATTGAATGTATACATCAGAAATATATCTACTTGAGGTGGCTATGATGACGAAACAGTAGAAACAAATGATTTCCGCTTTTGGAGGAGTACAGAACAAATGAACCTCATAGAAACAGTGAAGTAACTTAATTATGGGGTCAGGCACTCGTTCCTTCATAATGTACTGAAAATCTGGAACACTTTCCCAGGGCTATTGAGCCTTGGTTAGCTGAAAATGTCAAAACCAAGGTTGACAGATCTTTGTTGGGCAAGGATTCTGAAATCCAATCCTTGTTGAGCATGATCATTGAACAGCCTTGCAGAATGTTCATTGACTCAGAATGGAATGGTGCTGTACAGTATTCTTTCCCTTCTGCACCTTGAAACCACTGCACAATTCACCTTCCTTGCCTTTACTAAGAACGAGCCTTAATTGGGGCAAAGTCCCTTGACATCTTGTACTATGGCTTGATATTAATAACTTACATATGCCATAGTGGGTCTGATTCTTCCATGTTAACAGCTCACACGCACTGATGCTTCCCCTCATTCATGCCAGACATCAGCAATCATTCCACGGTCAAACTCACTTAGATCACTTTTCTTCCCTATTCTGAAGTTAGGTCTGAACAGCAACTGAACCTCTTGACCATGTCTGCATGTTTTTATGCCACATGATTGGCTGATTAGGTTTCTGCATGATGAGCAGGTGTACAGGTGTACCTAATAAAGTAGCCACTGATTGTACGTTGCTCGTAACAATGTACCTCTACATACATTTGTAAATCTCCCATCTCACAAACTGCTCATCTCTCATGATTTTCATGCATCAGAGTCACTAGAGTTATTTAGTAGTTAAATTAAAATAAGTAGTGCAAAGAAAAAAACAGAAATAAGAAAGTACTGAGTTACTGTTCATGGGTTCAACGTCCATTTAGAAATCAGATGGCAGAGGGGAAGAAGATCTTCCTGAATTACTGAGTGTGTGCCTTCAGGCTTCTGTACCTCCTTCCTGATGGTAACAAAGAGAAGAGGGCATGCCCTGGTTGATGGGGGTCCTTATTGATGGACGCTGCCTTCCTAAGGCACCGTTCCTTAAAGATGTCTTGGATACTGCGGAGACTAGTATCAATGATGAAGATGACTAATTTTACAAGTTTCTGCAACTTTCTTCAATCTTGTGCAGTTGCATCCTCATACCAGACAATGACACATGGTACATTTGTAAAAGATTTCAAGTGTTTTAGTTGATAAACCGTATCTCCTCAAACTCCTAATGAAATATAGCTGCTGTCTTGCCTTCTTTATAGCTGCACCTATATGTTGCATCCAGATTAGGTCCTCAGAGAGGTTGACACCCAGAAATCTGAAATTTATCACTCTCCCTACTTCTGATCCCTCTATGAAGATTGGTTTGTGTTTCCTCGCCTTACCCTTCCTGAAGCCCACAATCAGCTCTTTGGTATTGCTGACATTGAGCGCAAGATTGTTGGTGTGACACCACTTAACTAACTGGTATATCTTGCTCCTGTACACCCTTTCATCACCATCTGAAATTCTGCCAACAATGGTTGTATCATCAGCAAATTTAAAATGGTATTTGAGTGGTTCATACAGTCATGGGTGTAGAGAGAACAGAGCAGTGGGCTAAGCACACACCCCTGTGGTATGCCACTGAGGCGGAAATGTTATTTCCAATCCGCACAAAATGTGGTTGTCTGGTTTGGAAGTCAAAGATTCAGTTGCAGAGGAAGGTACCGAAGCCTAGATTCTGTAGCTTTCTGATTAGTACTTCACCATCTTGAAAGACAGCCTGGCGTTGGCCACCGAGACAGAGGTCACAGGGTCACCAGATGCTGCAGGGATCCTCATAGCCGTGGTTTTACTCTCCCTTTCAGAATGAGCATAAAAGGCATTGGGCTTGTCTAAGTGTCAAGTATCACTGCCAGTCATTACGTTGGGTTTTGCTCTGTAGGAAGTAATTGCCTACAAACCCTGCTAGAGTTGAGGTGCATCCGATGTCGCCTCCAACCTTCCTTGGAATTGTTTCTTCACTCTTGAAATAGCCCTCTGCAAGTCATACCTGGTTTTTTTATACAGATCTATGTCGCTAGACTTGAATGCCACAGATCTAGCCCTCAGCAGACTATGAGCCTTCTGGTTCATCCATGGCATTTGGTTTAGGAATGTACCATAGGTGTTTGTAGGCTTACCGGTTTTAATGAAGTAGGTGACAACTGTGGCCTACCTATCCAGACTCAAAGATGACTCCAGTCCACTGTTTCAAAGCAGTCCTGTAGACACTCCTGTGTTTCCCTGGTCCATACCTTTTTGGTCCTCACTACTGGCGCTGAGTCTTCAGTCTCTGCCTATAATCAGGGAGTAGAAGTACAGCCAGGTGATCAGACTTTCCAAAGTGTGGCTCTCTTTATCTAAGTGTAACTGTCACATTGGTGGGCGTTGATGGTGGACCCAAATGCAAGACACAGACACTGAAGTACTAGGAACAGGACAAGGTTTATCAAGAAAGCAAGGGGAGTCAGGAGGAAACAATGCTGAACATGGACACAGGCCCTGGACGAGAAGGACACCAGGCCTTGGCTAGGAATAAGACTAGGAAAGCGGGACCAGGACAGGGAACTTGGAACTAGGAGCCTGGGCTAGGACTCTGAGCCAGAGAATGGACAGAGACGCGGAACCTGGGTCTTGTCTCGGGCTTGGACCCCGGATCTAGGCGAGGACAAGACATGGCTACAGGACTGGACGTGGAACTCCTGCACAGGACGAGGCACATGGACAGGATGAGAACACATTGCCTTGACTTGGACAAGACGAGGTTCTAGGACTTGGCTTGGACTAGACGAGGTTCTTGGATGTGGCTTGGACCAGACGAGGTTCTTGGACGTGGCTTGGACCAGACGAGCTTCTTGGACATGGCTTGGACCAGACGAGGTTCTTGGACGTGGCTTGGACCAGACGAGGTTCTTGGACGTGGCTTGGACTAGACGAGGGACTCCTGGACTGGACGAGGGAACTCCAGCACTGGACTGGGCGAGGTACTCCAGGGCTGGGAGAGGTACTCCAGGGCAGGACTTGGCTCTTGGACTCGGCTTGGTTAGGCCCTTGAGAATGGAGCCAGGACTCCTTCTTGGAGCACAGGGCCAGGACCCTCCTAGGACGCAGAGCTGGGACCCTTTCTAGGACGCAGTGCCGGGATGACAGCTGAGGATACTTGCTGAGGTGACTGCCAAGATTAACTGCCGAGGTAACTGTCAGGGATTCGGATGGGGAGGAGAAAGGAACAGTCCAGCAGGGAAACCTTGATTTGCAGGGGTATTTATGTGCCAGCCCAAAACAAGAATCAGGTGCCTCAATTAAGGGAAACAGCAAAACCCGGAATAAGGATCGATGAACCAGACCGTGAACCAGAATGTGGATTTCACGGACCAGACAATGATAGTAACAGTGGTCCAATGTATTATTTCCTCTGGTACCACAGGTGATTTGTTGATAATAATTATTTAGTGACTTTTTTAAGCTAGCCTTGTTAAAATCCCCCCAGAATGATGGTGAAGGCATCATAATGTGCTGTTTCCTCAGGCATGAAAGATCATTACATGGAGTTCATGGAGAGACTCTTCAGGAACAATCATGCTGAGTTAGGACCTCCACCGGATCCCAGCAAACAAAAGGAGTATTTGTCCAACTTCGGCATTAACCACCTCCAGAAACCTACACAGTTTTGAATTGTCTTTGATTCAAGTGCGCAGTTCAAAGACATATCACTGAACAATGTGCTCTTGTGGGGTCCAAGCCTCAATAGTACATGCTTGGAGTCCTCATGATTATCAGAACTGTGTCTATTGGAGAGATGGAAGACAGCTTCCTTATGTGAGAGGATCATCGAGACTACCTTGTTTCACAACCACCAACTGGACTACAAGATTCTGGAGTACTGCATGAGGGCTCATGTATTTGGTAACTGCCCCTCACTAGCTCTGGCAATATATAGCCTTCAGAGGACACCTATTGAGGGAGAGAAGAGATTCAGGACTGAAGCACAATGGTATACAGAAGGACCTTTCTGTGTTAATGATGGTCTTAAATAATTTTCTAGTGCAGAAGAAACAGTCAGTGTGCTGAGAGCAGCACAAGACATGTTGACACAGTCCAATTTCAGATTGCACCCAACAGTGCTGAGGTCACACAAGGTTTCTCGTCTGAAGATCTGGCCAAAAGTCTACAGAATCTTGATCTTTGACAAGATCTCCCTCTTATTTAGCAGTCTGAGCCTTGGATGGAACTTCGTTACCAACACTCTTACTTTCCAGGTCACTGTTACCAAAAAACTTAACCCACTGTGGCGTAATATTGACTATCAATAGCTTACTTGACCCTCTTGGATTTGCTGCTTCAGTCAGTATCCAGGGACGCTTCACGTTAAGAGAGTTGACCTTGGACTCTTGTGGATGTGCTGTCCCACTCCCTATGGAGAAACATGAGCAAGGGCAGCAGGATTCTTCCCTTCAGGACCTGGAACTTCAGATATGAAGATTGCAGGAACCTACACAATTCCGCTATCTACAACTCAAAACAAAAAAGTCTGCATCTTCTGTGATGCCTATTGTCATTGCTCATAGTTGTCTTACCCTGCATTGCTTGCTTTTGCTTCCTACCCAAGATCCACAAACCTGACCGTCTGATTAGGCCTAATGTCTCTACCTGCTCCTGCCCATTGATCTCGTGTCCTCATACCTTGACTCCATTCAATCTGCTTTGATTCAGTCCCTTCCCTCCTATAACACTTCTAATGTTCTCAATCTCTTCAGGAACTTTCAATTCCCTGGCTTTGACCACCTCATTTTCACCATAAATGTCCAGTCCTGACTCAATTCTATCCCCCATCAAGAAGGCCTTAAAGCTCCTCACTTCTTTCTCAATAAAATAACCAACTAGCTCCCTCTATCACCACTTTCTCTGTCTGGCAGAACTGGTCCTCACCATCAACAATTTTTTGTTTGGCTGCTCCCACTTTCTCCAGACTCGAAGGGTAGCCATGGGCATCCACTTGGGCCCCAGCTACTGTATGCTTTTTTGTTGACTACTTAGAACAGTCCATGTTCAAAGTCTTCCCTGGTAATGCTTCCTAACTCTTCCTCTGTTACACTGATGACCGTATTGGTGCTGCTTCATGCACCCATGCTGAGCTCGACAATTTCATCAACTCTGCCTTCAACTTCCACCCTGCCCATAAATTCACTTGGTCCATTTCTGCCCCCTTCCTCACCTTTCTTAATCTCTTTGTCTCCATCTCTAGAGACAAACTATCGAGCAATGCCTACTGATTCCCATGGCTATTTTGTCTCCTGTAAAAATGCTATTCCCTTTTCTTAGTTGCTTCGTCTCCTCTGCATCTGTTCCCAGTATATGGCTTTCCTTTCCATGACATCAGAGCTGGTCTCCTTCTTCAAAGTAAGGGGTTTCCCTTCCTCTACCATTGATGCTGCCCTCACCCACAGTGCTTAAGGAAGTAGCCCAAGAAATAGTGGATGCATTAGTGATAATTTTTCAAAACTCGTTAGATTCTGGACTAGTTCCTGAGGATTGGAGGGTGGCTAATGTAACCCCACTTTTTAAAAAAGGAGGGAGAGAGAAACCGGGGAATTATAGAGCGGTTAGCCTAACGTCGGTGGTGGGGAAACTGCTAGAGTCAGTTATCAAAGATGTGATAACAGCACATTTGGAAAGCGGTGAAATGATCGGACAAAGTCAGCATGGATTTGTGAAGGGAAAATCATGTCTGACGAATCTCATTGAATTTTTTGAGGATGTAACTAGTAGAGTGGATAGGGGCGAACCAGTGGATGTGGTATATTTGGATTTTCAAAAGGCTTTTGACAAGGTCCCACACAGGAGATTAGTGTGCAAACTTAAAGCACATGGTATTGGGGGTAAGGTATTGATGTGGATGGAGAATTGGTTAGCAGACAGGAAGCAAAGAGTGGGAATAAACGGGACCTTTTCAGAATGGCAGGCGGTGACTAGTGGGGTACCGCAAGGCTCAGTGCTGGGAGCCCCAGTTGTTTACAATATATATTAATGACTTGGATGAGGGAATTAAATGCAGCATCTCCAAGTTTGCAGATGACACGAAGCTGGGTGGCAGTGTTAGCTGTGAGGAGGATGCTAAGAGGATGCAGGGTGACTTGGATAGGTTGGGTGAGTGAGCAAATTCATGGCAGATGCAATTTAATGTGGATAAATGTGAAGTTATCCACTTTGGTAGCAAAAATAGGAAAACAGATTATTATCTGAATGGTGGCCGATTAGGAAAAGGGGAGGTGCAACGAGACCTGGGTGTCATTATACACCAGTCATTGAAAGTGGGCATGCAGGTACAGCAGACGGTGAAAAAGGCGAATGGTATGCTGGCATTTATAGCGAGAGGATTTGAGTACAGGAGCAGGGAGGTACTACTGCAGTTGTACAAGGTCTTGGTGAGACCACACCTGGAGTATTGTGTGCAGTTTTGGTCCCCTAATCTGAGGAAAGACATCCTTGCCATAGAGGGAGTACAAAGAAGGTTCACCAGATTGATTCCTGGGATGGCAGGACTTTCATATGAAGAAAGACTGGATGAACTGGGCTTGTACTCGTTGGAATTTAGAAGATTGAGGGGGGATCTGATTGAAACGTATAAAATCCTAAAGGGATTGGACAGGCTAGATGCAGGAAGATTGTTCCTGATGTTAGGGAAGTCCAGAACAAGGGGTCACAGTTTGAGGATAAAGGGGAAGCCTTTTAGGACCGAGATTAGGAAAAACTTCTTCACTCAGAGAGTGGTGAATCTGTGGAATTCTCTGCCACAGGAAGCAGTTGAGGCCAGTACATTGGCTATATTTAAGAGGGAGTTAGATATGGCCCTTGTGGCTACGGGGATCAGGGGGTATGGAGGGAAGGCTGGGGCGGTGTTCTGAGTTGGATGATCAGCCATGATCATAATAAACGGCGGTGCAGGCTCGCAGGGCTGAATGGTCTACTCCTGCACCTATTTTCTATGTTTCTATGTTTCTATGTTGGAGAAGTACATGTTGGAAAACCATGTTGGTGAGGCACATGTTGGAGAAAGATGTTGGTGAACTTCATGTTAGTGAATTATGTTGGCGAGCTACATGTTGGTGAACCATGTTGGAGAACTACATGTTGGAAAACCATTTTGGTGAGATTCTTGTTGGAGAACCATGTTGGTGAACTTCATGTTGGAAAACCATGTTGTTGAACTACACGCTGGTTAATCATGTTTTGAGATACATGTTGGAGAACTACATGTTGGAAAACCATGTTGGTGAGATACATGTTCGTGAATCATGTTGGAGAACCATGTTGGTGAGATACATGTTGGTGAACTACATGTTAGTGAACTACATGTTGGTGAGCCATGTTGGTGACCCATGTTGGTGAACCATGTTGGTGACCCATGTTGGTGAACCATGTTGGTGACCCATGTTGGTGAACCATGTTGGTGAACTACATGTTGATGAACCATGCTGGTGAGATATATGTTGGAGAACCATGCTGGTGCGCTATGTGTTGGTGAACTACCTGATGGTGAACCATGTTGGTGAGATATATGGTGGTGAACTACATGTTGGAGAACCATATTGGTGAGCTACATGTTGGTGAACTACATGTTGCTGACCACATTGGTGAGCTACATGTCGGTGAACCATGTTGGTGAGCTAAATGTTGTTGAACCATGTTGGTGAGATACATGTGGGAGAACTACACGTTGGAGAACCATGTTGGAGAACTACATGTTGGAGAACTACATGTTGGAGAACCATGTTGGAGAACTGCATGTTGCTGAACCATCGTGGTGAGCTACATGTTGATGAACAATGTTGCTGAGCTACATGTTGGTGAGATACATGTTGGTGAACCATGTTGGTGAACTATATGTTGAAGAACCATGTTGGTGAGCTACATGATAGAGAACCGTGTTTGGAAACTAGATGTTGGTGAATCATGTTGGTGAGCTACATGATGGAGAACTACATGCTGGTGAACCATGTTGATGAACGATATTGGAGAAGTACATGTTGGAAAACCATGTTGGTGAGACTCATGTTGGAGAAAGATGTTGGTGAACTACATGTTAGTGAATCATGTTGGCGAGCTACATGTTGGTGAACCATGTTGGAGAACTACATGTTGGAAAACCATTTTGGTGAGATTCATGTTGGAGAACCATGTTGGTGAACTTCATGTTGGAAAGCCATGTTGTTGAACTACACGTTGATTAATCATGTTGATGAGATACATGTTGGAGAACCACGTTGGAGAGGTACATGTTGGTGAACCATCATGGTGAGCTACATGTTGGTGAACAATGTTGCTGAGCTACATGTTTGTGAGATACATGTTGGAGAACTACATGTTGGAAAACCATTTTGGTGAGATTCATGTTGGAGAACCATGTTGGAGAACTATATGTTGATGAACAATGTTGGTGAACTACATGTTGGTGAACCATGTTGGTGATCTACATATTGGTGAACGATGTTGGTGAACCAGGTCAGTGAGCGACATGTTGGAGAGCCATGTTGGAGAACTACATGCTGCTGAACCATCATGGTGAGCTACATGTTGATGAACAATGTTGCTGAGATACATATTGGTGAACCATGTTGGAGAACTACATGTTGGAAAACCATGTTGGTGAGATACATGTTCGAGAATCATGTTGGTGATCCATGCTCGTGAGCTACATGCTGGTGAACCATGTTGGAGAACTACATGTTGATGAACGCTGTTGGAGAAGTACATGTTGGAAAACCATGTTGGTGAGACTCATGTTGGAGAACCATTTTGGTGAGATTCATGTTGGAGAACCATGTTGGTGAACCATGTTGGAGAACTACATGTTGATGAACGCTGTTGGAGAAGTACATGTTGGAAAACCATGTTGGTGAGACTCATGTTGGAGAAAGATGTTGGTGAACTACATGTTAGTGAATCACGTTGGCGAGCTACATGTTGGTGAACCATGTTGGAGAAGTACATGTTGGAAAACCATTTTGGTGAGATTCATGTTGGAGAACCATGTTGGAGAACTATATGTTGATGAACAATGTTGGTGAACTACATGTTGGTGAACCATGTTGGTGAACTACATGGTGATGAGATAAATGTTGGTGAACCATGTTGGTGAACTATATGTTGATGAACAATGTTGGTGATCTACGTATTGGTGAACGATGTTGGAGAACCATGTTGGAGAACTGCATGTTGCTGAACCATCGTGGTGAGCTACATGTTGATGAACAATGTTGGTGAGCTACATGTTGGTGAGATACATGTTGGAGAACCATGTTGGTGAGTTACATGTTGGTGAGATACATGTTGGTGAACCATGTTGGTGAACTGTATGTTGGTGAATCATGTTGGTGAACTACATGTTGGTGAATGATGTTGGAAAACCATGTTGGTGAGCTACATATGGAGAACCATGTTTGGAAACTAGATGTTGGTGAACCATGTTGGTGAGCAACATGTTGGTGAACCATGTTGGAGAACTACATGTTGGAAAGCCATTTTTGTGAGACTCATGTTGGAGAACCATTTTGGTGAGATTCATGTTGGAGAACCATGTTGGAGAACCATGTTGGAGAACTACATGTTGATGAACGATGTTGGAGAAGTACATGTTGGAAAACCATGTTGGTGAGACTCATGTTGGAGAAAGATGTTGGTGAACTACATGTTAGTGAATCATGTTGGCGAGCTACATGTTGGTGAACCATGTTGGAGAACTATATGCTGGAAAACCATTTTGGTGAGATTCATGTTGGAGAACCATGTTGGAAAACCATGTTGTTGAACTACACGCTGGTTAATCATGTTGTTGAGATACATGTTGGAGAACTACATGTTGGTGAACCATCGTGGTGAGCTACATGTTGGTGAACAATATTGCTGAGCTACGTGTTGGTGAGATGCATGTTGGAGAACCATGTTGGTGAAGTATAAGTTGGAGAACCATGTTGAAGAGCGAATATGTTGGAAAACCATGTTTTTGAGCTACATGTTGGTGAGATTCATGTTGGTGAACTACATGCTGGTGAATGATATTGGTGAACCATATGTTTGAGAACCGTATTGGAAAACTACATGTTGATGAACGATGTTGGAGAAGTACATGTGGGAAAACGATGTTGGTGAGATACATGTTGGAGAGCCATGTTGGTGAATTACATGTGGTTGTACCATGTTGGTGAGCTACATGTTGGAGAACCATGTTGGTGAGCTACATGTTGTTGAACCATGTTGGTGAAGTAGATATTTTGCTGTAATATGTTGGTGAACTACATGTTGGAGAACCATGTTGGTGAGATACATATTTTGGAGCACTACATGTTGGAGAAACATGCTGGTGAACTATATGTTGGTGAACCCTGTTGGTGAACCATGTTGGAGAACAATATGTTGAAAAACCATGTTGGTGAGATACATGTTGGACAACCATGCTGGTGAGATACATGTTGGAGAACCATGCTGGTGCACTATGTGTTGATGAACTACCTGATGGTGAACCATGTTGGTGAGCTACATGTTGGTGAACTACATGTTGCTGACCATGTTGGTGAGCTACATGTCGGTGAACCATGTTGGTAAGCTAGATGTGGGTGAACCACGTTGGTGAGCTAAATGTTGGAGAACTGCCCATTGGAGAACCATGTTTTAGAACTACATGTTGGAGAACTACATGTTGGTGAGCCATGTTGGTGAACTACATGTTGGGGAACCATGTTGGTGAGCTACATGCCGGTGAGCTACATTTTGGTGAACTATGTTGGAGAACTAGAACTACATGTTGGTGAACCATCGTGGTGAGCTACATGTTGGTGAACAATGTTGCTGAGCTACATGTTGGTGAGATACAAGTTGGAGAACCATGTTGAAGAGCGAATATGTTGGAAAACCATGTTTTTGAGCTACATGTTGGTGAGATTCATGTTGGTGAACTACATGCTGGTGAATGATATTGGTGAACCATATGTTTGAGAACCGTGTTGGAGAAATACATGTTGGTGAACGATGTTGGAGAAGTACATGTTGGAAAACCATGTTGGTGAGACACATGTTGGAGAACGATGTTGGTGAACTACATGTTAGTGAACCACGTTGGCGAGCTACATGTTGCTGAACCATGTTGGTGAGCTATATGTTGGTGAACCATGTTCTTGAGCTACATGTTGGTGAGCTACATTTTGGTGAACTATGTTGGCGAACTAGATGTTGGTGAACTACATGTCGGAGAACAAAGTTGGAAAACTACATGTTGGTGAACCATGTTGGAAAACCATGTTGGTAAACCATGTTGGTGAGATACATGTTGGAGAACCATGTTGGAGAACGGCATGTTGGAAAACCATGCTGGTGAGCTACATGTTGGAGAACCATGCTGGTAGGAGACATGTTGGAGAAACATGTTGGCGAGCTTCATGTTGATGAGCTACATGTTGGTGAGATAAATGTTGGTGAACTACATGTTGGTGAACCATGTTGGTGATCTACATGTTGGTGAACCATCGTGGTGAGCTACATGTTGGTGAACAATGTTGCTGAGCTACATGTTGGTGAGATACAAGTTGGAGAACCATGTTGAAGAGCGAATATGTTGGAAAACCATGTTTTTGAGCTACATGTTGGTGAGATTCATGTTGGTGAACTACATGCTGGTGAATGATATTGGTGAACCATATGTTTGAGAACCGTGTTGGAGAAATACATGTTGGTGAACGATGTTGGAGAAGTACATGTTGGAAAACCATGTTGGTGAGACTCATGTTGGAGAACCATTTTGGTGAGATTCATGTTGGAGAACCATGTTGGAGAACCATGTTGGAGAACTACATGTTGATGAACGATGTTGGAGAAGTACATGTTGGAAAACCATGTTGGTGAGACACATGTTGGAGAACGATGTTGGTGAACTACATGTTAGTGAACCACGTTGGCGAGCTACATGTTGCTGAACCATGTTGGTGAACCATGTTGGTGAGCTATATGTTGGTGAACCATGTTCTTGAGCTACATGTTGGTGAGCTACATTTTGGTGAACTATGTTGGCGAACTAGATGTTGGTGAACTACATGTCGGAGAACAAAGTTGGAAAACTACATGTTGGTGAATCATGTTGGAGAAGTACATGTGGGAAAACGATGTTGGTGAGATACATGTTGGTGAATTACATGTGGTTGTACCATGTTGGTGAGCTACATGCTGGAGAACCATGTTGGTGAGCTACATGTTGGAGAACCATGTTGGTGAGCTACATGTTGGTGAACCATGTTGGAGAATGGCATGTTTGCGAACCATGTTTGAGAACTACATGGTGGAAAAACATGTTGGTGAGATACATGTTTGAGAACCATGTTAGAGAACCATGTTGGTAAATTACATGTTGGAGAACCATGTTGGTGAACTATCTGTTGGTGAACCATGTTGGTGAGATACATGTTAATGAACTACCTGCTGGTGAACCATTCTTGTGAGATACATGTTGGTGAACTACATGTTGGAGACCATGTTGGTGAGTTACATGCTGGTGAACTACATGTTGGAGACCATGTTGTTGAGCTACATTTTGGTGAAACATGATGGTGAACTAAATGTTGGTGAACTAGTTGGTGAGCTACATGTTGGAGTACCATCTATGTGAACTACATGTTGGTGTACCATGTTGGAGAACTACATGTTGGTGAACCATGTTGGAGAACTACATGTTGGTGAACCATGTTTGTGAACTACATGGTAGAAAACCATGTTGGTGAAATACATGTTGGAGAACCATGTTAGAGAACCATGTTGATGAATTATATGTTGGTGAACCATATTGGTGAACTACATGTTGGTGCACTACATGTTGGCGATCCATGTTGGTGAATAATGTTGGTGAAGTACATGTTGGAGAACCATGTTGGTGAACTACCTGTTGGTGAATCATTTTGGTGATATACATGTTTGTGAACTACACATTGGTGAACTACATGTTGGTTTACTACATGCTGGCTTATCACATGTTGGTGAGCTACATGTTGGTGAACTATGTTAGTGAACTACATATTGGTGAACCTTGTTGGTGAGCTACATGTTAGTGAACCATGCTGGTGAGATACATGTTAGTGAACCATGCTGGTGAGATACATGTTGGTGAACTACATGTTGGTGAACCATGTTGGTGAACTACATGTTGGAGAATCATGTTGGTGAGCAACATGTTGGAGTACCATGTTGGTGAACTACCTGTTGGTGAATCCTTTTGGTGAGATAAATGTTGGTGAACTACATGTTGGAGAACCATGTTGGTGAGATAAATGCTGGTGAACTACATGTTGGAGACCATGTTGGTGAGCTCCATTTAGGTGAACCATGATGGTGAGCTAAATGTTGGTTAACCATGTTGGTGAGCTACATGTTGGAGTACCATCTTGGTGGACTACATGTTTGTGTACCATGTTTGAGAACTACGTGGTGGAAAACCATGTTGGTGAAATACATGTCGGAGAACCATGTTAGAGAACCATGTTGGTGAATTATATGTTGGGAAAACATGTTGGTGAACTACATGTTGGCGAACCATGTTGGTGAAGTACATGTCGGAGAACCATGTTGCTGAACCATGTTTGTTTATCACATGTTGGTGAGCTACATGTTGGTGAACCGTGTCGGTGAACTACATATTTGTGAACCATGTTGGTGAGATACATGTTGCTGAACTACATGTTGCTGAACCATGTTGGTCAGATACATGTTGGAGAACTATAAGTTGGAGAACCATGTTGGTAAGTTACATGCTGGTGAACTACATGTTGGAGACCATGTTGGTGAGCTACATTTTGGTGAACCATGATGGTGAGCTAAATGCTGGTGAACCATGTTGGTGAGCTACATGTTGGAGACCATCTTGGTGAACTACATGTTGGTGTACCATGTTGGAGAACTAAATGTTGGTGAACCATGTTTGCGAAAGACATGGTTGAAAACCATTTTGGAAATACATGTTGGAGAAACATGTTAGAGAACGATGCTGCTGAACTGAATGTTGGTGAACCATTTTGGTGAACTATATGATGCAGAAACTTGTTGGTGAGCTAAATATTGGGGAACCATGTTGGTGAGCTACATGTTGATGAACTATGTTAGTGAGATACATGTTGGTGAACTACCTGCTGGTGAAGCATGCTTGTGAGATACATGTTGGTGATCTACATGTTGGAGAACCATGTTGGTGAGCTACATGCTGGTGAACCATGATGGTGAGCTAAATGTTGGTGAACCGTGTTGGTGAACTGTCTTGGTGAGATACATGTTGGTGAGCTACATGTTGGAGAACCCTGTTGGTGAGCTAAATGTTGATGAACTATGTTGGTGAGATACATATTGGTGAACTACATGTTGGAGAACCATGTTGGTGAGATACATACTGGTGAACTGCATGTTGGAGAACATGTTGGTGAGCTACATTCTGGTGAACCATGTTGGTGAGCTAAATGTTTGTGAACCATCTTGGTGAACTACATGTTGGTGTACCATGTTGGAGAACTACAAGTTGGTGAACCATGTTTCAGAACTACATAGTGGAAAACCATGTTGGTTAAATACATATTGGAGAACCATGTTAGAGAATCATCCTGGTGAATTACATGTTGAAGAGCCATGTTGGTGAACTACCTTTTGGTGAACCATGTTGGTGAACCATGTTGGTGAACTACATGTTGGAGAACCATGTTGGTGAAACATGTTGGTGAACTACCTGTGGTGAACCATGTTGGTGAACTACATGTTGGAGAATCATGTTGGTGAGCAACATGTTGGAGAACCATATTGGTTAAATACATGTTGGAGAACCATGTTAGAGAATCATCCTGGTGAATTACATGTTGAAGAGCCATGTTGGTGAACTACCTTTTGGTGAACCATGTTGGTGAAACATGTTGGTGAACTACATGTTGGGGAACCATGTTGGTGAAACATGGTGGTGAACTACCTGTGGTGAACCATGTTGGTGAGATACATGTGGGTGAACTACCTGCTGGTGAACCATGTTTGTGAGATATATGTTGGTGAACTACATGTTGGAGACCATGTTGGTGAGCTACATTTTGGTGAACCATGTTGGTGAGCTAAATTTTGGTCAACATGTTGGTGAGCTACATGTTGGAATAGCATCTTGGTGAACTACATGTTGGTGAACCATGTTTGAGAACTACATGGTGGAAAAACATGTTGATGAAATACATGTTGGAGAACCATGTTAGAGAACGATGTTGGTGAATTAAATGTTGGAGAACCATGTTGGTGAACTATATGTTCGAGAATCATGTTGGTGAGCAAGATGTTGGAGAACCATGTTGGTGAACTACCTGTTGGTGAATCATTTTGGTGAGATACATGTTGGTGAACTACCTGCTAGTGAACCATGCTTGTGAGATAAAAGTTGGTGAACTACATGTTGGAGAACCGTGTTGGTGATTTAAATGCTGGTGAACTACATGTTGGAGACCATGTTGGTGAGCTACATGTTTGTGTACCATGTTGGAGAACTACATGTTGGAGAAGCATGTTGGTGAGTTACATGTTGGTGAACTACATGTCGGTGTCTATGTTGGTGAGCTAGATGTTGGTGAACCATGTTGGTGAGCTAGATGTTGGTGAACCATGTTGGTGAACTACATGTCGGAGTACCATGTTACTGAAATACATGTTGGAGAACCAGGTTTGAGAACTATGTTGTTGAACTACATGTTGGAGAACCGTGTTGGTGAACTACATGTTGGTGAATCATTTTGCTGAACTACATGCTGGAGAACCATGTTGGTGAACCATATTAGTGAGCTACCTGTTGGCGAACCATGCTGTTGAGCTACATGTTGGTTAACTACATGTTGCTGAACCATGTTGGTCAGATAAATGTTGGAGAACTATAAGTTGGAGAACAATGTTGGTGAACTAAATATTGGAGAACTACATGCTGCTGAACCATGTTGGTGAACTACATGTTGGAGAATCTTATCGGTGAGCAACATGTTGGAGAACCATATTTGTGAGATACATGTTGGTGAACAACCTGCTGGTGAACCATGTTTGTGAGATACATGTTGGTGAACTACATGTTGGAGAACCATGTTGGTGAGTTACATGCTGGTGAACTACATGTTGGAAAGCATGTTGGTGAGCTACATTTTGGTGAACCATGTTGGTGAGCTAAATGTTGGTTAAACATTTTGGTGAGCTACATGTTGGAATACCATCTTGGTGAACTACATGTTGG
The DNA here is from genome assembly GCF_030028105.1 of Mobula birostris. Taxonomy (NCBI): domain Eukaryota; kingdom Metazoa; phylum Chordata; class Chondrichthyes; order Myliobatiformes; family Myliobatidae; genus Mobula; species Mobula birostris. The sequence continues at coordinate 69,349,911 of NC_092386.1, forward strand.
TGTACCATATTGGAGAATGGCATGTTTGCGAACCATGTTTGAGAACTACATGGTGGAAAAACATGTTGGTGAAATACATGTTTGAGAACCATGTTAGAGAACCACATTGGTAAATTACATGTTGGAGAGCCATGTTGGTGAACTACCTGTTGGTGAACCATTTTGGTGAGATACATGTTAATGAACTACCTGCTGGTGAACCATGTTTGTGAGATACATGTTGGTGAACTACATGTTGGAGAACCATGTTGGTGAGTTACATGCTGGTGAACTACATGTTGGAAAGCATGTTGGTGAGCTACATTTTGGTGAACCATGTTGGTGAGCTAAATGTTGGTTAAACATTTTGGTGAGCTACATGTTGGAATACCATCTTGGTGAACTACATGTTGGTGTACCATATTGGAGAATGGCATGTTTGCGAACCATGTTTGAGAACTACATGGTGGAAAAACATGTTGGTGAAATACATGTTAGAGAACCACGTTGGTAAATTACATGTTGGAGAACCATGTTGGTGAACTACCTGTTGGTGAACCATTTTGGTGAGATACATGTTAATGAACTACCTGCTGGTGAACCATGCTTGTGAGATGCATGTTGGTGAACTACATGTTGGAGACCATGTTGTTGAGCTACATTTTGGTGAAACATGATGGTGAGCTAAATGTTGGTGAACTAGTTGGTGAGCTACATGTTGGAGTAACATCTATGTGAACTACATGTTGGTGTACCGTGTTGGAGAACTACATGTTGGTGAACCATGTTTGAGAACTACATGGTAGAAAACCATGTTGGTGAAATACATGTTGGAGGACCATGTTCGAGAACCATGTTGGTGAATTATATGTTGGTGAACCATATTGGTGAACTACATGTTGGTGCACTACATGTTGGCGATCCATGTTGGTGAATAATGTTGGTGAAGTACATGTTGGAGAACCATGATGGTGAACTACCTGTTGGTGAATCATTTTGGTGATATACATGTTGGTGAACTACACATTGGTGAACTACATGTTGGTTTACTACATGCTGGCTTATCACATGTTGGTGAGCTACATGTTGGTGAACTATGTTGGTGAACTACATATTGGTGAACCATGTTGGTGAGCTACATGTTAGTGAACCATGCTGGTGAGATACATGTTGGTGAACTACATATTGGGAAACCATGTTGGTGAACTACATGTTGGAGAATCATGTTGGTGAGCAACATGTTGGAGTACCATGTTGGTGAACTACCTGTTGGTGAATCCTTTTGTGAGATACATGCTGGTGAACTACCTGCTGGTGAACCATTCTTGTGAGATAAATGTTGGTGAACTACATGTTGGAGAAACATGTTGGTGAGATAAATGCTGGTGAACTACATGTTGGAGACCATGTTGGTGAGCTCCATTTAGGTGAACCATGATGGTGAGCTAAATGTTGGTGAACCATGTTGGTGAGCTACATGTTGGAGTACCATCTTGGTGGACTCCATGTTTGAGAACTACGTGGTGGAAAACCATGTTGGTGAAATACATGTTTGAGAAACATGTTAGAGAACCACGTTGGTGAATTACATGTTGGAGAACCATGCTGGTGAACTACATATTGATGAACGATGCTGGTGAACTGCATGTTGATGAACCATTTTGGTGAGATACATGTTAATGAACTACCTGTTGGTGAACCAGGCTTGTGAGATACATGTTGGTGAACTACATGTTGGAGAATCATCTTGGTGAACTACATGTTGGTGAACTACATGTTGGTGTACCATGTTGGAGAACTAAATGTTGGTGAACCATGTTTGAGAAAGACATGGTGGAAAACCATGTTGGTGAAATACATGTTGGAGAATCATGTTAGAGAATCATGTTGTTGAATAACATGTTGGAGAACCATGTCAGAGAACCGTGTTGCTGAACTAAATATTGGGGAACCATGTTGGTGAACTACATGTTGGTCAGCTACATGTTGGTGTACCATGTTGGTGAGCTACAAGTTGGTGAACCGTGTTGGTGAACTACATGTTGGTGAACTACATGTTGGTGAACTACATGTTGGTGAGCTACAAGTTGGAGAATCATGTTGGTGAACTACATGTTGCAGAACCATGTTGGTGAGCTAAATATTGGGGAACCATGTTGGTGAACTACATGTTGGTCAGCTACATGTTGGTGTACCATGTTGGTGAGCTACAAGTTGGTGAACCATGTTGGCGAGTTACATACTGGTGAACTGCATATTGGAGAACATGTTGGTGAGCTACATTTTGGTGAACCATGCTGGTGAGATACATGCTAGTGAACTACATATTGTGGATTCATGTTGTTGAACTACGTGTTGGTGAACCATGTTGGTGAACTATATTTTGGAGAATCATGTTGGTGAGCAACATGTTGGAGAACCATGATGGTGAACTACCTGTTGGTGAACCATTTTGGCGAGATACATGTTGGTGAACTACCTGCTGGTGAACCATTCTTGTGAGATATATGTTGGTGAACTACATGTTGGATACCATCTTGGTGAACTACATGTTGGTGTACCATGTTGGATAACTAAATGTTGGTGAACCATGTTTGAGAAAGACATGGTGGAAAACCATGTTGGTGAAATACATATTGGAGAACCATGTTAGAGAACCATGTTGCTGAACTAAATGTTGGAGAACCACGTTGGTGAACTACATGTTGCAGAAACATGTTGGTTAGCTAAATATTGGGGAACCATGTTGGCGAGCTACATGTTGGTCAGCTACATGTTGGTGTACCATTTTGGTGAGCTACATGTTGGAGAACCATGTTGGTGAGCTGCAAGTTGGTGAACCATGTTGGTGAGCTAAATGTTGATGAACTATGTTGGTGAGATACATGTTGGTCAACTACATGTTGCAGAACCATGTTGGTGAGTTACATACTAGTGAACTGCATATTGGAGAACATGTTGGTGAGCTACATTTTTCTGAACCATGTTGGTGAGCTAAATCTTGGTTAACCATGTTGGTGAGCTATATGTTGGAATACCATCTTGGTGAACTACATATTGGTGTACCATATTGGAGATTGGCATGTTTGTGAACCATGTTTGAGAACTACATGGTGGAAAACCATGTTGGTGAAATACATGTTTGAGAACCATGTTAGAGAACCACGTTGGTGAATTACATGTTGGAGAACCATGTTTGTGAATTACATGTTGGAGAACCATGATGGTGAATTACATGTTGGAGAACCATGTTGGTGAGCTAAATATTGGGGAACCATGTTGGTGAACTACATGTTGGAGAATCATGTTGGTGAGCAACATGTTGGAGAACCATGTTGGTGAGCAACATGTTGGAGAACCATGTTGGAGAACTACCTGTTGGTGAACCATTTTGGTGAGATACATGTTGCTGAACTATCTGCTGGTGAACCATGCTTGTGAGATACATGTTGGTGAACTACATGTTGGTGAGTTAAATGCTGGTGAACTACATGTTGCAGACCATGTTGGTGAGCTACATTTTGGTGCACTACATGTTGGCGATCCATGTTGGTGAACATTGTTGGTGAAGTACATGTTTGTGTACTACAAGTTGCAATCCATTTTGGTGAAGTACACGTTAGAGAACCATGTTGCTGAACCATGTTGGTTTATCACATGTTGGTGAGATACATATTGCTGAACTATGTTGGTGAAGGACATATTGGTGAACCATGTTGGTGAGCTACACTTTGCTTTACTACGTATTTGTGAACCATGTTCGTGAACTACATGTTGGTGAACCACATGTTGGTGAACCATTTTGGTGAACTAGATGTTGCAGAACCATTTTGGTGAGCTAAATATTGGGGAACCATGTTGGTGAACTACATGTTGGTCAGCTACATGTTGGTGTACCATGTTGGTGAGCTACATGTTGGTGAACCATGTTGGTCAACTACATGTTGCAGAACCATGTTGGTGAGCTAAATATTGGTGTACCATATTGGTGATCTACAAGTTGGTGAACCATGTTGGTCAACTACATGTTGCAGAACCATGTTGGTGAGCTAAATGTTGATGACCTATGTTGGTGAGATACATGTTGGTGAACTACATGTTGGTGAACCATGTTGGTGAACTACATGTTGGTGAACCATGTTGGTGAACTACATGTTGGTGAACCATGTTGGTGAACTACATGTTGGAGAACCATGTTGGTGAGCTACATGTTGGTGAACCATGATGGTGAGCTAAATGTTGGTGAACCGTGTTGGTGAACTACATGTTGGTGAAGTACATGTTGGAGAACGATGTTGGTGAACCATGTTGGTTTATCACATGTTGGTGAGCTACATGTTGCTGAACTATGTTGCTGAACTACATATTGGAGAACCATGTTGGTGAACCATTTTGGTGAGATACATGTTGGTGAACTACCTGCTGGTGAACCATTCTTGTGAGATACATGTTGGCGAACTGCATGTTAGAGACCATGTTGGTGAGCTACATTTTAGTTAACCATGTTTGTGAGCTACATGTTGGAGACCATCTTGGTGAACTACATGTTGGAGAACCATGTTGGAGAACTAAATGTTGGTGAACCATGTTTGAGAAAGACATGGTGGAAATCCATGTTGGTGAAATACATGTTGGAGAATCATGTTAGAGAATCATGTTGTTGAATAACATGTTGGAGAACCATGTTAGAGAACCATGTTGCTGAACTAAATGTTGGAGAACCATGTTGGTGAACTACATGTTGCAGAACCATGTTGGTGAGCTAAATATTGGTGAACCATGTTGGTGAACTACATGTTGGTCAGCTACATGTTGGTGAACCATGTTGGTGAGCTACAGGTTGGTGAACCATGTTGGCGAGCTACATGTTGGTCAGCTACATGTTGGTATATCATGTTGGTGAGCTACATGTTGGTGGACCATGTTGGTGAACTACATGTTGGTCAGCTACATGTTGGTGTACCATGTTGGTGAGCTACATGTTGGTGGACCATGTTGGTGAGCTACATGTTGGTGAACCATGTTGGTAAACTACATGTTGGTCAGCTACATCTTGGTGTACCGTGTTGGTGAGCTACAAGCTGGTGAACCATGTTGGTCAACTACATGTTGCAGAAACATGTTGGTGAGCTAAATATTGGGGAACCATGTTGGTCAACTACATGTTGCAGAAACATGTTGGTGAGCTAAATATTGGGGAACCATGTTGGTGAACTACATGTTGGTGAACTGCATATTGGAGAACATGTTGGTGAGCTACATTTTTCTGAACCATGTTGGTGAACTACATGTTGGTGAACCATGTTGGTGAACTACATTTTGGAGAATCATGTTGGTGAGCAACATGTTGGAGAACCATGTTGGAGAACTACCTGTTGGTGAACCATTTTGGTGAGATACATGTTGGTGAACTACCTGCTGGTGAACCATTCTTGTGAGATACATGTTGGTGAACTACATGTTGGAGACCATGTTGGTGAGCTACATTTTGGTGAACCATGATGGTGAACTAAATGCTGGTGAACCATGTTGGTGAGCTACATGTTGGAGACCATCTTGGTGAACTACATGTTGGTGTACCATGTTGGAGAACTAAATGTTGGTGAACCATGTTTGAGAATGATGCTGCTGAACTGAATGTTGGTGAACCATTTTAGTGAACTATATGATGCAGAAACTTGTTGGTGAGCTAAATATTGGGGAACCATGTTGGTGAGCTACATGTTGATGAACTATGTTAGTGAGTTACATGTTGGTGAACTACCTGCTGGTGAAGCATGCTTGTGAGATACATGTTAGTGATCTACATGTTGGAGAACCATGTTGGTGAACTACATGTTGGTGAACCATGTTGGTGAAGTACATGTTGGAGAACCATGTTGCTGAACCATGTTGGTTTATCACATGTTGGTGAGCTACATGTTGGTGAACTATGTTTGTGAGATACATGTTGGTGAACTACATGTTGGAGAACCATGTTGGTGAGTTACATACTTGTGAACTGCATGTTGGAGAACATGTTGGTGAACTACATGTTGGTGAACCATGCTGGTGAGATACATGTTGGAGAATCAAGTTGGTGAGCAACATGTTGGAGAACCATGTTGGTGAACTACCTGTTGGTGAACCATTTTGGTGAGATACATGTTGGAGAACTACCTGTTGGTGAACCATTTTGGTGAGATACATGTTGGTGAACTACCTGCTGGTGAACCGTTCTTGTGAGATACATGTTGGTGAACTACATGTTGGAGACCATGTTGGTGAGCTACATTTTGGTGAACCATGATGGTGAGCTAAATGCTGGTGAACCATGTTGGTGAGCTACATGTTGGAGACCATCTTGGTGAACTACATGTTGGTGTACCATGTTGGAGAACTAAATGTTGGTGAACCATGTTTGAGAAAGACATGGTGGAAAACCATGTTGTTGAATTACAAGTTGGAGAAACATGTTAGAGAATGATGCTGCTGAACTGAATGTTGGTGAACCATTTTAGTGAACTATATGATGCAGAAACTTGTTGGTGAGCTAAATATTGGGGAACCATGTTGGTGAGCTACATGTTGATGAACTATGTTAGTGAGTTACATGTTGGTGAACTACCTGCTGGTGAAGCATGCTTGTGAGATACATGTTAGTGATCTACATGTTGGAGAACCATGTTGGTGAACTACATGTTGGTGAACCATGTTGGTGAAGTACATGTTGGAGAACCATGTTGCTGAACCATGTTGGTTTATCACATGTTGGTGAGCTACATGTTGGTGAACTATGTTTGTGAGATACATGTTGGTGAACTATATGTTGGAGAACCATGTTGGTGTGTTACATACTTGTGAACTGCATGTTGGAGAACATGTTGGTGAACTACATGTTGGTGAACCATGCTGGTGAGATACATGTTGGAGAATCAAGTTGGTGAGCAACATGTTGGAGAACCATGTTGGTGAACTACCTGTTGGTGAACCATTTTGGTGAGATATATGTTGGAGAACTACCTGTTGGTGAACCATTTTGGTGAGATACATGTTGGTGAACTACCTGCTGGTGAACCATTCTTGTGAGATACATGTTGGTGAACTACATGTTGGAGACCATGTTGGTGAGCTACATTTTGGTGAACCATGATGGTGAGCTAAATGCTGGTGAACCATGTTGGTGAGCTACATGTTGGAGACCATCTTGGTGAACTACATGTTGGTGTACCATGTTGGAGAACTAAATGTTGGTGAACCATGTTTGAGAAAGACATGGTGGAAAACCATGTTGGTGAAATACATGTTGGAGAATCATGTTAGAGAATCATGTTGTTGAATAACATGTTGGAGAACCATGTTAGAGAACCATGTTGCTGAACTAAATGTTGGAGAACCATGTTGGTACACTACATGTTGCAGAACCATGTTGGTGAGCTAAATATTGGGGAACAATGTTGGTGAACTACATGTTGGTCAGCTACATGTTGGTGTACCATGTTGGTGAGCTACATGTTGGTGAACCATGTTGGTGAACTACATGTTGGTCAGCTACATGTTGGTGTACCATGTTGGTGAGCTACATGTTGGTGGACCATGTTGGTGAGCTACATGTTGGTGAACCATGTTGGTAAACTACATGTTGGTCAGCTACATCTTGGTGTACCGTGTTGGTGAGCTACAAGCTGGTGAACCATGTTGGTCAACTACATGTTGCAGAAACATGTTGGTGAGCTAAATATTGGGGAACCATGTTGGTCAACTACATGTTGCAGAAACATGTTGGTGAGCTAAATATTGGGGAACCATGTTGGTGAACTACATGTTGGTGAAATGCATATTGGAGAACATGTTGGTGAGCTACATTTTTCTGAACCATGTTGGTGAACTACATGTTGGTGAACTACATGTTGGTGAACCATGTTGGTGAACTACATTTTGGAGAATCATGTTGGTGAGCAACATGTTGGAGAACCATGTTGGAGCACTACCTGTTGGTGAACCATTTTGGTGAGATACATGTTGGTGAACTACCTGCTGGTGAACCATGCTTGTGAGATACATGTTGGTGAACTACATATTGGAGAACATGTTGGTGAGCAACATGTTGGAGAACCATGTTGGTGAACTACCTGTTGGTGAACCATTCTTGTGAGATACACGTTGGTGAACTACATGTTGGAGACCATGTTGGTGAGCTACATTTTGGTGAACCATGATGGTGAGCTAAATGCTGGTGAACCATGTTGGTGAGCTACATGTTGGAGACTATCTTGGTCAACTACATGTTGGTGTACCATGTTGGAGAACTAAATGTTGGTGAACCATGTTTGAGAAAGACATGGTGGAAAACCATGTTGGTGAAATACATGTTGGAGAATCATGTTAGAGAATCATGTTGTTGAATAACATGTTGGAGAACCATGTTAGAGAACCATGTTGCTGAACTAAATGTTGGAGAACCATGTTGGTGAACTACATGTTGGTGAACCATGTTGGTGAGTTACATACTGGTGAACTGCATATTGGAGAACATGTTGGTGAGCAACATGTTGGAGAACTATGTTGGTGAACTACCTGTTGGTGAACCATTTTGGTGAGATACATGTTGGTGAACTACGTGCTGGTGAACCATTCTTCTGAGATACATGTTGGTGAGATACATGTTGGTGAACTACATGTTGGAGAACCATGTTGTTGAGCTAAATATTGGGGAACCATGTTGGTGAACTACATGTTGGTCAGGTACATGTTGGTGTACCGTGTTGGTGAGTTACAAGTTGGTGAACCATGTTGGTCAACTACATGTTGGTGAACCTTGTTGGTGAACTACATTTTGGAGAATCATGTTGGTGAGCAACATGTTGGAGAACCATGTTGGTGAACTACCTGTTGGTGAACCATTTTGGTGAGATACATGTTGGTGAACTGCCTGCTGGTGAACCATTCTTGTGAGATACACGTTGGTGAACTACATGTTGGAGACCATGTTGGTGAGCTACATTTTGGTGAACCATGATGGTGAGCTAAATGCTGGTGAACCATGTTGGTGAGCTACATGTTGGAGACTATCTTGGTGAACTACATGTTGGTGTACCATGTTGGAGAACTAAATGTTGGTGAACCATGTTTGAGAAAGACATGGTGGAAAACCATGTTGTTGAATTACAAGTTGGAGAAACATGTTAGAGAATGATGCTGCTGAACTGAATGTTGGTGAACCATTTTAGTGAACTATATGATGCAGAAACTTGTTGGTGAGCTAAATATTGGGGAACCATGTTGGTGAGCTACATGTTGATGAACTATGTTAGTGAGATACATGTTGGTGAACTACCTGCTGGTGAAGCATGCTTGTGAGATACATGTTGGTGAACTACATGTTGGAGACCATGTTGGTGAGCTACATTTTGGTGAACCATGATGGTGAGCTAAATGTTGGTGAACCATGTTGGTGAGCTACATGTTGGAGACCATCTTGGTGAACTACATGTTGGTGAACCATGTTGGTGATCTACATGTTGGAGAACCATGTTGGTGAACTACATGTTGGTGAACCATGTTGGTGAAGTACCTGTTGGTGAACCATTTTGGTGAGATACATGTTGGTGAACTACGTGCTGGTGAACCATTCTTCTGAGATACATGTTGGTGAGATACATGTTGGTGAACTACATGTTGGAGAACCATGTTGGTGAAGTACCTGTTGGTGAACCATTTTGGTGAGATACATGTTGGTGAACTACGTGCTGGTGAACCATTCTTCTGAGATACATGTTGGTGAAATACATGTTGGAGAATCATGTTAGAGAATCATGTTGTTGAATAACATGTTGGAGAACCATGTTAGAGAACCATGTTGCTGAACTAAATGTTGGAGAACCATGTTGGTGAACTACATGTTGGTGAACCATGTTGGTGAGTTACATACTGGTGAACTGCATATTGGAGAACATGTTGGTGAGCAACATGTTGGAGAACTATGTTGGTGAACTACCTGTTGGTGAACCATTTTGGTGAGATACATGTTGGTGAACTACGTGCTGGTGAACCATTCTTCTGAGATACATGTTGGTGAGATACATGTTGGTGAACTACATGTTGGAGAACCATGTTGTTGAGCTAAATATTGGGGAACCATGTTGGTGAACTACATGTTGGTCAGGTACATGTTGGTGTACCGTGTTGGTGAGTTACAAGTTGGTGAACCATGTTGGTCAACTACATGTTGGTGAACCTTGTTGGTGAACTACATTTTGGAGAATCATGTTGGTGAGCAACATGTTGGAGAACCATGTTGGTGAACTACCTGTTGGTGAACCATTTTGGTGAGATACATGTTGGTGAACTACCTGCTGGTGAACCATTCTTGTGAGATACACGTTGGTGAACTACATGTTGGAGACCATGTTGGTGAGCTACATTTTGGTGAACCATGATGGTGAGCTAAATGCTGGTGAACCATGTTGGTGAGCTACATGTTGGAGACTATCTTGGTGAACTACATGTTGGTGTACCATGTTGGAGAACTAAATGTTGGTGAACCATGTTTGTGAAAGACATGGTGGAAAACCATGTTGTTGAATTACAAGTTGGAGAAACATGTTAGAGAACGATGCTGCTGAACTGAATGTTGGTGAACCATTTTAGTGAACTATATGATGCAGAAACTTGTTGGTGAGCTAAATATTGGGGAACCATGTTGGTGAGCTACATGTTGATGAACTATGTTAGTGAGATACATGTTGGTGAACTACCTGCTGGTGAAGCATGCTTGTGAGATACATGTTGGTGAACTACATGTTGGAGACCATGTTGGTGAGCTACATTTTGGTGAACCATGATGGTGAGCTAAATGTTGGTGAACCATGTTGGTGAGCTACATGTTGGAGACCATCTTGGTGAACTACATGTTGGTGAACCATGTTGGTGATCTACATGTTGGAGAACCATGTTGGTGAACTACATGTTGGTGAACCATGTTGGTGAAGTACATGTTGGAGAACCATGTTGCTGAACCATGTTGATTTATCACATGTTGGTGAGCTACATGTTGGTGAACTATGTTTGTGAGATACATGTTGATGAACTACATGTTGGAGAACCATGTTGGTGAGTTACATACTGGTGAACTGCATGTTGGAGAACATGTTGGTGAACTACATGTTCGTGAACCACGCTGGTGAGATACATGTTGGAGAATCATGTTGGTGAGCAACATGTTGGAGAACCATGTTGGAGAACTACCTGTTGGTGAACCATTTTGGTGAGATACATGTTGCTGAACTATCTGCTGGTGAACCATGCTTGTGAGATACATGTTGGTGAACTACATGTTGGTGAGTTAAATGCTGGTGAACTACATGTTGCAGACCATGTTGGTGAGCTACATTTTGGTGAACGATGATGGTGAGCTAAATGTTGGTGAACCATGTTGGTGAACTACATGTTGGTGAGCTACATATTGCTGAACTATGTTGGTGAACTACATATTGGTGAACCATGTTGGTGAGCTACATTTTGCTTTACTACGTATTTGTGAACCATGTTCGTGAACTACATGTTGGTGAACCACATGTTGGTTAGCTACATGTTGGTGTACCATATTGGTGATCTACAAGTTGGTGAACCATGTTGGTCAACTACATGTTGCAGAACCATGTTGGTGAGCTAAATGTTGATGACCTATGTTGGTGAGATACATGTTGGTGAACTAGATGTTGGAGAACCATGTTGGTAAGTTACATACTGGTGAACTGCCTATTGGAGAACATGTTGGTGAGCTACATGTTGGTGAACCATGCTGGTGAGATACATGCTAGTGAACTACATATTGTGGATTCATGTTGTTGAACTACATGTTGGAGAATCATGTTGGTGAACTACATGTTGGAAAATCATGTTGGTTAGCAACATGTTGGAGAACCATGTTGGTGAACTACCTGTTGGAGACCATGTTGGTGAGCTACATTTTGGTGAACCATGATGGTGAGCTAAATGCTGGTGAACCATGTTGGTGAGCTACATGTTGGAGACCATCTTGGTGAACTACATGTTGGTGTACCATGTTGGAGAACTAAATGTTGGTGAACCATGATTGAGAAGGACATGGTGGAAAACCATGTTGGTGAAATACATGTTGGAGAAACATGTTAGAGAACAATGCTGCTGAACTGAATGTTGGTGAACCATGTTGGTGAACCATATGATGCAGAAAGTTGTTGGTGAGCTAAATTTTGGGGAACCATGTTAGTGAGATACATGTTGGTGAACTACCTGCTGGTGAAGCATGCTTGTGAGATACATGTTGGTGATCAACATGTTGGAGAACCATGTTGGTGAACATTGATGGTGAGCTAAATGTTGGTGAACCGTGTTGGTGAACTACATGTTGGTGAACTACATGTTGGTGAACAATGTTGGTGAACCATGTTGGTTTATCACATGTTGGTGAACTACATGTTGGAGAATCATGTTGGTGAACTACCTGTTGGTGAACCATTTTGGTGAGATACATGTTGGTGAATTACCTGCTGGTGAACCATTCTTGTGAGATACATGTTGGCGAACTGCATGTTAGAGACCATGTTGGTGAGCTACATTTTGGTGAACCATGTTTGTGAGCTACATGTTGGAGACCATCTTGGTGAACTACATGTTGGTGTACCATGTTGGAGAACTAAATGTTGGTGAACCATGTTTGAGAAAGACATGGTGGAAAACCATGTTGGTGAAATACATGTTGGAGAATCATGTTAGAGAATCATGTTGTTGAATAACATGTTGGAGAACCATGTTAGAGAACCATGTTGCTGAACTAAATGTTGGAGAACCATGTTGGTGAACTACATGTTGGTCAGCTACATGTTGGTGTACCATGTTGGTGAGCTACAAGTTGGTGAACCATGTTGGTGAACTACATGTTGGTGAACCATGTTGGTGAGCAACATGTTGGAGAACCATGTTGGAGAACTACCTGTTGGTGAACCATTTTGGTGAGATACATGTTGGTGAACTACCTGCTGGTGAACCATTTTGGTGAGATACATGTTGGTGAACTACCTGCTGGTGAACCATTCTTGTGAGATACATGTTGGTGAACTACATGTTGGAGACCATGTTGGTGAGCTACATTTTGGTGAACCATGATGGTGAGCTAAATGCTGGTGAACCATGTTGGTGAGCTACATGTTGGAGACAATCTTGGTGAACTACATGTTGGTGTACCATGTTGGAGAACTAAATGTTGGTGAACCATGTTTGAGAAAGACATGTTGGAAAACCATGTTGGTGAAATACATGTTGGAGAACCATGTCAGAGAACCATGTTGTTGAATTACATGTTGGAGAACCATGTTAGAGAACCATGTTGCTGAACTAAATGTTGGAGAACCACGTTGGTGAACTACATGTTGCAGAAACATGTTGGTTAGCTAAATATTGGGGAACCATGTTGGTGAACTATATGTTGGAGAAGCATGTTGGTGAGCTACATGTTGGAGAACCATGTTGGTGAACTAAATGTTGGTGAACTGCATATTGGAGAACATGTTGGTGAGCTACATTTTTCTGAACCATGTTGGTGAGCTAAATCTTGGTTAACCATGTTGGTGAGCTACATGTTGGAATACCATCTTGGTTAACTACATATTGGTGTACCATATTGGAGATCGGCATGTTTGTGAACCATGTTTGAGAACTACATGGTGGAAAAACATGTTGGTGAATTACATGTTGGAGAACCATGTTGATGAACGATGTTGGTGAACTATATGTTGGAGAATCATGTTGGTGAGCAACATGTTGGAGAACCATGTTGGAGAACTACCTGTTGGTGAACCATTTTGGTGAGATACATGTTGCTGAACTATCTGCTGGTGAACCATGCTTGTGAGATACATTTTGGTGAACTACATGTTGGTGAGTTAAATGCTGGTGAACTACATGTTGCAGACCATGTTGGTGAGCTACATTTTGGTGAACCATGATAGTGAGCTAAACGTTGGTGAACCATGTTGGTGAACTACATGTTGGCGATCCATGTTGGTGAAGTACATTTTGAAGAACCATGTTGGTGAACTACATGTTGGCGATCCAAGTTGGTGAACAATGTTGGTGAAGTACATGTTGGAGAACCATCTTGCTGAACCATGTGGGTTTATCACATGTTGGTGAGCTACATGTTGCTGAATTACCTATTGGTGAACCATGTTGGTGAGATACATGTTAGAGAACTACATGCTGCTTAACCGTGTTGGTGAACTACATGTTGGAGAACCATGTTGGTGAGCAACATGTTGGAGAACCATGTTGGTGAGATACATGTTGGTGAACTACCTGCTGGTGAACCATGCTTGTGAGATACACGTTGGTGAACTACATGTTGGAGAACAATGTTGGTGAGTTAAATCCTGGTGAACTACATTTTGCAGACCATGTTGGTGAGCTACACGTGGGTGAACCATGATGGTGAGCTATATGTTGGTGAACCGTGTTGGTGAACTACATGTTGGTGAACTACATGTTGGTGAACCATGTTGGTGAAGTACATTTTGAAGAACCATGTTGGTGAACTACATGTTTGTGTACTACAAGTTGGCAATCCATGTTGGTGAAGTACACGTTGGAGAACCATGTTGCTGAACCATGTTGGTTTATCACATGTTGGTGAGCTACATATTGCTGAACTATGTTGGTGAACTACATACTGGTGAACCATGTTGGTGAGCTACATTTTGCTTTACTACGTATTTGTGAACCATGTTCGTGAACTACATGTTGGTGAACCACATGTTGGTGAACCATTTTGGTGAACTAGATGTTGCAGAACCATTTTGGTGAGCTAAATATTGGGGAACCATGTTGGTGAACTACATGTTGGTCAGCTACATGTTGGAGAACCATGTTGGTGAACTACAAGTTGGTGAACCATGTTTGAGAACTACATGGTGGAAAACCATGTTGGTGAAATACATGTTGGAGAACAATGTTAGAGAACCAAGTTGGTGAATTACATGTTGGAGAACCATGTTGGTGAACTACATGATGGAGAACCATGTTTGTGAGATACATGTTGGTGAACTACATGTTGCTGAACAGTGTTGGTGAGATACATGTTGGAGAATCAAGTTGGTGAGCAACATGTTGGAGAACCATGTTGGTGAACTACATGTTGGTGAACCATTTTAGTGAGGTACATGCTGGTGAACTACCTGCTGGTGAACCATTCTTGTGAGATACATGTTGGTGAACTACATGTTGGAGACCATGTTGGTGAGCTACATTTTGGTGAACCATGATGGTGAGCTAAATGTTGGTGAACCATGTTGGTGAACTACATGTTGGAGACCATCTTGGTGAACTACATGTTGGTGTACCATGTTGGAGAACTAAATGTTGGTGAACCATGTTTGAGAAAGACATGGTGGAAAACCATGTTGGTGAAATACATGTTGGAGAACCATGTTAGAGAACCATGTTGCTGAACTAAATGTTGGAGAACCATGTTGGTGAACTACATGTTGCTTAACCATGTTGTTGAGCTAAATATTGGGGAACCATGTTGGTGAACTACATGTTGGTCAGCTACATGTTGGTGAACCATGTTGGTGAGCTACAGGTTGGTGAACCATGTTGGTGAACTACATGTTGGTCAGCTACATGTTGGTATACCATGTTGGTGAGCTACAAGTTGGAGAACCATATTGTTGAGCTAAATGTTGATGAACTATGTTGGTGAGATACATTTTGGTGAACTACATGTTGGAGAACCATGTTGGTGAGTTACATACTGGTGAACTGCATATTGGTGAATATGTTGGTGAGCAACATGTTGGAGAACTATGTTGGTGAACTACCTGTTGGTGAACCATTTTGGTGAGATACATGTTGGTGAACTACCTGCTGGTGAACCATTCTTCTGAGATACATGTTGGAGACCATCTTGGTGAACTACATGTTGGTGTACCATGTTGGAGAACTAAATGTTGGTGAACCATGTTTGAGAAAGACATGGTGGAAAACCATGTTGGTGAAATACATGTTGGAGAACCATGTCAGAGAACCATGTTGTTGAATTGCATGTTAGAGAACCATGTTGCTGAACTAAATTTTGGAGAACCACGTTGGTGAACTACATGTTGCAGAAACATGTTGGTTAGCTAAATATTGGGGAACCATGTTGGTGAGCTACATGTTGGTCAGCTACATGTTGGTGTACCATGTTGGTGAGCTATAAGTTGGTGAACCGTGTTGGTGAGCTAAATGTTGGAGAACCATGTTTGTGAGCTAAATATTGGGGAACCATGTTGGTGAGCTAAATGTTGATGAACTATGTTAGTGAGATACATGTTGGTGAACAACATGTTGGAGAACCATGTTGGTGAGTTACATACTGGTGAACTGCATATTGGAGAACATGTTGGTGAGCTACATTTTTCTGAACCATGTTGGTGAGCTAAATCTTGGTTAACCATGTTGGTGAGCTACATGTTGGTGTACCATATTGGAGATCGGCATGTTTGTGAACCATGTTTGAGAACTACATGGTGGAAAAACATGTTGGTGAAATACATGTTTGAGAACCATGTTGGAGAACCATGTTGGTGAACTGCATGTTGATGAACGATGTTGGTGAACTATATGTTGGAGAATCATGTTGGTGAAATACATGTTGGAGAACCATGTTGGAGAACTACCTGTTGGTGAACCATTTTGGTGAGATACATGTTGCTGAACTATGTGCTGGTGAACCATGCTTGTGAGATACATGTTGGTGAACTACATGTTGGTGAGTTAAATGCTGGTGAACTACATGTTGCAGACCATGTTGGTGAGCTACACTTTGGTGAACCATGATGGTGAGCTAAATGTTGGTGAACCATGTTGGTGAAGTACATTTTGAAGAACCATGTTGGTGAACATTGTTGGTGAAGTATATGTTGGAGAACCATGTTGCTGAACCATGTTTGTTTATCACATGTTGATGAGCTACATGTTGGTGAACCATGTTGGTGAACTAAATATTGGTAAACCATGTTGATGAACTATGTTGGTGAGATACATGTTCGTGAACTACATGTTGCTGAACCATGTTGGTGAACTACATGTTGGAGAATCATGTTGGTGAACTACCTGCTGGTGAACCATGCTTGTGAGATACACGTTGGTGAACTACATGTTGGAGAACAATGTTGGTGAGTTAAATGCTGGTGAACTACATGTTACAGACCATGTTGGTGAGCTACACGTGGGTGAACCATGATGGTGAGCTAAATGTTGATGAACTATGTTGGTAAGATACATTTTGGTGAACTACATGTTGGAGAACCATGTTGGTGAACCATGTTGGTGAAGTACATTTTGAAGAACCATGTTGGTGAACTACATGTTTGTGTACTACAAGTTGGCAATCCATGTTGGTGAAGTACACGTTGGAGAACCATGTTGCTGAACCATGTTGGTTTATCACATGTTGGTGAGCTACATATTGCTGAACTATGTTGGTGAACTACATATTGGTGAACCATGTTGGTGAGCTACGATTTGCTTTACTACGTATTTGTGAACCATGTTCATGAACTACATGTTGGTGAACCACATGTTGGTGAACCATTTTGGTGAACTAGATGTTGCAGAACCATGTTGGTGAGCTAAATATTGGGGAACCATGTTGGTGAACTACATGTTGGTCAGCTACATGTTGGTGTACCATGTTGGTGAGCTACAGGTTGGTGAACTGTGTAGGTGAGCTACATGTTGGAGAACCATGTTGGTGAACTACATGTTGGTGTACCATGTTGGAGAACTACAAGTTGGTGAACCATGTTTGAGAACTACATGGTGGAAAACCATGTTGGTGAACTACCTGTTGGTGAACCATTTTGGTGAGGTACATGCTGGTGAACTACCTGCTGGTGAACCATTCTTGTGAGATACATGTTGGTGAACTACATGTTGGAGACCATGTTGGTGAGTTACATTTTGGTGAACCATGATGGTGAGCTAAATGTTGGTGAACCATGTTGGTGAACTACATGTTGGAGACCATCTTGGTGAACTACATGTTGGTGTACCATGTTGGAGAAGTAAATGTTGGTGAACCATGTTTGAGAAAGACATGGTGGAAAACCATGTTGGTGAAATACATGTTGGAGAACCATGTTAGAGAACCATGTTGTTGAATTACATGTTGGAGAACCATGTTAGAGAACCGTGTTGCTGAACTAAATGTTGTAGAACCATGTTGGTGAACTACATGTTGTTGAGCTAAATATTGGGGAACCATGTTGGTGAACTACATGTTGGTCAGCTACATGTTGATATACCATGTTGGTGAGCTACATGTTGGTGAACCATGTTGGTGAACTACATGTTGGTCAGCTACATGTTGGTGTACCATGTTGGTGAGCTACATGTTGGTGGACCATGTTGGTGAGCTACATGTTGGTGAACCATGTTGGTGAACTACATGTTGGAGAACCATGTTGGTGAGTTAAATGCTGGTGAACTACATGTTGGAGAACCATGTTGGTGAGTTAAATGCTGGTGAACTACATGTTGGAGACCATGTTGTTGAGCTGCATTTTGGTGAATCATGATAGTGAACTAAATGTTGATGAACCATGTTGGAGAAGTAGATGTTATTGAACCATGTTTGAGGACTACATGGTGTAAAACCATGTTGGTGAAATATATGTTGGAGAATCATGTTAGAGAACCGTGTTGGTGAATTATATGTTGGTGCACTACATGTTGGCGATCCATGTTGGTGAACAATGTTGGTGAAGTACATGTTGGAGAACCATCTTGCTGAACCATGTGGGTTTATCACATGTTGGTGAGCTACATGTTGGTGAACTACATATTGGTGAACCATGTTGGTGAACTACATGTTGGTGAACCATGTTGGTGAACTACATGTTGGAGAATCATGTTGGTGCGCAACATGTTGGAGAACCATGTTGGTGAACCATGTTGGTGAACTACAGTTTGCTGAACCGTGTTGGTGAGATACATGTTGCTGAACAGTGTTGGTGAGATACATGTTGGAGAATCATGTTGGTGAGCAACATGTTGGTGAACTATTTTGGTGAGGCACATGCTGGTGAACCATTCTTGTGAGATACATGTTGATGAACTACATGTTGGAGACCATGTTGTTGAGCTACATTTTGGTGAACCATGATGGTGAGCTAACTGTTGGTGAACCATGTTGGTGAGCTACATGTTGGAAACCATCTTGGTGAAATACATGTTGGTGTACCATGTTGGAGAACTAAATGTTGGTGAACCATGTTTGAGAAAGACATGGTGGAAAACCATGTTGGAAATACATGTTGGAGAATCATGTTAGAGAATCATGTTGTTGAATAACATGTTGGAGAACCATGTTAGAGAACCATGTTGCTGAACTAAATGTTGGAGAACCATGTTGGTGAACTACATGTTGCAGAACCATGTTGGTGAGCTACAGGTTGGTGAACCATGTTGGTGAACTACATGTTGGTCAGCTACATGTTGGTGTACCATGTTGGTGAGCTACAAGTTGGTGAACCATGTTGGTGAGCTACATGTTGGTGAACCATGTTGGTGAACTATATGTTGGAGAAGCATGTTGGTGAGCTACATGTTGCAGAACCATGTTGTTGAGGTAAATATTGGGGAACCATGTTGGTTCACTACATGTTGGTCAGCTACATGTTGGTGTACCATGTTGGTGAGCTACAAATTGGTGAACCATGTTGGCGAACTACATGTTGGTGAGCTACAAGTTGGTGAACCATGTTGGTGAGCTACATGTTGGAGAACCATGTTGGTGAGCTAAATGTTGATGAACTATGTTGGTGAGATACATTTTGGTGAACTACATGTTCGTGAACCATGTTGGTGAGTTACATACTGGTGAACTGCATATTGGAGAATATGTTGGTGAGCTACATTTTGGTGCACCATGTTGCTGAGCTAAATGTTGGTTAAACATTTTGGTGAGCTACAGTTGGAATACCATCTTGGTGAACTACATGTTGGTGTGCAATATTGGAGAACGGCATGTTTGTGAACCACGTTTGAGAACTACAGGGTGGATAAACATGTTGGTGAAATACATGTTTGAGAACCACGTTAGAGAACCACGTTGGTGAATTACATGTTGGAGAACCATGTTGGTGAACTGCATGTTGGAGAACCATGTTGGTGAGCAACATGTTGGAGAACCATGTTGGTGAGCTAAATGTTAATGAACTATGTTAGTGAGATACATATTGGTGAACTACATGTTAGAGAACCAAGTTGGTGAATTACATGTTGAAGAACCATGTTGGTGAAATACACGTTGTGGAAGCATGTTGGAGAACCGTGTTGGTGAACTACATGATGGTGAACCATGTTTGTGAGATACATGTTGGTGAACTACATGTTGCTGAACAGTGTTGGTGAGATACATGTTGGAGAATCAAGTTGGTGAGCAACATGTTGGAGAACCATGTTGGTGAACTACCTGTTGGTGAACCATTTTGGTGAGGTACATGCTGGTGAACTACCTGCTGGTGAACCATTCTTGTGAGATACATGTTGGTGATCTACATGTTGGAGACCATTTTGGTGAGCTACATTTTGGTGAACCATGATGGTGAGCTAAATGTTGGTGAACCATGTTGGTGAGCTACATGTTGGAGACCATCTTGGTGAACTACATGTTGGTGTACCATGTTGGACAATTCCAAGTTGGTGAACCATGTTTGAGAAAGACATGGTGGAAAACCATGTTGGTGAAATACATGTTGGAGAACCAAGTTAGAGAACCATGTTGTTGAATTACATGTTGGAGAACCATGTTAGAGAACCATGTTGCTGAACTAAATGTTGGAGAACCATGTTGGTGAACTACATGTTGGTCAGCTACATGTTGGAGAACCATGTTGGTGAGCTACAGGTTGGTGAACCATGTTGGTGAACTACATGTTGGTCAGCTACATGTTGGTATATCATGTTGGTGAGCTACAAGTTGGAGAACCATTTTGGTCAACTACATGTTGGAGAACCATGTTGGTGAGTTACATACTGGTGAACTGCATATTGGAGAACATGTTGGTGAGCAACATGTTGGAGAACTATGTTGGTGATCTACCTGTTGGTGAACCATTTTGGTGAGATACATGTTGGTGAGCTACATGTTGGAGACCATCTTGGTGAACTACATGTTGGAGAATTATGTTGGTGAGCAACATGTTGGAGAACCATATTTCTGAACTACCTGTTGGTGAACCATTCTTGTGAGATACATGTTGGTGAACTACATGTTGGAGACCATCTTGGTGAACTACATGTTGGTGAACCATGTTGGTGAACTGCATGTTGGAGAACCATGTTGGTGAACCACATGTTGGTGAACCATGTTGGTGAACTACATGTTGGTGAACCATGTTGGTGAACTACATGTTGGAGAATATGTTGGTGAGCTACATTTTGGTGCACCATGTTGCTGAGCTAAATGTTGGTTAAACATTTTGGTGAGCTACAGTTGGAATACCATCTTGGTGAACTACATGTTGGTGTGCAATATTGGAGAACGGCATGTTTGTGAACCACGTTTGAGAACTACAGGGTGGATAAACATGTTGGTGAAATACATGTTTGAGAACCACGTTAGAGAACCACGTTGGTGAATTACATGTTGGAGAACCATGTTGGTGAACTGCATGTTGGAGAACCATGTTGGTGAGCAACATGTTGGAGAACCATGTTGGTGAGCTAAATGTTAATGAACTATGTTAGTGAGATACATATTGGTGAACTACATGTTAGAGAACCAAGTTGGTGAATTACATGTTGAAGAACCATGTTGGTGAAATACACGTTGTGGAAGCATGTTGGAGAACCGTGTTGGTGAACTACATGATGGTGAACCATGTTTGTGAGATACATGTTGGTGAACTACATGTTGCTGAACAGTGTTGGTGAGATACATGTTGGAGAATCAAGTTGGTGAGCAACATGTTGGAGAACCATGTTGGTGAACTACCTGTTGGTGAACCATTTTGGTGAGGTACATGCTGGTGAACTACCTGCTGGTGAACCATTCTTGTGAGATACATGTTGGTGATCTACATGTTGGAGACCATTTTGGTGAGCTACATTTTGGTGAACCATGATGGTGAGCTAAATGTTGGTGAACCATGTTGGTGAGCTACATGTTGGAGACCATCTTGGTGAACTACATGTTGGTGTACCATGTTGGACAATTCCAAGTTGGTGAACCATGTTTGAGAAAGACATGGTGGAAAACCATGTTGGTGAAATACATGTTGGAGAACCAAGTTAGAGAACCATGTTGTTGAATTACATGTTGGAGAACCATGTTAGAGAACCATGTTGCTGAACTAAATGTTGGAGAACCATGTTGGTGAACTACATGTTGGTCAGCTACATGTTGGAGAACCATGTTGGTGAGCTACAGGTTGGTGAACCATGTTGGTGAACTACATGTTGGTCAGCTACATGTTGGTATATCATGTTGGTGAGCTACAAGTTGGAGAACCATTTTGGTCAACTACATGTTGGAGAACCATGTTGGTGAGTTACATACTGGTGAACTGCATATTGGAGAACATGTTGGTGAGCAACATGTTGGAGAACTATGTTGGTGATCTACCTGTTGGTGAACCATTTTGGTGAGATACATGTTGGTGAGCTACATGTTGGAGACCATCTTGGTGAACTACATGTTGGAGAATTATGTTGGTGAGCAACATGTTGGAGAACCATATTTCTGAACTACCTGTTGGTGAACCATTCTTGTGAGATACATGTTGGTGAACTACATGTTGGAGACCATCTTGGTGAACTACATGTTGGTGAACCATGTTGGTGAACTGCATGTTGGAGAACCATGTTGGTGAACCACATGTTGGTGAACCATGTTGGTGAACTACATGTTGGTGAACCATGTTGGTGAACTACATGTTGGAGAATTATGTTGGTGAGCAACATGTTGGAGAACCATATTTCTGAACTACCTGTTGGTGAACCATTCTTGTGAGATACATGTTGGTGAACTACATGTTGGAGACCATGTTGGTGAGCTACATTTTGGTGAACCATGATGGTGAGCTAAATGTTGGTGAACCATGTTGGTGAGCTACATGTTGGAGACCATCTTGGTGAACTACATGTTGGTGTACCATGTTGGAGAAGTAAATGTTGGTGAACCATGTTTGAGAAAGACATGGTGGAAAACCATGTTGGTGAAATACATGTTGGAGAACCATGTTAGAGAACCATGTTGTTGAATTACATGTTGGAGAACCATGTTAGAGAACCGTGTTGCTGAACTAAATGTTGGAGAACAATGTTGGTGAATTACATGTTGGAGAACCATGTTAGAGAACCGTGTTGCTGAACTAAATGTTGGAGAACAATGTTGGTGAATTACATGTTGTTGAGCTAAATATTGGGGAACCATGTTGGTGAACTATATGTTGGTCAGCTACATGTTGGTGTACCATGTTGGTGAGCTACAAGTTGGAGAACCATGTTGGTCAACTACATGTTGGAGAACCATGTTGGTGAGTTACATACTGGTGAACTGCATATTGGAGAACATGTTGGTGAGCAACATGTTGGAGAACTATGTTGGTGAACTACCTGTTGGTGAACCATTTTGGTGAGATACATGTTGGTGAACTACGTGCTGGTGAACCATTCTTCTGAGATACATGTTGGTGAGATACATGTTGGTGAACTACAAGTTGGAGACTATGTTGGTGAGCTACATTTTGGTGAACCATGATGGTGAGCTAAATGTTGGTGAACCATGTTGGTGAGCTACATGTTGGAGACAATCTTGGTGAACTACATGTTGGTGTACCATGTTGGAGAACTAAATGTTGGTGAACCATGTTTGCGAAAGACATGGTTGAAAACCATTTTGGAAATACATGTTGGAGAACCATGTTAGAGAACCATGTTGTTGAATTACATGTTGGAGAACCATGTTAGAGAACCATGTTGAGCTAAATATTGGGGAACCATGTTGGTGAATTGCATGTTGGTCATCTATATGTTGGTGTACCATGTTGGTGAGATACATGTTGGTGAACCATGCTGGTGAGATACATGTTAGTGAACTACATATTGGGGAACCATGTTGGTGAACTACATGTTGGTGAACCATGTTGGTGAACTACATGTTGGTGAACCATGTTGGTGAACTACATGTTGAAGAATTATGTTGGTGAGCAACATGTTGGAGAACCATCTTTCTGAACTACCTGTTGGTGAACCATTTTGTTGAGATACATGTTGGTGAACTACCTGTTGGTGAACCATTTTGTTGAGATACATGTTGGTGAACTACCTGCTGGTGAACCATTCTTGTGAGGTACAGGTTGGTGAAATACATGTTGGAGACCATCTTGGTGAACTACATGTTGGTGTACCATGTTGGATAACTAAATGTTGGTGAACCATGTTTGAGAAAGACATGGTGGAAAACCATGTTGGTGAAATACATGTTGGTGAACCATGTTGGTGAGCTACGTATAGGTGAACCATTTTGGTGAACTACATGTTGGAGAACCATGTTGGTGAACTACATGTTGGAGAACCATGTTGTTGAACTATATGTTGGAGTAGTATTTTGGTGAGATAAATATAGGGGAACCATGTTGGTGAACAACATGTTGGTCAGCTGTATGTTGGAGAACCATGTTGGTGAGTTACATGCTAGTGAACTACATATTGGAGAACATGTTGGTGAGCTACATTTTGCTGAACCATGTTGGTGACCTACATGTTGGAGAATCATGTTGGTGAGCAACATGTTGGGGAACCATGTTGGTGAGCTATATTTTGGTGAACCATGATGGTGAGCTAAATGTTGGTTAACCATGTTGGTGAACTACATGTTGGTGAACTACATGTTGGTGAACCATGTTGGTGAAGTACATTTTGAAGAACCATGTTGGTGAACTACATGTTGGTGCACTACATGTTGGCGATCCATGTTGGTGAACAATGTTGGTGAAGTACATGTTGGAGAACCATCTTGCTGAACCATGTGGGTTTATCACATGTTGGTGAGCTACATGTTGGTGAACTACATTTTGCTGAACCGTGTTGGTGAGATACACGTTGGAGAATCATGTTGGTGAGCAACATGTTGGTGAACTATTTTGGTGAGGCACATGCTGGTGAACCATTCTTGTGAGATACATGTTGATGAACTACATTTTGGTGAACCATGTTGGTGAGCTACATGTTGGAGACCATCTTGGTGAACTACATGTTGGTGTACCATGTTGGAGAACTAAATGTTGGTGAACCATGTTTGAGAAAGACATGGTGGAAAAACATGTTGGTGAAATACATGTTGGAGAAACATGTTGGTGAACTACATGTTGCAGAACCACGTTGGTGAGCTAAATATTGGGGAACCATGTTGGTGAACTACAATTTGGCCAGCTACATGTTGGTGTACCATGTTGGTGAGTTACATACTGGTGAACTGCATATTGGAGAATATGTTGGTGAGCTACATTTTGGTGAACCATGTTGCTGAGCTAAATGTTGGTTAACCATTTTGGTGAGCTACATGTTGGAATAACATCTTGGTGAACTACATGATGGTGTGCAATATTGGAGAACGGCATGTTTGTGTACCACGTTTGAGAACTACAGGGTGGATAAACATGTTGGTGAAATACATGTTTGAGAACCACGTTAGAGAACCACGTTGGTGAATTACATGTTGGAGAACCATGTTGGTGAACTGCATGTTGGAGAACCATGTTGGTGAGCAACATGTTGGAGAACCATGTTGGTGAGCTAAATGTTGATGAACTATGTTAGTGAGATACATGTTGGTGAACTACTTGCTGGAGAACCATGTTGGTGAGTTAAATCAGGTGAACTACATGTTGCAGACCATGTTGGTGAACTATGTTGCTGAACTACTTGTTGGTGAACCACATGTTGGTGAACTATGTTGGTGAACCTCATGTTGGTGAACTACATGTTGCAGAACCATGTTGGTGAGCTAAATATTGGGGAACCATGTTGGTGAATTGCATGTTGGTCAGCTATATGTTGGTGTACCATGTTGGTGAGATACATGTTGGTGTACCATGCTGGTGAGATACATGTTGGTGAACCATGCTGGTGAGATACATGTTAGTGAACTACATATTGGGGAACCATGTTGGTGAACTACATGGTGGAAAACCATGTTGGTGAAATACATGTTGGAGAACCATGTTGGTGAAATACACGTTGTGGAAGCATGTTGGAGAACCGTGTTGGTGAACTACATGATGGAGAACCATGTTTGTGAGATACATGTTGGTGAACTACATGTTGGTGAACAGTGTTGGTGAACTACATGTTGCTGAACAGTGTTGGTGAGATACATGTTGGAGAATCAAGTTGGTGAGCAACATGTTGGAGAACCATGTTGGTGAACTACCTGTTGGTGAACCATTTTGTTGAGATACATGTTGGTGAACTACCTGCTGGTGAACCATTCTTGTGAGATACATGTTGGTGAACTACATGTTGGAGACCATGTTGGTGAGCTACATTTTGGTGAACCATGATGGTGAGCTAAATGTTGGTGAACCATGTTGGTGAGCTACATGTTGGAGACCATCTTGGTGAACTACATGTTGGTGTACCATGTTGGAGAAGTAAATGTTGGTGAACCATGTTTGAGAAAGACATGGTGGAAAACCATGTTGGTGAAATACATGTTGGAGAACCATGTTAGAGAACCGTGTTGCTGAACTAAATGTTGGAGAACCATGTTGGTGAACTACATGTTGCAGAACCCATGTTGTTGAGCTAAATATTGGGGAACCATGTTGGTGAACTACATGTTGGTCAGCTACATGTTGGTGTACCATGTTGGTGAGCTACAGGTTGGTGAACCATGTTGGTGAACTACATGTTGGTCAGCTACATGTTGGTATATCATGTTGGTGAGCTACAAGTTGGAGAACCATATTGTTGAGCTAAATGTTGATGAACTATGTTGGTAAGATACATTTTGGTGAACTACATGTTGGAGAACCATGTTGGTGAGTTACATACTGGTGAACTGCATATTGGTGAATATGTTGGTGAGCAACATGTTGGAGAACTATGTTGGTGAACTACCTGTTGGAGAATTATGTTGGTGAACTACCTGTTGGTGTACCATTTTGGTGAGATACATGTTGGTGAACTACGTGCTGGTGAACCATTCTTCTGAGATACATGTTGGTGAACTACAAGCTGGAGACCATGTTGGTGAGCTACATTTTGGTGAACCATGATGGTGAGCTAAATGTTGGTGAACCATGTTGGTGAGCTACACATTGGAGACGATCTTGGTGAACTACATGTTGGTGTACCATGTTGGAGAACTAAATGTTGGTGAACCATGTTTGAGAAAGACATGGTTGAAAACCATGTTGGAAATACATGTTGGAGAACCATGTTAGAGAACCATGTTGTTGAGTTACATGTTGGAGAACCATGTTAGAGAACCATGTTGTTGAGTTACATGTTGGAGAACCATGTTAGAGAACCATGTTGAGCTAAATATTGGGGAACCATGTTGGTGAATTGCATGTTGGTCATCTATATGTTGGTGTACCATGTTGGTGAGATACTTGTTGGTGAATCATGCTGGTGAGATACATGTTAATGAACTACATATTGGGGAACCATGTTGGTGAACTACATGTTGGTGAACCATGTTGGTGAACTACATGTTGGAGAGCCATGTTGGTGAACCACATGTTGGTGAACCATATTGGTGAACTACATGTTGGTGAACCATGTTGGTGAACTACATGTTGGAGAATTATGTTGGTGAGCAACATGTTGGAGAACCATATTTGTGAACTACCTGTTGGTGAACCATTTTGGTGAGATACATGTTGGTGAACTACCTGCTGGTGAACCATTCTTGTGAGATACAGGTTGGTGAAATACATGTTGGAGACCAATTTGTCGAGCTACATTTTGGTGAACCATGTTGGTGAGCTACATGTTGGAGACCATCTTGGTGAACTACATGTTGGTGTATCATGTTGGAGAACTAAATGTTGGTGAACCATGTTTGAAAAAGACATGGTGGAAAACCATGTTGGTGAAATACATGTTGGTGAACCATGTTGGTGAAATACATGTTGGTGAACCATGTTGGTGAGCTACATATAGGTGAACCATTTTGGTGAACTACATGTTGGAGAACCATGTTGGTGAACTACATGTTGGAGAACCATGTTGTTGAACTATATGTTGGAGTAGCATTTTGGTGAGATAAATATAGGGGAACCATGTTGGTGAACAACATGTTGGTCAGCTGTATGTTGGAGAACCATGTTGGTGAGTTACATGCTAGTGAACTACATATTGGAGAACATGTTGGTGAGCTACATTTTGCTGAACCATGTTGGTGACCTACATGTTGGATAATCATGTTGGTGAGCAACATGTTGGGGAACCATGTTGGTGAACACCTGCTGGTGAACCATGCTTGTGAGATACATGTTGGTGAACTACATGTTGGAGAACCATGTTGGTGAGTTAAATGCTGGTGAACTACATGTTGCAGACCATGTTGGTGAGCTATATTTTGGTGAACCATGATGGTGAGCTAAATGTTGGTTAACCATGTTGGTGAACTACATGTTGGTGAACTACATGTTGGTGAACCATGTTGGTGAAGTACATTTTGAAGAACCATGTTGGTGAACTACATGTTGGTGCACTACATGTTGGCGATCCATGTTGGTGAACAATGTTCGTGAAGTACATGTTGGAAACCATGTTGGTTTATCACATGTTGGTGAGCTACATATTGGTGAACCATGTTGGTTAGATACATGTTGGAGAACAATAAGTTGGAGACCATGTTGGTGAGCTACATTTTGGTGAACCATGTTGGTGAGCTACATGCTGGAGACCATCTTGGTGAACTACATGTTGGTGTACTACGTTGGAGAACTAAATGTTGGTGAACCATGTTTGAGAATGACATGGTGGAAAACCATGTTGGTGAAATACATGTTGGTGTACCATGTTGGTGAAATACATGTTGGTGAACCATGTTGGTGAGCTATAGGTTGGTGAACCATGTTGGTGAGCTACATGTAGGTGAATCATGTTGGTGAATTACATGTTGGAGAACCTTATTGGTGAACTACATGTGGGAGAGCCATGTTGGAGAGCTAAATATACGGGACGCATGTTGGTGAACTACATGTTGGTCAGCTACATGTTGGAGATCCATGTTGGTAAGTTACATGCTGGTAAACTACATATTGGAGAACATGTTGGTGAGCTACATTTTGCCGAACCATGTTGGTGAGCTAAATGTTGGTTAACCATTTTGGTGAGCTACAAGTTGGAAAACCATCTTGGTGAACTACATGTTGGTGTACCATGTTGGAGAATTCCAAGTTGGTGAACCATGTTTGAGAACTACATGGTGGAAAACCATGTTGGTGAAATACATGTTGGAGAACCATGTTAGAGAACCATGTTGGTGAATTACATGTTGAAGAACCATGTTGGTGAACTACATGTTGGAGAACCATGTTGGTGAGTTAAATGCTGGTGAACTACATGTTGCAGACCATGTTGGTGAGCTATATTTTGGTGAACCATGATGGTGAGCTAAATGTTGGTTAACCATGTTGGTGAACTACATGTTGGTGAACTACATGTTGGTGAACCATGTTGGTGAAGTACATTTTGAAGAACCATGTTGGTGAACTACATGTTGGTGCACTACATGTTGGCGATCCATGTTGGTGAACAATGTTCGTGAAGTACATGTTGGAAACCATGTTGGTTTATCACATGTTGGTGAGCTACATATTGGTGAACCATGTTGGTTAGATACATGTTGGAGAACAATAAGTTGGAGACCATGTTGGTGAGCTACATTTTGGTGAACCATGTTGGTGAGCTACATGCTGGAGACCATCTTGGTGAACTACATGTTGGTGTACCACGTTGGAGAACTAAATGTTGGTGAACCATGTTTGA
Organism: Mobula birostris; assembly: GCF_030028105.1. Lineage (NCBI taxonomy): Eukaryota > Metazoa > Chordata > Chondrichthyes > Myliobatiformes > Myliobatidae > Mobula > Mobula birostris. The sequence continues at coordinate 69,379,905 of NC_092386.1, forward strand.
GAATGACATGGTGGAAAACCATGTTGGTGAAATACATGTTGGTGTACCATGTTGGTGAAATACATGTTGGTGAACCATGTTGGTGAGCTATAGGTTGGTGAACCATGTTGGTGAGCTACATGTAGGTGAATCATGTTGGTGAATTACATGTTGGAGAACCTTATTGGTGAACTACATGTGGGAGAGCCATGTTGGAGAGCTAAATATACGGGACGCATGTTGGTGAACTACATGTTGGTCAGCTACATGTTGGAGATCCATGTTGGTAAGTTACATGCTGGTAAACTACATATTGGAGAACATGTTGGTGAGCTACATTTTGCCGAACCATGTTGGTGAGCTAAATGTTGGTTAACCATTTTGGTGAGCTACAAGTTGGAAAACCATCTTGGTGAACTACATGTTGGTGTACCATGTTGGAGAATTCCAAGTTGGTGAACCATGTTTGAGAACTACATGGTGGAAAACCATGTTGGTGAAATACATGTTGGAGAACCATGTTAGAGAACCATGTTGGTGAATTACATGTTGAAGAACCATGTTGGTGAACTACACGTTGTAGAACCATGTTGGTGAACCATGTTGGTGAAATACATGTTGGAGAACAATGTTAGAGAACCAAGTTGGTGAATTACATGTTGAAGAACCATGTTGGTGAAATACACGTTGTGGAAGCATGTTGGAGAACCGTGTCGGTGAACTACATGATGGAGAACCATGTTTGTGAGATACATGTTGGTGAACTACATGTTGCTGAACCATGTTGGTGTGATACATGTTGGAGAACTATAAGTTGGAGGACCATGTTGGTGAACTACATGTTGGAGAATCATGTTGGTGAGCAACATGTTGGAGAACCATGTTGGTGAGATACATGTTGGTGAACTACGTGCTGGTGAACCATTCTTGTGAGATACATGTTGATGAACTACATGTTGGAGACCATGTTGGTGAACTACATTTTGGTGAACCATGATGGTGAGCTAAATGTTGGTGAACCATGTTGGAGAACTAAATGTTGGTGAACCATTTTTGAGAAAGACATGGTTGAAAACCATGTTGGAAATACATGTTGGAGAACCATGTTAGAGAACCATGTTGTTGAATTACATGCTGGAGAACCTTGTTAGAGAACCATGTTGCTGAACTAAATGTTGGAGAACCATGTTGGTGAGCTACAAGTTGGTGAACCATGTTGGTGAGCTACATGTTGCAGAACCATGTTGGTGAGCTAAATATTGCGGAACCATGTTGGTGAACTACATGTTGGAGATCCATGTTGGTGAGTTACATCCTGGTGAACTGCATATTGGAGAACATGTTGGTGAGCTACATTTTGGTGAACCATGTTGGTGAGCTAAATGTTGGTTAACCATTTTGGTGAGCTACATGTTGGAATACCATCTTGGTGAACTACATATTGGTGTACAATATTGGAGAACGACATGTTTGTGAACCACGTTTGTGAACTACATGGTGGAAAAACATGTTGGTGAAATATATGTTTGAGAACCATGTTAGAGAACCACGTTGGTGAATTACATGTTGGAGAACCATGTTGGTGAACTGCATGTTGATGAACGATGTTGGAGAATCATGTTGGTGAGCAACATGTTGGAGAACCATGTTGGTGAACTACCTGTTGGAGAACCATGTTGGTGAAGTACATTTTGAAGAACCATGTTGGTGAACTACATGTTGGTGCACTACATGTTGGCGATCCATCTTGGTGAACAATGTTGCTGAAGTACATGGTGGAAACCATGTTGGTTTATCACATGTTGGTGAGCTACATGTTGGTGAACCATGTTGGTGAACTACATGTAGGTGAACCATGTTGGTGAAATACATGTTGGAGAGCCATATTGGTGAACTACATGTGGGAGAGCCATATTGGAGAGCAACATATACGGGACGCATGTTGGTGAACTACATGTTGGTCAGCTACATGTTGGGGAACCATGTTGGTGAGTTACATTTTGCCGAACCATGTTGGTGAGCTAAATGTTGGTTAACCATTTTGGTGAGCTAAATGTTGGAATACCATCTTGGTGAACTACATGTTGGTGTACCATGTTGGAGAATTCCAAGTTGGTGAACCATGTTTCAGAACTACATGGTGGAAAACCATGTTGGTGAAATACATGTTGGAGAACCATGTTAGAGAACCATGTTGGTGACTTACATGTTGAAGAACCATGTTGGTGAACTACACGTTGTAGAACCATGTTGGTGAACCATGTTGGTGAACTACATGATGGAGAACCATGTTAGAGAACCATGTTACTGAAATAAATGTTGGAGAACCATGTTGGTAAACTACATGTTGGTCAGCTACATGTTGGTGTACCATGTTGGTGAGATACATGTTGGTGAACTACATGTTGGTGAACCATGTTGGTGAACTACATGATGGAGAACCATGTTAGAGAACCATGTTACTGAAATAAATGTTGGAGAACCATGTTGGTAAACTACATGTTGGTCAGCTACATGTTGGTGTACCATGTTGGTGAACTACATGTTGGTCAGCTACATGTTGGTGTACCATGTTGGTGAGCTACAAGTTGGTGAACTATGTTGGTGAGATACATGTTGGTGAACTACATGTTGGAGAACCATGTTGGTGAGTTACATTTTGGTGAACCATGATGGTGAGCTAGATGTTGGTGAACCATATTGGTGAGCTACATGTTGGAGACCATCTTGGTGAACTACATGTTGGTGTACCATGTTGGAGAACTAAATGTTGGTGAACCATGTTTGAGAAAGACATGGTTGAAAACTATGTTGGAAATACATGTTGGAGAGCCATATTGGTGAACTACATGTGGGAGAGCCATATTGGAGAGCTAAATATACGGGACGCATGTTGGTGAACTACATGTTGGTCAGCTACATGTTGGAGAACCATGTTGGTGAGTTACATTTTGCCGAACCATGTTGGTGAGCTAAATGTTGGTTAACCATTTTGGTGAGCTACAGTTGGAATACCATCTTGGTGAACTACATGTTGGTGTACCATGTTGGAGAATTCCAAGTTGGTGAACCATGTTTGAGAACTACATGGTGGAAAACCATGTTGGTGAAATACATGTTGGAGAACCATGTTAGAGAACCATGTTGTTGAATTACATGTTGGAGAACCATGTTAGAGAACCGTGTTGCTGAACTAAATGTTGGAGAACCATGTTGGTGAACTACATGTTGCAGAACCATGTTGTTGAGCTAAATGTTGGAGAACCATGTTGGTGAACTACATGTTGGTCAGCTACATGTTGGTGTACCATGTTGGTGAGCTACATGTTGGTGAACCATGTTGGTGAACTACATGTTGGTCAGCTACATGTTGGTATATCATGTTGGTGAGCTACAAGTTGGAGAACCATATTGTTGAGCTAAATGTTGATGAACTATGTTGGTAAGATACATTTTGGTGAACTACATGTTGGAGAACCATGTTGGTGAGTTACATACTGGTGAACTGCATATTGGTGAATATGTTGGTGAGCAACATGTTGGAGAATCATGTTGGTGAGATACATGTTGGTGAACTACGTGCTGGTGAACCATTCTTCTGAGATACATGTTGGAGAACATCTTGGTGAACTACATGTTGGTGTACCATGTTGGAGAACTAAATGTTGGTGAACCATGTTTGAGAAAGACATGGTTGAAAACCATGTTGGAAATACATGTTGGAGAACCATGTTAGAGAACCATGTTGTTGAGTTACATGTTGGAGAACCATGTTAGAGAACCATGTTGCTGAACTAAATGTTGGAGAAACATGTTGGTGAACTACATGTTGGAGAACCATTTTGGTGAGATACATGTTGGTGAACTACCTGCTGGTGAACCATTCTTGTGAGATATATGTTGGCGAACTGCATGTTAGAGACCATGTTGGTGAGCTACATTTTGGTGAACCATGTTTGTGAGCTACATGTTGGAGACCATCTTGGTGAACTACATGTTGGTGTACCATGTAGGAGAACTAAATGTTGGTGAACCATGTTTGAGAAAGACATGGTGGAAAACCATGTTGGTGAAATACATGTTGGAGAATCATGTTAGAGAATCATGTTGTTGAATAACATGTTGGAGAACCATGTTAGAGAACCGTGTTGCTGAACTAAATGTTGGAGAACCATGTTGCTGAACTACATGTTGCAGAACCATGTTGGTGAGCTAAATATTGGTGTACCATGTTGGTGAACTACATGTTGGTCAGCTACATGTTGGTGTACCATGTTGGCGAGCTACAAGTTGGTGAACCATGTTGGTGAGCTACATGTTGGTGAACCATGTTGGTGAACTATATGTTGGAGAAGCATGTTGGTGAGCTACATGTTGGAGAACCATGTTGGTGAGTTACATACTGGTGAACTGCATATTGGAGAACATTGTGGTGAGCTACATTTTGGTGAACCATGTTGGTGAGCTAAATGTTGGTTAACCATTTTGGTGAGCTACATGTTGGAATACCATCTTGGGAACTACATGTTGGTGTACCATGTTGGAGAATTCCAAGTTGGTGAACCATGTTTCAGAACTACATGGTGGAAAACCATGTTGGTGAAATACATGTTGGAGAACCATGTTAGGGAACCATGTTGGTGAATTACATGTTGAAGAACCATGTTGGTGAACTACACGTTGTAGAACCATGTTGGTGAACCATGTTGGTGAACTACATGATGGAGAACCATGTTTGTGAGATAAATGTTGGTGAACTACATGTTGCTGATACATGTTGGAGAACTATAAGTTGGAGGACCATGTTGGTGAACTACATATTGGAGATCTACATACTGCTGAACCATGTTCGTGAACTACATGTTGGAGAATCATGTTGGTGAGCAACATGTTGGAGAACCATGTTGGTGAACTACCTGTTGGTGAACCATGTTGGTGAGATACATGTTGGTGAACTACGTGCTGGCGAACCATTCTTGTGAGATACATGTTGGTGAACTACATGTTGGAGACCATGTTGGTGAGCTACATTTTGGTGAACCATGATGGTGAGCTAAATGTTGGTGAACCATTTCTGAGAAAGACATGGTTGAAAACCATGTTGGAAATACATGTTGGAGAACCATGTTAGAGAACCATGTTGTTGAGTTACATGCTGGAGAACCTTGTTAGAGAACCATGTTGCTGAACTAAATGTTGGAGAACCATGTTGGTGAGCTAAATATTGGGGAACCATGTTGGTGAACTACATGTTGGTGTACCATGTTGGTGAGCTACAAGTTGGTGAACCATATTGGTGAGCTACATGTTGGAGAACCATGTTGGTGAGCTAAATGTTGATGAACTATGTTGGTGAGATACATGTTGGTGAACTACATGTTGGAGATCCATGTTGGTGAGTTACATCCTGGTGAACTGCATATTGGAGAACATGTTGGTGAGCTACATTTTGGTGAACCGTGTTGGTGAGCTAAATGTTGGTTAACCATTTTGGTGAGCTACATGTTGGAATACCATCTTGGTGAACTACATATTGGTGTACAATATTGGAGAACGGCATGTTTGTGAACCACGTTTGTGAACTACATGGTGGAAAAACATGTTGGTGAAATATAGGTTTGAGAACCATGTTAGAGAACCACGTTGGTGAATTACATGTTGGAGAACCATGTTGGTGAACTGCATGTTGATGAACGATGTTGGAGAATCATGTTGGTGAGCAACATGTTGGAGAACCATGTTGGTGAACTACCTGTTGGAGAACCATGTTGGTGAAGTACATTTTGAAGAACCATGTTGGTGAACTACATGTTGGTGCACTACATGTTGGCGATCCATGTTGGTGAACAATGTTGGTGAAGTACATGGTGGAAACCATGTTGGTTTATCACATGTTGGTGAGCTACATATTGGTGAACCATGTTGGTGAGCTACATGTTGCTGAACTATCTATTGGTGAACCATGTTGGTGAGATACATGTTGGAGAACAATAAGTTGGAGACCATGTTGGTGAGCTACATTTTGGTGAACCATGTTGGTGAGCTACATGCTGGAGACCATCTTGGTGAACTACATGTTGGTGAACCATGTTGGTGAAATACATGTTGGTGAACCATGTTGGTGTGCTACATGTTGGAGAACCATGTTGGTGAACTATAGGTTGGTGAACCATGTTGGTGAACTACATGTAGGTGAACCATGTTGGTGAATTACATGTTGGAGAGCCATATTGGTGAACTACATGTGGGAGAGCCATATTGGAGAGCAAAATATACGGGACGCATGTTGGTGAACTACATGTTGGTCAGCTACATGTTGGAGAACCATGTTGGTGAGTTACATTTTGCCGAACCATGTTGGTGAGCTAAATGTTGGTTAACCATTTTGGTGAGCTACAAGTTGGAATACCATCTTGGTGAACTACATGTTGGTGTACCATGTTGGAGAATTCCAACTTGGTGAACCATGTTTCAGAACTACATGGTGGAAAACCATGTTGGTGAAATACATGTTGGAGAACCATGTTAGAGAACCATGTTGGTGACTTACATGTTGAAGAACCATGTTGGTGAACTACACGTTGTAGAACCATGTTGGTGAACCATGTTCGTGAACTACATGATGGAGAACCATGTTAGAGAACCATGTTACTGAAATAAATGTTGGAGAACCATGTTGGTAAACTACATGTTGGTCAGCTACATGTTGGTGTACCATGTTGGTGAGCTACAAGTTGGTGAACTATGTTGGTGAGATACATGTTGGTGAACTACATGTTGGAGAACCATGTTGGTGAGTTACATTTTGGTGAACCATGATGGTGAGCTAAATGTTGGTGAACCATATTGGTGAGATACATGTTGGTGAACTACGTGCTGGTGAACCATTCTTCTGAGATACATGTTGGTGAGATACATGTTGGAGACCATCTTGGTGAACTACATGTTGGTGTACCATGTTGGAGAACTAAATGTTGGTGAACCATGTTTGAGAATGACATGGTTGAAAACCATGTTGGAAATACATGTTGGAGAACCATGTTAGAGAACCATGTTGTTGAGTTACATGTTGGAGAACCATGTTAGAGAACCATGTTGGTGAACTACATGTTGGTCAGCTACATGTTGGTGTACCATGTTGGTGAGCTACATGTTGGAGAACCATGTTGGTTTATTACATGTTGGTGAGCTAAATGTTGATGAACCATGTTGGTGAACTACATGTTGGAGAACCATGTTGGTGAGTTACATACTGGTGAACTGCATATTGGAGAATATGTTGGTGAGCTACATTTTGGTGAACCATGTTGCTGAGCTAAATGTTGGTTAACCATTTTGGTGAGCTACATGTTGGAATACCATCTTGGTGAACTACATGTTGGTGTGCAATATTGGAGAACGGCATGTTTGTGAACCACGTTTGAGAACTACAGTGTGGATGAACATGTTGGTGAAATACATGTTTCAGAACCACGTTACAGAACCACGTTGGTGAATTACATGTTGGAGAACCATGTTGGTGAACTATAGGTTGGTGAACCATGTTGGTGAGCTACATGTTGGAGACCATCTTGGTGAACTACATGTTGGTGTACCATGTTGGAGAACTAAATGTTGGTGAACCACGTTTGAGAAAGACATGGTGGAAAACCATGTTGTTGAATTACATGTTGGAGAACCATGTTAGAGAACCGTATTGCTGAACTAAATGTTGGAGAACCATGTTGGTGAACTACATGTTGCAGAACCATGTTGTTGAGCTAAATATTGGGGAACCATGTTGGTGAACTACATGTTGGTCAGCTACATGTTGGTGTACCATGTTGGTGAGCTACATGTTGGTGAACCATGTTGGTGAACTACATGTTGGTCAGCTACATGTTGGTATATCATGTTGGTGAGCTACAAGTTGGAGAACCATATTGTTGAGCTAAATGCTGATGAACTATGTTGGTAAGATACATTTTGGTGAACTACATGTTGGAGAACCATGTTGGTGAGTTACATACTGGTGAACTGCATATTGGAGAACATGTTGGTGAGCAACATGTTGGAGAATTATGTTGGTGAACTACCTGTTGGTGAACCATTTTGGTGAGATACATGTTGGTGAACTACGTGCTGGTGAACCATTCTTCTGAGATACATGTTGGTGAGATACATGTTGGTGAACTACATGTTGGAGACCATGTTGGTGAGCTACATTTTGGTGAACCATGATGGTGAGCTAAATGTTGGTGAACCATGTTGGAGAACTAAATGTTGGTGAACCATTTTTGAGAAAGACATGGTTGAAAACCATGTTGGAAATACATGTTGGAGAACCATGTTAGACAACCATGTTGTTGAGTTACATGCTGGAGAACCTTGTTAGAGAACCATGTTGCTGAACTAAATGTTGGAGAACCATGTTGGTGAGCTAAATATTGGGGAACCATGTTGGTGAACTACATGTTGGTCAGCTACATGTTGGAGACCATGTTGGTGAGCTACAAGTTGGTGAACCATGTTGGTGAGCTACATGTTGCAGAACCATGTTGGTGAGCTAAATATTGCGGAACCATGTTGGTGAACTACATGTTGGTCAGCTACACGTTGGTGTACCATGTTGGTGAGCTACAAGTTGGTGAACCATATTGGTGAGCTACATGTTGGAGAACCATGTTGGTGAGCTAAATGTTGATGAACTATGTTGGTGAGATACATGTTGGTGAACTACATGTTGGAGATCCATGTTGGTGAGTTACATCCTGGTGAACTGCATATTGGAGAACATGTTGGTGAGCTACATTTTGGTGAACCCTGTTGGTGAGCTAAATGTTGGTTAACCATTTTGGTGAGCTACATGTTGGAATACCATCTTGGTGAACTACATATTGGTGTACAATATTGGAGAACAGCATGTTTGTGAACCACGTTTGTGAACTACATGGTGGAAAAACATGTTGGTGAAATATAGGTTTGAGAACCATGTTAGAGAACTACGTTGGTGAATTACATGTTGGAGAACCATGTTGGTGAACTGCATGTTGATGAACGATGTTGGAGAATCATGTTGGTGAGCAACATGTTGGAGAACCATGTTGGTGAACTACCTGTTGGAGAACCATGTTGGTGAAGTACATTTTGAAGAACCATGTTGGTGAACTACATGTTGGTGCACTACATGTTGGCGATCCATGTTGGTGAACAATGTTGGTGAAGTACATGGTGGAAACCATGTTGGTTTATCACATGTTGGTGAGCTACATGTTGGTGAACCATGTTGGTGAACTACATGTAGGTGAACCATGTTGGTGAATTACATGTTGGAGAGCCATATTGGTGAACTACATGTGGGAGAGCCATATTGGAGAGCAAAATATACGGGACGCATGTTGGTGAACTACATGTTGGTCAGCTACATGTTGGCGATCCATGTTGGTGAACAATGTTGGTGAAGTACATGGTGGAAACCATGTTGGTTTATCACATGTTGGTGAGCTACATGTTGGTGAACCATGTTGGTGAGCTACATGTTGCTGAACTATCTATTGGTGAACCATGTTGGTGAGATACATGTTGGAGAACAATAAATTGGAGACCATGTTGGTGAGCTACATTTTGGTGAACCATGTTGGTGAGCTACATGCTGGAGACCATCTTGGTGAACTACATGTTGGTGTACCATGTTGGTGAAATACATGTTGGTGAACCATGTTGGTGAGCTACATGTTGGAGAACCATGTTGGTGAACTATAGGTTGGTGAACCATGTTGGTGAACTACATGTAGGTGAACCATGTTGGTGAATTACATGTTGGAGAGCCATATTGGTGAACTACATGTGGGGGAGCCATATTGGAGAGCAAAATATACGGGACGCATGTTGGTGAACTACATGTTGGTCAGCTACATGTTGGAGAACCATGTTGGTGAGCTACATTTTGCCGAACCATGTTGGTGAGCTAAATGTTGGTTAACCATTTTGGTGAGCTACAAGTTGGAATACCATCTTGGTGAACTACATGTTGGTGTACCATGTTGGAGAATTCCAACTTGGTGAACCATGTTTCAGAACTACATGGTGGAAAACCATGTTGGTGAAATACATGTTGGAGAACCATGTTAGAGAACCATGTTGGTGACTTACATGTTGAAGAACCATGTTGGTGAACTACACGTTGTAGAACCATGTTGGTGAACCATGTTCGTGAACTACATGATGGAGAACCATGTTAGAGAACCATGTTACTGAAATAAATGTTGGAGAACCATGTTGGTAAACTACATGTTGGTCAGCTACATGTTGGTGTACCATGTTGGTGAGCTACAAGTTGGTGAACTATGTTGGTGAGATACATGTTGGTGAACTACATGTTGGAGAACCATGTTGGTGAGTTACATTTTGGTGAACCATGATGGTGAGCTAGATGTTGGTGAACCATATTGGTGAGATACATGTTGGTGAACTACGTGCTGGTGAACCATTCTTCTGAGATACATGTTGGTGAGATACATGTTGGAGACCATCTTGGTGAACTACATGTTGGTGTACCATGTTGGAGAACTAAATGTTGGTGAACCATGTTTGAGAATGACATGGTTGAAAACCATGTTGGAAATACATGTTGGAGAACCATGTTAGAGAACCATGTTGTTGAGTTACATGTTGGAGAACCATGTTAGAGAACCATGTTGGTGAACTACATGTTGGTCAGCTACATGTTGGTGTACCATGTTGGTGAGCTACATGTTGGAGAACCATGTTGGTTTATCACATGTTGGTGAGCTAAATGTTGATGAACCATGTTGGTGAACTACATGTTGGAGAACCATGTTGGTGAGTTACATACTGGTGAACTGCATATTGGAGAATATGTTGGTGAGCTACATTTTGGTGAACCATGTTGCTGAGCTAAATGTTGGTTAACCATTTTGGTGAGCTACATGTTGGAATACCATCTTGGTGAACTACATGTTGGTGTGCAATATTGGAGAACGGCATGTTTGTGAACCACGTTTGAGAACTACAGTGTGGATGAACATGTTGGTGAAATACATGTTTCAGAACCACGTTACAGAACCACGTTGGTGAATTACATGTTGGAGAACCATGTTGGTGAACTATAGGTTGGTGAACCATGTTGGTGAGCTACATGTTGGAGACCATCTTGGTGAACTACATGTTGGTGTACCATGTTGGAGAACTAAATGTTGGTGAACCATGTTTGAGAAAGACATGGTGGAAAACCATGTTGGTGAAATACATGTTGGAGAACCATGTTAGAGAACCGTATTGCTGAACTAAATGTTGGAGAACCATGTTGGTGAACTACATGTTGCAGAACCATGTTGTTGAGCTAAATATTGGGGAACCATGTTGGTGAACTACATGTTGGTCAGCTACATGTTGGTGTACCATGTTGGTGAGCTACATGTTGGTGAACCATGTTGGTGAACTACATGTTGGTCAGCTACATGTTGGTATATCATGTTGGTGAGCTACAAGTTGGAGAACCATATTGTTGAGCTAAATGCTGATGAACTATGTTGGTAAGATACATTTTGGTGAACTACATGTTGGAGAACCATGTTGGTGAGTTACATACTGGTGAACTGCATATTGGAGAACATGTTGGTGAGCAACATGTTGGAGAACTATGTTGGTGAGATACATGTTGGTGAACTACGTGCTGGTGAACCATTCTTCTGAGATACATGTTGGTGAGATACATGTTGGTGAACTACATGTTGGAGACCATGTTGGTGAGCTACATTTTGGTGAACCATGATGGTGAGCTAAATGTTGGTGAACCATGTTGGAGAACTAAATGTTGGTGAACCATTTTTGAGAAAGACATGGTTGAAAACCATGTTGGAAATACATGTTGGAGAACCATGTTAGACAACCATGTTGTTGAGTTACATGCTGGAGAACCTTGTTAGAGAACCATGTTGCTGAACTAAATGTTGGAGAACCATGTTGGTGAGCTAAATATTGGGGAACCATGTTGGTGAACTACATGTTGGTCAGCTACATGTTGGTGTACCATGTTGGTGAGCTACAAGTTGGTGAACCATGTTGGTGAGCTACATGTTGCAGAACCATGTTGGTGAGCTAAATATTGCGGAACCATGTTGGTAAACTACATGTTGGTCAGCTACATGTTGGTGTACCATGTTGGTGAGCTACAAGTTGGTGAACCATATTGGTGAGCTACATGTTGGAGAACCATGTTGGTGAGCTAAATGTTGATGAACTATGTTGGTGAGATACATGTTGGTGAACTACATGTTGGAGATCCATGTTGGTGAGTTACATCCTGGTGAACTGCATATTGGAGAACATGTTGGTGAGCTACATTTTGGTGAACCCTGTTGGTGAGCTAAATGTTGGTTAACCATTTTGGTGAGCTACATGTTGGAATACCATCTTGGTGAACTACATATTGGTGTACAATATTGGAGAACGGCATGTTTGTGAACCACGTTTGTGAACTACATGGTGGAAAAACATGTTGGTGAAATATAGGTTTGAGAACCATGTTAGAAAACTACGTTGGTGAATTACATGTTGGAGAACCATGTTGGTGAACTGCATGTTGATGAACGATGTTGGAGAATCATGTTGGTGAGCAACATGTTGGAGAACCATGTTGGTGAACTACCTGTTGGAGAACCATGTTGGTGAAGTACATTTTGAAGAACCATGTTGGTGAACTACATGTTGGTGCACTACATGTTGGCGATCCATGTTGGTGAACAATGTTGGTGAAGTACATGGTGGAAACCATGTTGGTTTATCACATGTTGGTGAGCTACATATTGGTGAACCATGTTGGTGAACTATAGGTTGGTGAACCATGTTGGTGAACTACATGTAGGTGAACCATGTTGGTGAATTACATGTTGGAGAGCCATATTGGTGAACTACATGTGGGAGAGCCATATTGGAGAGCAAAATATACGGGACGCATGTTGGTGAACTACATGTTGGTCAGCTACATGTTGGCGATCCATGTTGGTGAACAATGTTGGTGAAGTACATGGTGGAAACCATGTTGGTTTATCACATGTTGGTGAGCTACATATTGGTGAACCATGTTGGTGAACTATAGGTTGGTGAACCATGTTGGTGAACTACATGTAGGTGAACCATGTTGGTGAATTACATGTTGGAGAGCCATATTGGTGAACTACATGTGGGAGAGCCATATTGGAGAGCAAAATATACGGGACGCATGTTGGTGAACTACATGTTGGTCAGCTACATGTTGGCGATCCATGTTGGTGAACAATGTTGGTGAAGTACATGGTGGAAACCATGTTGGTTTATCACATGTTGGTGAGCTACATGTTGGTGAACCATGTTGGTGAGCTACATGTTGCTGAACTATCTATTGGTGAACCATGTTGGTGAGATACATGTTGGAGAACAATAAATTGGAGACCATGTTGGTGAGCTACATTTTGGTGAACCATGTTGGTGAGCTACATGCTGGAGACCATCTTGGTGAACTACATGTTGGTGTACCATGTTGGTGAAATACATGTTGGTGAACCATGTTGGTGAACTACATGTTGCAGAACCATGTTGTTGAGCTAAATATTGGGGAACCATGTTGGTGAACTACATGTTGGTCAGCTACATGTTGGTGTACCATGTTGGTGAGCTACAAGTTGGTCAGCTACATGTTGGTATATCATGTTGGTGAGCTACAAGTTGGAGAACCATATTGTTGAGCTAAGTGTTGATGAACTATGTTGGTGAGATACATTTTGGTGAACTACATGTTGGAGAACCATGTTGGTGAGTTACATACTGGTGAACTGCGTATTGGAGAACATGTTGGTGAGCAACATGTTGGAGAATTATGTTGGTGAACTACCTGTTGGTGAACCATTTTGGTGAGATACATGTTGGTGAACTACATGCTGGTGAACCATTCTTCTGAGATACATGTTGGTGAGATACATGTTGGAGACCATCTTGGTGAACTACATGTTGGTGTACCATGTTGGAGAACTAAATGTTGGTGAACCATGTTTAGGAAAGACATGGTTGAAAACCATGTTGGAAATACATGTTGGAGAACCATGTTAGAGAACCATGTTGTTGAGTTACATGTTGGAGAACCATGTTAGAGAACCATGTTGGTGAACTACATGTTGCAGAACCATGTTGGTGAGCTAAATATTGGGGAACCATGTTGGTGAACTACATGTTGTTCAGCTACATGTTGGTGAGCTACAAGTTGGTGAACCATGTTGGTGAGCTACATGTTGGTGAACCATGTTGGTGAACTATATGTTGGAGAAGCATGTTGGTGAGCTACATGTTGGAGAACCATGTTGGTGAGCTAAATGTTGATGACCTATGTTGGTGAGATACATGTTGGTGAACTACATGTTGGAGAACCATGTTGGTGAGTTACATACTGGTGAACTGCATATTGGAGAACATGTTGGTGAGCTACATTTTGGTGAACCATGTTGGTGAGCTAAATGTTGGTTAACCATTTTGGTGAGCTACATGTTGGAATACCATCTTGGTGAACTACATGTTGGTATTGGTGAACCATGTTGCTGAGCTACATGTTGCTGAACTACCTATTGGTGAACCATGTTGGTGTGCTACATGTTGGAGAACCATGTTGGTGAACTATTGGTTGGTGAACCATGTTGTTGAGCTACATGTTGGTTAACTACATGTTGCTGAACCATGTTGGTGAGATACATGCTGGAGAGCTATAAGTTGGAGGACCATGTTGGTGAACTACGTATTGGAGAACGACATGCTGCTGAACCATGTTGGTGAACTACATGTTGGAGAATCATGTTGGTGAGCAACATGTTGGAGAACCATATTGGTGAACTACCTGTTGGTGAACCATGTTGGTGAGTTACATGCTGGTGAACTACATGTTGGAGAACCATGTTGGTGAGCTACATTTTGCTGAACCATGTTGGTGAGCTACATGTTGGAGTACCATCTTGGTGAACTACATGTTGGTGAACCATGGTTGAGAACTGCATGGTGGAAAAGCATGTTGGTGAAATACATGTTGGAGAACCATGTTAGAGAACCATGTTGGTGAATTACATGTTGTAGAACCATGTTGGTGAATTACATGTTGGTGAACCATGTTTGTGAGATACATGTTGGTGAACTACATGTTGCTGAACCGTGTTGATGAGATACATGTTGGAGAACTATAAGTTGGAGGACCATGTTGGTGAACTACATATTGGAGAACTACATGCTGCTGAACCATGTTGGTGAACAACATGTTGCAGAACCATGTTGGTGAACTACATGTTGGTGTACCATGTTGGTGAGCTACATGTGGAGAACCCTGTTGGTGAGCTAAATGTTGATGAACTATGTTAGTGAGATACATGTTGGTGAACTACATGTTGGAGAACCATGTTAGAGAACCATGTTGCTGAACTAAATGTTGGTGAACCATGTTGGTGAAGTACGTTTTGAAGAACCATGTTGGTGAACTACATGTTGGTTCACTACATGTTGGCGATCCATGTTGGTTAACAATGTTGGTGAACTACACGTTGGAGAACCATGTTGCTGAACCATGTTGGTTTATCACATGTTGGTGAACTTTGTTGGTGAACTAAATATTGGTGAACCATGTTGGTGAGCTACATGTTGGTGAAACATGCTGGTGAGATACATGTTAGTGAGTTACAAATTGGGGAACCATGTTGGTGAACCATGTTGGTGAGCTACATGTTGGAGAACCATGTTGGTTATCTATAGGTTGGTGAACCATGTTGGTGAGGTACATGTTGGTGAACCATGCTGGTGAGATACATGTTAGTGAGCTACAAATTGGGGAACCATGTTGGTGAACCATGTTGGTGTGCTACATGTTGGAGAACCATGTTGGTTATCTATAGGTTGGTGAACCATGTTGTTGAGCTACATAATGGTGAACCATGTTGGTGAACTACATGTTGGAGAACCATGTTGGTGAGAAACATGTTGGAGAACCATATTGGTGAACTACATCTTGGTGTACCATGTTGGAGAGCTAAATGTTGGTGAACCGTATTAGTGAGCTACCTGTTGGTGAACCATGTTGTTGAGCTACATGTTGGTTAACTACATGTTGCTGAACCATGTTGGTGAGATACATGCTGGAGAACTATAAGTTGGAGGACCATGTTGGTGAACTACATATTGGAGAACGACATGCTGCTGAACCATGTTGGTGAGCAACATGTTGGAGAATCATGTTGGTGAACTACCTGTTGGTGAACCATGTTTGTGAGATAAATGTTGGTGAACAACATGTTGGAGAACCATGTTGGTGAGTTACATGCTGGTGAACTACATGTTGGGGAACATGTTGGTGAGCTACATTTTGCTGAACCATGTTGGTGAGCTACATGTTGGAGTACCATCTTGGTGAACTACATATTGGTATACGATGTTGGAGAACTACATGTTGGTGAACCATGTTTGAGAACTACATGGTGGAAAAGCATGTTGGTGAAATACATGTTGGAGAACCATGTTGGAGAACCATATTGGTGAATTACATGTTGCTGAACTACGTATTGGTGAACCATGCTGGGGAGATACATGTTAGTGAACTACATATTGGGGAACCATGCTGGTGAACTACATATTGGAGAACATGTTGGTGAGCTACATTTTGCTGAACCATGTTGGTGAGCTAAATGTTTGTGAGCTATGTTGGTGAACTATATGTTGGAATACCATCTTGGTGAACTACATGTTGGTGTACCATGTTGGAGAACTACAAGTTGGTGAACCATGCTTCAGAACTACATAGTTGAAAACTATTTTGGTGAAATACATGTTGGAGAACCATGTTAGAGAACCATGTTGGTGAATTACATGTTGAAGAACCATGTTGGTGAACTACATGATGGAGAAACATGTTGGTGAAACATGTTGGTGAACTACCTGTTGGTGATCCTTGTTGGAGAATCATGTTGGTGAGCAACATGTTGGTGAATCATGTTGGTGAAGTACATTTTGAATAACCATGTTGGTGAACTACATGTTGGTGAACTACATGTTGCTGAACCGTGTTGATGAGATACATGTTGGAGAACTATAAGTTGGAGGACCATGTTGGTGAACTACATATTGGAGAACTACATGCTGCTGAACTATGTTGGTGAAGTACATATTGGAGAACCACGTTAGAGAACCATGTTGTTGAATTACATGTTGGAGAACCATGTTAGAGAACCATGTTGGTGAGCAACATGTTGGAGAACCATATTGGTGAACTACCTGCTGGTGAACCATGCTTGTGAGATAAATGTTGGTGAACTACATGTTGGAGAACCATGTTGGTGAGTTAAATGCTGGTGAACTACATGTTGGAGACCATGTTGGTGAGCTACATTTTGGTGAACCATGATGGTGAGCTAAATGTTGGTGAAGCATGTTGGTGAACTACATGTTGGTGAATCATGTTGGTGAAGTACATTTTGAATAACCATATTGGTGAACTACATGTTGGTGATCCATGTTGGTGAACAATGTTGGTGAAGTACATGTTGGAGAACCATGTTGCTGAACCATGTTGGTTTATCACATGTTGGTCAGCTACATGTTGGAGAACCATGTTGGTGAGTTACATGCTGGTGAACTACATATTGGAGAACTACAAGTTGGTGAACCATGTTTCAGAACTACATGGTTGAAAACCATGTTGGTGAAATACATGTTGGAGAACCATGTTAGAGAACCATGTTGGTGAATTACATGTTGAAGAACCATGTTGGCGAACTACATGTTGGAGAACCATGTTAGTGAAACAAATGGTGAACTATATTTTGGTGAAACATGTTGGTGAGATGCATGTTGGAGGACCATTTTGGTGAGATGCATGGTTGTGATCTACCTGTTGGTGAACCATGTTGATGAGATACATGTTGATGTACTACATGTTGGAGAACCATGTTTGTGAGTTATATGTTGGTGAGTTACAATTTGGTGAACTACTTATCTGTAACCATGTTGGTGAGCTACATGTTTGTGAACCATGTTGGTGAGCTAGATGTTGGTGAACCACGTTGGTGAGCTACATGTTGGTGAACTAACTGTTGGTGAACCATGTTGGTGAGCTACATGTTGGTTAATTACATATTGGTGAGCTACATGTTGGTTAATTACATGTTGGTGACCATGTTGGTGAGCTACATGTTGGTGTACAATGCAGATGAGCAACATGTTAGTGAACCATATTGGTGAGCTACGTGCTGCGGAACCATGTTGGTGAGCTAAATGTTGGTGAACAATGTTGGTGAGCTACATTTTGGAGAACGATGTTGGTGAGCTAAATGTTGGTGAACCATGTTGGTGAGATACATGTTGGAGAATTACATGTTGGAAAACCATGTTGGTGAACTACATGTTGGAGAACCATGTTGGTAAACTATAGGTTGGTGAACCATGTTGGTGAGTTGCATGTTGGTGATATACATGTTGGAGAACCATGTTGGTGAGCTACATGTTGGAGAACCATGTTGGTGAACTACATGTTGGTGTCCATGTTTGTGAGCTACATGTTGGTGTACCATGTTGGTGAGCTAAATGTTGGTGAACAATGTTGGTGAGAGACATTTTGGAGAACGATGTTGGTGAGCTAAATGTTGGTGAACCATGTTGGTGAGATACATGTTGGAGAATTATATGTTGGAGAACCATGTTGGTGAACTACATGTTGGAGAACCATGTTGGTAAACTATAGGTTGGTGAACCATGTTGGTGAGTTGCATGTTGGTGAGATACATGTTGGAGAACCATGTTGGTAAGATACATGTTGGAGAACCATCTTGGTGAGCTAAATGTGGTGAACCATGTTGGTGAGATACATGTTGGAGAACTTCATGTTGCTGAGCCATGTTGGTAAACTAAATGTTGGAGAATCATGTTGGTGAGCAACATGTTGGAGAACCATGTTGGTGAGTTACATGCCGGTGAACTACATGTTGGAGACCATGTTGGTGGCTACATTTTGGTGAACCATGTTGGTGAGCTACATGTTGGAGTACCATCTTGGTGAACTACATGTTGGTGTACCATGTTGGAGAACTGCATGTTGGTGAACCATGTTTGAGAACTACATGGTAGAGAACTATGTGGGTGAAATACATGTTGGAGAACCATGTTAGAGAACCATGTTGGTGAATTACATTTTGGTGAACCATGTTGGTGAACTACCTGCTGGTGAACCATTCTTGTGAGATACATGTTGGTGAACTACATGTCGGAGACCATGTTGGTGAGCTACATTTTGGTGAACCATGTTGGTGAACTACATGTTGGAGAATCATGTTGGTGAACTACATGTTGGTATACCACATTGGAGAACTACATGTTGGTGAACCATGTTTGAGAACTACATGGTGGAAAACCATGTTGGGGAAACATGTTGGTGATCTACCTGTTGGTGAACCATGTTGGTGAATGACATGTTGGAGAACCATGTTGGTGAACTACATGTTGGAGAACCATGTTGGTCAGCTACATGTTGTAGAGCAAAGTTGGTGAACTATATGTTGGTGAACCATGTCGGTGAGCTACATGTCGGTGAACCATGTTGATGAGATACATGTTGGTGAACCATGTTGCTGAACTAAATGATGGTGAACCATGTTGGTGAAACATATTGGAGAGCAACATTTTGGTGAACCGTGTTGGTGAATCATGTTGGTGAGCTACATGTTGGTGAAATATGTTGGATAACAACATATTGGTGAACCATGTTGGTGAGCTACATTTTGGTGAACCATGCTGGTGAGATACATGTTGGTGAACTACATGTTGGTGAACCATGTTGGTGAGCTACATATTGGTGAACCATGTTGGTGTTCTACATGTTTGAGAACCATGTTGGTGAACTATAGGTTGGTGAACAATGTTGGTGAGCTACATGTTGGTGAACCATGTTAGTGAACTACAAGTTGGTGAACAAAGTTGGTGAGCTAAATGTTGGAGAACCATGTTGGTGAGCTAAATATTGGTGAACCATGTTGGTGAACTACATGTTGGTCAGCTACATGTTGGTGTACTATGTTGGTCAGCTACAAGTTGGTGAACAATGTTGGTGAACTACATTTTGGAGAACCATGTTGGTGAGTTACATGCTGGTGGACTACATGTTGGAGAACATGTTGGTGAGCTACATATTGCTGAACCATGTTGGTGAGTTAAATGTTTGTGAACCATGTTGGTGAGCTACTTGTTGGAGTACCATCCGGGTGAACTACATGTTGGTGCACCATGCTGGAGAGCGACATGTTGGTGAACCATGTTTGAGAACTACATGGTGGAAAACCATGTTGGTGAAATACATGTTGGAGAACCAAGTTAGAGAACTATGTTGGTGAATTACATGTTGAAGAACCATGTTGGTGAACTACATGTTGTAGAACCATGTTGGTAAACCATGTTGGTGACCCACATGTTGGAGAACCATGTTGGTGAAACATGTTCGTGGGATACATGTTGGTGAACTACATATTGGAGAACCAAGTTGGTGAGCTACATCTTGATGAGATACATTTTGGAAAACCAGATGGTGAACTAAATGTTGGAGAACCATGTTGGTGAACTACATGTTGCAGAACCATGTTGGTGAGCTAAATATTGGGGAACCATGTTGGTGAACTACATGTTGGTGAGCTACATGTTGGTGAACCATGTTGGTGAGCTACAAGTTGGTGAACCATGTTGGTGAGCTACCTGTTGGTGAACTACATGTTGGAGAACCATGTTGGTAAGTTATATGCTGGTGAACTACATGGTGCAGGACATGTTGGTGAGCTACATTGTGCTGAACCATGTTGGTGAGCTACATGTTGGAGTACCATCTGGGTGAACTACATGTTGGTGCACCATGCTGGAGAACGACATGTTGGTGAACCATGTTTGAGAACTGCATGGTGGAAAACCATGTTGGTGAAATACATGTTGGAGAACCATGTTAGAGAACCATGTTGGTGAATTACATGTTGAAGAACCATGTTGGTGAATACATGTTGTAGAACCATGTTGGTAAACCATGTTCGTGGGATACATGTTGGTGAACCATGTTGGTGAGCTACATGTTAGGAAACCATGTTTGTGAACTACATGTTGGTGAACCAAGTTGGTGAGCTACATCTTGATGAGATACTTTTTGGGAAACCAGGTTTGTGAACTACATGTTGGAGAACCATGTTTGAGAACTACATGGTGGAAAACCATGTTGGTGAAATTCATTTTGGAGAACCATGTTAGAGAACCATGTTGGTGAATTACGTGTTGAAGAACCATGTTGGTGAGCTACATGTTAGAGAACCATGTTTGTGAACTACATGTTGGTGAACCAAGTTGGTGAGCTACATCTTGATAAGATACATTTTGGAAAACCAGGTTGGTGAACTACATGTTGGAGGACCATGTTGGTGAGCTAAATATTGGAGAACCATATTGGTGAACTACATGTTGGTGAACTACATGTTGGTGTACCATGCTGGAGAATTCCAAGTTGGTGAACCATGTTTCAGAACTACATGGTTGAAAACCATGTTGGTGAAATACATGTTGGAGAACCATGTTAGAGAACCATGTTGGTGAATTACATGTTGAAGAACCATGTTGGTGAATCAGATGTTGTAGAACCATGTTGGTGAACTACATGTTGGAAAACCATGTTTGTGTGATACATGTTGGAGAACCATGTTGGTGAGCTACATGTTGGTGAATCATGTTGGTGAGCTACATGTTAGAGAACCATGTTGGTGAGCTACAAGTTTGTGAACCATGTCGGTGAGCTACATGTTGGAGAACCATGTTGGTGAGCTAAATGTTGATGAACTAGGTTGGTGAGATACATTTTGGAGAACTACATGTTGGTGATCTATGTTGGTGAACCATGTTGGTGTGCCTAATGTTGGTGAACTACATGTTGGAGAACCATGTTGGTGAGTTACATGCTGGTGAACTACATGTTGGAGAACACGTTGGTGAGCTACATTTTGCTGAACCATGTTGGTGAGCTATATGTTTGTGAACCATGTTGGTGAGCTACATGTTGGAGTACCATCTTGGTGAACTACATGTTGGTGTACCGTGTTGGAGAACTACAATTTGGTGAACCATGTTTGAGAACTACATGGTGGAAAACCATGTTGGTGAATTACATGTTGAAGAACCATGTTGGTTAACTACATGTTGTAGAACCATGTTGGTGAACCATGTTGGTGAAATACATGTTGGAGAACCATGTTGGTGAACTACATGTTGGTGAACCATGTTGGTGAAATACCTGTTGGAGAACCATTTTGGTGAGATGCATGGTGGTGATCTACCTGTTGGTGAACCATGTTGGTGAGATACATGTTGGTGTACTACATGTTGGAGAACCATGTTTGTGAGTTACATGTTGGTGACTTACATGTTGTTGAACTACTTATCTGTAACCATGTTGGTGAGCTACATGTTGGTGAACCATGTTGGTGAACTAACTGTTGGTGAACCATGTTGGTGAGCTACATGTTGGTGTACCATGCAGATGAGCTACATGTTGGAGAACCATGTTGGTGAGCTAAATGTTGGTGAACTATGTTGGTGAGATACATGTTGGAGAATTATATATTGGCGAACCATGTTGGTGAACTACATGTTAGAGAACTACATCTTGCTGTACCATGTTGGTGAACTACATGTTGGAGAACCATGTTGGTAAACTATAGGTTGTTGAACCATGTTGGTGAGTTGCATGTTGGTAAGATACATGTTGGAGAACCATGGTGGTGAAATACATGTTGGAGAACCATGTTGGTGAACTACATGTTGGTGTCCATGTTTTTGAGCTACATGTTGGTGAACCATGTTGGTGAGATACATGTTGGAGAACCATCTTGGTGAGCTAGATGTTGGTGAACCATGTTAGTGAGATACATGTTGGAGAACTACATGTTGCTGAACCATGTTTGTGAACTAAATGTTGGAGAATCATGTTGGTGAGCAACATGTTGGAGAACCATGTTGGTGAACTACCTGCTGGTGAACCATGTTTGTGAGATACATGTTGGTGAACTACATGTTGGAGAACCATGTTGGTGGCTACATTTTGGTGAACCATGTTGGTGAACTACATGTTGGTGTACCATATTGGAGAACTGCATGTTGGTGAACCATGTTTGAGAACTACATGGTGGAGAACTATGTTGGTGAAATACATGTTGGAGAACCATGTTAGAGAACCATGTTGGTGAATTACATTTTGGAGAACCATGTTGGTGAACTACCTGTTGGTGAACCATTTTGGTGAGATACATGTTGGTGCACTACATGTTGGAGAACCATGTTGGTGAGCAACATGTTGGAGACCATGTTGGTGAACTACCTGCTGGTGAACCATTTTTGTGAGATACATGTTGGTGCACTACATGTTGGAGACCATGTTGGTGAGTTACATGTGGGTGAGTTACATGTTGGTGAACTACATATCTGTGATCATGTTGGTGAGCTACATGTTGGTGAACCATGTTGTTGAGCTAAATGTTGGTGAATCTCGTTGGTGAGCTAAATGTTGGTGAACCACGTTGGTGAGTTACATGTGGAGAACCATCTTGGTGAACTACATGTTGGTGAACAATGTTGGTGAACTACATGTTGGTGAACCACGTTGGTGAGGATCAGGTGGTTAATACAAAAAATGATCAAAAATACATGCTAAAATACCAATAAATTCAAAATGGTAAATGCAAAAAATGCCAAGAGAAACCAGAAACAATCCAACACATTACAGGCTCCTGCAGCAGCTTAATATTTTTACTTTACAGGCACAATCAAGTGGCAGACCTGAGTACAAGCCTGAGTCAGAGTCCTACAAATTAAACTGCAACCAATCCATTATTACAGATAGGGCAATCCATAATAACTATCTGGCATATTTATATGTTTCAAGATAAACAAGCAAGAACAACTTAATAGATACAGTACAGCCATTCCAAACACACATACAGAAATCAGTTAGTGAAAAATGCCAGAAATATGCTGAATTAAAAGAGGGACTTGAAAGACTATGGAACATAGAACAGGGTATACATTGCCCCAAAAGTAATATGTACCACTGGTTTCATTCCAAAGTCACTAAACGATAGCATTAAATAATTAGGCCTACACAGTAATATTTACAGTATGTAAATCTCCAGAAAGCCACAATACTAAACACAAGTAAAATAGTCGGAAAGATTGTAGCAATTGAGAAATTAGTGTGCTTGGCTATGCCTGTACCTCAGGCCTTACCTGTGATGGACTGGCCATATCCACTACATTTTGTAGGCTTTTCCATTCAAGGGCATTGGTGTTCTCATAATAGTCAATATATTCTCCACCACATATCTAGAGTTGTTCGTCAAAGTTTTAACGACAAGTCAAATTTTCCAAGCACTTTTCCATCTCTTGGGACCCAGCACCAACCTGATTTTCCCAATCTACCTTCATATTGAAATCCCCCATGTCTATTGTAACATTGCACTTTTTAAATGCCTTTTCTATCTTCTGTTGTAATTTGCACCCCACATACTGACTGATGCTTGAGGCCTGTATATAATTTCCATCAGGGTCTTTTTATCTTTCTTAACTCTACCCACAAGGATTCTGCATCTTCCAATCCTATGTCACTTCTTTCTAAGGATTTGATTTAATTTTTTTTACCAACAAAACCATCCTAACTTCTCTGCCTAACTGTCTATCCTTTCCATACAATGAGTATCCTTGGATGCTAATCTCCCAGCTATGATTTTCAGTCGTAACTCTGTGATGCCCACAACTTCATACCTGCCAAGCTCTAACTGTGTTACAAGATCATCTAGTTTATTCAGTATACTACATGCATTTAATATGGCACCTTCAGTCCTGTATTCATCACCTTTTTAGATTTTGACCCCATGTTACACTTCAACTCATCTCACTAACTGCAATTTTTCGCTTTCATCTGCCTGTCCTTCCACACAGTCTCATCTACTTGTATACCAACTGCCCCATCTCAGCCCTAACTCACAGGTTCCCTTTCTCCTGCAGAATTAGATTAAAGCCTCCCCAGCAGCTCTAGCAAACCTGCCTTTAAGGATATTGATCACCCTTGCATTTCAGATGTAACCCTCCTCTTTGTACAGGTCATACCTTCCCCAGAAGAGATCCCAATGCTCCAAAAATCTAAAATCCCTTCCCTGCACGAATTACTCAGTCACAAATTCACCTTCTGGTCAGATGACGGTGAGCTCAGTTTCTGTGGGGTCAACCAAAGGTGTTGTTCTCCTTTCTTTAATGTATTTTTTTTTTACAATTACAAGGTCCTGCTGAACAGTAAGAACTTAAAGTAGTACAGGCCTACCCCATCAGTGAGTTGCTCGTTAGTAGGAGCTGTGGTTGGTGTAGACCATGGTGCTACCTGTGATAGACAGCCCTGTGCAGTCTAAAGCGAGTGATTGTCTTAATTGCCTTTCTTCTGATTGCAACACCCTGTTGAAGGTATGGGATGCTGTAAGTCCAATTCATTGGTTTATTGGTGAATGGCGGGGTCAGACGGCTGCTAAACGTTTTCTACATATACAGTATACTATATAATACAACTGCTGCTGTACGTAGACACCCACAGCATAGTAAATTTTAAATTGTCCCATTCAGGCCTAGAGATTTAATAACCGTGTAGGATTTCCTACACTTGTAGGATAAGGTCTTTCCTGACAAGGGGAGGTTGTCACTCTGCTTGGCAGGAGAGACTTGTGGCTGTGAAACAATCTCAGGTTCTGAGATCTCCTCCATGGTCTTCTGTTTGAGTACTGTTGGGGGGGGGCAGCCTACCTGGGGGAAGCAACAGTGGCCGTGCCTCTGGCACAGAGTCCGGCCCTGTAGCTAAGAAGAGTAGGGAAAGGAAGAGGAGGGCAGTAGTAATAGGGGACTCGATAGTTAGGGGGTCAGATAGGCGATTCTGTGGACGCAGTCAAGAGACCCGGATGGTAGTTTGCCTCCCTGGTGCCAGGGTCCGGGATATTTCTGATCGCATCCAAGATATCCTGAAGTGGAAGGGTGAGGAGCCAGAGGTCGTGGTACATATAGGTACCAATAACATAGGCAGGAAAAGGGAAGAGGTCCTGAAAAGAGAATATGGGGAGCTAAGAAGGGAGTTGAGAAGAAGGACCGCAAAGGTAGTAATCTCAGGATTATTGCCTGTGTCACGCAACAGTGAGAGTAGGAATGGAATGAGGTGGAGGATAAATGCGCAGCTGAGGGATTGGAGCAGGGAGCAGGGATTCAAGTTTCTGGATCATTGGGACCACTTTTGGCGCAGGTGTGACCTGTACAAAAAGGACAGGTTGCACTTGAATCCTAGGGGGACCAATATCCTGGCAGGGAGATTTGCAAAGGCTACTGGGGAGACTTTAAACTAGAATGGTTGGGGGGTGGGAATCAAATTGAAGAGACTAGGAGAGAGGAGGTTAGTTCACAAATAGAGAAAGCTAGTAGACAGGGTGTGAGGGAGGATAGGCAGGTGACAGAGAAGGGGAGCGCTTAGACCGAAGATGGAGGGGAGAAGGAAGAAAAAGGTAATGAAGTTGTTTGCACCATTAGGGATAAACAGAGAGTAAGAAGTGGGGAGTTTCTTAAATGCATTAAAATAGACGCTAGGAGCATTGTAAGAAAGGTGGATGAGCTTAGAGCATGCATTGATACCTGGAAATATGATGTTGTAGCTATTAGTGAAACATGGTTGCAGGAGGGGTGTGATTGGCAACTAAATATTCCTGGATTTTGTTGCTTCAGGTGTAATATAATCAGAGGGGCAAGAGGGGGAGGTGTTGCATTGCTTGTCAGAGAAAATATTACAGCGATACTTTGGCAGGATAGATTAGAGGGCTGGTCTAGGGAGGTAATTTGGTGGAATTGAGAAATGGGAATGGTTAATTGGAGGAGCAAATTTGTAAGGAGGTAGCAGATATTTGTAGTAACCACAAGGTTGTGATTGCAGGAGATTTTAATTTTCCACACATAGAATGGGAAGCCCATTCTGTAAAAGGGCTGGATGGTTTGGAGTTTGTAAAATGTGTGCAGGATAGTTTTTTGCAGCAATATATCGAGGTACCAACTAGAGAAGGGGCAGTGTTGGATCTCCTGTTAGGGAATGAGATAGGTCAGGTGACGGAGGTATGTGTTGAGGAGCACTTCGGGTCCAGTGATCACAAAGCCATTAGTTTCAATATAATTATGGAGAAGGATAGGACTGGACCCAGGGTTGAGATTTTTGATTGGAGAAAGGTTAACTTTGAGGAGATGCAAAAGGATTTAGAAGGAGTGGATTGAGACAATTTGTTTTATGGGAAGGATGTAATAGAGAAATGGAGGTCATTTAAAGGTGAAATTTTGAGGGTACAGAATCTTTATGTTCCTGTTAGGTTGAAAGGAAAGGTTAAAAGTTTGAGAGAGCCATGGTTTTCAAGGGATATTGGAAACTTGGTTTGAAAAAAAGAGAGATCTACAATAAATATAGGAAGCAAGGAGTAAATGAGGTGCTCGAAGAATATAAAGAATGTAAAAAAACCTTAAGAAAGAGATTAGAAAAGCTAAAAGAAGATATGAGGTTGCTTTGGCAAGTAAGGTGACAATAAATCTAAAGTCCTTCTACAATTATATTAATAGCAAAAGGATAGTGAGGGATAACATTGGCCCCTTAGAGAATCAGAGTGGACAGCTATGTGTGGAGCCAAAAGAGTTGGGGGAGATTTTGAACAATTTCTTTTCTTTGGTATTCACTAAGGAGAAGGATATTTATTTGTGGAAGGTAAGGGAAACAAGTAGGGTAGTTATGGAAACTATGATGATTAAAGAAGAGGAGGTACTGGCGCTTTTAAGGAATATAAAAGTGGATAAATCTCTGGGTCCTAACAGGATATTCCCAAGGACCTTGAGGGAAGTTAGTGTAGAAATAGCAGGGGCTCTGACAGAAATATTTCAAATGTCATTAGAAATGGGGATGGTGCCGGAGAATTGGCGTATTGCTCATGTGGTTCTATTGTTTAAAAAGGGTTCTAAGAGTAAACCTAGCAATTATTGGCCTGTAAGTTTTACATCAGTGATGGGTAAATTAATGGAAAGTATTCTTAGAGACAGTATATATAATTATTTGGATAGACAGGGTCTGATTAGGAACAGTCAACATGGATTCGTACGTGGAAGGTCATGTTTGACAAATCTTATTGAATTTTTTGAAGAGGTTACTAGGACAATTGACGAGGGTAAAGTGGTAGATGTCGTCTATATGGACTTCAGTAAGGTCTTTGACAATGTTCCACATGGAAGGTTAGTTAAGAAGGTTCAATCATTAGGTAGTAATATTGAAGTAGTAAAATGGATTCAACAGTGGCTCGTTGGGAGATGCCAGAGAGTAGTGGTGGATAACTGTTTGTCAGGTTGGAGGCCGGTGACTAGTGGTGTGCTTCAGGGATCTGTACTGGGTTCAATGTTGTTTGTCATATACATTAATGATCTGGATGATGGGGTGGTAAATTGGATGAGTAAGTATGCAGATGATACTAAGATAGGTGACATTGTGAATAATGAAGTAGGTTTTCAAAGCATGCAGAGGGATTTAGGCCAGTTAGAAGAAATGGGCTGAAAGATGGCAGATGGAGTTTAATGCTGATAAATGTGAGGTGCTACATTTTGGTGGGACTAATCAAAATAGGACATACATGGTAAATGGTAGGGCATTGAGGAATACCGTAGAACAGAGGGATCTAGGAATAACGGTGCATAGATCCCTGAAGGTGGAAACTCATGTGGATAAGGTGGTGAAGAAAGCTTTTGTTATGCTGGCCTTTATAAATCAGAGCATTGCGTATAGGAGTTGGGATGTAATGTTGAAATTGTACAAGGCATTGGTGAGGCCAAATTTGGAGTATTGTTTACAATTCTGGTCACCAAATTGTAGGACAGATGTCAACAAAATAGAGAGAGTACAGAGGAGATTTACTAGAATGTTACCTGGGTTTCAGCACCTACATTACAGAGAAAGGTTGAACAAGTTAGGTCTTTATTCTTTGGAGCGTAGAAGGTTGAGGGGGGACTTGATAGAGGTATTTAAAATTATGAGGGAGATAGATAGAGTTGACGTGGATAGGCTTTTTTCCATTGAGAGCAGGGGAGATTCAAACAAGAGGACATGAGTTGAGAGTTAAGGGGCAAAAGTTTAGGGGTAACACGAGGGGGAACTTCTTTACTCAGAGAGTGGTAGCTGTGTTGAACGAGCTTCCAGTAGAAGTGGTAGAGGCAGGTTCAATTTTGTCATTAAAAAAAAAATTGGATAGTTATATGGACAGGAAAGGAATGGAGGGTTATGGGCTTAGTGCAGGTAGATGGGACTAGGTGAGGACTAGAAGGGCCAAGGTAGCCTGTTTCCATGCTGTAATTGTTATATATGTTATATATGTGGTTGTAAGAGTTGTTTCTGGGACTGCAGGAAGTGGTTCTGACAGCTCTAGACACCTTTCTTCTCTAACAATTGACTTTGCTCTCTTCAGCTGATCAATGTGTTGACTCCAGATGACATCAAACATAATCTCCACTGTGTAGGAGAGTTCTATCCTTAATCTTTCCAAGAACCCACTTTTGATCAACTTTGCATTCCCTCCCCGGGACCGCTTGTCCAGGAGTGAAACGTTGAACCTCCTCGTTTGAAGAGCCTTCAGTTTGTCTCAGCTGTTTGTCTTGCATACTCCTTCTGAGACTAGGATGAGGAGATCCAAGCGTAAACTCAAGGGACGACCCAGGATCAGCATAGCTGGTGAGTTGCTGTTTGTGCAGTGTGCTGCATTACGATAGCAAGGAGGAAATTGGTGAACTTCTGATTCAGTGTCAGTGTAGTGTGTTCCTCTGAAATTGCTCGCAATGTGTTCTTTAGACTCTGGAGAAACCTTTCCACCAAGCCACTTGTAGCTGAGTGGTAGCCTGCAGATGTAATATGTCTTATTCCATCCATTTACAGGAATGACCAAACTATTCTGTAAGAAACTCTGGTCCATTGTCATTGACTAAGTGTTCTGGACTATCAGTCGTTGAAAAGAGGCTTCTCAACACATCAACAGAGTGCAAGGCTGTAGTGGAGGCTATTGGGAACACTACTGCCCACTTTCTGGCTGTATCCACTACTATGAAGAAATTTGTGTCTGTGCATTATTTGGCAAAATCCACATGAATCCTCTGGCAAGGCAATGTAGACCATTCCCAGGATGGAGAGACACTGGTCTTAGCATTTTTGGACATGCTGGCATCCCAAACAGTGGATGGCAAGCTCCTCGATCCGCTGATCTATCCCAGGCCACCAGACAAAGCTTCAAGCCAATGCTTTCAGTTTAGTGACGCCTAGGTAACCAGCTCCAATACTTCAGCTTTCAGCTTGGATGGTAAGATAGTTCCCAGCTGCTGGATAAGGTTAACCCCTGTAAAGAACAAATTCATCCCAGCACTGGTAACTTGGGAGAATTGGGATTTCTGTTGCATATTCCAGACATGTTGCGTGGCCGTGTAGACGTATGACAATGTGGGGTTTCCAGGATTCCCTTTGGATCATTTCTGCTGTAATAGGGAGACTTTTGATTTGCACTGGGAAGAATGTGTCAACAGCTGTGTCCTCTTTTGTAAATATTTCAGGTATTTATATTTCCAAGGGTAAACAGCATAATCCATCAGCATTTCCATGATTAGTTGTCTTCTTGAATTCAGTTGTGTCCTCCAAGAACTAGAGCCCATCTCTATATTTGTGCTGCTGATGTTAGTGGCAAACCTTTCTGTGGATTGAAAATGGACACTAGTGGTTGATGATCAGTAATGAGGATAAACTTTCTCCCATACATGTATTGATTAAAATGTTTTACACCCCAAACCAGACCCAAGGCGCTCTGCCAATCTGCACTTTACTTTTCTCTGCAGTGGTAAGCGAACGTGATGCAAAGGCTATGGGCCAGTCACTCCCATCACTTACAGTGGTATGCAAAAGTTTGGGCACCCCTGGTCAAAATTTCTGTTACTGTAGCGATATGCTACACACAGAGCTAGAAATAATGACACACAGTCTGTAAGTCGCACTCGAGACTCGTTTATTCAAACTTTGCGGCACTGGCTTTTAAGCAGTTCCCTTCCAGCCCTCTCCGGGTGGAAACGATGTCAGAGCTGCATTAGAAAAGTCTCTCCCCACACACAGGCTATTTTGTGAGTCAGTTCGCTTGTGTAGAAAGTGGTTCGCCACATAAGCCCCCCCCCCCCCCCCAGAACCGGCGATACACCCCCAATGTCCACAGTCTGGATCAGTTTCTGTTTGGGTGGTCTGCCTCTGCGCCGTGGTGCCTGAACCTCGACTGGCTGTGCCAAGTCCACTTGGGCCGGTTTGAGTCGGTCTACCATGAAAACCTCTTCTTTCCCCCCAATATCCAGAATGTATGTGGACTCGTTGTTACTGATCACCTTGAACGGCCCCTCGTACGGCCGCTGTAGCGGTGCCCGGTGTGTGCCCCTTCGTCCGAATACAAACTCACAGTTCTGCAGGTCGGGATCTGTCCGTGCTGTGAAGTCGGTACGGGGGCTAGGATGCAAAGCCTTTCGCGTAGTCTGTCCAGGACTGCTGCGGGTTCTTCCTCTTGGCCCCTTGAGGATGGTATGAATTCTCCTGGGATGACCAGGGGTGTGCCGTACACCAGCTCGGCCGACGAGGTGTACAGATCCTCTTTGGATGCCGTGTGGATTCCAAGCAGGACCCAGGGAAGCTCGTCCACCCAGTTATGCCCTTTCAGGCGGGCCATGAGAGCCGACTTGAAGTGACGGTGGAAGCGTTCCACTAGTCCGTTCGACTGCGGGTGGTAGGCAGTTGTGTGGTGTAATTGTGTTCCCAACAGGCTGGCCACAGCTGACCACAGGCTGGAGGTGAACTAGGCGCCTCTGTTGCAGGTAATGTGGGCTGGTATCCCGAAGTGTGCTACCCAGGTTGCAATCAGCGCTCGGGCGCAGGAATTGATGGTGGTATTGGTGAGCGAGACCGCCTCTGGCCATCTCCTGAACCGGTCTACCATAGGTAGGAGGTACCACACTCCTCACGACACTGGCAGGGGCCCCACGATACCCACATGAATGTGGTCGAACCTCCAGCGGGTGAGTTCGAACTGCTGCGGCGGGGCTTTGGTTTGCCATTGCACCTTGGCTGTTCGGCACTGCGTGCATGTTTTGGCCCATTCGCTGACCTGTTTCCGAAGTCCGTGCCACACGAACTTGCTGGAGACCATCCGGACGGTTGTCCTGATAGATGGGTGCGCCAAGCCGTGTATGGAGTTGAAATCTCACTGCCGCCAGGCTGCCGGGACGATGGGGCGAGGTTGGCTGGTAGCCACGTCACACAAGAGGGTCCTCTCACCTGGGCCTACAAGAAAGTCTTGCAGCTGCAAACCCGAGACTGCGGTCCTGTAGCTGGGCATCTCATCATCTGTCTGCTGTGCCTCCGCCAGTGCTGCATAGTCCACCCCCTGGGACAGGACCTGGATAGCTGGTCTGGAGAGTGCGTCCCTTCCCGAGACATGCTGGATGTCCATCGTGTACTTGGAGATGTAGGACAGATGTCGTTGCTGGCGGGACGACCAGGGATCGGACACCTTCGTGAATGAGAAGGTCAACGGTTTGTGGTCCGTGAACGCAGTGAACGGCCTGCCTTCTGAGAAGTACCTGAAATGCCGGATTGCCAGATATAGTGCCAACAGCTCCCGGTTGAAGGCACTGTACTTGAGTTCGGGTGGCCGTAGGTGTTTGCTGAAGAACGCCAGGGGTTGCCAGCGCCCCTCGATGAGTTGCTCCAGCACCCCACCGACTGCTGTGTTGGATGCGTCCACTGTGAGGGCAGTTGGAACGTCCGTTCTGGGTGCACCAGCATTGCGGTGTCTGCTAAGGCTTCCTTGGCTTTAACGAAAGCAGCTGCGGCCTCTTCGTCCCAAGTAATGTCCTTGCCTTTACCCGACATCAGGGTGAACAAAGAGCGCATGATACGGGCTGCTGAGGGGAGGGAGCGGTGGTAGAAGTTCACCATACCAACAAACTCCAGCAGCCCCTTAACTGTGTTGGGCCGGATGAAGTGGCGGATTGCGTCTACCTTGGCGAGCAGAGGTGTTGTCCTGTCTTTGGTAATCCTGTGGCCCAGGAAGTCGATGGTGTCGAGTCTGAACTGACATTTGGCCGGGTTGATCGTGAGGCTGAAATCACCAGGCTGGCGGAGGTGGGACAGATGCCCCTGATGACTACTGCTGGCTATGAGGATGTCATCCAAATAGATGAACGCAAAGCCCAGGTCACATCCCACCGCATCCATTAGTCGCTGGAACGTCTGTGCGGCATTCTTCAGGCCGAACGGCATTCGGAGGAATTCAAACAGGCAGAACGGGGTGATGAGTGCTGCTTTGGGGATGTCTTCAGGGTGTACCGGGATTTGATGGTACCTTCAGACGAGGTCTACTTTGGAAAAGATGCTTGCCCCATGCATGGGGTAGCAGACTGGAGTTGTAGCCTCATTCAGTCTGCAGTAGTCGCCGCATGGTCTCCAGCCCCCGGCTACTTTGGGCACCATGTGCAAGGGGGAGGTCCATGGGCTGTCGGACCGCCTTACGATCTCCAATTCCACCATCCTCTTGAACTCCTCCTTCGCCAGGCGGAGCTTGTCCGGGGGGAGCCTTTGTGCACGGGCATGGAGGGGTGGTCCCTGGGTCGGGATGTGGTGCTGTACTCCGTGTCTGGGTATGGCTGCCGTGAACTGCGGTGCCAGAACCGTTGGAAAGTCCGCCAGGATTCTGGTGAATTCATTGTCAGACAGCGTGATGGAGACCAGGTGTGGGGCCGGCAACTTGGCTTCACCCAGGGAGAACGCCTGGAAAGTCTTGGCATGGACCAGTCTTTTCCCTTACAAGTCGACCAGCAGGCTGTGGGCTCATAAGAAGTCCGCCCCCAGGAGTGGTTGGGCCACGGTGGCCAATGTGAAGTCCCACGTGAACCGGCTGGCACCGAACTGTAGCTGCACTGTGCGGGTGCCATAGGTCCGAATCGTGCTGCCGTTTGCGGCCCTCAGGGTGGGTCCCATCTCCCTGTTGCAGGTGTCATACCCCATCGAGGGTAAGACCATAACCATATAACCATATAACAATTACAGCACGGAAACAGGCCATCTCGGCCCTTCTAGTCTGTGCCGAAATCTTACCCTATCCTATTCCCACCGACCTGCACTCAGCCCATAACCCTCCATTCCTTTCCTGTCCATATATCTATCCAATTTTAAACAACAACATAGAACCTGCCTCAACCACTTCTGCTGGAAGCTTATTCCACACAGCTACCACTCTCTGAGTAAAGAAGTTCCCCCTCATGTTACCCCTAAACTTTTGCCCTCTAATTCTCAACCCATGCCCTCTTGTTTGAATCTTCCCCAAATCTCGATGGGAAAAGTCTAACCACGTCAACTCTATCAATCCCCCTCATAATCTTAAACACCTCTATCAAGTCTCCCCTCAACCTTCTACGCTCCAAAGAATAAAGACCTAACTTGTTCAACCTTTCTCTGTAACTTAGGAGATGAAACCCAGGCAACATTTTAGTAAACCACCTCTCTACTCTCTCAATTTTATTGACATCCTTCCTATAATTTGGTGACCAGAACTGTACACATACAAATTCAACATTACATCCCAACTCCTATACTCAATGCTCTGATTAATAAAGGCCAGCAAACCAAAAGCTCTCTTCACCACCCTATCGACATGAGATTCCATCTTCAGGGAACTATGCACCATTATTCCTAGATCCCTCTGTTCTAAAGCATTCTTTAATGCCCTACCATTTACCATGTATGTCCTATTCTGATTAGTTCTACCAAAACGTAGCACCTCACATTTTTCAGCATTAAACTCCATCTGCCATCTTTCAGCCCACTCTTCTAACTGTCCTATATCTCTCTGCAAGTTTTGAAAACCTACCTCATCATCCACAACACCACCTATCTTAGTATCATCTGCATACTTACTAATCCAATTTACCACCCCATCATCCAGATCATTAATATATATGACAAACAACATTGGACACAGTACAGATCCTTGAGGCACACCTCTACACACCGTCGTCCAATCTGACAAAAGACACTGATCTCCGCTCTGGTGTCAACCAAGAAGCGGCAGCCTGACTGTTTGTCCCAGATGTACAGGAGGCTGTCCTGGCCCTGGCGTTTCCCAGGAACTTGCAGGGCGAGCGACAATGGCGTGCTTCTGTGCCCCACCGCTGGTGGTAGAAACACCACTGGTCATTGGCCTCCTCACTCCTACCTCTGGGTTGTGTGCGCTCCGTTGCCGGGCCTGGTCTGGCCTGCTGTTGGGCGCGTGGCTTGGTAATCTGTCCGACTCTCCCTCTTGGCTTTCCACAGCACGTCTGCCTGGGCCACCACCTTCCGGGGGTCACTGAAATCTGCATTGGCCAGCAGCAGATGTATGTCCTCGGGCAGTTGTTCTAGGAATGCCTGCTCAAACATCAGGCAGGGCTTGCGTCCTTCAGCCAGGGCCAGCATCTGGTTCATTAATTCCGACGGCGGCCTGTCTCCCAAACCGTCCAGGTGCAGCCAAGCGGGCACCTCGCTCACGCCGTGAGAGGCCAAAGGTCTCTATGAGCAGTGCTTTGAATGCTGCATATTTGCCTTCTTCCGGGGGTGACTGTATGAAATCCCCAACCCGTGCAGCTGTCTCCTGGTCAAGGGAGCTCAGCATGTAATAGTAACGTGTGGAATCCGAAGATATCTGCCGAATCTGGAACTGGGCTTCTGCTTGGTCAAACCACACGCGTGGTCGCAGCGTCCAGAAAGTTGGCAGTTTTAGCGAAACTGCATGAACAGATGAAGAGTTGATCATCTTTGGTCCAAATCCCGTTTGGACCAACGAGGACACCAATGTAGCGATGTGCTGCACACAGAGCTAGAAATAACGACACGCAGTTTGTAAGTCGCACTCGAGACTCGTTTATTCAAACTTCGTGGCACTGGTTTTTAAGCAGTTCCCTTCCAGCCCTCTCCGGGAAGAAATGACATCAGAGGTGCATTACAAAAGTCTCTCCTCACACACAGGCTATTTTGTGAGCTGGTTCGCTTGTGTAGAAAGTGGGTCACCACATTACTGTGAATAGCTAAGCAAGTAAAAGATGAACTAATTTTCAACAGGCATAAAGTTAAAGATGACATATTTCTTTAATATCTTAAGCAAGAAAACTTTTTTATTTCCATCTTTTACAGTTTCAAAATAACAAAAAAGTAAAAGGGCCTGAAGCAAGAGTTTGGGCACCCTGCATGGCAGTACTTAGTAACACCCCCTTTGGCAAGTATCACAGCTTGTAAACGCTTTTTGTAGCCAGCTAAGAGTCTTTCAATTCTTTTTTGGGGGATTTTCACCCACTCTTCCTTGAAAAAGGCTTCTAGTCCTGTGAGATTCTTGGGCCATCTTGCATGCAATGCACTTTTGAGGTCTATCCACAGATTCTCGATGACGTTTAGGTCAGGGGACTGTGAGGTCCATGGCAAAACCTTCAGCTTGTCCCTCTTGAGGTAGACCATTGTGATTTTCAGGTGTGTTTAGGATCATTATCCTGTTGTTGAAGCCATCCTCTTTTCATCTTCCGCTTTTTTACAGACGGCGTGATGTTTGCTTCCAGAATTTGCTGGTATTTAATTGAATTCGTTCTTCCCTCTACCAGTAAATGTTCCCCATGCCACTGGCTGCAACACAAGCCCAGAGCATGATCAATCCACCCCTGTGCTTAACAGTTGGAGAGGTGTCCTTTTCATGAAATTCTGCACCCTTTTTTCTCCAAACATGCCTTTGCTCATTGTGGCTAAAAAGTACTATTTTAACTTCATCAGTTCACAGAACTTGTTTCCAAAATGCATCAGGCTTGTTTAGAAGTTCCTTTGAACCTTTTGAATAGAACTTTTTGACTGCAATGAACCTTAGCTGGCTACAAAAAGCGTTTACAGGCTATAATATTTGTCAAAGGTGGTGTTACTAAGTACTGTCATGCAGGGTGCCCAAACTTTTGCTTCGGGCCCTTTTCCTTTGTTGTTCTTTTGAAACTGTAAAAGATGGAAATAAAAATGTTTTCTTGCTTAAAATATTAAAGAAATGTGTCATCTTTAACTTTATGCCGTTTGGAAATCAGTTCAATCTTTTACTCGCTTAGCTATTCACAGTAACAGAAATTTTGACCGGGGTGCCCAAACTTTTGCATCCCACTATATACCATGCAACATGACTACACCTACAGTATACCATAAGGCAAGGAATCACAGGTAAGCATCACTGGATGATGTGGATTATACTGTGTGAGTACAGTGTCTGACCTTTACCTTTTCCTTTACCTTTTGGAAGCCACCTCGCTCTGCTTTGTCCATTGCCATTTCTTCCCAATCTGTCATAAGTTCAAGGGGTGGAGTACAGTAGCTAGGTGTTCCAGGAACCTGTTATAGTAATTGGTAAATCCTAAAAAGGACTGCTGCTGTGACATGTCCTTAGACCTTGGGCATCAATGGTGTGACCACAATAAGTGATGCTGGGTTTATACTTTTGTAAAATTCGCATTTGTTGCATCATGCTCTAAGCCCATAATCTTCTAATCTTTTTAACACTGTCGTAGGATTTTGGAGATGTTACTTGTCATCTTTGCTGGTAACAATGCAGTCTAACTGGTAACACTGAGTGCCTGAGCAGCCTTACAGTACCTGGTCCATAGCTTCCTGACAGAGTGCAGGTGCAGATGCTACTCCAAAAACTAAGTCTATTATAGCAACAAAGCCCTTTGTGAATGTTTATGGTGAGAAACACTTTGGACTCTTCTTTCATCTCCATCTGTAGGTAGACCAACTAAGTTTACTTTGCTGAAATGTTTTCCTCCAGAAAAGTTTGCAAAGATTTTCTTTATCCTAGGCAGAAGGTATTAACCTACTTTTAGTACTGGGCTGGTGATGATCTTAAAATCACCACCCATTGTGATGCAGCTTGCTGGCTACTTTATCACAGATTGCATAAGGAACTGGATGGACTTTGTAAAACTTAGCTGTGGGATTTTCATTTAAGGTAATTTTATCCTTGATATGTTTGAGTTATCCAATGCCTTCCTTGAACACTGCTGTGGCACCATCCAAAAACTTTCTTAATTCACTTTCAGTTGACTTTTACTGGAGATGTGACATGCAAATGATGGATGGATCTCTAATCAAGTTGTAGTTGTCTCAGTCAATCATGGCCCCACAATGCTGGCCCTCCTGTTTTTACCACATGCAAGCCCAGTGTGGCTTGTTGGTTCTTGTATTTCACTGTTAGGAATGACATTGCCACAGGAGTTACCTCTTCTCCAGTATAAGTTCTTAGCTGGTTATCTGAAGGCTTCGATTCAGTATCTTTCAAATGCCGCTAAAACTCATTTTGTGGAATGACAGAAACAGCCAAACTAGTGTCCAATTCCATTTTAATTAATTTGCCGTTCACTTCATGTGTAAGCCATGTTGCTTGTCTGTTCGTTTTCACATTGTAAATCTCAAGCTATCTGCCCTGTATCACTATCAGATTTTTCCTCGATAGCATGCAGATCAGTGCTTTTTTTGAAACTGGAACTTGACTTTTTATTTTTTTTCAATTCCCTGTGCAGTCCAGTTATTTCTGTCTGCCTGACATGCAGACAATATGGGTGTGTCCTACTTTGCTGCATTTTCTGCAAGTCTCGGATTTAAACCTGCACCGGCCTGGTGCGTGTGCCCCCCACCCCGCCATAATGGTGTCACAAATTTGTTCAGCCAGACAGACCTCCGTTTAGATAATACAATTTTGCACATGCTCACTTTCATTCCTGACTGCAACTCAATTGTATCTCTGTCTGCAGTTTCCATTGAAACAGTAATTTCAACTGCTCTTTTAAATGTAAGTTATGCCTCAGTTAATAGTTATTTTTGAATGCTGCCTTGTAATATTCCACAAACTAAATGATCTTTAAATGCATCATTAAGTCCATCATTGAACCGACGAGCTCAATCTGACAATTTCTTCAATTCTGCCATGTAAATTGAAATTGACACCCCATCCTTTTGGTTCTACTTATGAAACTTTGTTCTGGAATCAACAACTTCTTTGGTCCTAGCTGTTCCTGCAGTACTTTCATGATATCATCTGAGCTCATTTTGGCTGCTTTGTTTGGAGCAATGGAACTTCCAAGCAAACTGTGTGCTTTGCCACCTAATGCACTCAGCAAAACTGGCACTTGTTTCTCATTGGCTGTTCCATTTCCTTGAAAATGCAGCTCAATTTGCTCAGTATACATCAGCCATTTATCCACTGTGCAATCAAACATGTCTATCTTTCTGACGTAGTCAGTCATTTTTGCTCTTATTTTAAGTATCATCGAGCACTCACTATTTATGAGCCCGTGAATTTTGTACATTTTTGCCCCCTTTTTAAAAAAAGTGACGATTTTTCTTTTCCCCTTCTGAAGAAAAAAAATGTGCTGTGCTTTTTTCTACTCAACCGTTTCTCTCCTCTTCTAAAGAAAGTGTGCTGTGGTTTTTAAACAAAACCCTTGCTGCAAGTCATCTCGGGTTTGTTTTAAAACTTACTCATCACTACTGTTATGTTTTATAATTCCAAAACATAAAACTAATTGAAAGAAAAGCACTGATCCAGGAATAACACGTCTACTTTGTTCTTACTTTAGTAAAGCATGTGCATATGTCGTGGTGGCGTAATAATGTATGCCATTCACGTACTTTTACATACAACAGTATTGAATTATGTAAACAACAAAGAATACTTAAGCAACATATTTGCAAAATTACTCAAATATTATATACACAACAGGCAGGGAAGCTGAGTGGCTTCAGTCTTAGTGAGAACTAGTCCTCAAGTCACAGTTTTACCTGTTTGCAGCCACTTAAGGATTGGGTGCTCCACTGGAGTGCCAGAGGTGCTGTAGCATGGCATCCATGCTGGAGTTGGTCCTGCCCCCCAGTGTTTGCTCGGCAGAAAACAAGTAGTATTATATTATGTTTGACTGCAGACTGCTGCAACAACCAAGGACTCAGGGACTTGGACAATTGTTTTTGTGTGACTGTACTTTACTGCTGTCCTATATGTTGTGTTGGGCACGTGGCCAAGTGGTTAAGGCGCTCGTCTAGTGATCTCAAGGTTGCTAGTTCAAGCCTCAGCTGTGGCAGCGTGTTCGTGCCCTTGAGCAAGGCACTTAATCACACATTGCTCTAGTGTCTGTGCGAGGAGTGGTGCCCCACACAGACTTCCAATCTGCACCTTGTAAGGCATGAAAATGTCTGATGCAGGCCTCTCATGGTCTGAGTTGACATTCCCTCCCTCCTATATGTGCTTGCTATCTTATATGTGCCTTGTGCTGTGTATGACTACTGCTACTGTGTTTTGCACCTTGACCTCAGAGTAATGCTGTTTCATTTGGCTGTATTCATGAATATTTATATATGGTTAAACGACAATCAAACTTAAATGAAATCATCCCATTCTTACCCTCATTGGCAAGTAGGACAGGCAGCAATCCAGAGATTACTACCCAGGAGGTCCTACTTTTCTGCTATCTACCTCCCTATGTTCTCTCTTCAAGACCCCTTCCCTTTTTCTACATATGTTGTTGGTACCAATTTGTACCATGACCTCTGGCTGCTCACTCTTCCCCTTCAGGAAGCTGTGGACCTGATCCAGGACATCCTTATCCTTGGCACCTGGGAGGGAACATACCATCTGAGTGTCTCTTTCATGTTCACGGAATCTCCTGTCTGCTACTCTAACTATGGAATCCCCTATCACTACCACACTCCTCTTCTTCCCCACCCCCTTCTGAGCCACAGAGCCAAACTCAGAGTTAGAGACCTAACCCCTGTGGCTTTTCTCTACTGGGTTATCTCCCCTCCCCACTGACAGTATCCAAAACAGTACACTGAAGCTGTTATCAGCCACAGGGGTACTCCTGGCTGCCTATCTACTATCCCCCTCTTTACATTCAGGGTAGCTATCAACCTTTATCACCTGTTAATCAACCCGTCAGCCTCCTGAATGATCTGGAGTTCATCCAGGTCCAGCTCCAGTTCCTTAACCCGGTCTGGAAGAGGCCGCAAATGAATGCGTTTCTTGCAGGTGTAGGTCTCCCTGCCTTCCCACATCCTGTAAGAGGAACTTTCCTTTATCCTGCCTGGCATCCCCACTGCTCTAATTATGCAATAAGTAAGAAAGAAAGAATAAACTTGTGAACAAGTTTTCTTATTACTGCCTTTACGGAGGAGGTAAGGAGCCTGAAGACACAGTGGTCAAGTATATTCGGGCCTCTAGTGGGGCAGGAGACATGTTGGTATAACTTTGGCAGCGCTTTTCTGAGGTTGGCCTGGTTAAAGTCCCCGGCTGTAATGAGCAAAGCCTCCGGATACCTGGTCTCAAGTTCACTAATGTTGGCATGCAGTATGTCCAGAGCACACTCCACGTCCGCCTTGGGGGGGGGGGGGTGGCCGGGGGGAATGTAGACTGCCGTCAGTATGACCGAGGTGAATTCCCGTGGCAGATAATAGGGATGACACTTCACTGACAGGTGTTCCAGGTCCGGGCTGCAGGAGCTTGTCAGTGCCACTGTGTCTGAGCACCGTGCAGTGTTGATCAGTAGGCAGACACCACCTCCCCTCGTCCTGCCTGAAGACGCCGTGTGGTCCATCCAATGGATCAAAAATCCTTCCGGTCGGATGGCACAGTCGGGGGTGGCAGGGGAGAGCCAGGTCTCGGTGAAACAGAATACACAGCAATTCTGCATCTCCCTGCAGTAGACGAGTCTCCCTTTAAGATCATCCACCTTGTTCTCTATGGCTTGCACATTAGCTAGTAGGATGGTGGGTATAGGGACACTGAAGCCCCTCAGCTTCAATCTGACCAGCAGCCCAGCTCTTTTCCCACGCTTCCTCGGTAAATAGTGCATCTTTCCAGGTCTCCATCAATGCAGTGAGTTGTTGTCAGCTCTTTGAGGTAGGTGGACGCGTCCCGCGGGGATCGATTGGTGAGTCACGTCGTCGGGCACTCCTGGTCGGGCCGAGTGACAGGGAGGCTCCGCTGCCACTTCCAGCTGCCAGGGGCCCGGGCTGTCGATTGGGTCGGGCCACAAAGTCAACACTTAATCCCTGAGGGCTGGGCTCCTGGCTGAAACAAGTCCTTAAGCCGAGTCGCGGTTACGGAGGCCTCTGCTCCAGCCGAGCCTCGGGCTTGATTTCCGAGGTCGGCGGCAGAGGCCTCACTTCCGGCAGCTGTGGATGGCCACCAACGGGGCTTTACATTGGTCACTCCGAGGAAGTGTCTGGGGCACTTTGAGGTCTCCGCCATCACTTCTGTGTGGTTGTCTGCTCTGGAGAGGTGCTGGTCGGAATGGGACGCGTCTCCAAGCGCTCCGGCACAGTAGCAGACCACGGGTCTCCGGGAACGTGGTGGGCCTCGCTGGTCGGGTCCAGGTGCGGTCCGGAGTTTAAGAAGCAATTCTGGTGTGGTGGTCTCCAGCTGGGTCAGTAGCTTCTCCAGGGTGTTGTTGATCTTGATCTTGCTGGATTGGAGGTTTAGAAGGGTTTCTCGGGTATAGGATAGTGGAGAGGGCAGTTTCCTCGGGAGAGCACGCACAAAGTCGCCAGTTACTGGCGCCATCTTTTATGTCACCTACCACCCCACCAGCCTCTGCATCCAGCACATAATTCTCCTCAACTTCCGTCATCTCCAACGGGATCCCACCACCAAGCACATCCTTCCCTCCCCCTCACTTTCTGCTTTCTGCAGGGATTGCTCTGTCTGCAACTCCCTTGTCCATTCACCCCTCCCCACTGATCTCCCTCCTGACACTTACCCTTGCCAGCAGAACAAGTGCTACACCTGCCCCTACACTTTCTCCCTCACTACCATTCGGGGCCCTAAACTGTCTTTCTAGGTAAGACGACACTTCACATGAGAGTCTGTTGGGGTTATATAATGTGTCCTGTGCTCCTGGTGTGACCTGCTGTATATCAGCGAGATTCACCATAGATTGGGAGACCATTTTGCCACGCACCTGCGCTCCGTCCACCAGAACAAGCGGATCTCCCAGTGGCCACCTATTTTAATTCCCCTACCAACTCCCATTCCGATATGTCCATCCATGGCCTCTTTCACTGTCATGGTGAAGCCACACTTAGGTTGGAGGAACAACACCTTATATTCCGTTTGGGTAGTCTCCAACCTGATGACATGAACATTGATATCTTGAACTTCCAGTAATGCCCCCACACCCCTCTCCTTCACCATTTCTCATTCTCTTCCCTCTCTCACCTTATCTCCTTGCCTGCCCATCGCCCCCCCACCCCGGTGCTCCTCCCCCCTTTTACTTTCTTCTGTGGACCTCTGTCTCTTTCACCAATTTACTTCCCAGCTCTTTACTTCACTCTTCCCCTCCCAGTTTCACCCATCACCTGGTGCTCCTCTCTCCCCCCACCCCACCTTTTAAATCTACTCCTCAGCGTTCCTCCTCCAGTCCTGCTGAAAGATTTCGGTCCGAAACATTGACTGTTCTCTTTTCCATAGATGCTGCCTGGCCTGCTGAGCTCCTCCAGCATTTTGTGTGTGTTGCTTGGACCTCCAGCAGGTCCTGCTATGATGTGTGAAATATGCATAACATTTGTTGCTACACATCAACGGCCAGGGGTGATCCTATGATTCAACCTCTGCATGGTTTGATGGTGTCAATATATCAGTAAGGTGCTGATGGGTGTTACACATATTGACAGCTTCACTTACGTGAAGTATGGAGGAATGTCAGCTGTACTAATGTGAAGTGAACCCCCAGGTGTACACACCTGTTTTGTAATAGGCAGGATTTTTGACAGGAATTGCACAAAATTCATATAATGGGTGATTGACATGTAAAAAAAGTGATTGCTAATAATTCCCATTTCTAGTCAAGGATAAATTACAGATTTTGGACCGCTGGAGTTTTCAAAGAGATCTTTATCCTTTTGTTAAAGATCTAAGGTACCCACCTGCTTCAATTATACCGCTGCTGAAGAAGAATGTGGTAACCTGCCCCAATGCCTATCATCCAGTAGCACATACAACCACAGTGATGAAAATCACTGAGAAGTTGGTGATGCAACATATCAACTCCTGCCTGAGAAGCAACTTGGATTCATTCCATTTTGCCTATGGGAGCAATTGGTCCACATTGGCTCTTCACTAAACCCTGGAATATCTGGCCAGCAAAATGCATACATCTTTATCAAAACTAATCAATAAACTCCAAGACTTTGTGCAATTAGATCCTCGATTTCCTCACTTGAAGATCCCTATCAGTTTGGATTGGCACCAAAATCTCCTCCACGATCACCATCGGTACTGGTGCACCACAAAGCTGTGTGCTTAGCCCCTGCTCTACTCACTTCACGCTTATGGCCGCATGGCTAAGCACAGCTCCAATGCCATATCCAAGTTTACTGATGATGCCTCTGTTGTAGGCCGAACTAAAACTCATGATGAATTGGAATATAGGAGGGAGATTAAAAATCTTGCTGAGTGGTGTCATAACAACAACCTTTTACTTAATGTCAGCAAAACCAAGGAGCTGATTATTAACTTCAGGAGAAGGAAACCAGAGGTCTATGAGTCAGTCCTCATTGGAGGATCAGAAGGCAGCAAATTTAAATTCCTTGTTGTTATTTTGGAGCATCTGT
Source organism: Mobula birostris (assembly GCF_030028105.1). Taxonomy (NCBI): domain Eukaryota; kingdom Metazoa; phylum Chordata; class Chondrichthyes; order Myliobatiformes; family Myliobatidae; genus Mobula; species Mobula birostris. The sequence goes on from NC_092386.1 coordinate 69,424,699, forward strand.
CCTGGGTCAAGTATGTAAGTGCAATTATGACAAAACACAGCACCACCTCTACTTCCTAAGGAGTTTGTAGAGATTCAGCATGATATTTAAAACTTTGACAAACTTCTATGGATGTGCAGTTGAGAGTATATTGAGAGTATATTTCCCTGTATCACAGCCTGGTATAGAAACACCCTTGAATGGAAAATACTACATAAAGTAGTGGATATGATCCAGTCCATCAAGGGTAAAGCCCTCCTCACCCCATTGAGCGTATCTACATAAAATGTTGTTGCAGGAAAGCAGCATCCATCATCAGGGACCCTCTACCACCCAGGACTGTTGCCATCAGGAAGGTGGCATCAGGACTCACACCACCAGGTTCAGGCACCCTCAGTCATCAGTCTCTCAAACCAAAGTGGATATCTTCAGTCAACTTCACTTGTCCCATCATTGAAATCTTCCCACAACCTATGGAGTCACTTTCAAGGACTTTTCATCTTATGTTCTTGATTTTTTTTTGCTAATGTTCAATTTAATATCAGAGAATGTATACAGTATACAACCTGAAATCCTGACTCTTCGCATCATCCATGGAACAGAAAAACAGCAAAGAATAAGTGACAGAAAATATTAGAACCCAAAGTCCCCACTCCCCCACCCATGCACAAGCAGCAGCAAAAGTTTGAACCCTCCTCCTCCTCTCCCCTCACTTGCTCCAGCAAAAGCATCACACCCCCTCCCACCCCACCCAAAATGCCAGCAATAGCAAAGCCCCTGGAGACCATCAAAAACTACTGTCCAGCCCAACACTTCAACATCTCAGACAGGTGCTCTCTCTCTCTGTCACTAACGATGGAGAGAGAGAGAGATCACTCCTGCAATAGACAAGAAGGGAGACCAACAGTTCGTTGTTTCAATGTTACAATCTGCAGTGTCGTTTATTTGAGTTTCCCTGACTTGAGGAGCTGCAGATTGTCACCCACCATCAGGAGAGGGAGAGAGCAGATCGCTTGAGTACAGGGGCCTTCTTTTGACAGCAGTGTACAATGCTGTCTTGATGTTTCAATCTCCCTCAACACTTCAGTCAGCAACATTGACGAGGAATTGGGTCATCCTAACGGCCGCACCCAGAGGGGCACATCTTCCAGGCTGCATCTGGAGGTATTGAAACGTCAGGGCATTTGGCGAGTCCACGAGTGAGAATCCACTGCCCATGAAGAACTGTAGTTTAAGTGCAGCTGTAGATCACGGACTCCAACAGGACCCCCGTCACCTCGGAAAAGGAAAAGAGAGACATGAGAAGAGAAGAAATTAAACTGTTCCGCGGATGAACTGGAAGAAGTTGTCCTGGTCCGCAAAAATGTCGGCGCTATCTTCAGCTCCTTATTGAACCTTTCTTTTCATATTTTCACAGCTCGTTGTCTTTTGCACTCTGGTGCTGAGACCCAGGCTGATGCAGTCTTTCATTGATTCTGTTATGGCTATTATTCTATTATTGAGTATGCCTGCAAAAAAAAGAATCTCGGTGTTGAATAGGGTGACAAATATGTGCTTGTATAATATATTTACTTTGACCTTTGAACTTTGTTCCCAAAGCTCTCAACTACTGCCAATCCTCAGTTTATGAAAGAGATATATTCTCGGAAAACCAGTGAATGAAATTTCATAAACTAAAAAGGCTGCATTATGAGCATCTTGATACACTATGTTTCTGTGCACGGAGAGTACTGCACCACTTATTATAGCAAGAAATTGCTTTGTAAACCAGATAAGTATCCCCACATGCCAATGAACTGAAAATTGTAAATCAAGGAGTTACTGTTTTAAGTTTAATTCTCAGTAGCTGTACCCTCAACAGTAAACCTCACTGAACTTGACCTCGCAAAGTTCTACACCATATATTGAATGTCTTATTAGATGACTAGATAAAAACGCTTGCTATGAATGGTAACTCCATTGTCATCATAGCATTTAACAGAAAGTGAAGTAGATTTTATATATATATATATATATATATATATATATATAGAGAGAGAGAGAGAGAGAGAGAGAGAGAGAGAGTCATAGAAAATTACAACAGAGAAACAGGCCCTTCGGTCTATCTGGTCCATGCTGAACTATTTAACCTGCCTACTCCCATTGACCTGCACTGGGACCATAGCCCTCCATACCCCTATCATCCATGTATCTATCCAAACTTCTCTTAAACATTGAAATCGAGCTCACATGCACCACTTGTGCTGGCAGCTTGTTCCACACTCTGACAACCCTTTAAGTGAAGAAGTTTCCCATCATGTTCCCCTTAAACTTTTTACCTTTCATCCTTAACCCATGACCTCTGGTTGTAGTCGCAGTGGGAAAAACCTGCTTGCATTTACCCTGTCTCTATCCTTCATAGTTTTGTATACCTCTGTCAAATCTCTCAATCTTCTTATGTTCCAACGAGTAAAGTCCTAATCTATTCTATCTTTCCTTTTAACTCGGGTTCTCCAGAATCAGCAACATCCTTGTAAATTTTCTCTGTACTCTTTCAACCTTACTTACATCTTTCCTGTAGGTAGGTGATCAAAGTTGCACACAGCACATTAAATTAGGTCTCACCAGTGTTGTATACATTACATCCACCTCCTGACTTTGATTTATGAAATCCAATGTGCCAAAAGCTTTCTTAACGACCCAATCTATCCATGATGCCACTTTCAATGAATTATGGACCAGTATTCCCAAATCCCTTTGTTCTACCACTCCTCAGTGCCCTACCACACATTGTGCAAGACCTACCGAAATGCAACAGCTCACACTTGTCTGCCTTGAATTTCATCAGTTTTAAGCTCATTTATAATAATCATTGCACTTCAGAAGGTGGTCATTTATCCATTGAATCCTTGTTAGCTTGGTGCAACTATCTGGTCAGTCCCACAGCCCTGATTTTTTTTCCCTCAAAATCCTCAAATTTCCCTCAAATTCTCTTTTGCCTTTGAACATTTCTATGCTTCATTCTAAATGCCAAAATTGAATCTACGTGCACTACACTTTCAGGCAGAGAATTCTAGCAGATACTTAACACTGTAAAAAAAAAATCCCCTCACATCAACCTGCATCTTCTGCCAGTTAAGATGTTATCTTATTTTCATTTGGCACTTATAGATCACCGTTCATATCAGAATGTTCCAAAGCTAGATCAAATACCTGAAATGTAGTCACTGTGGTAAACATCTAATTTGGAAACTGCACTGATTACTCTGTAGTCCTGACAGCTACAAAGGCCTTACAAAATCTTTCTGCTCTGCTTTAAGTAGAGACATGGCCTTTTATTGTCCCAACCTGGGCATGGGTGGAAACAATGAAATAAAAGCAATTAAATGAATGAATAAGTACAAGACAAATAAAAGCAGTGCTGACCATTGAAATGGTGGTGGAACAGAAAAGAACAGATAGAGACTCATAGGTAGTTACATGACCAAAAATACTTTTTAAAGTGTGTTCCTTGGATGAGTTCAGAGTAAGTGATAAGTCTCACCTAATACCATAGAAGTTGGATTTCACTGATTTTTGTTGTGCCTAGTGGGCACAACATTTCACCTCAATACCAAACTAGGTATCACCAAAATAGTTGCTAATTTATGACGCCTTTACTTTAAGAAATCCCCAATATGTGGAAATAGTACAAGCTGATTTGTACATTCAGAGATTGCAAAAGCTGTATGTGCTCCTAGCTGCTGCTTTAGCTGAGTACTGCCTGCTGGAAAAATGATCAGTTCCATCAAGGCTAGTTCTCCATAGTAGACAAGAACTGTGGGGAAGGGAGTGGAAAGGGGTGAGGTGGGAGATTGAAGTAGGAGATAGATTAAATGGCACTCTGTTGGGTAAGGGGACTTTGTTCAGTTTGTATTGTGTCCATTCAATCCCTGTGCTATGATCATGCATAGCTACAGTGATCCAGAGGCACAGATTGTAGCATCAATGCACGGTCACTGCAATTTTTGTCAATGCTGCCTGTTTGTGGAAAAGCAACATTGATAAATCAATGTGGGAGTTGGTGAAATTAAAATCAATATCCCAGTGGGAACCCTTTAAATTATGTATAGTTTCTGATTTGCTGCTTGGCTTGCTCCTTGCTTAATTCAGAATGAACGAATTGGGTTATAGATCATGTCCTTTTCATTCAACATTAGTCATCTAGTCACCATCACACATCACATATTCTCAATGTCAGCCCATTTCTGTAATGTAGCAGGCAAATGATATCAGTGGCAGGTTGAATCATTATAGGAAGCACACAATCTAACTGTATGATGGAAGGAATGTGGCAGGAAGTGGTGTCAATTCTTCAAAGTAGGTTCTAAATGCGCCATAGACACTATTTGGAATGTCCTGGGTTTGCAAATCACATGACCAGACAGAAGATGTAGATAAACATAATGTTGAATATTGACATCCTGCAAATCACTCTGGCTTTATGACCATCTGTGGATCTGGTAGGTTTTATACAAGGTCAATGAAAGCAAGCTTTCTGCCAATTACTGAAGCAGAGTGGGGAAGACCAAGGAAGTTCATACTCTTACCTACACAACGTTGTGAACATACATTTACTGATGCCTCTGGACCCATCTTCAGTGATGTTCCTGGAATCATTGGGTGTTTTGGGTCTTTCAACATCATACACCCTCCTCCAGGTGACCCAGCCAGGGCTGATCAGACCCCAGCTTGTGTCCAGATGGCTAGCTACTTATGACTCCATGGCTCCCCTCTTTTGAGCTACAGCCAGCCATCTTGAGGCCCTCTCTGCCACGTCGGTGGTACTGCAGTTGGCTCTCCTCTTCCTCTCTCCCTCAATGCCCAAGTTGCTGAAGGCTCTAGCTAAGGAACGGGCTGCAAATCCCCTACAACCAACCTCCACTGGGAGACACCTCGCTCTCCATCCAGCCTGCTGACAGTTGCTGACCAGTCCTGCGTACTTGGAGAGTTTCCGTTCAAAGGCCTCTTCCAAGCTATCTTCCCATGGGACTGTCAGCTCCAGCAGCACCACTTGCTTAGTAGACTCAGACACTAGGACAATGTGTGGTCACAGGGTGGTGGCTGCGATATGGTTGGGGAACTTCAGCTGCCATTCAAGGTCCACCAACAGCTGCCAGTCCCTTGCAGAGATCAGGATGCCTGCAGATGTTCTTTTGGTGGGTATTGGCTGCTCCCCAGCTCTGACAAAGGCAATGGTCTGCTTGGAGGGTCGGGACCACTTCGCCCACTCAACTGCTGCGCTGACGGCTTCAGCGATGGTCTTCAGGACCTGTTCATGCCTCCACTTGTACCGTCCCTCACCAAGTGCCCTTGCACAGCCGCTGAGGATGTGCTCCGGGGTTCCTCGCTTGGAGCATAATGGGCACACAGATGACTCTGCCTTGCCCCATGTGTGCAGGTTTGATGGGCTTGGAAGCACATCGTACACTCCTGGATGAGAAATTGGATGCGGTGTGGTTCAGCTTTCCAAAGCTCAGCCCAGGTCACTTTCCTCTCAACCGCATTCTCCCATCTTGTCCAAGCTCCCTGTTGCTTCATTCCCACCGCCTTGCAGGCTCTCATCTCCTCCACTACTGCTCTCACCTCCTCCTTAACTAGATGACACCTTTCCTTCCCTCTGGTGTCCACTTGGGGAGTTGGAAAGGGTCCTAGCCCAGTTCGGCCTCATGTGACCACCCCCACCAGCCTCCTGTGATGCAGCCTTGCCTCTGCTTCCTGAACAGCTTCCTCTGCCCTCCACTTCCTGCCAGTCCTCACTTGGATCCCTGCTCTAGTCACCTTCGGGTCACTTGAGTCCCTATACTGTAGCACTTCTCTGGCTCTTGTTACCTTGAATTCTTCCTCCAAGGATTTGAAGGGCAGTTGCAGTTTGTTGTGGTGTCCATAGAGTGCGATGCTGCTCAGGCTCTTTGTCAGCCCTAGCCATCTCCTGAGGTGGTTGCTAACCCTCTTCTCTAGGGTTTCGACTGTTGAGATCGGAACTGCATAGACGAGGAGGGGCCACAGGATTCTGGGAAGAATGTCATGCTGATACACCCAGGCTTTAAACTTCCCAGGTAGGCTAGACTTGTCCACAGATTTCAGCCAGCTATCCAACTCGGTGCAGGTTGCCCGGATGGATGTCGTGTCCCTTAAAGAGATATCAAAAACTTTGCCTAAGCTCTTGACTGGCTTTTCTGTGATGGTTGGGATGGCTGTGCCTGCGATGCTGAACCAGAAATTGTTCTCCACCTTCCCTTTCCTTAGCACCATCGATTTTGATTTGGCAGGTTTGAAACGCATCCGAGCCCACTCCACCGGCTTTTCGAGCCCCTGCAGAATTCACCGGCAGCCTGGGACTGATTCTGTGGTGACCGTGAGGTCATCCATGAATGCCCTGATAGGTGGTTGCCGTTGAGCGGAATTCATTCTGGGCCCTCTGCACTCTGGTTCAGCAGACTTAGTGAGCATGTTCATGGCCGGGGAGAACAGTGTCACTGAGATAGTGCACCCTGTGATGATGCCGATCTCCACCTTGTGCCAAGTTGATGTAATTGCTCCTGAAGAGACCCTCATCCTGAAGTTGCTGTAATAATCAGCGATAAGGTCTCTGATCCTGCTGGGGACATGATATTTGGTCAGTGTGAGCTGCACCATCTTGTGCGGAATGGAGCCATTTGCATTTGCCAGGTTGAGCCACAACACTGACAGGTTGCTCTTGTTCTCTCTGGCCTCCCTAATGAGCTGTGTCACCACACCGATGTGCTCCAGACAGCCCGGCATCCCGGAAATGCCACCCTTCTGGACTGATGTATCAATATAGGTGTTCTTTGCTAGGTAGGTGCACAGCCGGTTAGAAACGGCACTGAAGAAGATCTTCGTCTCGACACACAGCAGGGAGATGATGTGAAGCTGGTCTACCTGGGTGGTATTTTCCTCCTTTGGGATCCACACCCCTTCAGCCTCTCTCAACTGTTCTGGGATCTTCCCCCTTCTCCAGAAGATTCTCAGGATCTTCCACAGACACAGCAGGAGTTTGGGGCAGTTCTTGTACACTTTGTACGAGGTGCTGCTTGGTCCTGGAGCCGAGCTTGCCCTTGCTTTGCGGACAACCTCTCTGACTTCCTTTAGCTGCAGCTCTGACATGTGGAATTGCACATCTGGTTCAGGTGGGTCTATTAGGATGTTGCACTCTCCCAACTCCTGCTCTCTTTCAGGACCATTATGGTGAGACCTCACTTGGAGTACTGTGGGCAGATTTGGTCTCCTTATTTAAGGATGTGCTGACGTTGGAGAGGGTACAGAGAAGATTCACTAGAATTATTCCGGGAATGAGAGACTTAACATATGAGGAATGTTTGTCCGCTCTTGGACTGTATTCCTTGGAGTTTAAAAGAATGAGGGGAGACCTCAGAAACATTTTGAATGTTGAAAGGCATGGATAGAGTGGATGTGGCAAAGTTGTTTCCCATGATGGGGGAGTTTAGTACGAGATGGCATGACTTAAGGATTGAAGGGCGCCCATTCAGAACAGAAATGTGAATAAATTTTTTTAGTCAGAGGGTGAATCTATGGAATTTGTTGCCATGGGCAGCAGTGGAGGCCAAGTCATTGGGTGTATTTAAGGCAGAGATTGATAGGTATCTGAGTAGCCAGGGCATCAAAGGTTATGGTGAGAAGGCGGGGGAGTGGGACTAAATGGGAGAATGGATCAGCTCATGATAAAATGGCAGAGCAGACTTGATGGGCTGAATAGCCGACTTCTGCTCCTTTGTCTTATGGTCTTATGATCTTATATCTTCTTCAGGTGTTAGTCTATGTCTTCCTGTGAACAGGCCAGTTTCCCATTGTGCTTGTTCCCCAGCAACTCCTTGGTGAACTTGAAGGAGTTGGCGATAAAGGCGGCACGTTTTTGGGCCCTTTCACTACACCGCCTCCGATGCCACCCTGCCTGGTGGAGAATCCTGATCTTCTTTCGTAGTATGCACATCAGCTGGGCCAAGCCAACGCGCTCTTCTCCTGCCTCCTTGTATTGGGACTTCAGGGCTTTCATCTCCTGCCTGATGTTGTGGATCCTCAACGCTCTTTGGTTCTTCGAATAAGGTGTTTTGGAGCCTTTCTTCTCCTCCTTTCCAAACCATTCAGCTACAATGCTAACAATGATTGTTGTCATGGCTTGCAGCTTCCTATCAACCCCTCCCTTCGCTGTTGCCTCCAGAATTTGGTTGACATCTTCATCAAACTGCTTCCCCAGTGAAGTCATGTTAGCTGCGGGCCATTTGATCTGCCTCCTGTTCATCTTGATATTAGAGGGATTAGTTTGCAACACTTGGAGTTTCTGAGCACTATGGGGTGACTCTGGGCCTGGCCCCTCCTTCATCTCACCAGGCTGGACACCTGCACATTGTGCTGCTCCTGCTCCCGCCTGACACTTCATCCTCGCTTGGTGGATCTTCAAGCCGTGATCATTCTTGCAGATTTTGCCACATGCACACTGCTTCCTGAGTCTGTAAATAATCTGTAAAAGAGAAAGCAGAGATTAAAAAGAGCTTGAATCTAGAGCAACAAACAATCTCCTGGAAGAACTTAGAGGCAATATCTGTGGAAGGAATGAAATTCTCCATGTTCCAGGTTGAAACCTTCTAAGAGTGGAGAGACAAGGCCAGTATGAAGAGAAAGAAGTGCAGATTATTTTTCCCTTTTTCCACTTATCTCTCTCTTTCTCTATTTGCCTCCATCTGTCATTCACCTGCCAGTGTCTTCCAACTTGACTCCCGCCCCCAAAGCTTCCATCCTTTCACAACCTGCCTAGTATCTTACACCACCCTCCCAACTCAGCCCACTAATCACCTCACACTCCTTTCTCACCACTCCCCTTCTCTTCCTACAGGTCCTTTCACCTCTCCACTTATGTCATACAGTGTGTGCTGGTGGCAGGCACAAATGCAAGACACAGACACTGAAGTACCAGGAACAGGACAAGACTACAGTTAGGGACGTGACTGGATGCAGACTAGGAGCTGGGACAAGAACACAGACTTGGGCTAGGACATTGGCTAGGTAAGTGGGACCAGGGCAAGGAACTGGGAACTGGGAGCCTGGGCCTGGGCTCTGAACCAGAGAACCTGGGTCTTGACTCGGGGTCGGGCCCTGGAACTAGGCGAGGGCATGATGTGGCTACAGGACTGGACATGGCTTGTGTTCCTTGTCACGAGGCTTGGGTTCGGACTCCGAGCCAGAGACCGGACAAGGACCCAGAACCTGGGTCTTGACTCGGGCTCGGACCCTGGAACTAGGCGAAGACATGTCATGGTCCTGGGAGACAGGACTAGGTGAGGCTACAGGACAGAATGAGAGACTCCTGGGCAAGATGAGGCACATGGACAGAACGAGAACACGAAGCCGAGCCTTGGTCGAGGGAGAACAGGAACGCAGAGCCAGGACCCCTCCTTGGAAACAGGACGTAGGGCCGGGACTCATACACAGAACACTGAGAGACAGATCTCCACTCAAGGTAGCAGCAAATGGCCAGACCTAACCAGCACAGGCGAGGGCATAAAGAGACGGTTCCCGGCACAAAGAGATGGTTCCCAACACAAGGTAGCGGCAAACGGTCAGACCTACCTAGAGAAGGCATGGATACAGAGACAGTTCCTAACACTAGGTAGCAGCAAACAGCGAGACCTACCTAATGAAGGCGTGGACACAGAGACAGTTCAAAACAACGATACGCAGTTCCTTATCTTGCTCCAGCAGTTGAACTTGACAGCGGTGCAGGCGAAGGTTGCAGGTGAGAGTTACAGGTAAGGCAAGGCTTCAGGAGGAAAAGGAGCAGAGAAGAGATTCAGACAGGGGGTTTGGTTAGGAACAATCTAGCAACTGAAGCTCTGTCTGTCTGTATCTTGTTTTACGGCGGTTGGCATCCAGCTTAATGGTGCATTACCGCCACCCTCTGCTCCAGAATGTGCACTAGACATACATTCTAAATCCCTTCACCCAATTGCGCACACACACACATACACACACACATATATATATATATACACAAACCTACACTTCACTCTCCCATCTTTGACCATCCTAGTATCCTATTCCTGTTTATTCATCATATTCTATAAAAAACCTCTGTACCCCTTAAAAATGCTAAAAATACCCAGACGTGCTCTCTCACCCATGCCCAGCAACCCTTTGAATGTGAATTCCTGCATCCCCAACTCCCTTAATTTATTTCTCATCATCTCTCTCTGTATCCCATACTTCCTGCAACTCAGAACTACATGTTCTACTGACTCCTCTTCCTGACATTCCTCACACAATCCTGTCTGGTGTTTCCCTATCATTTTCAATGTTTTGTTTAATGCACAATGCCCCAGCCTTAACCTAGTTCACACAATTTCCTCTCTTCTGTTTCCATTACCTACCCTAGTAACTGCAACACTCTTTTGTATTTGATATAGATGCCTCCCTTTCCCCTCCCTGTCCCATCTTTCTTGCCACATTCGGTTGACTTTTTCCCAGATTACACACTTAACCTCTGCTTTACTGATACTAATGTGCATTTCCACATTTTCTTTCTTTAATGCCCTCTTTGCCAACTCATCCACCCTCTCATTCCCCTTCACCCCTACATGTGCCCTACATCACCCCTACATACCCATAGAAATTTTACCTGACCTCCCTGATTTGCAATTCTTGTAACTAACTGAAGGACTTCATAAAGTACATCTTGCCGACTGTTTGTGTGAAAAGACCTTAAACTTGATAGAACTGAGGATGAATCTGAACATATCAATGCTTTGGCTTGTCTGGCTTTCTGCACCCATTGCAACGCAACCAACACTGCCAGCATCTCCACTGTAAACACCCCTAACTTATTAGATGTTCTTCTGCTGATTCCAATTTCTTTTGCTGGCATTACCACCCCAAACCCTATCACTCCCGTTTCAGCAGCAACTGAAGCTAAACCAAGGAGATATTTATGTAGGCAGCCCAAAATGTGAATCAGCTGCCTCAATTAGAGCACCCAACAGAAAAAAGGACAACCAGAAAACCTGGAATAAGGAACGATGGACCAGACCGTGAATTGGAATCTGGACTTCACTGACCGGACCATGACAACTTAATCCTGATATAGAGTTTTAACCTGAAACATTGATAATACCTTTCCACCCACAGACGTGGCAACCTGTAGAGTTCTTCCAACAGATTGTTGCTAAAGAATCTATAAAATGTGTTGAATTTCTTGGCAGACTTTTGTGCAAGGCTAAGTATTTTCCTTTCCTTTGTGTTTTATGGAAGACTGTCAAGAGAGACTGAGGGTGGTCCCCAGATCTTGCTACTTGGTTAATGGGTGAGAATAGTTGCAGAGTAACTACATCCTATATAACCAAGTCTTATGTAAGGAATTAGCACTGGTACATATTTCATACAAAGGACCAATAGTTAAAACCTATTCAGAGCACTGTGGAGTCACTGGGAACCTATGACCATTTTTGTTCAAAGTTTGTATGGCCCAGAGTTCCTTAGCGCTTACAATTTAAGCTGCTGTTTTGAATAGGTAAGAAGAGCATCTACTAAAATTAGAGAGATTATTCTTGTATAGTTATCCCTGCTGATGTTATCAATAATTTAATTTTAGCTTAGACCTATGAAAATAAGATGCTACGGTTTTCCCACCAAGCTAGCCCTGGATAAGAGAGAGTTAATCTGTAAGTTATATTCCACAAGCAATAAGGCTAATCAACACCTCCATCTACTAATCCACCCCTCCACACCCCCAACCACCACTACTTTATCATTTCCTGCCAGCCACCTTATTTACAAACTCTCCTGTGCTTGGCATCACTTTATGGATCTACAACCAATCTATGTCTATAAGCTATCTTATGAATTTGTATTAATTGTATTCATTATCCTATTGTGTGTGTGTTTTTGTGCTGCATTGGATCCAGAGTAACAATTATTTTGTTCAACATCTGCGTTGGAAATGGCACTAAACAATCTTGAATTTTGAATATTCCCGCTGCCCCATCCCAAACATGAACATTCCAATCTTTCCAAAACTGGAACACTCATACTGGGAATTTATAGGATTTCCCACAGGAACCATGAACTGGTGAGATGTTCATGAGGATTGAAGTTAAAATAACCCTGTTTTGATTTTCAAGGCTAAGGGTTTTCAGATCTCTTTGCACTTTCGTTCCAATTTCTAACCGGAATTAAAGTTGGACTAAGCATTATTCTGAGTTAAAACATTCTGTTCCTATTTATACATCCCTGTTCAATAACTATGCATTTGTGATTGTAATTTATTTTGAAAATTCCTACAAACCCCACATGAATAAATCTGGCTATATCTGAAGTAAGCCTCTTCATCTCCTTAGTCTGTGGAATTGATTGGAGCCTACATTGTGTAGACTCTGCTCTGAAATAATCATTGAGATTTATGGCCCCAGGGCTGAGTATCTATATGATTCTTGAGGGAGACATGGAAATTATTGGAAAGAACAGCACAAATTGTTCAGTTCTAATTGCTCAGGAGAAGGAAGTTTTAAGCTTTCTTCAGAAACAGGTGCCATTTATTATGGGATGTTTAAATGGTGATGGAAGTTAGAATGATCTGATCTAGAGAGGAAATTGGAGGTGGTGTGTGTACCATTAATCAATGGTATTCCTTTGGAGTGTAAAGTCTCTATTCAGGACTGCTTGTTCAGTACTGTCAAGACACACATGTTAGAATACCTGAGGTACAGGTTTAAATAAAGCAAACCCTCAATAATTATAGAGAGTCCTGGCTGTGGTTGGGTCTCACTGTTAGCAGCTGACTTCATTCTTCTCAACTTAATGTTGATGAGAACTCTTCTCACTTTAATTGTTTTCTACTAAGCAGATTTCACTTTTTGCATAGCTATCCAGACAAAATAAAACTGGATCTGGAGATATATTTAATAAATTGGAGTATCAGAATATAGTGGTAGTCTTTTGGATTCGAAGAAGACACGGAAACCTGCGCGTGATGGAGTTTTAAGTGGAACAGCCGTTGCACGGGGCAATCCCACTCTCTTGGCAGAAGAGACCTTGATCCAGTGGCACGGATATCCGTTACGGGTAGAGACTTCTCTTGCTGCAGTGGATGACCAGGACGTCTAAGTGTCTTATCTTGCTCTTAGCACTCCATAACAACTGCTGGGCCTGCCTTCTTGACCGTTGGACCATTAATCGGTCTCCTTCACTCAATCCGCCAGGGCCAGACTCCACACGCCGGGAAAGACAGACCCCCTACCTCACCGAGGGTCGAAGACCCATTAGTTACCCTCACCTGGTTTTGCCCGTCTGCCGAGACGGTTTACCAGGTGTGAGGCCGCTGCGCGTGTTACAGCTACTTTGAGCCACAGGTGAGAGCTGAGTACCAGATGGGGACCAAAGGTGGATGAGCTGCCCTGAAAAGGGCACGACAGGCCTCCCCACCAGAGGTGCCACCCCTCCCTAGACACCATACACCCCATAAACACATTTATGTCCATGACATATGAATTCTGATAACGAAGTTAAAATTAAAACAGTTAAAATATATACCAAAAATATGATGTTCATGTGGACATGAACACAGATGAGGTACTAAATAAGTACATAACATCTGACTTCACCAATGAACTTGTTCGAAATAATCAAAAAATATAGCAAAGAATGGAATAAAAGTAGATAAAGATGCTTGGGAGGTTCACAGTTGAAATGTTTGGATGGGAGGCAGCCTCTGTTACTGAAGGAAGTGGAGTTGGAAACAGAGGAGAGTCTTAACGTTGTTTTCTAATCCTCTTTAGATGTGGGAGTTGTGCCAGAGACCTGGAGGATTATGAATATTTCCAGCTCCACTCTAGAAAGGGCAAGAGGAATAAACCTGTCAACTCCAAGCCAGCAAACACAATCCTGGTTGTTGGGAAAGTTTGAGACAGCAAATTGAAGGAAAATTGATTAGAATTTGAGAAAGATACTGTAGACAAATAGACAAAAGTCCATTAATTCAAATTGTGTTTTATTAGTCTGACTGAGTTCATCGATGCATTGACAGAGGTGATGATAGTGGCTCAATTGGTGTGTTTTCTAAGATGCAACACAAAGGATTATGAAATCAACACTCTCGCAAGGGCTAATTGAACGCTAACTTGATGACGGGATAGAGAGTCATGAATAATGATGAACAGATATTTTCTAGATGATCCTATAACACGTTATCCAATGGTGTTTCCAGAGTTACACTACCACTTTGCAAAATATATTAATAGCTTGAACTTGGGTATACAAGGCATCATTTTGCTGGTGACATGAAATGCAGAGGTATATAATAAACAATGAGGGTATATCCTAACTAGTGAAATGTACAGACAAATGAGGGTTTAATTTAATCCAGAGGAGTCTACAGTAATATATTTGGTAAAGAGTGCAAGCAAAAACTGTACATGCTAAATTACACAATTTTTAGGCAATAGATGATGCATACACCCAAATTTTGAAAGTGACAAGAAAAGTTGAAAAGGCTGTTATAAACCAAATGGGATCCTTGACTTCATAAGTAATAGATAGCATACAAATACAAGGAAGTTGCACTGAACTTTTAATGCACTCTACACTGAAGACTACATTGTGGGTTGTTGTCAGGGTCTTAGAGGTACTAGCACAGAGGTATTTACTAGAATGTTATCAGAGAGAAGAACTGCGACTGTTTTTTGGAGCAGCAGGTAATGGCAGATTTGATAGAGAAGCTCCTATCAAGTCATGTGGCACTAGCAGTGTTGGCAACCAAAGGTGGCAGGTGATGGAAATTGGCAAAAAAAAAAGCCATGGTGAAATGAGGATTTTTTTCATGATCTTTTCTTGATCATAAAAGCGGTCATAGTTTTCTGCAGATATAATATACAAACATGAAAGGACAATGAAATGGGCCAAATTGGTCAGTTCTTACACGGGCCTTCTTCTGTACCGTGTCTTTTTATGATTCTGTGCATTGAAGAAGATTATAACAGAGAATGGAGCGAAAGAGGATAAAAGGGAATGAAGAGAGAAACAGCCACGATCTAGGGGGCTGAATGGCCTACTCCTCCTCATATTTTCTATTTCTCCCTGTGGGAACAAAGGCTGTGGAAACACATGGAAAACTAAAGACTTTTGGTCACACACATGATGGTAGATAGCCATTATCAGACTCCCCATCTAAATAGATTGCTAACTCGTATACCGAAACTGAGAACTGTGATTCCTAGTTAATGATTCTGCTTTTTGTTTTCAAAAGTATGTGGTGTAACTTTGCATGGGAATTTGTTCCAAGGAAACTCAGTTGTGCAGGGTGTAAAATTGGAATGTTCAGGTGTGGTCCTTCAATCTGTTAAATAATTAAGCAGAAGAATCAGAATTAAAATCATGTTCATTACCACTGACATACTGTATGTCGGGAAAGTTGTTCTAATGCAGCACTGCAATACATAACAAAAATTATAATAAGAAATGGATAAACATAAATAAATACAGCAAATCAATGAGGTTGTGTTTAGAAATGCAATGGCAAAGGGGAAGAATTGTTGCTGAAATGTTGCATATGTATCCTCAGGCTCCTGTACTATCCTGATGGTAGTAATGAGAAGAGGGCATGTCCTAGATGGTGAAGGTCATTAATTGGGCACCAGTATAATTGATGCCCTTCTGAAGCAGGTGGAAACCTTTGACTGCAGAAGTGAGAGATTGAAGATGCTCTTGAAACATTCCAGCCAGTTGCCTGTGCAGGTACCTCATCAGGGCTTGATGCCATGTGAGAGTTTGCTCTCCTGAAAGCATCCAAAACAGAGATCACAGGGTCATCATCAGCTGCTGGGATTTGCACAGGTATAGTTTTATTCTTCCTTTCAAAGCACACATAAAAGATGTTGATCTCATCTCGGAGTGAAGCATCACAGCTACTTATGATGTTAGATTTCGCCTTGTAGGAACTAACGGCATGCAAACCCTGCTATTACTGATGTGCATCTGATTTGCTTCTCTAACTTCATTCGGAATTTCACTCTTACGATCAACTCCGTCCTGAATGCCAAAGAGCTAGCCGTCAGCAGACTGCAGATCTTACATTTCATCCATGGTTTCTAGTGTGGGTACGTCTGGTATATTCTGGGGGATCTGATTAAAACGTATAAGATCCTAAAGGGATTGGGCAGGCTAGATGCAGGAAGATTGTTCCCGATGTTGGGGAAGTCCAGAACAAGGGGCCACAGTTTGAGGATAGAGGGGAAGCCTTTTAGGACCGAGATTAGGAAAAACTTCTTCACACAGAGAGTGGTGAATCTGTGGAATTCTCTGCCACAGGAAACAGTTGAGGCCAGTACATTGGCTATATTTAAGAGGGAGTTAAATATGGCCCTTGTGGCTACGGGGATCAGGGGGTATGGAGGGAAGGCTGGGGCGGGGTTCTGAGTTGGATGATCAGCCATGATCATAATAAATGCCGGTGCAGGCTCGAAGGGCCAAATGGCCTACTCCTGCACCTATTTTCTATGTTTCTATGTTTCTATTCTCAAAAACATACACTCATCCACAAAGGTCTCAATGAAGTTGGTGACGCAATTGGTGTATTCATTCAGATCCAAAGATGACTCCCTGAATATGTTCTAGTCCAATGGTTCAAAGCAAGTCCAGTAGGTGCTGTTTCATCTCCCTTGACCATACCTTCAGAGCTATAGCACCTCTAAGAGTTTCAATTTTAACCTGATCTTAAACTGATTTAATTTGTCAATTGAAAAACAGGCTATCTTTTTCAAACATTCCAGGAACACATTAGTGAAAGAATGAAAATGAGTACAGTACTAATATGTTACACTTCCTTATTTGCATCCTTCACTCTGAAATATTGGACAAAATCCTGTCAAAGGTTTGCAGAAAATCTCCTGATGTGTTTTAAAATCCAGGATCAATTGGATGTTAAAAGCTGAACATCATTGGTTGTAATAATGCTGCAAATCTTCAGCAATAATTATTTACTCTACCACTTCATCTAGCTGATCTTAGAAAGGGATCATTGTTAAAGAAACTACTTGCCACTATAGTATCATGCAATCAGTGGCAAGCAATGCACCTTAACTTGATATTTAAATGTTCTTCAAATGGTTCTCAGTGCAGTTTGTACTCCTCAACAGGAAGACAATATCTTGGTCCAAGCAAAGGCTATTCAGACATTGTACTCCATGAAGCCATCTGACACACCAATAAAATTGCCATAAAATATCGTCTTGTAGCCTGCCAACTCTTGAGATTTTATTGTGTAAGAAAACTGTTTAGAAGTGCTGCTGCTTTTGAATTGGGTAATATTGTTTAGATTAGTTAATAGCTTATAAGCAGTTTGTCCAACCAAAATAGAGGCCAAGAAATTGAAAATATAAAAAGAGAGGAAGAGGTGTGGGAGGCTCAAATCATAGATCTAAGTGATGATTTCCTTCAGAAGAGAGATTGAAAGGAGATGTGAAGTGTTTTCACATGTCCTGGTTCTGTCTTCTGAAGGAAATCAATGTCAAACTTGTCTCTGCACTTCTTTTTGAGAACTGTCAATATGTGTAAAATTTATTTTTATAGAGAGAGATTAACCTCTGGAATTCTCTACCACTGAAGATTGAAGAGCTAAATCACTGGAGGTATTTAAAGAGGACACAGGTAACGTTTTAAATGATTAGGAAAATGAGAACTAGCAAAAAGGCGAAGATGACACCTGGAAAAATTCAACTATAATCATTCTGAGTAGTAGGACAGGGTATTTTCTTATGTTCTTGTACTCTTGGGATCTCTATTGGAGTCGGTGACTGCAATAACAATTCCGCAAGTTGTTCAGCTAGCTGCAGTACTTCCACTGATTTAGATAAAACCAATTAGTTTTCAGCAATAGTTTCTCTTTCCCTTTCAAAAGTCTGTGGCTTAGAAATCTGTCCTGGGCCCATTTGCTTCCACATTTATGACCCGTGTATAAGTGACATCATGTACGCAAATGGAATGAAGACAGAAAATGCTGGGAACATCCAGTGGGTCAGGCAGCATCCTTGGAAAAGGGAAGAATTAGTGTAGCCTGGGGAAGAGAGACAAAGAAGGTTTGAACTGGCCACAGCTGTGAGCAGAGAGAGGAGGCGGACAGGTTCTGCAGCTGCTAATCCTGGAAGTACAGGCATCCTGCACGGTCCTGCTGAATGACCTATCTTAATGTTTGCCTTCAATAATTTCAGAGACAACTAGATTCTTAACCAACTGGGCTGTCAGGCAGATGAGAAGTGCAGCCAACCTATGCTTAGGGATGATGGTTACAAATCAAGGGCAGGAGAGATTAAGTACAATGAAGGGATCAGCTCTTTAAAGTTCAAAAGTTGAAAGTTCAAAGTAAAATTTAATATCAGAATGTATGTCACCACATACTTTTTCTTTTTCTTCTTTTTCTGCAGCCATACTTAGCAAATCTACAGACAGTAACTAAACAGGATCAATGGACAACAAACTGCAAATCAGATACAAATAAATAGCAATAAATAACAAGCATGATATAACAAGATAAAAGAGCCTTAAATGAGTGTAGTTATCCTCTTTTGTTCAAGAGCCTGATGCTTGAGGGGTAGTTACTGTTCCTGAACCTGGGGTGTGAGTCCTGAAGCTCTTGTACCTTCTACCTGATGGAAGCAGTGAGAAAAGAGCATGGCTTGGGTGGTGAGGATCTTTGATGATGGATGCTGCTTTGCTACGACAACATTTCATGTAGTTGTGCTCAATGGTTGGAGAAGTTTTACCAGTGATGTACTGGGTCGAATCCACTACCTTTTGTAGGATTTTCCACTCAAAGGCATTGGTGTTCCCATACCAGGCAGCAATGCACACTTTCCACCACACATCTATAGAAGTTTGCCAAGGTTTTGGATTATTTGCTGAATCTACGCAGACTCCTGAGGAAGTAGGGGGGCTGTCATGTTTTCTTTGTAATGATATTTATATGATGGGTCCAGGATGGGTACTTTGAGGTAGTGATACCCAGGAATTTCAAGTTACTGACCCTCTCCAGTTCTGATCCTCCAGTGATTACTGGCTCATGGGCCACTGGTTTCCTTCTCCTGAAGTCTACAATCAGTTCCTTGGTCTTATTGACATTGAGTGAGAGGTTGTTGTTATGATACCACTCTGCCAAATGTTCATTCTCCCTCCTGTTTGAAGATTCATCACTCCCTTTGATACGGCCCACAACATCAGGTGCTGCATCTTGCTATGAGTTGGAAGCCAATTAGCCCATCATAGAGCATGCTGGTTAGACAAGGAACTCCCTGGGTCTTCTTCAGAGCTGAGTTTTCTCTTTTCAGTTGCCAGATTCTCCAGAGCTTGGAAAGACCATTCTGTAGGTATTAAAATCAAATGTTAAGTTAGTGACATGCAGTCTTCTAAAAACATTTGAACGTTAACTTTAGATAATTTCCTATTTCCTCCGTTGGTGTTTTCAGAGGGATTGGACTCAGATGATCATTTTGTTATGAAGCACACAGCATTCAACAATGATTTAATTAAGTTATTTCAATTATATGGATCAACTGGTTCAAATGCCTGTCACAGCTAATGTATTACTAGACCAATAAGATGATGTGGTCATATTGAAAGATAACTTTTGTAAGAGATGTGGAATGTGGTATCTGAGATTCGTAACCCTTTTTCATTAAGCATCATTGTGGCTTCAATTTCCCAAGGGATTCCTCAAACAAACTGCAAGGCAGAGAACAGTGATGAAATATATTACATGGCACAATTTATGTTGTTTGTAACATCTAAGATTGTGTAAAGTGAATGGAATGCAATGGTAAGAGGAAAGTTTGACATTATGCCCATCGACAGTTTTTAAATAAACCTTTTATAGACCTGAAGTGAAAATCATGGAGGTGCCAGATTAAGCGTAAGTCTGCAGCGTTATGGTACCAGTCAACACAGAAGTGTCCACATTCGTTGTTTCAGGCGGGGTTTAAGAGGGAATATTCTTGAGACAATTCATGCTGCTGCAGGGAGTTTGTAAATTCTCTCTGTGACTGTGTGGGTTTTGTACAGTGTTCCAGTTTCCTCCCACGTTCCAGCAAAAAAGATACATGCATTTTGTGTGTGTTGCTCGTTTCTAATTAATTGGTTCAGCACAACATCGTGAGCCAAATGGCCTGTCCTTCAGCTGTAGTGATCTTTGTTCTATGTCCTATGTTATGTGAAAATTCCAGGGGATCAGCAGTTTCTGAGATACTCAAACCACCAATCTGGCACCAACAATCCTTGGGCTATGGGTAACGCTAGGTAATTTCTAAAGTAAGTACATTTTGGCACAGCATTGTGGGCCAACGGGCCTATATTGTGCTGTAGGTTTTCTATGTTTCTAATTAGTAAGTTGTGGGCATGCTATGTTGGTGCTGGAAGCATACTGACACTTGTGGGCTGCCCCCAGCACATCCTTGGACTGTGTTGATCATCCATGCAAATGATGTATTTCACTGGATGTTTCAATGTACCATACGTATGACAAATAAAACTACTCTTAATATGTTTCTATCTGACTTGCATTGCCCAATAAACTGAAGACGATGAAATACTTCTATATTGCACAGATTGTTCAACTGCTATATCAATTTTCCATTGTGGTTCTGGGAGTCTTTCTGATAACTAATTCTATTTTCGGCATTCACCAATATCAATGGAAGGATTTATGATTTTGCTGTGTACATGCATAGAGTAAAGAGATATCCTTGCTTACTCTTTGCTGGTGTCTAGTGGGTACCATGAATTTAAGAAAGAAGCAAGTATAAATATGTTGGAAACCCAGGCATTGGGAAAAGAACCATATGAGTGCAATCCTTTCCTTCTTTAAAACCCCAGTAAAGGAATTTCAACTCAGTGGGGGAATTATAGATATGTAAAGTACCATGGGCTTCCTAGGGAGTTTAAAAGAAAAATTTGAAACTACTGGAAATGTCTTCAGGTAAGCACATCAAAGACCCTCTAATGAAGGGTCCTCAGCCTGAATGGTTAACTCTGTTCCTCCTCTCGCACATGCAGCCCAACCTTTTGAGTATTTTCAGGATTTTCTTTTTTCTAATTTTAGATTTCCACCATATAGATTTTTGTTTTGATTTTCACTTTTTTATGGATTTTACCTGCTTTGCCGCTATAATTTCACAGAGTGTTTCTCAGAGACTTTGTTTACCCAACGTAAATGAAGAACCCTGGTCATATAGAAATAGATCTTCTGATTGCGGGGGTGGGGGGCTTGAATCAAGCTAGAATGATGCAACAGAGAGAAAGCTTCCATCTTTACCTGGATGAAACCATACTTCATGCCAGTCCCATATTTAACCATACAACCATAGAACACTACAGCATAGAAAACAGGCGATTTGGCCCCTCTAGTCTGTGCCAAAACTTTATTCTGCTAGTCCCATTGACCTGCTCCCAGTCTATAACCTTCCAGACCTGTCCCATCCAGATATCTATCCAATTTATTCTTAAAACTTAAGAGTGAGCCTGCATTTACCAGGTCAGATGGCAGCTCGTTCCACACTCCCACCACTCTCTGAGTAAAGAAGTTCCCCCTAATGTTCCCCCTAAACCTTTCCCCTTTCACCCTAAAGCCATGTCCTCTCGTATTTATCTCTCCTAATCTAAGTGGAATGAGTCTATTCACATTTACTCTGTCTATACCCTTCATAATTTTGTAAACCTCTATCAAATCCCCCCTCATTCTTCAACGCTCCAAGGAATAAAGTCCTAACCTGTTCAATCTTTCCCCATAACTCAACTCCTGAAGACCCAGCAACATCTCAGTAAATCTTCTCTGCACTCTTTCAATCTTATCGATATCCTTCCTGTAGTTAGTTGACCAGAACTGCACACAATACTCCAAATTTGGCCTCACTAATGTCTTATACAACCTCACCATAACATCCCAAATCCTATACTCAATTCTTTGCTTTATGAATGCCAGGATGCCAAAAGCCTTCTTTACAACCGTGTCTACCTGTGACGCCACTTTCAGGGAATTATGTATCTGAACTCCCAGATCTCTTTGTTCCTCCACACTCCTCAGTGCCCTACCATTTACTGTGTATGTCCTACCTTGTTTTGTCCTTCCAAAATCCAACAGCTCACACTTGTCTGCATTAAATTCCATCTGCCATCTTCTGGCCCATTTTTCCAGCTTGTCCAGATCAGATCAGACTCAAACATCAGGTTTGAGTAAAATGCTCACTAGCTTCTAAGAGCAACAGAACAGGGACCAACTGCACCTGTAATGGCCACATCCTAGAAGTGAGTAGTAATCAAATACTGGATTGTAGACCTAGGTGAATTCTTGAATCTTGTTTTGTTTCTTTTATTTCCATGAGCCTAGTTCTCTTGAATTCACTTGGTTCAAAAACATGAAATGCCGAACTTGAGTGATTTTTCAGTTCGGCTCATGAGTACTGACTGCTCCAGCAACTGTTTCTCTTTGGTCACTATCTAGGGCTGTGTCATAGTTTCTCATAATGCGCTTCCTTGTCTGTTAACACCAAAATCTAGCTGTCAAAGTATCCATTGTACCTGGCAATGGATTCTATTTTCAAGATTCAAGATTCAAAGCACATTTACCCTGGGTGTACCTGATGTTATGTGTGGAAGAAGATTCTCTCTGTGTCTGACCCCTGGTGTATCTGATGTGACGGTGTGGAGGGAAAATCTCAAATAACTTAATTTTAAAAAAAAGCCAAAAAAACACTGCTCATAGAAAGACAGCGAGAAAAAAAAACATGCATCATACAAACAATAAAAGCAAGCCAATAGCATCCCGAACCAGACTGAGTCACAGAACTGCTCCAGGAGCAGCCAAGGTAAGCCCAAACCTCGGTCGCTAATTCATCACACCAGCGGGGCAGAAACTCGCAGCAGCCGGATCAGTTCACAGCCTTGGCGCCGCGGAGAAAGAATGAACATTAACAGAAAAGCGAGCAAAATCAGTCTAACCCTCTCCTCTGTACCCAACACTTGGTTCGAGATAGCTTCCAGTCTATCTGTGTCGGCGTTTAAATTGTCCAAGCACTGGGTAGTGCCACGTTCCAGGAACTGGATCTGGGCACCCCGATATGTTTGGGCCATCCAGCCCGAAGCCATTCTCAATCTCACCAAATCAGCTCAGTGCTTCAACATGCAAATCATCATCCTACGGCATACAGGACTGCCTGATGGCCAATGCTTTTAGAAGGAATTTATGGGTTGGCTCTATTCATGTGAAAATAACCTCAGCTCCTCTGCGCCTGCACTTGGGTACCTCCCTGAGACTGAGGAGCCCTTTGGTATGACTTGAATGAAGAACTGAAAGGGAGAAAGTGCATCATGTCAGCCAGTTTTACACAGGACTTGAAATCTCCCTTGAAAGGAATGTTTTACATTTACAGAATAACTTTCATAGCTTGCTACCTTTAAAGCCATCTGAAAGCATTTGACATGAAGATTGAGTTTTAATCAAGGAAATACAAAAGGCAATTTCAATATGACTAGCTCTCACGAATAGCACAATGAAGAAACAACCTCTTTTTTCTGATGTTTAATAATGATGGACAGAACACAGCTGTTAGAACATGGAATTGTACTACCCTCTATCAGGCCCTTCAACCCACAATGTCTGTACTGACCCTGATGCTCATTGAAGTTATTCCCGTCAGTCTGAACATGACGCGTGTCGATACCTGTTCATGCGCTTGTCTAAACGCCTCTAAAGTTTTGCTTCCAAAACCACCCCGACTGCATGTTCCAGGTACGTAACATTCACTGTGTAAGAAGTTTGCCTTATAACTCTCTTTTAAACTTGCTCTCACTCTCCTAAAAACTATGCCATTTAGGATTGGATAATTTTAAAAGTCAAGTCAAAGTTGAGTGTATTTTCATATACACAAGTACATGTATGGTATGAGTAGGCGCAATGAAAAGCTTGCAGTACTTCCAGCAGCATTATAGTCATGTAGCGTCTTAAAAGCTGCATTTACTAGAATTAAAAAATGTACATAAGATATCAATCATACAGAGTTTTACAAGAAAGAATTCAATTAGAATGGAAAAAAGAGCAAGGTCTATTTTAGTATGAACTGATCAGAGTGTTGCTAAACTGTAATGATTAGGGTTGCGGAGCATTGATAGAACGAATGGCTAAAGGAAAGCAGCTGTTCTTGAATCTGGGATGTAAGTTAATGAGTTTTGAACCCATTCCATCTCCCACTGGAACTGCAGACAATAATTCAACTGTGGGGTAACTGAACCTTTATATATTTGCCACATAATGTCAATTTATACTCATTCCTCATATTCCTGTCTACTTATGTTGCTAAAGACTTACACGCCAAGATCCCATTGGTTAGCAATGCTCTTAAGGGCCTGCCATTTACTGTATGCTTTCCTCCTGAATTTGATCTCCTACAGTGCAGCACCTCACATTTCTCCAGATTAAAGTCCATCTGCTATTTCTGTGCCCACATATCCAACTGAACTATATCATGGTAAATTCTTTGACAACTTTTGACAGCAGCACACCGTCAACTATATTTCATTAGGAGTTTGATGGGATATGGTATGTCTCCAGTGACCCTAGCAAATTTCTACAGATGTACTGTGCAGAGTATTCTAACTGATTGCATCATTGTCTGATATGGAGGAGCCACTGCACAGGATCGGAAAATAGAAACATAGAAAATCTACAACACAATACAGGCCCTCCGGCCCGCAATGCTGTGCTGAGCATATACTTACTTTAGAAATTACCTCGGGTTACCCATAGCCCTCTATTTTTCTAAGCTCTATGTACTTATCCAGGAATCTCCTAAAAGACCCGATTGCACCTGCCTCCACCACCGTCGCCAGCAACCCATTTCATGCACTCACCACTCTGCATAAAAAACTTACCCCGACGTCTCATCTGTACCTATTTCCAAGCACCTCAAAACTGTGCCCTCTCATGCTAGCCATTTCAGCCCTGGGAAAAAGCCTCTGACTATCCACATGATGAATGCCTTATACACCTCTATCAGGTCACCTCTCATCCTCCGTTGCTCTAAGGAGAAAAGGCCAAGTTTACTCAACCCATACTCATAAGGCATGCTCCCAATCCAGGAAACACCCTTGTAAATCTCCTCTACATCATTTCAATAGTTTCCACATCCTTCCTGTAGTGAGGTGACCAGAACTGAGCACAGTACTCCAAGTGGGGTCTGACCAGGGTCCTATATAGCTGCAACATTACCTCTCAGCTCTTGAACTCAATCCCATGGTTGATGAAGGCCAATGCACCGTATGCCTTCTTAACCACATAGTCAGCCTGCACAGCAGCTTTGAGTGTCCTATGGGCATGGACCCCAAGATCCCTCTGATCCTCCACGCTGTCAAGAGACTCACCATTAATGGTATATTCTGGCATCATATTTGACCGACCAAAATGAACCACCTCACACTTATCTGGATTGAACTCCATCTTCCACTTCTCAGCCCAGTTTTGCATCTTATCGATATCCTGCTGTAACCTCTGACAGCCCTCCACACTATCCACAACACCCCTAAACTTTGTGTCATCAGCAAACTTACTAAGCATTAAGTTGCAGACTTAGCCAACTCCATCATGTGCTCTAGTTTCCCCAGCACTGAGGACATTTTTAAAAGGCGCCATCCATCATTAAGCATCCTCATCACTTAGGATGTGCCCTCTTCTAGTTGCTACCATCAACGAGGAGATACAGGAGCCTTAAGGTACATACTCAATGTTTCAGGAAGAGCTTCTTCTCCTCTGCCATCAGATTTCTGAATATACAATAAATTCATGAACACTACCTCACTTTTTCATCTCTTTTTGCACTACCTATTTAATTTAATATTTTTGATACTTCTTATTGCAATTTATATTTTTTATTATTATGTATTGCATCGTACTGCTGTTGCAAAAGAACAAATTTCACAACATATGCCAGTGATATTAAACTTAATTCTGATCCTGATCCCATGTTCTTAATCTTTTGGATCAGCCTACCATGAGGAACCTTGTCAAAGTCTTTACCACAGTTCATACACTGTATACGCGATGGCCACTTTATTAGGCACCTCATGTACCTAATACAGTGGCCAGTGAGTGTATATTCATGGTCTTCTGCTGCTGTAGCCCATCCACTTCAAGGTTTGATGTGTTGTGCATTCTGAGATGCTCTTCTGCACATCACTGTGTAACACGTGGTCATTTGAGCTACTGTCACCTTTCTGGAAGCTTAAACCAGTCCAGGACATTAGCCTGGCGGATGTGGAATCGATATGGGTAAAGCTGTATAACACTAAGAGGCAGAAAACGCTGGTGGGAGTTGTGTACAGGCCACCTAACAGTAGTAGTGAGGTTGGGGATGGCATTAAACAGGAAATTAGAAATGCATGCAATAAAGGAACAGCAATTATAATGATTGACTTCAATCTGCATATAGATTGGGTGAGCCAAATTGATAAGGGTTCTGAGGAAGAGGATTTCTCGGAATGTATGCAGGATGGTTTTCTGAACCAACATGTCAAGGAACCAACTAGAGAGCAGGCCATTCTAGACTGAGTATTGAGTAATGAGGAAGGGTTAGTTAACAATCTTGTCGTGCGAGGCCCCTTGGTTAAGAGTGACCATAATATGGTGGAATTCTTCATTAAGATGGAGAGTAACATAGTTAATTCAGAAACAAAGGTTCTGAACTTAAAGGGTAACTTTGAAGGTATGAGACGTGAATTAGCTAACATAGACTGGCAAATGATACTTAGAGGGTTGACGGGAGATATGCAATGGCAAGCATTTAAAGATCGCATGGATGAACTACAACAACTGTTCATCCCAGTTTGGCAAAAGAATAAACCAGGGAAGGTGGTGCACCCGTGGCTGACAAAGGAAATTAGGGATAGTATCAATTCCAAAGAAGAAACATACAAATTAGCCAGAAAAAGCGGCAACCTGAGGACTGGGAGAAACTCAGAGTCTAGCAGAGGAGGACAAAGGGCTTAATTAAGAAAGGGACAAAAGATTATGAGAGAAAGCTGGCAGGGAACATAAAAACTGACTGTAAAAGCTTTTATAGGTATGTGAAAAGAAAAAGATTGGTTAAGACAAATGTAGGTCCCTTATAGTCAGAAACAGGTGAATTGATTATGGGGATCAAGGACATGGCAGACCAATTGAATAATTACTTTGGTTCTGTCTTCACTCAGGAGGACATAAATAATCTTCTGGAAATAGTAGGGGACCGAGGGTCTAGTGAGATGGAGGAACTGAGAGAAATGCATGTTAGTAGGAAAGTGGTGTTAGGTAAATTGAAGGGATTAAAGGCAGATACATCCCCAGGGCCAGATGGTCTGCATCCCAGAGTGCTTGAGGAAGTAGCCCAAGAAATAGTGGATACATTAGTGATAATTTTTCAAAACTCTTTAGGTTCTGGACTAGTTCCTGAGGATTGGAGGGTGGCTAATGTAACCGCGCTTTTTAAAAAAGGAGTGAGAGAGAAACCGAGGAATTATAGTCCAGTTAGCCTGACATCGGTGGTGGGGAAAATGCTAGAGTCAGTTATCAAATATGTGATAACAGCACATTTGGAAAGCGATGAAATCTTCGGACAAAGTCAGTACGGATTTGTGAAAGGAAAATCATGTCTGACGAATCTCATAGAATTTTTTGAGGATGTAACTAGTAGAGTGGATAGGGGAGAACCAGTGGATGTGGTATATTTGGATTTTCAAAAGGCTTTTGACACGGTCCCACACAGGAGATTAGTGTGCAAACTTAAAGCACACGGTATTGGGGTATGGTATTGATGTGGATAGAGTATTGGTTGGCAGACAGGAAGCAAAGAGTGGGAATAAACGAGATCTTTTCAGAATGGCAGGAATGACTAGTGGGGTACCACAAGGCTCAGTGCTGGGATCCCAGTTGTTTACAATATATATTAATGACTTGGATGAGGGAATTAAATGCAGCATCTCCAAGTTTGCGGATGACACGAAGCTGGGCGGCAGTGTTAGCTGTGAGGTGGATGCTAAGAGGATGCAGGGTGACTTGGTTAGGTTAGGTGAGTGGGCAAATTCATGGCAGATGCAATTTAATGTGGATAAATGTGAGGTTATCCACTTTGGTGGCAAGAACAGGAAAAGATTATTATCTGAATGGTGGCTGATTAGGAAAAGGGGAGGTGCAACAAGACTTGGGTGTCATTATACACCAGTCATTGAAAGTGGGCATGCAGGTACAGCAGGCAGTGAAAAAGGCGAATGGTACGCTGACATTCATAGCAAGAGGATTCGAGTACAGGAGCAGGGAGATTCTACTGCAGTTGTACAAGGCCTTGGTGAGACCACACCTGGAGTATTGTGTGCAGTTTTGGTCCCCTAATCTGAGGAAAGACATTCTTGCCATAGAGGGAGTACAAAGAAGGTTCACCAGTTTGATTCCTGGGATGGCAGGACTTTCATATGAAGAAAGATTGGATCGACTAGGCTTACACTGGCTGGAATTTAGAAGGTTGAGGGGGGATCTTACTGAAACATTTAAAATTCTAAAGGTATTGGACAGGCTAGATGCAGGAAGATTGTTCCCGATGTTGGGGAAGTCCAGAACGAGGGGTCACAGTTTAAGGATAAAGGGGAAGCCTTTTAGGACTGAGATGAGGAAAAACTTCTTCACACAGAGAGTGGTGAATCTGTGGAATTCTCTGCCACAGGAAACAGTTGAGGCCAGTTCATTGGCTATATTTAAGAGGGAGTTAAATATGGCTCTTGGTTAAAGGGTTCAGCGGGTATGGAGAGAAGGCAGGTACAGGGTTCTGAGTTGGATGATCAGCCATTATCATACTGAATGGTGGTGCAGGCTTGAAGGGCTGAATGGCCTACTCCTGCACCTATGTTTCTATGTTTCTATGGCCTATTCTCCTTTGAACTCTCTCATCATTGAAGTTTTTTTACTCCACAGAACTGTCGCTCACTGGACTCTCTGTAAACTCTAGAGATTGCTGTGCATGAAAATTCCTGAGATACTCCAACAACCCTGTTTGGCACCAACAATCATTCCACAGTCAAAGTCACGTAGATCACATTTCTTCTCCATTCTGATGTTTGGGCTGAACAACAGCTGAACCTCTTGATCATGGCTGGATATTTTAGGCATTGAATTGCTGAAAGAAGTCAGAAGGATGCTTTTCAGATTGGATGCCATGTGGCTTGGTACTGGTACCTGTAGTGTTAGTCATGTATATTGGATAAGAATGGAGTTGGCATCGTTAGCATTTTGCAGACAACAACAAAATCAGTGACATGGTGGACAGTGAAGAGTGTTAACAAATATTACTATAGGATCAAGATCAATTGGAGAAGTGGGCCAAAGAATGGCATATGGAACTTAATTCTGACAGGTGCAAAGTATTGCACTGGGTTAACCGTTATCAAGACAGGACCTAGATAGAAAATAGAAGGGTCCTCAAGAATGTTACAGAACAGAGTGACCTAGGGTTTCTCAGGAAGTCAGGGTTGCAAGGAAGCCACTTGCCACACTTGCCTTCATGATTCAAGGCAGGAGTTGGGATGTCAAATCATTGGTGAGTCCACATTTGGAGTATTGTGTGCATTACTGGTCACCCAGCTGCAGGAAGGATGTTACTAAGTTGTTCAAAGATTCACAAAGATATTGTATGACCAGAGAACTTGTATTTAAAGGATGCACTGGATAGGCTGGGACTTTTTCCCCTGATATGATGGAGCTGAGAGATCAACTTACAGATGTATATAAAATCATGAGGGACGTAGATAAGGTGAATGATCACTTCTTCTTCCTTGGCTAGGAAATCTAAAACGAAAAGGATAGATTTGAGGTGAGAAGGGAAAGATTTATGAAGGACTTGAGGGATAATTGTTTCACACAGAGAGGTAGGTATATAGAAACAGCTGCTAGCGGAAGCTGGAGAGGTGGGTACAATTGCAACAATAAAAGACAGAAACATGCATAGAAAGGTTTAGAGGACTATGGACCAAATGCAAGCAAATGGGACAATTGTACTTGGTCAGCATGGAGCAATTGGGCTGGAAGGCTTGTTTCAGTGCTGTAGAACTTTGTGACTCTATGTCTCTAAGAATCTTATCCAATAATTTTTCAACCATTGATACAAGGCTAACCAGCCTATAATTTGTTAGATTATTCATGTTGCCTTTCTTGAAGTGCTATGATACCAATTTCATATCCCTTCCAAAGACAGAACTTCTGATAACCAATAATGACACACTCCAAGATCACTGTGCTCAAGTCCCTAAAATGGAACTTTCCAAAGGAGACAGAAATGTAACCGATTAACCACAACTGACACAACATTGTATGAAGCCAGTCTTTTAATCCTTTCACCTATCCAGTGCTGATTTAGAAACTTTAACTTCTTATCCCATTTCACCAAAAAATGCTAACTATTTTGTTTTTCTTACTTCATTATCAGAAACACGTTCATTAAATTCTATCCTAATCTCACTAAGAGGACTTTCAAGATTTAAAAATGTTCAACAGACCAGTCACCTGGTTAACTAGTGATCATTGAAGCTCAGGGCCCAGCCAATCATTAGTCTCAAGAACAATAATTCTCAGTCATCTTCTGCAAGTCTGATTTTGTTCACATTTGAATGAAAACTATTACAAGGTCAAGAGCCGAATAGTCCTGGGAAAACCCAAGTTGGGCAATGGTTACAATACTTTCTTTATGTGTCACTTACTGCACCATCAGTATTATTCATCACTTTGTTGATTACTCAGAGAAGATAGGTGGGATGGAAACTCCCCAAATTGAATTTGTCCAACATTCACTGGGCAGGATATATCAGAGCTGGTGGTTGTAGGGTAACTGCCTGTGCTTTGTCTGTACTGCTACAGGCACAGGTAAGTCTGGAGCACAAGTCTTCAACATTGCTTTAGGATATTGTTGTGGCCTAACACCTGTGCTGCAAGGAAAGCAGGTGTCCCACGCTTCTTTGTATGTATAGCATTGAGCCTGCCTGCCAGTTAAAAATATACCAGTTGTAATATATGATGTGCTTATTAGTGATAATAAGTTATTACTTCAAACTGTAAATTATAACTATTGTAAATAAAATTCCTCCAAGTTTGGAAATGGAATGTTAACCAATTTATCATGAATAAAATTTTGACTTTATTTGGATTGCCCTAATTTTAGTAGCACACTGCAAATTTTATTTTCATTATCGAGCCTACCAATTGAATAAAATGTGTCTTACGTAAGTACAAAACAGTTTTTATTAAACCCCAAATAACTAAAAATGTAAAAAAAAAGAAATGGTGGAAAAATTTTGCACACTGGGAACTAACCCATGATTACACAGTGAAGACCAAGGTCACAAGGCTCAACAACAGCTGCCTTCTCACTGGCTTCAGGTTCTTACACTAACCTGAAAAGCTCAACATTACCTTGGATTATATATTTTTTCTTTCCCTCAACCTTGCACTCATGTCATTATATTTATTTTATACATGTATAAATCATGTACAATTTATCTTAATTTAACATTTATGTGAATTTATGTTTATCTACATATTTAAATACATTGTGCTGCTGTGGTAAAAAGCTCTTTTTCATTGCATCTATACCATACACCATGTACATACAGTATATTCACTTGTGAAGTGATGTTGGCTGCTTGCAGTCTCATTGAGCCAATTCACAGGCATACTGAAATGACAAAAAGGTGGTTTGGTGGTTTTCAATTTTTGAGCCTGCAGTTGTAATTTTATTTCCATAGTGATATTCATTGTTCCACTAGAGCTTGAGATACACACCATTTTGTTGAAAATAGGAGGACTCATCCAACGAACTGAAAAGGTAACAAGGAGATCAATGAAGATGTTATCTATATAGACTTTAATAAGGCCTTTGACAAGGTCCCGCATGGCAGGCTATTGGGAAGATTAGGTCACTTGGGATTCAGGAAGAGCTAGTGAAGTGGGTTCAGAATTGGCTCAGTGATAGGAAGGTTGATTCCCTGACTGGAGGCCTGTGGCTAGTGGGCTGCTCCAATGGTCAGTGTTGGTACCTTTGTTATTCATTATTTAAGTAAATATTTTGAATGTGAATGGACATGGCATGATTAGTAAGTTTGCTGATGATACTAAATTGGGGGATTTTGTTGCTGGTGAAGCATGTTACAATGAATTAGATTAGATTAGATTATGAGGACACGCAGTCCTCTCTTATTGTCATTTAGTAATGCATGCATTAAGAAATGATACAATGCTTCTCCAATATGATATCACAGAAACACAAGACAAACCAAGACTAAAAAAACTGACAAAACCCACATAATTATAACATATAGTTACAACAGTGCAAAGCAATACCGTAATTTGATAAAGAACGGACCATGGGCACAGTAAAAAACAGTCTCAATGTCTCTCGAAAGTCCCATCATCTCACGCAGATGATAGAAGGGAGAAACTGTCCCTGCCATGAACCTCCAGTGCCGCAAACTTGCCGATGCAGCACCCTGGAAGCACCCGACAACAGCCGACTCTCGAGTCCGTCTGAAAACTTCGAGCCTCCAACCAGTCCTCCGAGCACCATCTCTGCCGAGTGCTTCGACCCCGGCCCCGGCAACGGGCAATAGGCAAAGCAGAGGATTTGGGGCCTTCCCCTCCTGAGATTCTCGATCGCACAGTAGCAGCGGCAGCGAAGCGGGCATTTCAGAAGTTTCTCCAGATGTTCCTCCGTGCTTCTCACATCTGTTTCCATCAAATCAGGATTGTGCATGGTACCTACTTATAAATACCATATCATTTTGGAGCGGCTGCACATGCTGCGTCGCGCCGCCATCTTCTCCTCCCCTTATAAAGAGTTTGTGATCAGTTAGGAAGATGGGCAAATAGATTTCAACTTAGATAAGTGTGAGGTGATGCATTTTGAACATTCAACCAGGGTCGGACTTCTACAGTGAATGGCAGGGTACTGACGAGTGATGTGGCATAGAAGGACTTTGGAGTACAAGTGCACAGATCACAGAAAGCAGCTGCATTAGAGTAATGAAGAAGGACTTTAGAAAGCTGGGCTTCATCAATCAGGGTTCAGGAGTAGGGACATAATGTTACAGTTATCTAAGTCTTAGTGAGACCGCACTTGGAATATTGTGTTTTGGTCACCCAGTGAAAGGAAGGACATTGTCAAGAAGCAAAGAGTGCAGAAGAGACTGATGAGGATGTTGGCCTGAGTTACAAGGAGTGGTTGGCCACACTATATTTTTATTCTTTGGAGCATAAGAGAGTGAGGAGTAATCTCAAAGAAATTGATAAAATCATGAAAGGCATAGATAAGGTGTATGTTATAGTCTTGGGAAGTCCAAAACTAATGGGCGCAGGAGGGCTGTGCACTGAATGCAGGTAACCGGCGCTCATCATCGACCAGTTTGGCCAATGATCTGCATTACTCTTTGACACTATGTTAGAGGTGCAGAATTGTACAGGAAGCTTGGAGAATGAAAAGCCTCCGATGTCTATCAGCATGCAAAGCTGCTGAATCACCAGTATGCATTTAAAGTTAATACTCCAGGTTTTTAAATGCCACATAGCTGATGGTGATTGAACAATGTGAAGCACACACCAACCATTCTGAGCATTAATGTTAGCAAATAAGGATCTCAATTACTTACAGCTTGTTCTACTGGCTGCTACTCCGTTCCCATAATGGTTTGATACTTCCTAGACGTTTCAAACTGTAGACCTGACAGGGAGAGCTTTGGCTTTACTGACAGGGAGTACATTTATTATCAAACTATGTACACTGTCTATGACCTTGAGATGCATCTTCTTGTCAGTAGCCACAAAACAAAGAAACACAATAGAATCCACGACAACCCAAACTGAAAAACAATCAATGTGTGGAAAAATGAACAAATCATGCAAAAATTTTTAAAAAGTTAACAAATAATACTCAGAACATGAGCCACAGAGTCCTCAAAAGTGAATCCACAGGTACAGTGTCAGTTCAGCACTGAGGCGAGTGAAACTGGACTAGGAGCCTGACAGCCACAGAACAACAACTACTCCGAACCTGGAAGCATGGGCCCAGTGTCACAGCATTGAGAGCAAGGGTGGACCCAAATGCAAGACACATCTCTTGAGGTTAATTAAATTGAGATTATTGTTTGATACCAGGAGAGAAAGCAGAAGCAGGAATAGCATACTGGATGAGGACTCAGGACTACGACTAGGCAGAGACAAGGGTCTGGGCTAGGACTCGGAATAGGATCCCAGAACTAGAGGTGACATGAAGAGGCTACGGTATGGACTTCGAGCCAGGGACTGGGCAAGGACCCAGTACCGGGGTCTTGCCTCGGGCTTGGACCCCAGAACCAGGCATGGACATTACATGGGCTAGGGAGAGTAGGAACATGGAAAAACAGAGCCTCGGTCTCGGGAGAGCAGGTACATGGAACCATGAACACACACACAGAACACAGAGTCAGGACCCCTCCTTGGGTACAGGACATAGGGCCGGAACTCATGACCCCCCGCGGGGCAACGGCAAGATGGCCTGACTTACCCCACGGACGCAAGGACAAGACAAGACAAAACATGACCCCCTGTGGGGCAACGGCAAGACGGTCTGACTTACCACATGGAGGCGAGGACAAGACAAGACATGACCCCCCACGGGGCAACGGCAAGACGGCCAGACTTACCCACAGAGGCGAGGATCAGACAAGACAAGATATGAACCCCATGGGGCAACGGCAAGACGGCTTGACTTACCCCACGGAGGCGAGGACAAGACAAGACCAACACGAAAGAATACCAGACAGTACCTATCTAGCTCCGGCGATAGAACTAGACCGAAGTGCAGGCGAGGGCTGCAGATGAGGGCTAGAGGTGAGAGGAGCAGAGAAGGGATTCAGACGGGGGGTAGGACAAGAATCACAGACGGCCAGGGCCGGGACTTGACTCGAAACTGGGAAGCTGCCAGGGCCAGGACTCGACTCGGAACGTGGATGCCGCCAGGGACGGGACTCGACTCGGAACTTGACTCGGAACTTGGATGCCTCCGGAGCCAGGACTTGACTTGGAGCCTCCGGGTAGTGGTGAGCTCTCGACTCGGCCCGGGAACAGTAGACAGTGGTTCTTGATTCCCTCCGGTGGGTTAACTGACGGACCCACCGCGGTGAGGAAACCTTGCAGGCTCGCTTTGACGAGGCAACTTGACCGGGTTGCTCCAGTGAGGAAAGGCGAATTACCGGCACTCGCTTCGGGTGGAGACTAGGCTTGCTATGGCCAGATGACGTTGGCATGCCGTACCTTTGGTGACTTTGCAGATGCTCTCGCGCCAAACGGCTGAAAGCCGGAGACTATAAACTACAGGTTCAGTCGAGAGTAAATTGCCTCCAATCACCAAAGCCGAGGGACACGGGAAAACAGGGAACCAAAGGGAAACAGGGAGTGAACGGTCTGGATCGTAACATAAACAAAGTAAATTTAAAGGGACCCTGATCCGGACCATGACACCCAGGACACCTGCAGCACCCTCTCGATGGCAGGCAGCAGTGAGAAGAGAGTGAGTCAGGTCAAACTCAGATAGATGGAATGGGTTCAGGTGGGGCATTTTCCCTGACACAGAGAAGTGAGCTGAGCATCTGCTCTCAGCCTCGATGCCTTCATCTTTTTAATTTCAAAGGTTTCAAATTTTATGTCAGAGAAATGTATACAATACACATCCTGAAGTTCTTTTTCTTCACAACCATTCACAAGAAACAGAAGAATGCCCCAATGAACGAATGACAGTTAAATGTTAGAACCCCAAAGTCCCCTCAGTTTCCCTCCCTCCCAGGCGTAAGCAGCAGCGAGCAATAATCCCCCCTCCCCCCACCGGCGAAAAAAGCATGGGCCTCCTCCACTGAGCACTCAAGCGTGAGCAAAGCAACAGCAAAGACACCGACTTGTGGTACTCCAAAGACTAGTTGTTCACCTGGTATTCGACATACCACAGGCTCTCTCTCTCTCTCCCTAATAAGGGAGAAAGAGATGTCTCTGTTTCACAGCAAGAGGGGAGACATAACAAACAACTCGTTGGTTTACGATGTTAAAAGTCTGTTGCATCGCTTTTTCCAAGCTCTGTGCCCAAAGAACTCAGATCTCTGGGTACACAGACTTAGATCTTCCATCTCCAAAGACACACCGTTCTCCTGCCCGGACACCAACCTCCGATCCCTCTGTCTCCACAGCCACAAAATCTCAGACCTCGAAAAGTGAGCTGAGCTCTTAGGCCGCGCCCTTGGCACGCCAAATATTGGCCAGTCGTGAAACCCCGAGAGCGGGTTCCATTCCCGCAAAGAATCATAGTCAGCATGTAACTCCAGGTCAGGGTCTTCAAAAGGGAAAAATAGAGATATTAAAGATGGAAATAGAGCTGTTTCCAAAGATGCAAGCAAAGGAGATGCCGTTAGGCACCATTAATTCTCCTAACCACCTCCTCCTCTTTCAGTTGCAACTTAAATCAGTTAAAAGTTGGTTTGCTTCTCACTCTTGGATCTGGGCCCCACTGCTTCAGTATGGCCCAAAGCTGGCCCCATCAATAGCTGCTGCGGATGTACCTGCATACTTGAGAGTCCAGTTCACCAAATCCTTCAGGAGACTACTGAATGGTGAAAGGCCTTATAGAGTGGATGTGGAGAGGATGTTTCCTATGGTGGGAGACAGAGGACACAGCCTCAGAATAGAGGAGCATCCTTTTACAACAGGGATGAGAAGGAATTTCTTTAGTCAGAGAGTCTGGAATCTGTGAACTTCATTGCACAGGCAGCTGTTGAGGCCAAGTCTGTATGTACATTTAAAGTTAAGGTTGATAGATTCTTGATTGGTCAGGGCATGAAGGGATATGGGGAGAAGAGAAGAGATTGGGGCTGAGAGCCATAATGAACTGGTGGAGCAGATTCGATGGGGCAAATGGCCTAATTCTGCTTCTATGTCTTTTGGTCTTAATTTACAAGCATTAAAATATACACCCTTTAAACTATCTGACCCATCAACCCTGTTATTTTGATTTTGCCTTTCAAAACTTTCTCTGACCTTCTGGTCCAGTCCTTCCCTTACTAATCTGGTGCTCCAGGTCTCAGATCCTTGCAAAACTAGTTTAAATTCTCCTGAGTAGCATATGCAAACTTCCCGGTCTGTATATTGGTTCCCTTCCAGTTCAGGCTCAATCCACCCCTCATGCATAGGTCACCTCTTTCCCATAAAAGGTTCCAGCGATCCAGGCTGATGAAGGATCTCAGCCCAAAATGTTGATGGTTTACTCTTTTCCATAGATGCTGCCTGGCCTGCAGAGATCCTCCAGCATTTTGTGTGTGTTGTTCCAATGGTCCAGGGACTTGAAACCCTGTCCCTGCACCATCCCATCAGCCACTCATTCATCCACACTATCACCCCATTCCTACCTGCACTAGCCCATGGCACTGGGAGTAATCCAGGGATTACTACCTTGGAGATCCTTCTCTTCAGCCTCTTTCTGAACCCTACATGCTCACTGCGTAGGACCTCGTCCCCTTTTCTGCCTATGTCATTGGTGCCAATATGCACCATGACCTCTGGCTGTTCACCCTCCCTGCTTGAGAATATCCTGCAGACTCTCTGATACATCCTGGACCCTAGCACCCAGGAGGCAGAACACCATCCCGGTGTCTATTTTGCAACCACAGAATCTCCTTTCTGTCCCTCTAACCATCAAGTACCCCATAACTACCATACTGTCTGACTTAACCCTTCTCTGTTGAGCCTCAGAACTGGCCACATTGCCACCGGCCTGGTTGCTACTGCTGTCCCTGCAGTATCCAAAGGGGTATACTTGCTGCTGAGTGGAATGGCCACAGGGGAACCCTGCACTGACTTCCTAATCCAATTACCACTCTGGCTGGTCCCCCATCTTTGGTCCAGGGACTATAATTTGGGTGTGATTTTTCTTGTAATATCATGTGCTCTTATCTTGCTAAGAAGCCTCATGAGTGGCACCTTGTCAAAGGCCTTCTGAACATCCCAGTACACAACATCCCAGATTCTCTTGACTATGCTGCATGTTATTTTGTCAGAGTTCCAACAGATTTGTCAGGCAAGATTTTTCCCTAAGGAATGCAGCTGATCATTACAAATGCCTCCCCAATCTCTTCAGCTTCCTCTTTCAGAATCAGAATTATTTAATATCGCCAAGTATGTGGACACATACAAGGAATTTGATGCTGGTTTCCCTGAGCTCTTGTTGTACAGAATCAAAAAGCAAACAAAACAATAGTGCAAATAATCGTGAACTATATTCAATGAGGTATACCTGTGTATGTACAGGTGGACTTGGTTTATAATAAACTAAAATTCAAGTGTTCATAAGACTGATGGCATATGGAAAGAAACAGTTCTTGTACCTATTTGTCCTGGCATACAGTGATCTAAAGCACCTACCAGAAGGAAGGAGCTGGAACAGGTGATGTCTAGGGTGTGATGGGTCTACAATGATGCTGCTTGCTCGCTTCCTGACTCTAGATGCATATAAGTCCTGGATCGAGGGCAGCTTCACGCCAATAATCCTTTCCGCAGCCCTGACTGTTCTTTGCAGTGTATTCTTGTCTTGTTTGGTAGCTGATCCAAGCCAGGTAGTGTTGGACGATCAGAGAACAGACTGGATTATTCCTGAATAGAATTGAATCAGCAGTTCCTGAGACAGGTTGTACTTCCTGAGTTGACATAGGAAATACAACCTCTGCTGAGCCTTTTTGATAAGAGTGTCCGTGTTGGGTGTCCACTTCAGGTCCTGGGAGATTGTGACACCCAGAAACCTGAAGGTCTCCACAGCAGACACAATACTGTTGAGTATAGTGAGTGGGGGGAGTATTGGGGAACTCCTCCTGAAGTCCACTGTCATCTCCACAGTCTTGAGCGTATTTAGCTCCAGATTGTTCTGACCACACCAGAGGGACAGCCGTTCCACCAACCATCTGTATGCAGGCTCATCACCATCTCGGATAAGGCCAATGACAGTTGTGTCGTCTGCAAACTTCAGGAGTTTAACAGATGGATCCTGTGAGGTGCAGTCATTAGTGTAAAGGGAGAAGAGCAGTGGGGAGAGCACACATCCCTGGGGGGCACGGGTACTGATTGTCCGGGTGCTAGAAATGATGCTCCCCAGCCTCACTTGCTGCACCCTGTCAGTCAGGAAGCTTGTGATCCACTGACAGATGGCTGGGGAGACAGTGAGCTGGGTGAGTTTGAATTGGAGGATTTCTGGGATGATGGTGTTGAACGCTGAGTTGAAGTCAACAAACAGGACCCTCGCAGAAGTTCCTGGGTTGTCGAGGTGTTGTAGTATGCAATGCAGTCCCATGTTGACTGCATCATCCACTGACCTATTTGCCCGATAAGCAAACTGCAGGGATCCAGCAGGGGGCCTGTGATGTCCTTCAGGTGAGCCAACACTAGTCTCTCAAAGGACTTCATGACCACAGATGTCCTGTAGTCATTTAGTCCCTTGATAGTGGGTTTCTTAGGGACTGGAATGATAATGGAGCACTTGAAGCAATGAGTGACTTCACACAACTCCAGTGATCTATTGAAGATCCATGTGTAGATGGGGCCAGCTGATCAGTGCAGGTCTTCAGGCAGGAGGGCGACACGACGTCTGGGCCTGGCACTTTCCTGGTCTTCTGCCTCCGAAACAGCAGACTCACCTTCCTCTCACCAATCCTAAGTGCAGGTACAAGAGGGTTGAAGTGAAGGGGGGTAGGGGGAGCAGTTTTTGTAATGTGGGGTAAGAAAGTGGATACTGAGATGTCGTGGTGATGGACGATGGGAGTTGCAGGTAGGTCTGTGTTTTGGCTGGGGGTATGAAGGTGTCGAATCTACAATAAAACTTGTTCAGATTGTCAGCTAGTTGATGGTTCTCCACAGCCTGGGGGAATGGTTTCTTGTAGTTGGTGATTTCTTGGAGCCCCTTCCACACTGACACTGGGTCATTGTCTGAAAACCTGTTTTGCAGTTTTCCAGTGTAGCGCTTCACAACTCTGGGCTGTAGTCCATCTGCTCCAGGTGACCGATCTACCTTCAGACTTTTCAGCTTCCCAAGCACTTTCTTCCTAGTAATAGCAACTGCACTCTCTTCTGGACCTTGATACTCTCGAACTTCGGCTTACTACTCCTGTCTTCCACAGTGAAGACTAATGCAAAATACTCTTCAGTTGTTCTGGCCATTTCCTTGTCTCCTATTACTACTCCTCCAGAATCATTTCCTATAACCATATAACCAGATAACAATTACAGCATGGAAACAGGCCATCACGGCCCTTCTAGTCTGTGCCAAACTCTTACTCTCACCTAGTCCCACCGACCTGCACTCAGCCCATAACTCTCCATTCCTTTCCTGTCCATATAGCTATCCAATTTAACTTTAAATGACAACATAGAACCTGCCTCAACAACTTCTGCTGGAAGCTCGTTCCACACAACTACCACTCTCTGAATAAAGAATCTCCCCCTCATGTTACCCCTAAACTTTTGCCCTTTAACTCATGTCCTTTTGTTTGAATTTCCCCCACTCTCAATGGAAAAAAGCCTATCCACGTCAATTCTATCTATCCCCCTCATAATTTTAAACACCTCTATCAAGTCCCCCCTCAACCTTCTATGCTCCAAAGTATAAAGACCCAACTTGTACAACCTTTCTCTGTAATTTAGGAGATGAAACCCAGTTAACATTCTAGTAAATTCCAGATTCCAGTGGTGACAGAAAAACCAGTCAAGAGCGTAGGAAAGATCTTTGACAGTTCCCTGAAGGACACAGCTGCACTTCAACAAACCAGGAGCGACTTGATAACCTGGCTCACCGCGATTGACAAATCGGGGCTTCCAGGATGTACCAACACGGAGTCCTGCCAAGGCTACTCTGGCCCCTTCTGGTCTACGAGGTGCCAATGTCAACAATGGAGGCTCTCGAGAAGACCATCAGACAGTTTCTCCGGAGGTGGTTGGGCCCCCCCTCCCCTAGACCTTGAGCAGCATTGCCCTGTATGGGCATTCCACCGAGCTGCAGCTCCCCATCAGCGGCCTATCAAAGGAATTCAAAGTCACTCGAGCCAAGAAGGTGATGATGTACCGAGACTCCTCTGATGTTAAAGTCACTTTGCCAGGAATCCGCGTAAAGACGGGAAGGAAGTGGCTGGCACGGGAAGCTGTCGACAGAGCGGAGGCACGGCTGCAGCACAACAGTTTGGTGGGCGCTGTGACGGTGGGGCAGGCAGGACTGGGCTGTTTTCCCAAACCACGCTACAACAAAACCCACAGAAAGGAGAAGCATCAACTGGTTCAGGACGAGATATGAGCAGAGAGGAAGAACGATAGAGCAAGATGGTCGGCATGTACAAACAAGGCGCCTGGACTAGATGGGAGCGTGCGGAGCCTCGCAGGTTCACCTGGACAGAGCTCTGGAGAGCCGAACGATTGTGCACCAAGTTTCTCATATAATCAGTCTATGACGTCCTCCCAGCCCGGACAACCTGCACAGGTGGGGCATGACAACCAATCCAGCATGCCAACTGTGCCAGAAGAGGGGCACCTTGGAGCATATCCTAAGTTGCTGCCCAAAGGTGTTGGGGGAAGGGCGATACCACTGGTGCCATGACCAAGTCCTAAGGCCTATGGCGGACGCAATCAGCACGGCGATTCAAGACCCTCAAAAGTCAGCATGCTCCCAAACAGTCCATCACCTTTATTAGAGCAGGGGAGAGGGCTCAACATCGGCCTAGGTCCTCTGGAGGGCTTCTTGCCACTGCACGAGACTGGCAGCTCCAAGTTGACCTAGGGAAGCAGCTCAAGTTCCCAGAGAACATTGTTCCACCCGGACATGGTGTTAATATCGGAATCTACAAAGCAAGTGGTCCTGCTGGAACTTACTGTCCCCTGGGAAGACCGGATTGAAGAGGTCAATGAGCGCAAGAAGGCTAGATACACAGATCTTGCTGCAGAATGCTGGAGCAATGGCTGGCGAGCTCGCTGTGTGCCAGTCGAAGTTGGGTGCCAGGGCTTTGCTGGCCACTCATTACAGCCGACTCTAAACCTCCTTGGAGTTAAAGGACTGCAGTACAGAAGAGCCACCAAGAACATTCTGGAGGCTGCTGAAAAGGCTTCGTGGTGGCTGTGGATCCGGAGGGGGGAATCTGTGGATTAGTGCACCATTTGGACACAAGTTGGGGGCTGATCTCCCCCGGCTGGGTTGCCCGGTCGAGGTTGTCTGATGATTAAAGACCCGAAACACCCTATGACCCCGGGTTCATCACTGAAGACGTGTCCAAGTAGCACCAGAAGGTGTATTCTACAACATGTTTCCTGAGGGTTCCTTTACCTTAAACTCCTTAATCAAATCTGGATCATTACAGAACATTCAAACCAGAACAGCTGATCCCCTACTGGGCTCAACCACAAGCTCCTCTAAAAAGCCATCTCATAATCATTCTACAAATTCTCTCTCTTGGGTTCCAAAATCAGCACCAATCTGGTTTTCCAAATCTACCTGCATATTGAAATCCCCCAAGGCTATTGTAACATTGCACTTTTGACATACATTTTCTATCACCCATTGTAGTTTGTAGACCACATCCTGGCTACTGTTTGGATGCCTAAATATAGCTCTCATCAGGGTCTTCTTACCTTTTCAGTTTCTTAATTCTGCTGAGAATGATTCTTCACCTTCTATGTCACCTCTTTCTAAAGATTTTATTTTATTTTTTATCAACAAGCCACACCACCCTCTCTGCCTGCACATGTATCTTTGGATATTAAGCTCCCAACTACAATCTTCTTTCAGCCATGACTCAGTGCCTACAATATCGTACCTGGCCACCTATAAATACGCTACAAGATCATCTACTTTATTCTAAATATAGCACTTTCAGTCGTGTATCCTGCACCCTTTTTGATTTTGTTCCCATGTTACTGTCATGTACCCCGTGACGGGGATAAAGAAACCAGCAGAAATGGAAAACACTTTGGAGTCCAGTATTGCTATAAACTAACAATATTTATTAGTAACTACGCAATACAGTAATATAAATGTAGATAAATCAAACAGGTTAGCAATGATTATATATAAAAGTAAGTGTGGAATATATATGTATGAAAAACCAAGCTTCTTTAAGTCTAGGGGTAA
Source organism: Mobula birostris (assembly GCF_030028105.1). NCBI lineage: Eukaryota > Metazoa > Chordata > Chondrichthyes > Myliobatiformes > Myliobatidae > Mobula > Mobula birostris. The sequence continues at coordinate 69,467,925 of NC_092386.1, forward strand.
AAAGATACAGTCTTATGATGTCAAGTAAAGTTCAGTTCAGTTCGTGGTACTTAGTTGAGTAGTGATGGAGAGAGAGAGAGAGAGAGTTGAGTCTTCAGGTGAGCTGATGCCGTCGATCTCCTCGTCATCCTTCAAAATCCTTTACAAGTCACCGACTGTGACTTTAACCAGGGGGACTCTTGGGAGTCCTCGTACAGGATACCCTTAAAGTTAACCTCCAGGTTGAGTCAGTAGTGGAGAAGGCGAATGCAATGTTGGCATTCATTTCTAGAGGAATAGAGTATAGGAACAGGGATGTGATGTTGAGGCTCCATAAGGCGCTGGTGAGACTTTACTTGGAGTACTGTGGGCAGTTTTGGTCTCCTTATTTAAGAAAGGATGTGCTGACGTTGGAGAGGGTACAGAGAAGATTCACTAGAATGATTCCGGGAACGAGAGGGTTAACATATGAGGAACATTTGTCCACTCTTGGACTGTATTTCTTGGAACTTAGAAGAATGAGGGGAAACCTCATTGAAACATTTTGAATGTTAAAAGGCATGAACAGAGTGGATGTGGCAAGGTTGTTTCTCATGATGGGGAAGTCTAGTACGAGAGGGCATGACTTAAGGATTGAAGGGCGCCCTTTCAGAACAGAAATGCGAAGAAATTTTTTTAGTCAGAGGGTGGTGAACCTATGGAATTTGTTGCCATGGGCAGCAGTGGGGGCCCAGTCATCGTGTGTATTTAAGGCAGAGATTGATAGGTATCTGAGTAGCCAGGGCATCAAAGGTTATGGTGAGAAGGCAGGGGAGTGGGACTAAATAGGAGAAAATGGATCAGCTCATGATAAAATGGCGGAGCAGACTCGATGGGCCGAATGGCCTACTTCTGCTCCTTTGTCTTATGGTCTTATGGACCGGTTTTCCTGTGGTGGAGCTATTACCCCGGCAAGGGTGGACACATAGACAACTCCCCACCAGTCAACCCCTTCTTCACAGGTGGAATAGCAATTTGGATCGATCCTCCAAAACCCACTTTCTCTGCAGGCACAACAATGTTCATTCAGTGTCCCGATCATGTGTCTGAGGTCTGTACCATCTGACCTCCCATTTATTTCACTAGGCTGAGCATCACCTGCCATTCAAAGAGTCTCTCTTTCCTTTGTCTGTAAAGAAGTACACAAGCAGGCAACACGTCCTTGAAAGTAACATCAATAATGTCCTGTTGGTCACCAGAGCAACCTTCGAGCTGCTCAGCTTTTATCTCCGAAGTAAAACTCCAAAGTTAACTCCCGTGTCAGTCCAACCGTCAATCTTCGTCTCTCTGTCCTTTCCAAACAAACCATCAATGATGAATGTCTTTCTCTGTTTCTCTTCAAACAGTTAATAGGGGCACTCCTGGATCCCCTCACAGTACACTGCTACTCATTCCAGTGACTGCAAAAGAGCAAGGCTGCAAAGTAGAAGATGAGTTCAACCCACAGAAGTGTGATGTGATTCAATTTGGAATGTCAAATTCAAAGACAGAATACAGGGTTAATGTCAGGATTCTTGGCAGTGTGGAGGAACAGAGAGATCTTGGATCCCTCGAAGTTGCCACACAGTTTGATGTGGTTGTTAAGAAGGTACAGTGTGTGGCCTTTATTAGTTGGAGGATTGAGTTCAAGAACCATGGGGGTAATGTTGTACTTCTATAAAACTCTAGTAAGACCTCACTTGGAATGTTGTATTCACTTCTGGTTGCCTTATTATAGGAAGGATGTGGACTCTTTAGAGAGGAGATTTACAATGTGCTGCCTGGACGGGAGGGCATTTCTTATGCGGAAAGATTGAGCAAGCCAGCATTTTTCTCTTTGGAGCAAAGCAGGATGAAAGGCAGCTTGATAGAGGTGTACAAGATGATTGAGAGAATGGATAACCAGAGACTTTTTCCTGAATGGAAATGGTTAATGCAAGGGAACATAATTTTAAGGTGATTGGAAGAAACAATAGGGGGAAGTATCTCAGAGTTAGGTTTTTTACACAAAGTGGTTGTGCATGAACACCCTGCCAGGGGTGATGGTAGAGGCAGGTACATTAGGGACATTTATGAAAAAATTAGATGGACACATGAATAATAGAAAAATAATGGTGTACTATTGAGGAAGGAAGGTTTAGATTTATCTAAGAGTAGTTTAAAGGGTCAGTACAACATCATAGGCTGAAAGGCCTGTACTGTGCTGCAGAGTTCTATCTTCTCTTCTATGTTCTAATCGAGGTGCTGACAGTATTGCTGTAAATGATACAGGTACTGCCCATAGCCATGTTAATGTTGCAGCAATCTCCATTCTGTCAGGGAGATCCATTTGGATTATGTATAAATTTCCAGAAAAAGAGGGGGAAAATGTACCCAACTCAGCACTTATCCTTGATATGTGGGCACATCTGGGGTTGCAAAGAGCAAGTATCCTTACCTGCTGGGTTGCTTCTTTGTTGGCTATGTTACCGTATAGATTCCACACATCCTTCCCTCCAGAAATATTTGTGCAGGAAAGCATCTGTGACCACAAATTTGCCGCCAGCATCACGGCCTCTCTCCCGGATCAGCTGAATCAATTTTATGCTCAGTTCGATGTCGCTAACTCTGAGCCTCTGAGGAAAGCCACCGCTGCAACCTGCAACCTGGTCATCTCTGAGGCTGAGATATGCAGGTGTTTCCAACGAGTGGACAGTCGCAAGGCTGCGGGACCGGACGGCATCCCAGGGTGGGTACTCAGGATGTACCCAGCACAACTGGCAGGTGCGTTTACAGACATTTTTTATCTCTCTCTCTCTCCCAGTGTAGAGTGCCCTCCTGCTTCAAATTATCCACCAATGTCCCTGTACCAAAAAAGACCAAGATAACATGCCTGAACGACTGGTGTCCAGTCACACTCACATCAATAATAAGCAAATGCTTTCAGAGGCTGGTCAAGGATTACATCTGCAGCTTTCTACCACCCAAACTGGAGCCCCTACGATTTGCCTACCGACACAACCAATCGACAGATGACATAATAGCCACTGCTCTACATACCGTCCTTACACATCTGGAGAAGAAGGATGCTTATGTGAGAATGCTGTTCTTAGACTAGACAGGAAGTTCAGAGACCTTGGCCTTGACCCTGCCTTGTGCAGCTGGATCCTGGACTTCCTGTCAGCAGTATGAGTGGGCTCTCTCACCTCCAGCCCTCTGACTCTTAATATAGGAGCTCCTCAGGGGTGCTTACTGAGTCCCCTCCTTTACTCCCTGTGCACCCATGACTGTGTTGCCACCCAGTCTAATATGCTAATTAAATTTGCCAATGACACTACATTGATTGGCCTTATCTCAAACAATAAAGAGGTGGCCTACAGGGAAGAAGTCATCTCTCTAACATAGTAGTGTCAAGGAAACAACCTCTCCCTCAATGATGCAAAAACAAAGGAGCTGGTTGTGGATTACAGGAGGAATGGAGATGGGCTAACCCCTATTGACATCAATCGATCAGGGGTTGGGAGGGTAAACAACTCTAAGTTCCTCGGCATCCACATCACCAAGGACCTCATGTGCTCTGTACACACCAGCTGTGTGGCAAAAAAGGCACAACAGTGACTCTTTCACCTCAGGTGGTTGAAGAAATTGGTATGGGCCCCCAAATTCTAAGAGCTTTCTACAGGGGCACAATTGAGAGCATCCTGACTGGCTGCATCACTGACTGGTATGGGAACTGTACCTCCTTTAATCACAGGACTCTGCAGAGAGTGGTGCGGATAGCCCAGCACATCTGTAGATGTGAACTTCCCACTATTCAGGACATTTACAAAGACAGGTGTGAAAAAAGGGCCCGAAGGATCATTGGAGACCCGACTCACCCCAACCACAATCTATTCCAGCTGCTCCCATCTGGGAAATAGAAACATAGAAAACCTACAGCACAACACAGGCCCTTTGGCTGTGCCGAACAGTCCTCACCTTAGAAACTACCTAGGGTTGCCCATAGCCCTCTATTTTCCTAAGCTCCATGTACCCATCCAGGAGTCTTTTAAAAGACCCTATCATATCTGCCTCCACCACCAACGCCGGCAGCCCATTCCATGCACTCACCACTCTCTGCGTAAAAAACTTACCCCGACGTCTCCTCTGTACCTACTTCCAAGCACCTTAGAACTGTGCCCTCTTGTGCTAGCCATTTCAGCCCTGGGAAAAGGCCTCTGACTACCCACATGATCAATGCCTCTCATCATCTTATACACCTCTATCAGTTTACCTCTCATCCTTCGTCACTCCAAGGAGAAAAGGCCAAGTTCACTCAACCTATTCTCATAAGGCATGCTCCCCAATCCAGGCAACATCCTCTGCACCCTTTCTATGGTTTCAATGTCCTTCTTGTAGTGAGGTGACCAGAACTGAGCACAGTACTCCAAGTGGGGTCTGACCAGGGTCCTATATAGCTGCAACATTACCTCTCAGCTCTTAAACTCAATCCCAAGGTTGATGAAGGCCAATGCACCGTATGCCTTCTTACCTCAGAGTCACCTGCGTAGCAGCTTTGAGTGTCCTATGGACTCGGACCCCAAGATCCCTCTAATCCTCCAAACTGCCAAAAGTCTTACCATTAATGCTATATTCTGCCATCATATTTGACCTACCAAAATGAACCACCTCACACTTATATGGGTTGAACTCTATCTGCCACTTCTCAGCCCTGTTTTGCATCCTATCAATGTCCCGCCGTAACTGCTGACAGCCCTTCACACTATCCACAACACCCCCAACCTTTGTGTCATCAGCAAATTTACTAACCCATCATTCCACTTCCTCATCCAGGTCATTTATAAAAATCACGAAGAGCAGGGGTCCCAGAAGAGATCCCTGAGGCACTCCACTTGTCACCAACCTTCATGCTGAATATGACCCATCTACAACCACTCTTTGCCTCCTGTGGGCAAACAACAGGAATTCTGCAGATGCTGGAAATTCAAGCAACACACATCAAAGTTGCTGGTGAACGCAGCAGGCCAGGCAGCACCTGTAGGAAGAGGCACAGTCGACGTTTCAGGCCGAGACCCTTCGTCAGTCCCTACAATCGCCAATATCCTTTTCCGTAGTGAATACTGAAGCAAAGTATTCATTAAGTACCTCTGCTATCTCCTCTGGTTCCATACACACTTCTCCACTGTCTCACTTGATAGGTCCTATTCACTCATGTCTTGTCCTCTTGATCTTCACATACTTGTAGAATGCCGTGGGGTTTTCCTTAATCCTGTCCACCAAGGCCTTCTCATGGCCCCTTCTGACTCTCCTAATTTCCTTCTTAAGCTCCTTCCTGCTAGCCTTATATCTTCTAGATCTCTATCATTACCTAGTTTTTTGAACCTTTCGTAAGCTCTTCTTTTCTTCTTGACCAGATTTACAACAGCCTTTGTACACCATGGTTTCTGTACCCTACCATCCTTTCACTGTCTAATTGAAATATACCTATGCAGAACCTCATGCAAATATCACCTGAACATTTGCCACATTTCTTCCGTACGTTTCCCTGAGAACATCTGTTTCCAGTTTATGCTTCTAAGTTCCTGCCTGATAGCCTCATATTTCCCCTTACTCCAATTAAATGTTTCCCTAACTTGTCTGTTCCTACCCCTTTCCAATGCTATGGTAAAGGAGATAGATCACTATCTCCAAAACGCTCTCCCACTGAGAGACCTGACACCTGACCAGGTTCATTTCCCAATACCAGATCAAGTACAGCCTTTTCTCATGTAGGCTTAACTGCATATTGTGTCAAGAAACCTTCCTAAACACACCTAACAAACTCCACCCCATCTAAACCCCTCACTCTAGGGAGATGCCAATCAATATTTGGGAAATTAACATCTCCCACCACGACAACCCTGTTATTATTACACCTTTGCAGAATCTGTCTCCCTATCTACTCCTCGATGTCCCTGTTACTATTGGGTGGTCTATAAAAAACACTCAGTAGAGTTATTGGCCCCTTCCTGTTCCTAACTTCCACTCATAGAGGCGCTGCAGAGAACCCCTCCATGACTTCCTCCTTTTCTGCATCTGTGACACTATCTCTGATCAGCAGTGCCACGCCCCCAACTCTTTTGCCTCCCTCCCTGTCCTTTCTGAAACATCTAAAGCCTGGCACTTGAAGTAGCAATTCCTGCCCCTGCACCATTCAAGTCTCTGTAATGGCCACAACATCATAGCTCCAAGTGCTGATCCACACCCTAAGCTTATCCGCTTTGTTCATAATTCTCCTCACATTAAAATAAACACATCTCAAACCATTGGTCTGAGCAAATCCCTTCTCTATCACCTGCCTATCCTACCTTTCGCACTGTCTCCAAGCTTTCTCTATTTGTGAGCCAACCTCCTTTTCCTCTGTCATTTCAGTTCGGTTTCCACCCCCGAGCAATTCTAATTTAAACTCTCCCCAGTAGCCTTAGCAAACCTCCCCGCCAGGATATTGATCCCCCTCAGATTCAAGTGCAACCCATCCTTTTTGTACAGGTCACGCCTGCCCCAAAAGAGGCACCAATGATCCAGAAATCTAAATCCCTGTGCCCTGCTCAAATCCCCCAGCCACACATTTATCCTCCACCTCATTCTATTCCTATACTCACTGTCACGTGGCACAGGCAGTAATCCCAAGATTACTACCTTTGAGGTCCTGCTTCTCAACTTCCTTCCTAACTCCCTGTAGTCTGTTTTCAGGACCTCCTCCCTTTTCCTACCTATGTCGTTGGTACCAATATGTATCACGTTCTCTGGCTGTTCTCCTTCCCACTTCAAGATATTGTGGACACAATCAGAAACATCCCGGAGTCTGGCACCTGGGAGGCAAACTACCATCCATGTTTCTTTCCTGCGTCCACAGAATCACCTGTCTGACCCCTTAACTATAGAGCCCCCTATCACTGCTGTCAGCCTCTTCCTTTCCCTACCCTACTGAGCTACAGGGCCAGATTCTGTGCCAGAGGCACGACCACTGTTGCTTCCCCCAGGTAGGCTATTTCCCCCAACAGTATTCAAGCAGGAGTACTTATTGTCAAGGGGGTCAGCCACAGGGGTGCTCTCTAGCCTCTGACTCCTGCCCTTCCCTTTCCTGACTGTTAACCCACTTATCTGTCTCCCCAGGCCCCGCTGTGACTACCTGCCTATAGTTCCCCTCTATCACCTCCTCTCTCTCCCTAACCAGATGAAGGTCATCGAGCTGCATCTCCAGTTTCCTAACACAGTCCCTAAGGAGCTGTAGCTCGATGCACCTGGTGTAGATGTGGCTGTCCAGGAGGCTGGGAATCTCCCAGACTTCCCATATCAGACACCGAGCACAGAGCACCGGCCTCAAGCACATTCTTCCTGTCTGTATTCTATACAGGCAACCTACCTCGCCTCGACCTGTTAGCACCTAAGCCCTATTGAGCCAAAGCCTTCCTACTCTGTCTCCCTCTACTATAGCACCTGCTGTATAAATCTGTCTTCTTTTTAAACTCTTCTCTCTGTTCTCACTGGCTGACCTCCACGCATTTGCGCAGTTGTGCCCCGTTCAAACCGCTGAAGAAATAACTGTCACCTTTTGAACTCTTCTTGTTTTTAAACTCTTCTCGCTGTTCTCATTGGCTGACCTCCAAATGCTTGCACAGTCGTGCCCCATTCAAACCACTGAAGAAATGGTACCACAGTATAAAAGCCAAGACCAACAGGCTCCGAGACAGTTTCTTCCACCCGGCCATCAGACTGATTAACTCACACTGATCTGAGCATATTTCTATGTTACATTGACTGTTCTATTTATTATAAATTACTATAAATTACTGTGATTGAAAATTGCACATTTAGACAGAGACATAATGTAAAGATTTTTACTCCTTATGTATGTGAATGATGTAAGAAATAAAGTCAATTCAATTCAATTCAATTAGTGATTTGTATGAATGCCTGAAGGCCTGAAGGGAAAGAAGATTGTGGGTCTTGGGAAAGACTGTCAAAGGAATCTGACAGAATGCCTCATCACCAAACACTCAAATACTCACTAACAGAACTTAGTTGGCTAGTAGTGAGAAGCGTCTCACTGACAGATTCTGCATATACGTTGGCTAAGGTGACTATGCTGCAGCTGAGCCTATCACCCACCTCCTTCTGTGAGCATTGGCTAACAAGGAAAGGGAAGCTGCTTGTTGAAGTTCCTTGCAAGCTGCTGTTTAACTTTGAGCCCTGTGCTACACTGGCTGCTCTGGGGCTTTCACACTGAGATAAATGGAGACTGCTGCTGGAGTCCTTACCTCAGTGAAAAATGCACTTTCTTCTCCCCAAATCTTCTGATCTTCTCATCCAAGGAGCTACCCACAATCAAATGCTGAGGTCTGATATACACTATGGTGCAGGACGACATGCTGAGGAACTGCCTCGAGCTTGGTGCATCTTTGCACAGGTTCAATGGGGCAAGACCACAGTTTAGGATCCTTCCAACGTGGAATAGTGAGGAACAGAATCCTGTATGAATACCTCTTAAACCTATTGTTGATGGAATGTTTGGGAATTAAGAAAGTTGATGCATAAAATAACCAAAAAAAACCCATGTTCCACAAATAAATTTAGAAACCCAGAATCATAATTATGCCTTTGAATTATCCATGGAACAATAATCTTATTAATAACCATTAGCTTGGAGTCTGATGACAACAATTCTGTTTGACAATCTCCTAAATTTTTGGCTAAGTGTCTCCCTGATGGTCAGAATCTGCACAATTTGGCTAACCTTGATTTCAAAAACCAGTATGTTCTTCTTCATTCCCTTCTAATCATTAAACAGTTTTAATATATTTCATCTATTTCTCTTAAAGCCCTTGTGTGAAATGAGCACAGTTCTGGCCATTAATTGCACCTCCCTTAATTCTTTCCTGATGTTTGAAAACTAAGCAAAGGGATTCAGCATGACTTGATCTGATACAATTCTCTCTCACCAGTGCATTCACTCATTCACTATTTCATTCATTGACTCACTGGGATTAAAATCACTGGAATGGTCACAGGCTCAGCCATTGTCCCGGATCACAGATCCACAGCGTCTGTAGTATTTTGCTTTTGTAGATTTACTTATTCCTTGATATCTTTTTTCTGCTTACAGGAATTTTGATAAGTTTGAAGAGCCAGTGTGGTCTCATCTGCTGTAGACCAATGGTGGTGATAGGCAAATTACTTTGGGTCCAGGTCTTTGGAGAGGATGGCAGCAGTGATAGGGGACTCTATAGTCAAGGGGACAGATAGGTGATCCTGTGGATACAGAAAGGAATCATGGATGGTATGATGTTTCTGAACACGTCCACAATATCCTGTAAAGGAGGTGAACAGCTAGAATTTGTCATACATGTTAGTGCCAACGACAAAGGTAGAAAAAGGGAGGAGGTCCTGAGAAAAGAAAACAGGGAGTTAGGAAGGAAGCTGAGAAGCAGGACCTCAAGGGTAGTAATCTCAGAATTGCTGCCTGTGCCAAATGACAGTGAGGATAGGAATAGAATGAGGAGGTAGATAAATGTGTGGCTGAAGAATTGGAGCAGGGGGCAGGGATTCAGATTTCTGGATATTTGGAATCTCTTTCGGGGCAGGTGGGACTTGTACAAAGGGACGAGATGTACTTGAATCTGAGGGGGACCAATATTCTTTCGGGCAAGTTTACCAGTGGCTGCAGGATTACCAGAGCCGTTGGGAGTGTTTTAAACTAATACAGCAAGTGGATGGGAACTAGTATGATAGAGCTGAGCATGAACCAGCAGATTTACAAGGAGATGATGACTGTAACATGAACATAAAGAAAGACAAGCCAATGATCGGGTACAAATACAGACAGACCAAAGAGATAGATTATACCACAGAGGCAAAATTCAAAAGAGTTAAGAATGCAAGACTGAAGGTGCTGTATTTAAATGTGTGTAGCATTTGGAATAAGGTGGACAAACACATGGTTCAGTTACAGATTGGTCAGTATGACATTGTGGGCATCACTGAGTCGTGGCTGAAAGAAGGTCATAGTTGGGAGCTTAACATCAAAGGATGTACTTTGTATCAAAAGGACAGGCAGGAAGGTATAGGTAGTGTTGTGGTTCTGTTAATAAGAGATGGAATTACATCTTTAGAAAGAGGTGATGTAGGGTCAGAGAATGTTGAATCGTTATGGGTGGAGTTAAGAAACTGCAATGGGAGAAAAACCATTATGGGAATCATATCAGTCAGTCAGTGGGTGCCGTCTCGAATCCGGGGTCGGCCGCTATACACCTCCATCTTCTTCGATCTTGGCGCTCTTTTTCTGGCCTCAGCATAACTCAACCCAGTCCATTGCCTCACATTATCGTACCAAGTGGTTTGCTGCCTTACTCTTTCCCTCTTTCCTTCTATCATCCCTTCCAATAACAATTTCTGCAATCCACCACCTCTTAACAAGTTCCCGGCATATTTCAGCTTCCTTTTCTGCACATTCTTCAGCAGCTCCTTTTCTCTCCTCACTCTCTTCAACACGGGATTGCTACCTGTGCCACGTGCTAGCGAGGGCAAGAATAGTCGGATCAGGCAGATGAATGCGTGGCTGAGAGACTGGTGCAGGGGACAGGGCTTCAGATTCTTGGATCATTGGGATCTCTTCTGGGGGAAGTATGACCTGTTCAAAAAGGACAGGTTACACCTGAACCTGAAGAGGACCAATATCCTGGCGGGAAAGTTTAATAGAGCTGTTAGGGAGGGTTTAAACTAATTTGGCAGGGGGATGGGAACCGGAATGATAGAGCGGAGGAAGGGGAAAAGAGAAATAAATCTAAGATAGTGAGCAGTAAAGATGTCAGGAAAGACAGGCAGGTGATGGGGCAAATTTGTAGCCATTGGGATGAGTTGCAGTGCAATAAAGTGCAGTGAAATCAAAGCAAAAAGTATCAAATACCAGTCTTAAGGTGTTGTACTTAAATGCACGCAGCATAAGGAATAAGGTGGATGATCTTGTTGTACAGCTACAGATTGGCAGGTATGATATTGTGGCCATCACTGAGACCTGGCTAAAGGATGCATGTCTCTGGGAGCTGAACGTCCAAGGATACACGGTGTATCGGAAGGATAGGAAGGTAGGCAGAGGGGGAGGTGTGGCTTTATTGGTAAGAAATGATATTAAATCATTAGAAGGAGGTGATATAGGATCAGAAGGTGCAGAATCTTTATGGGTTGAGCTAAGAAATAGCAGGGGTAAAAGGACCCTGATGGCGGTTATTTATAGGCCTCCAAACAGCTGCAGGGATGTGGACTACAAATTACAACTGGAAATAGAAAAGGCTTGTCAGAAGGGCAGTGTTCTGATAATTGTGGGGGATTTTAACATGCGAGTAAGATTGGGAAAATCAGGTCGGCACTGGATCTCAAGAGAGAGAATTTGTAGAATGTCTGTGAGATGGCTTTTTAGAACAGCTTGTTGTTGAGCCCACTAGGGGATCAGCTGTACTGGATTGGGTATTGTGTAATGAACTGGAGGTGATTAGAGAGATTGAGGTGAAGGAACCCTTAGGAGGCAGTGATCATAATATGATTGAGTTCACTGTGAAATTAGAAAAAGAGAAGCCGAAATCTGATGTGTCGGTATTTCAGTGGAGTAAAGGAAATTACAGTGGCATGAGAGAGGAACTGGCCAAAGTTGACTGGAAAGGGACACTGGCGGGAAAGACAGCAGAGCAGCAGTGGCTGGAGTTTATGCGAGAAATAAGGAATGTGCAAGACAGGTATATTCCAAAAAAGAAGAAATATTTGAGTGGAAAAAGGATGCAACCGTAGTTGACAAGAGAAGTCAAAGCCAAAGTTAAAGCAAAGGAGAGGGCATACAAGGAAGCAAAAATTAGTGGGAAGACAGAGGATTGGCAAGTTTTTAAAACCTTACAAAAGGAATCCAAGAAGGTCATTAAGAGAGAAAAGATTAACTATGAAAGGAAGCTAACAAATAATATCAAAGAGGATACGAAAAGCTTTTTCAAGTATATAAAGAGTAAAAGACAGATGAGAGTAGATATAGGACTGATAGAAAATGATGCTGGAGAAATTGTAATGGGAGATAAGGAGATGGCAGAGAAACTGAATGAGTATTTTGCATCGGTCTTCACTGAGGAAGACATCAGCAGTATACCGGACACTCAGGGAAGAGAAGTGTGCGCAGTCACAATTACGACAGAGAAGGTACTCAGGAAGCTGAATAGGCTAAAGGTAGATAAATCTCCTGGACCAGATGGAATGCACCCTTGTGTTCTGAAGGAAGTAGCTGTGGAGATTGCGGAGGCATTAGCAATGATCTTTCAAAAGTCGATAGATTCTGGCATGGATCCGGAAGACTGGAAGATTGCAAATGTCACTCCGCTATTTAAGAAGGGGCAAGGAAGCAAAAAGGAAATTATAGACCTGTTAGCTTGACATCGGTGGTTGGGAAGTTGTTAGAGTCGATTGTCAAGGATGAGGTTACAGAGTACCTGGAGCTATATGACAAGGTAGGCAGAACTCAGCATGGATTCCTTAAAGGAAAATCCTGCCTGACAAACCTATTACAATTTTTTGAGGAAATTACCAGTAGGCTAGACAAGGGAGATGTTGTGGATGTTGTATATTTGGATTTTCAGAAGGCCTTTGACAAGGTGCCACACATGAGGCTACTTAACAAGATAAGAGCCCATGGAATTACAGGAAAGTTACATACGTGGATAGACCGTTGGCTGATTGGCAGGAAACAGAGAGTGGGAATAAAGGGATCCTTTATTGGCTGCCGGTTACCAATGGTGTTCCACAGGGATCAGTGTTGGGGCCGCTTCTTTTTACATTGTACATAAACGATTTGGATTATGGAATAGGTGGCTTTGTGGCTAAGTTTGCTGACGATACGAAGATAAGTGGAGGGGCCGGTAGTGCTGAAGAAATGGAGAGTCTGCAGAGAGACTTGGATAAATTGGAAGAATGGGCAGAGAAGTGGCAAATGAAGTACAATGTTGGAAAGTGTATGGTTATGCACTTTGGCAGAAAAAATAAATGGGCAGACTATTATTTAAATGGGGAAAGAATTCAAAGTTCTGAGATGCAACGGGACTTGGGAGTCCTCATACAGGATACCCTTAAAGTTAACCTCCAGGTTGAGTCAGTAGTGAAGAAGGCGAATGCAATGTTGGCATTCATTTCTAGAGGAATAGAGTATAGGAGCAGGAATGTGATGTTGAGGCTCTATAAGGTGCTGGTGAGACCTCACTTGGAGTACTGTGGGCAGTTTTGGTCTCCTTATTTAAGAAAGGATGTGCTGACGTTGGAGAGGACACAGAGAAGATTCACTAGAATGATTCCGGGAATGAGAGGGTTAACATATGAGGAACGTTTGTCCGCTCTTGGACTGTATTCCTTGGAGTTTAGAAGAATGAGGGGAGACCTCATTGAAACATTTCGAATATTAAAAGGCATGGACAGAGTGGATGTGGCAAAGTTGTTTCCCATGATGGGGGAGTCTAGTACGAGAGGGCATGACTTAAGGATTGAAGGCCACCCATTCAGAACAGAAATGCGAAGACATTTTTTTAGTCAGAGGGTGGTGAATCTATGGAATTTGTTGCCACGGGCAGCAGTGGAGGCCAAGTCATTGGGTGTATTTAAGGCAGAGATTGATAGGTATCTGAGTAGCCAGGGCATCAAAGGTTATGGTGAGAAGGCAGGGGAGTGGGACTAAATAGGAGAATGGATCAGCTCATGATAAAATGGCGGAGCAGACTCGATGGGCTGAATGGCCTACTTCTGCTCCTTTGTCTTATGGTCTAAATGGCAGGGGTGGGCAACAATGGCTGACAAGGGAAATTAAGGAATGCATGAAAGCCAAGGGAGGAAGGCAAAAGAAAGGCAATTTTATAGGCCAGTTAGCCTAATGTCAGTGGTTGGGAAAGTGCTTGAGCCTGTTATTAAGGACGAGGTTTCGATGTACTTGGAGACTAATGATAAAATAAGTCAAAGTTAGCATGGTATCTGTAAAGGAAAATCTTGCCTGACAAATCTGTTGGAATTCTTTGAGGAGTGGACAAAGGAGAGGCAGTGGATGTAATTTACTTGGATTTTCAGAACGCATTTGATAAGGTGCCACACATGAGGCTGCTTAACAAGATAAAATCTTATGGTGTTACAGGAAGGATACTGGCATGGATAGAGGAATGGCTGACAGTCAGGGGGCAGTGAGTGGGAATAAAAGGTGCCTTTTCTGGTTGGCTGCCAGTGACTAGTGGTGTTCCTCAGATGTTAGTCATGGGACCGCTACTTTTCACATTGTTTGTCAATGATTTGGGTAATGGAATTGATGGCTTTGTGGCAAAATTTGTGGATGGTACAGATAGGTGGAGGGGTGGTGGTGCTGAGGAAGCAATGCAATTGCAGCAGGACTTAGACAAATTGGAGGAATGGGCCAAAAAGTGCAAGATGGAATTCAGTGTTGGGAAATGTATGCTGATGGATTTCTGTAAAATGAACAAAAGTGCGAACTATTATCTAAATAGGGAGAAAGTTCAAACATCAGAGTTGCAGAGAAACTTAGGAGTCCTCGTGCAAGACTCCCAGAAGGTTAATTTACCGGTTGAGTCTGTGGTAAAGAAGGAAAATGCAATGCTGCCATTTATTTCAAGGAGAATAGAATTTAAAAGCAGGGTGATAATGCTGCGCCTTTATAAGACACAAGTCAGGCCGCACTTGGAGTATTGTCAACAATTTTGTGCCCATATCTCAGAAAGGATGTATTGTCAATGGAGAGAGTCCAGAGGAAGTTCACGGGAATGATTCTAGGAATGAAGGGATTAACATATGAGCAGCATTTGGCAGCTTTGGGCCTGTACTCACTGGAATTTAGAAAAAATGTGAAGGGATCTCATTGAAACCTACCAAGATCTGCAAGGACTATATAGGGTGGATATGGAGAGGATGTTTCCTATGATAGGGGGGGTGTATCCAGACGAGAGGGCACAGCTTCAGTACTGAGGGGCAACCTTTTAGAACAGAAGTGAGGAGGAATTTCTGTAGCCAGAGAGTAGTGAATCTGTGGAATGCTCTGTCACAGACTGTGGTGGAGGTCAGGTCTGTGGGTGTACTTAAAGCGGAAATTGATAGTTTCCTGAGTGGTCAGGGCATCAAAGGATATGGCAAGAAGGCAGGTGTATGGGGTTGAGTGGGATCTGGGATCAGCCATTATGGAATAGCAGAGCAGACTTGATGGGCCGAATGGCCTAATTCTGTCGCTGTATCTCATGGTTCTCATGTTACCATATACAACCCTGGGATTAATTTTCCTGCAGGCATACTCAGCAAATCTACAGAACAGTAACTATTAGAGGATCAGTGAAAGATCTACCAGAGTGCAGAGACAACAAACTGTGCAAATGCAAATATAAATAAATAGCAATAAATAATGAGAACATGATTTTAAAAGTCCTTAAAGTGAGGTAATTGGTTGAAAAAATATTTCAATGATGGGGCAAGTGAGTGTAGTTATCCCCTTTTATTAAAAAGCCTGATGACTGAGAGGTAGTAACTGTTCTTGAACCTGGTGGTGCGAGTCCTGAGGCACTTATACCTTCTATCTGACAGCAGTAGTGAGAAGAGAGCATGACCTGGGTGGTGGGGATCTCTGATGATGGATGCTGCTTTCCTATGACAGCGTTTTGTGTAGATGTGCTCAATAGTTATATAGCATATTGGTAAGACCACATCAGAGAAGGCTCATGAACCTAGTATTTGAAAGAATGAGAACAGACTGAGCTTTTATCCAAAGAAGTTGGAAGTATGAGAGGACATATAGTGCCTTGTAAAAGTATTCAGCCCCAACCCTTTGTTCACATAAGTGAGTATTACAACCAGGGATTTTGATTAATTTAACTGAGAAGTTTAATTTATAAATCACATGCTTCTTTTTTTGTCACAGTAGAGCCCAAAAGAAGGGACAATTGTAAAGCATGAAAAGCTAAAAATCCTAAAACTGAAATAAGACTGGGCTGAATGGCCTAATTCTGCTCCTTTGTCTTATAGTCTTATGGACTTGGTTAAGTATGATTTGATTGTAGCTACGACCAGTCTCTCATAGCACTTCATCACCGTAGATGCAAGTGCTACAGGAATTCCCATGATTTGCACAAGATCCTGGCTATATTGCATACTTCAATCAGTTTTACTGGCTATATATTTCAAAAAGAGCCCAGAAATGGCAGAAGCAGGAAAGCTTCTTTGAACCTTTCAAATAGGAATCTCGCTGTTCTTTGCAACCTGGTCCATCCATCTCTTTGTAGTGATAGCCCACATCCATACAGCTCTTACCTTGCTGACTTTTGAGTAACCTCAGCACAAAGGAAACACTTCCTTCCTGAAAATATCACTTCTATCTCATTACAGCTCACACATACCCCAGTACCCTACTCATGAGAGTACTGATGCTTGAAATTAACCAGAGATAAACATAGTGGGCCAGCTATAACTTACTTCACACTGGTGATTGCCATTCTCTGCTTCGCCTTGCTAGTATATATTCTGCAAACACTTTATCAGCAGGGACTGAACCTGCTCATGGGATTTGATTGACATCTCCAACTTTATTTATCCTCTGCATACTTATCATCTTGTACAGCCTTAGGGTGATTTGAAAGGCAATGGCAAAATTTACTGGCTTGTTGCTACACCAGGGAGGGAAATGCAGTAACCAATGAGTGCACAGTAAAAATCCCGTAAACAGAAATAGTGTCGTGATTAAATAGTCTTGACCAATCGATGAAATTCAGTGAAGGCAGTGAGCAGAACTCACAGGCACTATGCTAGCAGGCAGAGCCCAAGTTCATCATCCCTTCCGAATGACAATACTACCCTGGGCTTTCAGCCCAGTTTCTGGGTTTGGGCCGAGGAATAGGCCCCATACCACAACTATCTGGCTGAAAGGTGAAACTGTGGGCTGAGCAAATGCACCAAAGGTGTAGCACGCCACATTCTATGGAAGTTGCCCAAAAAGAGATTAAGGATACAGGCAACATTAGGAAGGATTTCATATTTCTTAAGAATGTAGGAATTCTGCGAGCTTTTGGCAAGATAAGTAAGTATGATTTATATATACTTATTGCTATAGTATAATATATGAACGGGTGCCAAAAACATAAGTTAGTCCTGACGAAGGGTCTTGGCCTGAAACATCGACTGCACCTCTTCCTAGAGATGCTGCCTGGCCTGTTGCATTCATCAGCAACTTTGATGTGTGTTGCTTGAATTTCCAGCATCTGCAGAATTCCTGTTGTTTACATAATTGACTTTAATTGTCTGAAATATCTTGGCTTAAGTTGTTAAACATACATTTCCAAATCAAAATCATATTTATTATCACTGTCTTATATGAAGTGAAATTCTTGCTTTGTGGCAGATATACAGTGTGAAGACATAAAATTACTAAAAATTACGAAATCGATAAATAGTGCAAAACAGGGAAATAATGAGGTAGTGTGTAGGTTTTGTAACTCCAAAATATTAAACTAATTAAAAGAAAAAGGCAGAGCTAGGAGATCTGTGTCTACTTCGTATTTTTACTTTAGGGAGACCTGCACTTATGATGTGGTGGCATAATGCTGTATACCATTCACGTACCTTTACATATAACCTGTAATGAATTATGTAAGCAACAAAAAATGCTTAATCAAATAATATATTAACAATATTACTCAAATATTACAGAAATATAAGTACATAACACTCTTCCATGCTATATTTATAACTCAATATAGAACGCATATCAACATATATACATATACGGATATGTATGCAGTATACTATATTATACACTTGCTATATAGACCCACAGCATATTACATTTTAAATTATTTTATTCATGCTTAAAGATTGTCTTGCTGTGGAGGGTTTCTTACTCTGTGGGTAATATCTTTCCTTATGGGAGTGGTAGGTGGTAGGTGGGGGTGTGTGCAGTGTTCACTCTGCTAGGTGTGGTTGTAAAACAATCTCAGGTTCTGGGGTCTCCTCAATGATGGTTACAAGAGTTGACTCTGGGACTGTAGGAAGTGGTTCTGACAGCTCTGGACACCTTTCTTCTCTAACAATTGACAATTCTCCTAAACTGATCAATGTGTTATTATAAGAACATAAGAAATAGGAACAGGAGTCGGCCATCTGGCCTGTCGAACCTGCTCCACCATTCAGAAAGATCATGGCTGATCTGGCCATGGACTCACCTCCACCTTCCTGCCTTTTTCCCGTAACCCTTAATTTCCCTACAATGCAAAAATCTATCCAACCTTGTCTTAAATATATTTGCTGAGGTAGCCTCCACTGCTTCATTGGGCACAGAATTCCACAGATTCGCCACCTTCTGGGAAAGGTAGGTCCTCCTCATCTCCATCCTAAATCTTCTTCCCCGAATCTTGAGGCTATGTTCCCTAGTTCTGGTCTCACTTATCAGTGGAAACAACTTTCCTGCCCCTATCTTATCTATCCCTTTCATAATTTTATATGTTTCTATAAAATCTACACTCATTCTTCTGAATTTCACTGAGTACAGTCCCAGGTGATTCAATCTCTCCTCACAGTCTAACCCCCTCATCTCTGGAATCAACCTGGTGAACCTCCTCTGCACTGCCTCCAAAGCCAGTAAATCCTTCCTCAAGTATGGAGACCAAAACTGCATGCAGTACTCCAGATGTGGCCTCACCAATACCCTGTACAGTTGCAGCACAACCTCCCTGCTCTTAATTTTAATCCCTCTAGCAATAAAGGCCAACATCCCATTTGCCTTCTTGATAACCTGCTGCACCTACAAACCAACTTTTTGTGATTCATGCACAAGCACTCCCAAATCCTTCTGCACAGCAGCATTCTGTAATTTTTTTACCATTTAAATAATAATCTGTTCTTCCATTTTTCCTTCCAAAGTGTATGACCTTACATTTACCAACATTGTACTCCATTGCCAGACCCTTGTCCACTCACTTAACCTATCTATATCTCTCTGCAGATTCTGCATAGTTCTGCACGGTTTTCTGCACTGTTCCATTCAATTTAGTGTCATCAGCTAACTTAGATACACTACACTCAGTTCCCTCTTCCAGATCATTAATGTATATCGTGAACATTTGCAGGCCCAGCACTGACCCCTGTGGCACACCGCTCACCACTGATCATCAACCAGAGTAACACCCATGTATCCCAGCTCTCTGCTTCCTATTAATTTATCAATCCTCTAGCCATACTAATACATCACCATCAACTCTATGCATCCTTATCTTATTGCTAAGTCTTTTATGCAGCACCTTATCGACCACCTTCTGGAATTCAAGTAATTAACGTCCATCTGTTCCCTTCTATCCACTGTGCTCATTATATCCTCAAAGAACTTCAGTAAGTTTGTCAAACAGAACCTGCCTTTGCTGAATCCATGCAAACACGAGGAAATCTGCAGATGCTGGAATTTCAAGCAACACACATAAAAGTTGCTGGTGAACGCAGCAGGCCAGGCAGCATCTCTAGGAAGAGGTACAGTTGACGTTTCGGGCCGAGACCCTTCGTCAGGACTAACTGAAAGAAGGGATAGTAAGAGATTTGAAAGTGGGGGGAGGGGGGGGAGGAGAGATCCGAAATGATAGCAGAAGACAGGAAGGGGAGGGATGAAGCCAAGAGCTGGACAGGTGATTGGCAAAAGGGATATGAGAGGATCATGGGTGGAAGGCCTAGGGAGAAAGAAAAGTGGAGAGGTGAATCCCAGAGGATGGGCAAGGAATATAGTGAGAGGGACAGAGGGAGAAAAAGGAGAGAGAGGAAAGGAATATATATAATAAATAAGTAACAGATGGGGTACGAGGGGGAGGAGGGGCATTAACGGAAGTTAGAGAAGTCAATGTTCATGCCATCAGGTTGGAGGCTACCCAGCAAGTTAGAGAAGTCAATGTTCATCCCATCAGGTTGGAGACAGAATATAAGGTGTTGTTCCTCCAACGTGAGTGTGGCCTTTCTTTCTCCCTAGGCCTCCCGTCCCATGATCTTCTCATATTCCTTTTGCCAATCAACTATCCAGCTCTTGGCTCCATCCCTTCCCCTCCTGTCATTTTGGATCTCCCCCTCCCCCTCCCACTTTCAAATCTCTTAATCGCTCTTCTTTCAGTTAGTCCTGACGAAGGGTCTCGGCCCGAAACGGCGACTGTACCTCTTCCTAGAGATGCTGCCTGGTCTGCTGCATTCACCAGCAACTTTTATTTGCTGAATCCATGCTGAGTCTGCCTGATGGATCTATTTTTTCCCAGATGCCTTGCTATTTCTTCTTTACGTCTTCAGATGACATAAGATGTAATCTCCACTGTGTAGGCGAGTGGTCCAGTTCTGTTCTTAATCTTTCCAAGCGCCCACTTTTGCACACCTCACCTCTGTAGTCCCTCACCAGGACTGCTTGTCCAGGAAGGAAAGATTGAACCTTCTTGTTTTTCTCAGCTGTTTGTCAAGGAATAACCCAGGAGCAGCATAGCTGGTGGGTTGTTGGTTATGGAGTGTGCTGCATTATGATATGCAAGGGCGAAATTGGCAAGCTTCTGATCCAGCATTCAGGTAGTGCGTTCTTCTGAAATTGCTCGCAGTGCATTCTTTGAACTATGGACAAACCTGTCTGCCAAGCCATTTATAGCTGGGTGGTACGGTTCTGATGTAATAAGTCTTATTCCATTCATTTTCAGAGTCTGGAACTGTTTCACAACAAACTGTGGTCCATTATCACTGTCTAAGTGTATTGGAACCAGTCCTTGAAAAGAGGCTTCTCAACACATCAACAGTGTGCAAGACTGTTGTGGAGGCTATTGGGAACACTTCTGGCCACTTTGTAGCTGCACCTACAATATTAGGAAATTTGTTGCCCATGACTCTTCCAGTACAGTCTACATGAATCCTCCGCAGGCCTTTCTCAGGGATGGAGAGGAACTGCTCTTGGTGTTCTAAACAGTGCATGGCAAGCTGCTCAACCTGCTGATCTTGACCATGCCTATATGACCAGCATGAAGCTGCTCCAACACTTTAGCTCTCAGCTTGGTTGGTACAATAACTCTCAATAGAAAATGCAAAAACTCACAAATAAGCAAATGTTGTCAAGAGCAAATTCATCCGGGTGCTGGTAAAAATGGGGGAACTGGAATTTCTACTGCACATTTCAGCCACTTTGGGTTGCCATGTAGATCTGAGAGGGAGTGAGGTCTTTCAAAATTTCCCTTTGGATCATCTCTGCCGTGAAGAGAATACGTCAAGAGGAGTGTCCACTTTTGTAAATTTTTTAGGTATTCCCTTTCCCAAGGGTAAGTGGCACAGTTCATTGGCATTTCTATGATTAGTTGCCCTCCTGAATTCAGTTTTGTAATTGTGCCAGAGCCCGTCTCTACATTCATGCCGCTGCGGTTAGAGGAACACCTTCTGTGGATTGAAAATGGACACCAGTGGTTGATGATCACAGGCAAACTTCACCCAGATGGTATGTTATACCTGGTGTACCATACCACCCAGCTATAAATGGTATTTTGCCTCCCAGGTGCCAGGGTCAGGGGTGCCTTGGATCATGTCCACAGCATTTTGAAGGGAGAGGGAGAGCAGCCAGATATCTTGGTACATATTGGTATCAGTGACACTGAGGAAGGAAAAACAATCAGGTCCTGAAGAGGGAATTTAGAGAGTTAGGCAGAAAGCTGAGAAGCAGGACCTCCCGGGTCCAATTTCTGGATTTCTTATGTGCCACGCACCAGTGAGGGTAGAAACAGGATGATTTGGCTGATAAATACATAGCTGAGAAGCTGGTGCAGGGGGCAGGTCCTCAGGCTCTTGGATTATTGGGATCTCTTCTAGGGGAGGTATGACCTGTACAAGAGGGACGGGTTACACCTGAATCCGTAGGGAACCAATATTCTCATGGGCAGGTTTGTTAGAGCTGTTGGGGAGGGTTTAAACTAATTTGCAGGTGTTTAAGAACCGAAGTGAAAGGACTCAGGAGAGGACGGATGATAAAAAAGCAGTCAGACTGTCAGGAAGGGGAGGCAGATTTTAGGACAAAACTGCAGCCAGCAGGGTGAGGGTCAGTGCATTAGGAACGCAGAATCAAAAAGGGTAGCAAATACAGTACTCAAAGTGATATCTCAATGCATGGAGCATAAGAAATAAGGTGGATGATCTTGTTGCACTATTACAGATTGTCAGGAATGATATTGTGGCCATCACTGAATCATTGCAAATGTTACTCCATTCTTTAAGAAAGGAGGAAGTCAGCAGAAACAAAATGGATCAGGCAACAAAAATGGATCAGGCATGATTGAATGGCAGAGCAGACTTGATAGGCCAAATGGCCTAATTCTACTCCTATGTCTTATGGTCTTATAATCAGAAAGGAGGATAATCTCTCTCCCATACAGTATTGGTTGAAAAGTTTTACACCCCAAACTAGACTCAAAGTCTTGCTAATATCTGTGCATAATTTTTAATTACAGCAGTAATTGTACATGATGCAAATGCTATGAGGTGTTCACTTCCATTACTCATAATATTTGATATGGCTGCACCTATACCGTAAGGCCAGCTGTCACAGGCAAGTTTCACTGGATGATGTGGATTATAATATGTGAGTACAGTAATCGCCATCACCTTTTCCTTTGTCTTTTGGAAAGCCACCTCACGTTGCTTTGCCCACTGCTATTTCTTGCCGATCTGCAGTAGTGAGTTCAGGGGGTGGAACGCTGCAGCCAGGCTTGGCAGGAACCTGTTATAATAATTGACAATTCCAAAAATGGATCGCAACTATGACACGTCGTTTGGCTTTGGGGCATCCACCACTGTTTGAATTTTCTCACCACACTTGTGTAATGCTTTGCGTCAATGGTGTGACAACAGTGCATGATGCTTGGTCTAAAGAATTCACACTTGTTCCGTTGTGTTCTGAGCCCATAAGCCTCTAATCTTTTTAACACTGTCTTGATATTTTAGAGATGTTCCTTTGTCATCCTTACTTGTAAAAATAATGTCATACAGGTAACACAGAGTGCCTGGGTAGCTTTGCAACAACTTATCGTCACTGTATAGGCCAGAATACAGGTGCAGATGCTACCCCAAAATAAAGTTATGATAGCAATAACACCATTTGTGAATGTTTGTGGTGAGAAACATTTTGGACTCTTCTTCCTCTCCATCTATACAGTACAGTACAATATATAGCTAGGGTGCTTAAGACATTTGCACAGTACTCTATTTGTCAATGTGGAGCAGAGAATGAGTTTATAAATCTGGCAGGAGCAAAGCATGGTGGGAATAGTGAGGGTAGGGCACCATGGGAAAGGTGTGGAACACGTGACAAAGAAAGAGTACCAGCGAAGTAGAATGACATTTGTAATTTTCTAGTCCTCTGGAACTATTCCGGAACCTGGTGATTCTTGAAAAATCAATACTAATGCCTCCACAATCTCTTCAGCTACCTCTTTTGGTCCCTGAGTTGTAGTGCATCTGGTCCAGGTGAGTTTCTACCTCCAGACCTTTCCACTTCCCATCCACCTTCTCCCTAGTAATAGCAACTGCACTCATTTCTGACCCCTGACACTCTCAAACTTCTGGCCTACTGCTAGTATCCTCCAAAGTGAAGGTGGATGCAAAATACTTATTCAGGGTGTCCACCATTTCCTTTTCTCCTATTAGTACCTCTCCAGTGGTCCAATATCTTGGCTTTAGAATACTCCTTCTTTGGGACGTATCTATTCTTCGCCTTCAAAATTGCTCCCAGAAACTCCAGCTATTGCTGCTCAACTGTCATCCCTGCTAGTGTCACCTTCCTGTCAACGTTTGCCAGCTGCTCTCTCATGCCCTTGTAATTCCCTTTACTGCACTGTAGTACTGATACATCTGACCTTAGCTTCTCCCTCTCAAATTGTAGGGTGAATCCTATCACGTTATGATCACTGGCTCCTAAAAATCCCTTTACCTTAAGTTCCCTGATCAAATCCAGTTCATTGCACAAACCTCAATACTGAATAGCTGATTCCCCTAGTGAGGATACCCAACATGCTCTTTGCATATGTCCTACTTTGTTGCATTTTCTGGTAGTTTTGCCTTTACACCTGCATTGATCTGGTGTATGGGAGCCCCAGCTACAACGATAGTACAATTTGTTTGAACAAGCAGCTTTCTGTTTAGACTTTGCAATTTTGTTCACGCTCACTTTTATTCCTGACTGCAACTCAATTGCACCTCTGTCTGCTGTTTCCATAGCTACAACAATTTCAGCTATTCTTTTAAATATGTATTGTGCTTCAGTTAGGAGCCATTTTTGAATGCTTTCTTATAAGATTCCACGTACTAAAAGATCTCCCAGTGCATCATTAAGTCTATCACTGAACTGGCAATGCTCAGACAATCTCTTCAATTTATCCACGAACACTGAATTAGACTCCCCTTCCTTCTGATGCCGCTCATGAAACCTAAAGAGTCAACAATGGTTTTGGTTCTAAATGTTGCCACATTATTTTCACGACATCAGCAAGCTCATTTTAAAGATCAAAGTTCAAAGTTCCAATTACATTCATTTTCAAAGTACATATACTGTATGTCACCATAGATGGAGGGCGGAGCTTAAGACGATGGCGCCTAACGGCAACTCCTTTGCTTGCATCTTCGGAACCAGCTCTATTTCTATCTCTGATATCTCTGTTTTTCCTTTTCAGTGTCCTTTTGAAGACCCTGACCTGGAGTTACACACTGACTTTGGTTCTTTGCGGGAATGGGACCTGCTGTCAGGGCCTCACGACCGGCTGCTTTTCAATATGCCAAGGATGTGGCCTGGAAGACTAGCGCACTTTCAGGGTACCGGATTTTTGTGGCTCTGGAGGCAGGTGGATTCAAGGTCGATACTGCTGCCTGATGTGTTGTGGGAGTAGGCAGAAGATTGAAAGCAGCAAGCTGATTGCTGGCTGTGTACCCAGAGGCCCAAGTTCTTTGGGCACAGAGCTTGGAAAAAGCAACGCAACAGACTTTTAACACCATATATCGTGAGTTGTTTGTTATGTCTCCCCTCTCGCTGTGAAACAGGGACACCTCTTTATCCCTTATTAGGGAGAGAGAGAGCCTGTGGGAAGTCGAATTACCGGGTGAACCGGGTGAATTACCGGTCTTTGGGGTACTGGAAGTCTGTGTCTTTATTGATGCTTTGCTGCATGCGAGTGCTCGGTGGAGGGTGCGGATGCTTCTTTGCTGGTGGGGGTGTCGTTGCCTTGCTGCTGCTTGTGCATGGGAGGGGAAGTTGAGGTTCTAACATTTAACTGTCATTCATTCTTTGGGGCACTCCTCTGTTTTCATAGATGTTTATGAAGAAAAAGGATTTCAGGATGTATATTGTATACATTTCTCTGACATTAAATGAGATTCATTTTCTTATGGGTATACTCAATAAATCCAATACCATAATAGAATCAATGAAGGACTGCACCGTCTGCCAGATAACCAGTTTACAAAAGACAACATATTGTGAAAATGCAAGAAGAAATAATAATAATAATAATAAAAAATAAGCAATAAATGTTGAGACCATGAGGTAAAATGTCTTTGAAAGTGAGTTCATAGTTGTGGGAACGTTTCAGTGATGGAGCAAGTGAAGTTGAGTGAAAGTTTTCCCTTTTTGTTCAAGAGCCTGATGGTTGAGGGGTAATAAGTGCTCCTGAACCTGGCAGTATGAGTCCTGAGGCTCCTGTACCTTCTTCGTGATGGCAGCAGTGAGAAGAGAGCATGGGTTGTGGGGCCCCTGATGATAGATGCTGCTTTCCTCCTAAGGAGTCCTTATCACACATTCTCAACTGTTTGTCATTAGCCCTCATAAGTCAAATTAGGAAACAGTAAAGACAGAGCATAAGTGGCTTCTAAAGATTGCCAATATTACAGAAAAAAAAGTAAATCTCTCTATAGTTTTGCAGTCAATGATAATTAATGGATGAAAGGATGCAGTGATTGATGGTTGAAACTTACTGGAATAGCTATGCATCATAACTGAAGTGGGGTGTGCTTCAAATGTTTTGGTATAATTTTATATTAATACAGAACTATGTTATGATTGCAACCATCATGACATTTCTGCATTAGTGGTTAGTTCTGGACAGGAAGTATGAAGTAATGAGAGGTTGTAGCGGTGTGCTACACACAGCGCTAAAATAACCACATGTAGTCAGTGAGTTGGAGTTTCAATGAAAGAGATTTATTCAATCTTCGCGGCCTGCTTTAAAGCCTTCCCGTTCCTGCCCTCCCGGGGGCGGGACTGCTGTGGGGAATGCATATTCCCAGACCCTTTCCGCGCGCAGGATTTTCCCCCTGCTGGTGAGATGGCCCGGCGCCCTTTTTGGGGCCGGCCTCTCTGCCTGCGCACGCTGTTTCGTGAGCCGGTTCGTGTGCGCTAGAAAGTGGGTCGCCACATAACCCCCCCCCCCACCCCCCAGAACCGGCGATACCTCCCCCAATGTCCACAGTCTGGATCGGCCTCTGTTTGGGAGGTCTGCCCCTGCGCCGCGATGCCTGCGCCAAGTCCACATGGGCCGGTTTGAGTCAGTCCACCGTGAAAACCTCCTCTCTCCCCCCAATGTCCAGCACAAACGTGGACCCGTTGTTCCTGATCACTTTAAACGGCCCCTCATAGGGCCGCTGTAGCGGTGCCCGGTGTCCGCCCCGTCGTACAAAAAGAAACTTACAGTTCTGCAGGTCTTTGGGTACGCAGGTCGGGCTCTGTCCGTGCTGTGAAGTGGGGATGGGGGCCAGGTTACCGAGCCTCTCACGTAGTCTGTCCAGGACTGCTGCGGGTTCTTCCTCTTGCCCTCCTGGGGCTGGTATGAACTTTCCTGGGACGACCAGGGGTGCGTTGTACACCAACTCGGCCGACGAGGTGTGCAGATCTTCCTTGAGCACCATGTGGATTCCGAGCAGGACCCAGGGAAGTTCATCCACCCAGTTAGGCCCCTCCAGGCGGGCCATGAGAGCCGACTTCAGGTGACGGTGGAAACGCTCCACTAGTCCATTCGACTGTGGGTGGTAGGCAGTTGTGTGGTGTAGCTGCGATCCTAAAAGGCTGGCCATAGCCGACCACAGGCTGGAGGAGAACTGGGCGCCCCTGTCGGAGGTAATGTGGGCCGGTACCCCGAAGTGGGCTATCCAGGTTGCGATCAGTGCTTGGGCGCAGGATTCGGAGGTGGTGTCGGTGAGCGGGACTGCCTCTGGCCATCTAGTGAACCGGTGTACCATAGTTAGGAGGTACCGCGCTCCTCGTGACACTGGCAGGGGCCCCACAATATCCACATGAACGTGGTCAAACCTACGGCGGGTGGGTTCGAACTGCTGCGGTGGGGCTTTGGTGTGCCGCTGCACCTTGGCCGTCTGGCACTGCATGCACGTTTTGGCCCATTCACTGACCTGTTTACGAAGTCCATGCCACACGAACCTGTTGGCGACCAGCCGGACGGTTGTCCTGATGGAGGGGTGCGCTAAGTTGTGAATGGATTCGAAAACCCGTCGCCGCCAGGCTGCTGGGACAACGGGGCGGGGTTGGCCTGTAGCTACGTCACATAGTAGGGTCCTCTCACCTGGGCCTATAGGGAGGTCTTGAAGCTGCAAACCGGAGACAGCAGTCCTGTAACTAGGGATCTCCTCGTCTGCCTACTGTGCATCTGCCAGTGCTGCATAGTCCACCCCCTGAGACAGGGCCTGTATGGTAGGTCTGGATAGTGCGTCCGCCACGACGTTGTCCTTTCCCGAGACATGCCGGATGTCCGTCGTGTACTCGGAGATGTAGGACAGATGTTGCTGTTGGCGGGATGACCAGGGGTTGGACACCTTTGTGAACGCAAAGGTAAGCGGTTTGTGGTCTGTGAACGCGGTGAAGGGCCTACCTTCTAAGAAGTACCTAAAATGCCAGATTACCAGGTATAGTGCCAATAGCTCCCTATCGAAAGCACTGTATTTGAGTTTGGGTGGTCGTAGGTGTTTGCTGAAGAACGCCAGGGGTTGCCAGCGACCCTCGATGAATTGTTCCAGCACTCCACCGACTGCTGTGTTGGATGCGTCCACCGTAAGGGCAGTAGGAACGCCCGATCTGGAGTGCACTAGCATCGTGGTGTTTGCCAAGGCTTCTTTAGTTTTAACGAAAGCGGCTGCGGCCTCTTCGTCCCAGTTAATGTACTTGCCCTTACCCAACATCAGAGTGAACAGGGGGAGCATGGTTCGGGCTGCTGAGGGGAGGAAACGGTGGTAGAAATTCACTATGCTCACGAATTCCTGCAGACCTTTGATTGTGTTGGGTTGGGGGAAATGGCGGATCGCGTCTACCTTGGCGGGCAGCGGGGTTGCCCCGTCTTTAGTAATCCTGTGGCCCAGGAAGTCGATGGTGTCGAGTCCGAACTGGCATTTGGCTGGGTTGATTGTAAGGCCGAATTCGCTCAGGCGGGAGTAGAGGTGGGACAGATGCTCCTGCCGACCACTGCTGGCTATGAGGATGTCGTCCAAATAGATGAATGCAAAGTCCAGGTCACGTCCCACCGCGTCCATTAGCCGCAGAAACGTCTGTGCGGCATTCTTTAGACCAAACGGCATTCGGAGGAATTCGAAAAGTCCGAACGGGGTGATAAGTGCTGTTTTGGGGATGTCGTCTGGATGTACCGGGATTTGGTGGTATCCCCGGACGAGGTCTACCTTGGAAAAGATCCTTGCACTGAGTAGGTTTGCTGCGAAGTCTTGAATGTGCGGCACAAGGTAGCAGTCTGGTGTTGTAGCCTCGTTCAGTCTGCGGTAGTCACCGCATGGTCTCCAGCCCCTCCGTTGCCTTGGGCACTATGTACAGGGGGGAGGCCCATGGGCTGTTGGACTGTTGTATGATCCCCAATTCCTCCATCTTCTTGAACTCCTCCTTTGCCAGTCGGAGCTTGTCCGGGGGAAGCCTTCGAGCACGGGCGTGGAGGGGTGGTCCCTGGGTCGGGATGTGGTGCTGTACTCCGTGTCTGGGTATGGCTGCCGTGAACTGCAGTGTCAGAACTGATGGGAAATCCACCAGGACCTTGGTGAATTCGTCGTCGGACAGCGTGATGGAGTCCAGGTGTGGGGCTGGCAACTTGCCTTCACCCAGGGAGAACGTTTGAAAAGTCTTGGTGTGGACTAATCGCTTCCCTTGCAGTTTGACCAGCAGTCTGTGGGCTCGTAGAAAATCCGCCCCCTGGAGTGGTTGGGCCACGGCAGCCAGTGTGAAGTCCCACGTGAACCGGCTGGAGCTGAACTGTAGCCGCACCGTGCGGGTGCCGTAGGTTCGTATTGTGCTGCCATTTGCGGCCCTCAGCGTGGGTCCCGGTTCTCTGTTGCGGGTGTTGTAACTCGTTGGAGGTAAGACGCTAATGTCCGCTCCGGTGTCGACCAAAAAGCGGCGTCCCGACTGCTTGTCCCAGACATATAGGAGGCTGTCCTGATGGCCAGCCACCGTAGCCATCAGCGGCGGCTGGCCCTGGCGTTTCCCGGGAATTTGCAGGGTGGTCTGCAGCGGCCGGCCTCTGTGCCCCACCGCTGGTGGTAGAAGTACCATTGTTCGTTGGGCTCCTCACTCCTGTCGCCGGGTTTTGTAGGCTCTGCTGCCAGGCCTGGTCTGGTCTGCCGTTGGGCACGCGGCTTGGTGATCTGTGCGACGGACGCCCCTCTCTCTTTCCTGGCATTCCACAGCGCATCTGCCTGGGCTGCCACCTCCCGGGGGTTGCTGAAATCTGTGTTGGACAGCAGCAGGCATATGTCCTCGGGCAGTTGCTCTAGGAACGCCTGCTCAAACATGAGGCAGGGTTTGTGTCCTTCAGCCAGGGCCAGCATCTCGCTCATTAATGCTGACGGCGGCCTGTCTCCTAAACCATCCAGGTGCATTAAGCGGTGTGCTCGTTCGCGCCGTGAGAGTCCGAAAGTCCTTATGAGCAGGGCTTTGAATGCTATGTATTTGCCGTCCTCCGGGGGCGACTCTATAAACTCCTCAACTTGTGCAGCTGTCTCCTGGTCAAGGGAGCTCAGCACGTAGTAGTAGCGAATGGACTCCAAGGTTATCTGCCGAATGTGG
This sequence comes from Mobula birostris, assembly GCF_030028105.1. Lineage (NCBI taxonomy): Eukaryota > Metazoa > Chordata > Chondrichthyes > Myliobatiformes > Myliobatidae > Mobula > Mobula birostris. The sequence continues at coordinate 69,498,028 of NC_092386.1, forward strand.
AATTGTGCTTCTGCTTGTTCGAACCACAGACGGGGTCGCAGCGGCCAAAAGCAGGGGCAGCGCTTAGGTGGTGCTAGATGGGGCTATAGCCCCAGCAGAAATTGCAATAGCCCCATCATAGCACCACCAAGAAATTAACTGCATCTGCTTTCCTTTCTCTGTATAGTTTTGAATACAGCTTGTTTCTCCAGTTGATCTAGTGAAACAGTGCCCCCAATTACCATAGCACCCACGCAGCAAAGAAGTTATAAACTCTGTCAGATCCACTCTACACTTCGTTCATTGTCAATGTCTTGCCGTTGCTGTCCTCAGATCAGTTAAACTGATCTAAGATCACTTAAGGTGGTGACGTCACTCACTCTCACTCACGCGGGAGTACATCCAAGCGCAGATCCGTGGTCTCGCGAGACAAACGGATGCCACACGCACACGTTGTGCTTTTACAAGCGAGTGTGAGCCTGGCGTGTGCATTATTTTGGCGGGTGTGAAAAATGGATCGATTTTTAGTCAGAAAACGACCTCATCCAGAGGAATCAGTGTCATCTCAGCCTGAGCCTGTCTTAATTGAAAGTGACATGCAGAGAGGAGTAAGTGGGGAGGAGGACAACAGCAGTTCATCGAAGGAGTGTGAGGGCGAAGTAGAGGAACGAGAAATGGAGCAGGATTCGGAAGAGAACGAGGATGAAGCCGCTCTTAGTGCGAGTGGGAATACTGTTAGCGATGTCAGCCAGCAGCCTGAGGAAGGACTCTGTCGGCCAGCATTGAAAAAGTACCCTTCGCAACAGTTTGGTAGTCAGCAAAGGAGTTTTATTCGTGGCTGATTTGACCTGTACTCCTGGCTGGAATATTCAATCACAAAAGATGCTACATTCTGCTTCGCATGCAGGCATTTCCTATGTGGAAGACATGGGATCCATTCTGAGTCTACCTTCACTGTCACCAGTTACCGTAACTGGGGGAAAGCTACAGCAGCTTTCAAAACCCACTACGTAAGTGCAGCTCATAAGTTTGCGATGGAGGCATGGGCCGAATTCAGATTGAGAAAACAAAACGATTCAAGGTTGGGAAATATGCTTGACAAAGGATATGCAAAGATTGTCCAAGAAAATCGTGAGTATATGAGAGCAGTGGTTGGGTCTCTGCGCTATACTGTATGCCAAGGCATTGCCCAGTGAGGACACCGGGAGAGTGATGGATCTGGCAATAGGGGAACTTTGTTGAGTTGCTCAGTGTAATTGGGAAGTTTGATAAGACTGTTGCTAAAAAAAAAAAGAAGAAAACCCTGGAAATGCAAAAAACATCCATCACGATATCCAAAATGAAGTTATGGGTATTATGGCAGATATGGTCAGATGTCAAATAAGTGCAGAAATCAAGGAGGCTGGACATTTTGCCATCATGGTGGATGAAAGTAAAGACTTGAGTAAAAAGGAGCAAATATCAGTGGTGGTGCAATATTTGAATAATGAAACAGTGCTTGAAGAATTCTTGCACTTCACTCCAGCAGAAAGGTTGGACACTTCTTAAAAAGTCGCTTCTTAAAAGCATTGAACAGACACTCGCCCAGTGTGTTATTGATAACGCGTGTATGGGTCAGTGTTCTGACGGGGCGGCAGTGATGTCCAGGTGCAATAACAGGGTACAAGAGAGGTTCAGGAAAGAGGTCCCACAGGCATTATATATACACTGCCATGCTCACAGACTTAACCTCGTTTTAGTGGATGTTGTGAGCAATGTACCACAAGCAGGTGAGTTTTTTGAAACTGTGCAGCTGCTTACAACTTCTTTTCAAACTCTGTTGCCCACGATCACAACAGACTGATTGTGCTTCTCTGAAAACATTAATGGTGAGTGCAGCTGATTTGTAAAAATTTGGGCCAAGAATAATGCTGATTATTGTTATTATTTTGTGGTGGATACCCCATTGTCCTTATGTTTCCTGCAGATCCTAAAATATTACATTTACTGCTATTAAGCCTACTGGTTTAGCTTAGACTTCCAAGTGGTGATTCTTTTGATTTTTGTTTAAATTCAGTAGCCAAATTAATAGCCGCATCTGTTGTTTGCCTTATTTGACTTTAATAATGGTGTATCTTTTGGCATTGTCTGTTTATGTAATGCGAATAGCAGTGAGTTCGTGTTGTGTTTTCCAGTTGAAAAGCATGCACTTGACGCTGATTGCGGGATTGGTACTTGATTCACATTGTCCACTGTTGTTCAGATGCTGTTTGTTTTTTTTTGTTTATGCTCCATGTAGCCCAGGTTGTCTCCAATGCCATTGACACTGTAACAGTTCAGTTCTATATTAGATCTATCAATTGCTGTTGATTGTGAAGCAACAGAGGCATTTATAGTAGGCACAAAATGCTTGAAACTGACTTTTTTAACGCCACGCGTCTGGCCTTGCGAATACATATTACCATACAGTGCATCCCTCAGCACCATCACTGAGTCATTTTGCCCCTCCATAACACCAGCAAGAAAAAAATCTCTGGCGCCGCCACTGGTAGTTTTAACAAAACTGTGTGAACAGATGCGGCGTCGGTCATCTCTGGTCCAAATATTGTTTGGGCCGTCGGGGTCACCAATTGCAGCGGTGTGCTACACACAGCACTAAAATAACTACACGTGGTCAGTGAGTTGGAGTTGCGATGAAAGAGATTTATTCAAACTGGGCGGCCTGCTTTAAAGCCTTCCCGTTCCGGCCCTCCCTGGGGTGGGACTGCTGTGGAGAATGCATATTCCCAGACCCTTTCCGCGCGCGGGATTTTCCCCCCGCTGGTGAAGATGGCCCGGCGCCCTTTTTGGGACCGGCCTCTCTGCCTGCGCACGCTGTTTCGTGAGCCAGCTCGTGTGTGCTAGAAAGTGGGTCTCCATTATAAATCTGAATTAGTCCTGTATGAACTAATTGCTTTAGGAATGAATCTGAAGTTTATTTTAATCCTGGGTTTCAGTTAATCTCACCAGCTGACTAGCAACCTATTTCATATGGAAAATCACACAAGCCAAAGTTGCCGATTGACAATGGTTAAATGGAGGGATTCAATGCTAGGCACTGGCTTATAGTCATAGCCATTCAACACAGAAAAAGGCCCTTGTTCATGCCGACCAAGAGTCAACCTAAGCTAGTTCCACATTTGACTGATATTCCTCTAAACTTTTCCTATCAATTTATCTGTCCAAATGTCTTTTAAATGTTGTTATTGAACCTTCTCTGGCAGCTTGTTCTATATATGTAATGCCCTCTGTGTGAAACAGTTGCCCTTCCATTCCTATTACATCTTTTCCTTCTCAACTTAAACCTATACCCTCTAGTTTTTGACTCCCCAACCTTGGGGAAAAAATACTGTGTACACACACCCTATTCATGCCTCTTGAAATTTAATATACCTTTATAAGCTCACCACTCTCCAAGGAATAAAGTCCTAGCCTGCCCATCCTCTTGCTATAATTCAGTGCTCAAGGTCTGACATTACTCTTATAATATTTTTTCTGCACTCTTCCCAGCTTATTAGTATCTTTCCTATAGCAGAGTGACCAAATTGGAACCCAATATTCCGGGTGCAGCCTCAGCAACATCTTGTACAGCTGCAACATAACATCCCAACTTCTGTACTTAATGCCCTGACTGGTGAAGAAGGCCAGCTTCTTCACCACTCTGTCTACCCCAATACCATCTTCAGGGAACCAAGAACTTGTACTCCTAAATTGCTCTGTTTGACAACAGTCTCCAAGTCCCTGCCCTTCACTGTGAATGTCCCATCCTGGCTTGATTTCTCAAAATGCAAAACTCCATTTACTATTCCTTTGTCCATTTACACAACTGCTCAGGAACCCTCTGTAAAGCCTGATAACCAGCTTCCCGGTCTACAATACCACCTACTTTAGTGTTATGTTCAAACTTATTAACTATGCCTTGTTCAAATTGTTGATATAGATGACAAATAGAGGTTGTCATCAATACCAAGGTCCTGAAACCAGGGAGAGGAAGAGGTCTTCGTAGCACATGCAACTGTGAAAATTAACCTATAGACAATGAAACAAAAGAGAGGTTCAGAGATTCAAAGGTTCATTTTATTGTCAAAGTATGCATGTACAATACAACTCTAATATTTGTCTTCTCCAGATAGCCAGGACATTCTGAAAACCATGGGAGTTGTTGTAAAGAAAAAGCATCACTCTCCTCGACACAAAAAAAGACGAAACAAAACTCGCAAAACTCCACACCCACTCCCCTGCACAAAAAACCAACAGATCACCCATAGCCCCCAAACCCCCAACACCATCCCTTGCAAAAAAGCAGCAACAATGACATCAAATACCCAGCCCCCTACCTCACAGAAAAAAACAGCAATAATAACGTCAAACCCCCCAACACCCTCTCTCTCACACAAAAACTAACAGGTTCACCACACAGAAAAACACCAGCAAGAACATCAGACCTCAAATTCCCAACTCCTCCCTTGCACTAAAAGTAACATATCGCCCACCCACTAATCAGCAACAGGAAAGAAAACATCGAAAACAGAAAGAGACCAATAAAGAGTACAGTTCAATAATCACACAAATCTCAGAATATCGGAAACATTCTTCCATCAGCTTTTGAGAAGAGTGGATGAAGAACTCAGCCCTTTCATGAAGAACGACTGCCGCACCAGATCCGACTGCGAATGCCATTGATTCGGCTACTGTGCCAGTGGCCTCCGTTAAGAGCAACTGCTGACCTCCTCTACATTCACCTCGATGCTTCAATCTTCCTTGCCACTTCGAGACAAAAAGAGCCAACAGAAGATGTAAAGGAAGTGAAATAATTGAAGAGATTGGCTATCTGAAAGATGTCACCTGAGGAATTGTTCACTAGTGGCATCTTGACTGGAAGTTGTTAACCCTAGCATATTACTATCAACTAAGGGTGTGAGACTAGGATGAGTGGCTAAAGCGTGGTGCTGGTGAATATAAATTTAGGATGGGTAGCTGGAATTTTCTTCACTGCATAGAGGCGCCAGTGTGTGGGTTACACTTTGCTACAGAATGATTGACATGCTGTATGAACCCTAGAATCATTTCAAGTCTAGTTGGATATCACACAGAGAGCATATGTATTCACTTGGATATCTACGTCCTCATCTAGAATTGGTTTAGAATCTGCAAAATATAATACAAATGTGAGCTTAGTTATCACTGAAGGCAACATTGCCTGCATAAATATAAATAGTTCTGGTCCATGAATAACCATGATACTTAGCAGCTTACGTGTTCACCTCTCCAGCATGCTGTCCTTGGCTTCTGCTTTACCATGAATCTAACCCACTGAAGAAGCACCAGCCATCTTCAGAATCAGATTTATTGTTTTGGGGCAACAGTACATAAAGACATAAAAATTTATAAACTATAAAAATAAATATCCAATGTAAATGATGAATTATGAGGTCGTTTTCATGAACTGCTCAGAAATCTGATGGTAGAGGGAAAGAAGCTGCTACTGGGTCGTTGAGTGTGGGACCTCAGTCTCTTGTTCCAGCTTCCCAATGGTGTACTGAGCAGAGGACACACCCCTGGTGGTGATTGTCCTAATGATGGATGGCACTTTATTTGCATGTCCATAATGGTGCGGAGAATTGTGCCCATGATGGAGTTGTCTGAGTCTATAACCTTCAGATGTTATGCATTGAAGCCTCCATATGATGGAACTAGTCAGGATGCTTCCACCGAACAGTTATCTAAACTGTAAAAATTTGTAAGAGTCTTTGGTGATATGCCAAATCACTTCAAACTCCTAACAAAGGAGAGTCATTGGTGTGCCTTCCTTGTGATTGCTTCAATAGTTGGATCCTCTGAGATACTGATGCTCAGGAAATAAAGCTGCTCACCTTTCCACCTCTGAGCCTTCAATGAGGACTGGTGTCTTTTCTTCTGATTGCCCTTTCTTGGTCCACGATCAATAAACTACAAGGAGCTGTGGACACAGCTCAGCACATCACAGGGCCCAGCCGCCTCTCTATCCATTCTATCTATACCTCACACTGCCTCAGTAAAGAAGATAGCATAATCAAAGTCCTCACCCACCCCAGACATTCTCTCTTTGGGCAGAAGATACAAAAGCCTGAAAGCATGGACCACCAGGTTCAAGGACAGCTCCTAAACTACTATTGTCAGAATCTTGAATGGTCACCTTGTGCAATAAGATGAACTCTTGGCCTTACAGTCTACCTTGTTATAATCTTGCACTTTATCATTAACCTGCACTGCACTCTTTTGATAGCTTTTACACTTCATTCTGCATTGTTATTGTTTTCCCATATTTTATTTCAATGCACTGTGTAATATTTTGATCTGTATAAAGGAACTAAAAACAAGTTTTTTGGTGTATCTTGGTCTGTGCAATAATAAATCAATACCAAGTAGTTTGTGATGGTAGATGGAGTGAGCCACCTGGTATAGACGTTGAGGCAGCTCACCCTGGTCTCCTAGGGCACTGCAATCAATACTGCCCTTTTGAAGCGGGCAGAAACCTCAGACTACAACAGAGATGTGGTAAAGGTGTTCTTGAACACTTCAGCACAGGTTTTCAGTACTCTGCCAGATACACCTTCGGGGCCCTATGCATCGTGAGGATGTTCTTCAGGGGAACGTCACTCACAAGGCACTTGTTGTTAGAGTGGTAGTTAGAGGACCATTAGTTTAATTATGAAATGTCTTGTCTTTCCCCATAATCAATGACAGCCATGAAAATTAGCATTTAGAACAATTCACTTAAAATAATTAGTCCAATCTGTTGAATGAGATTCCCAGTTCCCCATCTGAAGGTCAAAGATATTCAGAAATATATTGGTAAAAAGTTTAGTAGTTTTAAAAAGTAAGTATTAATTAAAATTTAAAAAGTAAAGTAACATAATTCAGACATTTACCTGGACAATCATTTTTCACAGGGTAGGTGAGCCTATTTAAATGAGTAAAGTTACGGGTCTGCCTCTCCGCTGTGAGCTCAGGACAACAACGTTACAGCTCCACCACTTAAACCTGTGTGCAGACCGGCAGCAAAGAGGAAGACACTTGGACACTCTGTATGATCATGTACATTTCGTAGACAGTGCAGCACAACTCAGAGCCTTTGGTCTATGATATTGTGCCAACCTCTTAACATACTCCAAGGTCAATGTAACCCTTCCCTCCCAAATAGTCCTCCATTTCTCTTTTATCTAAGAGTCTGTTAAATGTCCGTAACGTACTCGCCTCTACCACCATCACCAACAGTTTGTATCATACATTTACCATTCCCTATGTATAAAACCTACCTCTGACGGCTCCCCTGTACTTTCTTCCATTCATCTTAAAATTATGCCCCCTCACATTAACCATTGCTGGCTGTCTGCTCTATCTATGCATGTGATAATTGTGTACACCTCTATCAAATCACTTCTCATTGTCCTTTGCTCCAAACAGAAAAGACCTAGCTCAAGTAAGCTATCCTACTACAACGTGCTCACTAATTCAGGAAGCATCCTGGTAAATCTCCTCTGCACCCTTTCTACAGGTTCCACGTCCTTCCTACGAAGAAGTGACCAGAACTGAGCACAATATGCCAAGTGTGGGCTGAACAGAATTTTATAGCCACAAGTTGCTGGTGAATGCAGCAGGCCAGGCATCTCTAGAAAGGGCCAAAAGGGCCTATTCCACACTGTATCTCAATAAAGAAACATTACTTCATGGCTCTTGAACACAATTCCCAAACTAATGAAGCCTAAGACAACAATTGATTTCACAATTTAAAATTGTGGGATTGGAAATTGAAAGGAGTAGCAGCTGTGATGAGAATACACATAAAATTAAGATGTTTGCTGGCCTGGGTTAGCATCAGTGGCATCAGCAGTTGGTCTGCCACCTGTCCTCAGGGGAAGGAGAGATAAGGAACAATGAAGCAGAATCTGGAGATGTGTAATGAAGGGACGGGAGAGAGAGCTGTCTGGAGCGGCTCCCCTTTTGAACCCTGAACTGTTTGAAGTGATGGACAGGCGATACCCCAGCAGGGGGATAAAAAGGGACAGGTTCACTAAGGCGACATACGAGACCCTGGAAGCGGTGCGCCTCCCACGAGTCGGTGGGAAGTACCGGACCTTAAACGCACAGGGCGAAAGGTACGATCAGCGGGAACCCAGTGTGTGTCCACCCTCGCTTGGGTGCCGGGTTTACTGCAGAGGATCGACCGCATCTGGTTGGAGGGGTCACAGTCGGTGACCTCAGGTGACATCACAAATGACCCGCCCGGGAGCTGCTGCTTGTGAGCAATATCGCCGGTCTGTGAGTGGAAGCCGTTTCTGAATGATCAGTCATTCCTGTTCTCTCTCTCTCTCTCCCCCCCCACGTTGTCCATCGCCATGGCAACGATTACTGCGAACTGAACTATTCAATTGAAATGGACTTTTGTGTCACTTTGAAACTGGTCATTTACCCCTAGACAACGATAGAGCTTGATTGATGCTGTTATCTTAATTCTGTGCACATGTGTGTTTATCATTGCTGAACTGTTGCATTTATTATCCTTTCGATTACTGTGTTGCTTGTTTCTTTAATAAAACTTCCTTAGTTCTAGTAATCCAGACTCCAACTGAGTGATCCATTTCTGCTGGTTTGGCAACCCAGTTACGGGGTACGTAACACAGCATACAAAGGCATGTAATGAAATAATGATCTGACAAGCTTTGAGGGATCAGATCCCTTATTGTCAGGGTATGTCAACAGATTGCAATCAATCTGTTGCAAAACTCAGTTTTACAATGAAAGGCTCAATTACTTTAGTCAGTTATTATCAAATTTTCATTTCAATTTAGAATAAATTGTATGGAGTTGATGTGCAAACCAGTACTTATTCAAATGTGGTAAAGAAAGAAGGAGTGTTTCTCTGAACCTTACATTGTAAACCGAGGCCACCTCATGCACCCATTCATCACCATCTTCCCAGACAACACTTCCTCCCAAACCAGTCTGGACCTGGTTGCCCCCTCTACTGATTGCTACACCTCCAACATCCTAGTTTTTCCTAATTCAGATCATTACAGGTACAACGCATCCGGGGATTTATGGATCGAGACCTTGGTTAACAAAAGTCTTCCAAATGTCAGTTTTAAAATGAACAATGGCATAGGGACTTAATTGTTGTTTGTGGAAGGTCATTCCAAACTTTTGCCACATCTTGCTTGTGAATTACTTGCTAATTTTGTAACCAAAAGGCAGGTTCTAATGGTAGGAATTCTACATGCGCCTGCCCCCCTCCTGTCCTAGACCCCAGACAGTAATTTCATGCTTTGATTTGATATGAGCACTGAAAGGAGCTGCAGTCTTCATAGGAAAGGACGACAGCGGGAAGGGATATGTTCTAAAATGTAAAGCAGGAAACGACAAACAGGCTGGATTAAATTTCTTTCAAGTGAGGAAGGATGATGAGTGAGCCAGCAGAAATCCTTATAATTATGAACTGTTTTGATAAATATAAAAGGAACATTTCCACTTGTAGAGACGAGGGAAACTAGAGGCCATCAAATATAATAATTACCAAGAAACAATATAAGGAATTGAGAATAAGTATCTTCACCCGGAAAGTGTTCGGTATCTAGAACAGGAATATTGTGGGGAATAGTTGAGGTAATACTAAAGATTCACTTAAAGGAACTCTGTGTGGAAAAAAGTCACAAATCCATACCCATAGTATGAACGTGTATATAGATATACCAGGGGTGATTCATAAGTTCGTGGCCTAAGGTAGAAGGAGTCAATTTTAGAAAACCTAGCACATTTATTTTTCCTACAGTTACACACTTAGCCCAGTGGTCGTGGAGCATACAGATCCTTTTTTTGTAGAAGTCGGCGCCTTGGACCTCCAGAAAGTGGTCCATAGCAGGGCTGATTGATAAGTTCGTGGCCTAAGGTAGAAGGAGATGAGTTATTAACCAAACTTTCTGCATAATCACGCAAAGAGTTGAACTGCACAATCACCCCTGCTGTGGGCCATCTCTACAAAGAAGTGATCCTTGTGCTCCACGACCGCTGGACTTAAGTGTGTACATGTAGGAGGGGACTATGTTGAAAAATAAATGTGCTGGGTTTTCCAAAATTGACTCCTTTTACCTTAGGCCACGAACTTATGAATCACCCCTCGTACCATGATCCTGTTAGAAAAATGTGCTGTGTGCCTGTTTTGTAACGCTATATTAGTAAAACGAACATAAGATTCTTAGGCTACTGAAGTGAAAAATAATGTATATGGCTGCAATCTGAAACAAAAATAGAAACTGCATGAAGCATTCAGCACATCAGGATGGAGCACATGATTCTGTGGAGATCAGAATCAGAATAAATATATCAGGTCAAGTACATATTCTTGTGTCTTGAGTTGTTTTTTTCTGAACACTGACAGTGACAGGCTACTTTTATGTGGTACCTTTAACGTAAAACAGAAGTGTCAAGAGGTTTCTTATAAAAAATATTAAAAGTTTTGTATTACGTGCCTGCCACTCCCTCCTACAATTTAAAGTGGTCCATAGGGCTCATATGACTAAGGATAAGCTATCTTGTTTTTATTCGGATATATCTCCCTTTTGTGACAGATGTAACAATTGAGAAGCTTCATTAATTCACATGTTTTGGACATGTCCGAGTCTTGAAAGATACTGGAAGGAATCCAATCTTTCTCTGTACTTTTGAAGGTAAATTTTAAGCCGAACCCTTTGACCGCCCTATTCGGTATTGTTGGAGGAAAAGAAGTTAATTTGGAGACATCTGATTTGCACATTTTGGCATTTACCTCTCTTATAGCTCAGAGGGCGATCTCGTTTAAATGGAAGGATGTCGTTCCGCCTACTCACGCTCAATGGTTACCTGATGTGATGTCATGCTTAAATTTAGAGAAGATTCGTTGTTCAATTTCTGAATCTCGTCAAGACTTTCGAACATTGTGGGGACCTTTTCTGAATTATTTTCAAAACCTTTAACTTGCTGTTAAAGTACAGATGGTGGCTAATAACATATTTCACTATATGATAAGGATTTTTTTCCTTTTTTCTTTCTTTACCAAACAGCTTTGATCTTGGTAGTGGGTTTAGATTTTTTTTCTGTATAATAAAATTATTACATTTCGATATTATGATTTAATTTAATTTACATGAATATAGGGTAATGTGATTGCAAGCATGATTCTAATATAATGTATTTGGTATTATTTTATCTTTTTTTGATTTATAATATATATCTTGTTCTTTTATGTAGAAACTAATAATAATATTGAAAGAGAAGAAGTTTGTATATTGATAATTTAGACTGTTAGTAAGTGGGTGAGGTGAGTGGAGTGGATTGACTCCACAGGACATGGTGGTGACGTTGTTATGATATGCCAAGCTGGTGATTACTCACTAATAAATAAAATCAGAGAATCTTAGAAATATTCTGCAGGTCAGCCGATTATCTTTGAAGAGAAAATCAGATTTAATGATTCTTTATATTTTATTTCAGATTTACAGCATCGGCAGCATCTTAGTTTGCTTCATTCACTTCGACAATTGTTGCAAATATGTTAATCTTCTTCCCGCATTGCATTCATGCGTTTTTATGCTTTCGACTCAGCGCTGACTTCAACTAATACACTACTAATTGTTGTAGGGCACCATATTAATTGGGAGCAACCCCTTGTGAGACCACCTCCTTTAAAACTAACAACTGACATTTTATGTGTAACCAACTATTTACCTATGGATGACAGTCCCCAATGCTAGTTATAATATATTTGTACAAAGTTATGTAAATAAATTATGTGATTATGTAATCCAGTGACATAATCATGCATCTGATTTAAGCTCACTTGCTTACTTCTGATACCAACTTGTCCTGAAGGTCCTGATGTCTTCTAGATATCCTTCTAGCTTTGCAACACCTCCACTCTAGGTTACGATCATCAATACATTACATATTTGTCCATTAATTCATCATGTGGAGGCTGTTCACTTTGAAGCCTCCTTTCCTTCTCCTGTTCTTCCAACTTCCATCACATAACCTCTTCCTCCATTCCCCATTTGAACAGTGTTCCCTGACTTATGCCACACTGCCCCAGGACCCAGTTCCTACTTGTATGTCTGAAAGCAGCTCATTTGACAAAAAAAATCCATATGACAAAATAAAATCTGCAGACTAGCAATTTGCTACAGTATAAATAAACTTTATATAACCACCAAAATGTGCACTGTCAGACAGACAAATAATCCAGCAACTAATTTATTAATCCATAATAACCTCCTTAATAGAGGTAGTTGGGAACTATTTAATCCATTCAGGGTTATGTTCAATTGTGCAAAATTAATGTTGCTAAATTTTTCAGGCCATGGTGTGAGAACGACAAAGCAATGAATTAGTTTTTCTCACGATCCTGCTGCTAGTGATCATTTGATTCACACATGTGAAAATAAGATGGCATTTTGTGCACTTTGCATAGAATCTGCACGTCCTGGACCTCATGTTTAAATCTCAGCTGGCTACTAGCATTGAAAGGTTGCTCTATATAACTTCCAGATGTGAAGGAGGAATTTTAGAAATGAGTACGCAAAATAGAAAAAGTTTGTGTCACAGTCAGCTTAAGTGTCATATAAATTAGAAAGGGATATTGGGAAAATAGTCAAAAGTGGAGATGGCTTAGGGTCACTTTGAAGAAACGGGTATTGTTAAGAGCAGTGAGGTGTTTGGATTTCAAGACACAGCCAGCTGGAGCAGGGAGGGTGGAATATAGCTTAAGTTCAGGGCAACTGATTTTGAGGAGAATTGAGTCATGTTAGGACAAGAACATCCAGTCGTAGGGAGAACGGAGGAAACTGCTGTCGGGCAAAAGAAGTATAGTTGAATGCTCACTTGAACCTTTAAATTACTTTAAACCACTTTCGATAACACGGTTTACATTGTAAATACATGCTGGTATTTAAGTAATGCACACTTATTTCATATCTGTACTTTATATAATTCTTCATTCTTGAGAAATATTGCACGTTATGATGACGCACCACAGCAAATTCCTAACACATGAAAATGGATATGACAAATAGACTGTAGTTGTTCCTTGATCCTTACAATGAAATTCTAGTTACACTGTAGAAGACCTGTATAACTGGCTTGTCTGAGAAACTAACCACTGCTGTACAAGGGATCTTCTGTGTGCTGTCCTGATTTGAGCCATAATTAAGAAGTCAATTAGGCTCCACATGAAAGGCTAGTTCAGGTTGCACGTTAAACTCACAAATTCCTCCAACACTATCTTTTCAGCTGTTCGAGTAAATTTAGCAGCATGGAACTGGTTTTCATTAACTGCGTCTTCCTTCCTTGTTCTTCCTGATCACTGAAGTTGCATTAATTTCTTAGGAAAGACTTGTCCAATTGTCACCATGTACCTACAGATGATAACCATAATGGATGCAAAAGGATCTTCTGCCTCAAATAAAGACATTTCGAAAGCAATTCATAAACACAAGAGATTCTGCAGATGCTGGAAATCTTGAGCAACACACATAAAATGCTGGAGGAACTCAGCAAGTCAGGCAGCATCTAGGAAGGAAAATAAAGAGTAAACATTTTGGATGAGATCCTTCATCGGGTCTGGAAAGGGAGGGGGCAGAAATGAGAATGAAAAGGAAGAGGGGGAGTGGAATGAGTACAAATTGACAGGTGACAGGTGAGGCCAGGTGAAGGGGAAAGTGGGTGGGTACGACAGAAGGGATGAAGTAGAAGTTCAGAAGGATAGATGAAGGAGATAATGGGCTGAAGAAGAAGGAATCTAGTAGGAGAGGAAAGTGTCTCATGGAAGAAAGGGAAGGAGGTGGAGAACTAAGGGGAGGTAATGAGTAAGCGAGGAGAAGAGAAGACGTGAAGGAGCATCTATTCTCAGGATGAGGCTTTCCATTCTAGAACATAAGACCATAAGACAAAGGAGTAGAAGTAGTCCATTCGGCCCATCGAGTCTGCTCTGCCATTTTATCATGAGCTGATCCATTCTCCCAATTAGTCCCACTCCCCCGCCTTCTCACCATAACCCTTGATGCCCTGGCTACTCAGATACCTATCAATCTCTGCCTTAAATACACCCAATGACTTGGCCTGCACTGCTGCCTGTGGCAACAAATTCCACAGATTCACCACCCTCTAATTAAAAAAATTTCTTCGCATTTCTGTTCTGAATGGGTGTCCTTCAATCCTTAAGTCATGCCCTCTCGTACTAGATTCCCCCATCATGGGAAACAACTTTGCCACATCCACTCTGTCCATGCCTTTCAACATTCAAAATGTTTCTATGAGGTCTCCCCTCATTCTTCTAAACGCCAAGGAATATAGTTCAAGAGCGGACAAACGTTCCTCATATGTTAACCCTCTCATTCCTGGAATCATTCTAGTGAAACTTCTCTTTACCCTCTCCAACGTTAGCACATCCTTTCTTAAATAAGGAGACCAAAACTGCCCACAGTACTCCAAGTGAGGTCTCACCAGCGCCTTATAGAGCCTCAACATCACATCCCTGCTCCTATACTCTATTCCTCTAGAAATGAATGCCAACATTGCATTCGCCTTCTTCACTACTGACTCAACCTGGAGGTTAACTCTAAGGGTATCCTGTACGAGGACTCCCAAGTCCCGTTGCATCTCAGAACTTTGAATTCTTTCCCCATTTAAATAATAGTCTGCCCGTTTGTTTTTTCTGCCAAAGTGCATAACCATACACTTTCCAACATTGTACTTCAGTTGCAACTTCTCTGCCCATTCTTCCAATCTATCCAAGTCTCTCTGCAGACTCTCCATTTCCTCAGCACCACTACCGGCCCCTCCACCTATCTTTGTATCGTCAGCAAACATCTGAGATGTCCAAAGAATGAAGTTTCTTTTCCACCAATATTGATACTGCCCTCACCCACATCTGCTCCATTTCCCACATATCTACCTTTAACCTGACCTTTTTCCATCATAACAAGGATAAGGTTCCCCTTGTCCTTTCCTACCATCTCATGAGCCTCCATATCCAGTAGCTCACTCTCCAAAAATTCAGTGGGATCTTCCCACGAAACACATCTTTCTCTCTCCCCACCCCCACCTCTTTGCTTTCCATAGGGATCAATCTCTACATGACTCCCTTGTCCATTCATCCATCCCCACTGATCTCCCTTGTGGCAATTATCCCTGCAAGCATAACAAGTCCTACCATTACACCTCCTCCTCACTAACATTCAGAGCCCTAAACAGTGCCTCCAGGTGAGGCAACATTTCACCTCTGAGTTTTTTGGGGTCTTTTACTGTATCCAGAGCTCCCGGTGTGGCCTCCTCTACACTGCTGAGACCCAACACGGATTGGAATGTGGGAGGAAATCAGAGAACTGAGAGGAAACCTACGTGGTCACATAAAGAGTATACAAAACACCTTACTGGTAACAGCATCAATTAAACCCTGATTGATTATGCTAACCAAAATGCAACCTATTGTCATGATGAGGCCAACCTTAGGCTGGAGGAGCAACATCTCATTTTCCGTCTGGGAAGCCTCCAAACTGATGTTATAAGCATCGATTTCTCCAACTTCTGATAGTCTTTCTCCCCTCCCTCTTTCTCTCTTTTTCCTATTCCCCAATCTGGTTACCCTCTTACCCTTTCTCTTCCCCTTATCTGCCCTCACTTCCCTATGATTACCCTCTTCCTTTCCTTTTTTCCATGGTCCTTCTTCTTCAGCCCTTTATCTTTTCCACCTATCCTCTCCCAGCTTCTTACTTCACCTCTCTCACCTTCCCTATCTACCCACCTGGTCTCACCTATCACCTGCCAGCTTGTACTCCTTTCTCTCCCCCACCTTCCTATTTTGGCTTCAGCCCCCTTATTTTCCAGTCCTGATGAAGGGTCTTAGTCCAAAACATTGAGTGTTTATTCCCCTCCATAGATGTTGCCTTACGTGCCAAGTTCCTCCAATATTTGTGCGTGTGGCTAGAAAGCACTCCATGTGTCTATAATTTTCATAAACCTATCTATGAAATTACCTTTTTCATTGCTGGGCTAATGTATATCCTGAGCATTAACAATATTCCAAAGCACAGTCCAGGATACTCCGTAAATCAAACAAAGCCGGAAATAGTGTTGCAAAAAAAAAAGTCCCCTTTGAAGTTCAAATGTGGCTTGCGTATTTAACAGTTACATTTCACATTGACTGAAGCAAAACACAACTGGAAATGCTGCCAAAATACCATTAACAAGAGGTCTAATGCTTTTTGAAGTACCTTTTTAGGAATGCCATCTTGATTAATGAGGTTCATTTCTATGTTGTTCACTGAGCCCATCAAAAAGTAAATATTTTTGGTGTCTGTATAGGAATCAGCAGAAGAAGATGTGGCCATTGTGAGTCCACAGCCTCACAACTTGCCTTGTCCCATGCTTACATGTGGCAGCCTGGAGTTTATTTGTCTCATCTACCCAAGGAGTTGTATGACACACAAAAAGAAAACTCTGCCACTCCTCATGTCTGGAAGAAGCCTCTTCTTTTCCAAAGCTATTAAAACAGGTCAATTGTAAAGATAGAAAAGCCTCTGAAAACATTTGGCAGTTTAGTAACAACTGTGGAAAGCAAAACAGATGTTTCAGGATATAGAGCCTGCGTTGGAATTATGTTGTGAAAACCGCTTGGTTTTAAGTTGCATAGAATATTAGAAAGAGATGTGTAGGATGAACAGAATATTCCTGATAGGATAAGTAAGAAGTCACTGTGGAAAAGCTGTCATCTGGTTTTTAGATTAATGAGGGATATAAGGTAGGAGAGAACAAGTGAAGGAGCATGATAGCTGTGAAACGAAGGTACTTAGAACACAATGATGTGAAATCCAAAGTTGTGGAAATCATAGCTGTGGGAGGTACCCTCAGCTATCCCACAGAACTCTAAGTTTGCTGCCAAACTTTCACATAGTTCATCTTTGCTTCCTGGGCCTCTTTGTCTCCAGAGAGTAGACTGAAAACAAATAGCCATTATATTTGCAGTATCCTACAGATATCTCAATTACACATCCTCCCACGCTGACTCATGCATTCTCCATTCTTCCCCTGTTTCTGCCATCTGCTGATGAGACTTTCCATGTGGGCTCTTCTGATGTGAATTCAACCTGAACTGTGGATTGAACCCGATCTCCTCTGTTACCTACACCTCTACTCTCAACTACGCTCCTCTGGGGCAGGGCAGGCCAATTCCTCTGCTTCTTATTTTTCATTCCACCAGCTTTCACATTCAACAGAACATCCATCATAACTTCCACAAGTTTCAACAAGATTCCACTACCAAACACCTTTCCCTTCCCTCAGCTTTCAGCAACCTGAAGTCATTGAAGGTACTCCCTGCTCCACTTTCCCATCTCCATCCATCACACACTTCCTCATGGGCCTTTTCCATACAGCCACGAGAGGTGCAGTACTCAACCTCTTCCCTTGCCACCATTCAGGGATCCATACACTAGAATTATGTAAGTTACACATCTTCCAAACTTGTCAACTGTATTCAGTATACAGTGTGTTCTCCTTGATACTGGGGAATACAAATCAACTTAAGCGACAACTTTGCTAAGCATCTGTGCTTGGCCCATAGTAGTGACCCTGAGTTTCCCATTACCTTTAAGTTAAATTCTCCTTCCCACTCTGACCCATCAGTCTGTGGCCTCTGTACTGTTACAATGGAGCCCAACACAAGCTTGAGGCACAGAACCATATGTCCTGTTTGGGCATGTTGTAGTTTTTAATACTGATTTCTGCAGCTTCAGGAAACCTCTTCCCTAGCTTAAGTCAGAACATCTTGTTTCAGCTTTGGATTATCAATATGTTACTGGGTCAGTTTTTTTCTCTGTCCACTAGCACATCCTCACCTGCTGGTCATTTCCTCAAACACTGCAATACGTACTTCTTATGGAGCTTTGTTTGTGCCCTCTCTCTCTCTTTCTAACTACCTTCAATAGCCTATCTATCACTCTATGCAATGTATACCCACAACAACCCTGTCCTTGCCCTATCAGAGGCATTCCTTTTGTCCTATCCATTCCCTTATCCCTTCTGCAATTTAAAACTAACTTCTTTCAATCTTTCTCAGTCCCGAAATGTTAACTCCTTTTCTTTTTCCACAGATTTTGCCTAACCTGCTGAGAATTTCTAGCATTTTCTGCTTTATTTCAGATACCAGCATCTACAATTGGGCAACTTTTGCTCTTTATTTACCTATCAGTAAGTTCAATTTTCAAAATTCAAAGTACATATAAGCCATATATGCACCTGAGATTCTTTTTCTTGTGGGCCATCACAGTAAATACAAGAAACACAATAGAATCAGTGAAAGACCGCACTCAAAAGATGGACAGCAATCAATCTAAAAAAAACAATACACTGTGCAAATATAAAAAGTTAAAAATAATAATAATTAAATAAACAATGTATATTGAGAACACGAAATGAAGAGCCCTTGAAAGTGAGTCCAGTTTAATGATAGACAAGTGAAGTTATCCCCTCTGGTTCAAGAGTCTGATAGTTGAGGGGTAGTAACTGTTCCTGAAACAGGTGGTCTGAATCTTGAAGCTCCTGTACCTTCTTTCTGATGACAGCGCTGAGAAAGGAGCATGTCCTGGATGGTGGGGCTCCTTGATGATAGATGCTGCTTTCCTGCAACAGTGCTCCATGCTCAATGGTGAGAAGGTTTTATTTTACCCATATCCAATACATTTTGTTGAATTTTCTGTTCAACGGCATTGGTGTTTCCACACCAGGCTTTGATGCAACTAGTCAATATACTCTCTACCACACATCTATGGAAGTTTTTCATAGATTTTAAAAGTCATCCTGAATCTTCACAAACTTCTAAGGAAGTAGAGGGTAATTGCACTTACGTGCTCAGCCCAAGATGGATCCTCTGAAATGATAACACCGAGGAATTTAAAGTGTTGACCCTATCCTCCTATCATCCCCCAAAGAGGTCTGGCACATGGACCTCCGGTTTCCTACTCCTGAAGTTTAGAATTATCGCCTTGGTCTTACTGATATTGGGTGAGATGTTGTTGTTGTGGTACCACTCAGCAGATTCGCAATCTCCCTCCTATATGCTGATTCATCACCACTCTTGATTTGGCCAATGACAGTGTTGTTGTCAGCAAAATTAAATACATCATCGGAGCTGTGCTTAGCTTCACAGTCAGAAGTATAAAATGAGTAGAGCAGGGGGCTAATCTCCTAGCCTTGTGGTGCACCTGTGCTGAGAGAGATATTATTGCCAATCTGAATTGGCTGGTGAGGAAATCGAGGATCCAGTTGCACAAGGAGGCATTGAGACATACATCTGGTTCAGGATGGTGCTGGTGAAGCACAGCAATGACTTGCTGGCAGAAAACACAACTATTAAATGCTTCATTGCTCACACTTTTTCTTGAAAAAGAGCCTGTAGCTTCCTTTTTGGAATTGAGCTTTTAAACCACCTGTACACCTGGCATTTTGGCAGTGTAAGCTGAAGTGTTGAAGGTACAGGAAGGTTGTGGTGTGGTGTGTACGGGCCGAATCAAGGCAGCAGGGCCCGAGTCGAAGAGCGAGGACTGACCAGCTGTTTGGCCAATTTAAGCGTTGGGCCAGATTCCAAAGGTCCGGTACGGGCTGGATTGAGGTTGGGGGTGGGGGGGGGGGGGGGAGAGAAGGCCCAGGCCCGTGAGCATATGGAGAGTAAGGAATGACCGAAGGTTTGGCTGATTTAAGTGTCAGGCCAGATTGAAAAGTTCAGGGTGTCAGGGCCAGAGGCGAGGGAATCACTGGTGTTCAGCTCACAGTTCTGCGAGACTTACTTGTTTCTACACAGAACTGAGGATTTAGCTGCAACTAAATGGCCTAGATGAAGAAGTAGAAGGGTGGGTTGGTGAGTTTGCTGATGACACAAAGGTTGGGGGTGTTGTGGATAGTCTGGAGGGCTGTCAGAGGTTACAGCGGGACATCGATAGCGGGATGCAAAACCGGGCTGAGAAGTGGCAGATGGAGTTCAACCCAGACAAGTGTGAAGTGGTTCATTTTGGTAGGTCAAATTTGAAGACAGAATATAATATTAATGGTTAGACTCTTGGCAGTGTGGAGGATCAGAGAGATCTTGGGGTCTATGTCGTAGGACACACAAAGCCACTGCACAGGTTGAAATGTTGTTAAGAAGGCATATGGTGTGTGGGTATCCATCAGTTGTGGGATTGAGCTCAAGAGCCGAGAGGTAATGTTACAGCTATACAGGACCCTGGTCTGACCCCACTTGGAGTACTGTGCTCAGTTCTGTTCACCTCACTACAGGAAGGATGGAGATACTATAGAGAGAATGCAAAGGAGACTTACAAGGATGTTGCCTGGATTGGAGAGCACGTCTTATAAGAATAGGTCGAATGAACTTGGCCTCTTCTCCTTGGAGCGGCGAAGTATGAGAAGTGACCTGATAGAGATGTATAAGATGATGAAAGGCATTGATCATGTGGATAGTCAAAGGCTTCTTAAAACATAGAATAGTACAGCACAGGCCCTTCGGCCCACAATGTTGTGCCGACCCTCAAACCCTGCCTCCCATATAAGCCCCCACCTTAAATTCCTCCATATACCTGTCTAGTAGTCTCTTAAACTTCACTAGTGTATCTGCCTCCACCACTGACTCAGGCAGTGCATGCCACGCACCAACCACTCTCTAAGTAAAAAACCTTCCTCTAATATCCCCCTTGAACTTCCCACCCCTTACCTTAAAGCCATGTCCTCTTGTATTGAGCAGTGGTGCCCTGGGCAAGAGGCGCTGGCTATCCACTCTATTCCTCTTATTATCTTGTACACCTCTATCATGTCTCCTCTCATCCTCCTTCTCTCCAAAGAGTAAAGCCCTAGCTTCCTTAATCTCTGATCATAATGCATACTTTCTAAACCAGGCAGCATCCCAGTAAATCTCCTCTGTACCCTTTCCAATGCTTCCACATCCTTCCTATAGTGAGGTGACCAGAACTGGACACAGTACTCCAAATGTGGCCTAACCAGAGTTTTATAGAGCTGCATCATTACATCGCGACTCTTAAACTCTATCCCTCGACTTATGAAAGCTAACACCCCATAAGCTTTCTTAACTACCCTATCCACCTGTGAGGCAACTTTCAGGAATCTGTGGACATGTACCCCGAGATCCCTCTGCTCCTCCACACCACCAAGTATTCTGCCATTTACTTTGTACTCTGCCTTGGAGTTTGTCCTTCCAAAGTGTACCACCTCACACTTCTCCGGGTTGAACTCCATCTGCCACTTCTCAGCCCACTTCTGCATCCTATCAATGTCTCTCTGCAATCTTTGACAATCCTCTACACTATCTACAACACCACCAACCATTGTGTCGTCTGCAAACTTGCCAACCCACCCTTCTACCCCCACATCCATGTTGTTAATAAAAATCACAAAAAGTAGAGGTCCAAGAACAGATCCTTGTGGGACACCACTAGTCACAATCCTCCAATCTGAATGTACTCCCTCCACCACCACCCTCTGCCTTCTGCAGGCAAGCCAATTCTGAATCCACCTGGCCAAACTTCCCTGGATCCCATGCCTTCTGACTTTCTGAATAAGCCTACCATGTGGAACCTTGTCAAATGCCTTACTAAAATCCAGATCACATCCACTGCACTACCCTCATCTATATGCCTGGTCACCTCCTCAAATAACTCCATCAGGCTTGTTAGACATGATCTGCCCTTCACAAAGCCATGCTGACTGTCCCTGATCAGACCATGATTCTCTAAATGCCTATAGATCCTATCTCTGAGAATCTTTTCCAACAGCTTTCCCACCACAGATGTAAGGCTCACTGGTCTATAATTACCCGGACTATCCCTACTACCTTTTTTGAACAAGGGGACAACATTCACCTCCCTCCAATCCTCCGGAACTATTCCCGTGGACAACGAAGACATAAAGATCCTAGCCAGAGGCTCAGCTATCTCTTCTCTCACCTCGTGGAGCAGCCTGGGGAATATTCCGTCAGGCCCCGGGGACTTATCTGTCCTAATGTATTTTAACAACTCCAACACCTCCTCTCCCTTAATATCAACATGCTCCAGAACATCAACCTCACTCATATTGTCCTCACCCATATTGTCCTCACCATCATCAAGTTCCCCCTCATTGGTGAATACTGAAGAGAAATATTCATTGAGGACCTCGCTCATTTCCACAGCCTCCAGGCAGATCTTCCCACCTTTATCTCTAATCAGTCCTACCTTCACTCCTGTTATCCTTTTTTTCTTCACATAATTGAAGAATGCCTTGAGGTTTTCCTTTACCCTACTCGCCAAGGCCTTCTCATGCCCACTTCTCAGCTCCTTCTTAAGCTCCTTTCTTGCTTCCCTATTTTCCTCATTAGACCCATCTGATCCTTGCTTCCTAAACCTCATGTATGCTGCCTTCTTCCACCTGACTAGATTTTCCACCTCACTTGTCACCCATGGTTCCTTCATCCTACCATTCTTTATCTTCCTCACCGGGACAAATTTATCCCTAAACATCTCTAAACATCGACCACATGTCCATAGTACATTTCCCTGCAAAAACCAATTCACACCCGCAAGTTCTAACCTTATAGCCTCATAATTTGCCTTTCCCCAATTAAAAATTTTCCTGTCCTCTCTGATTCTATCCTTTTCCATGATAATGCTAAAGGCCAGGGAGTGGTGGTCACTGTCCCCCAGATGCTCACCCATTGAGAGATCTGTGACCTGACCCAGTTCATTACCTAGTACTAGATCTAGTATGGCATTCCCCCTGGTCGGCCTGTCCACATACTGTGACAGGAATCCGTCCTGGACACAATTAACAAACTCTGCCCCATCTAAACCCTTGGAACTAATCAGGTGCCAATCAATATTAGGAAAGTTAAAGTCACCCATGATAACAACCCTGTTGTTTTTGCACCTTTCCAAAATCTGCCTCCCAATCTGCTCCTCTGTATCTCTGCTGCTACCAGGGGGCCTATAGAATACCTCCAATAGAGTAACTGCTCCCTTCCTGTTCCTGACTTCCACCCATACTGCCTCAAAAGAGGATCCTGCTACATTACCCACCCTTTCTGTAGCTGTAATAGTATCCCTAATGCCAGAAATGCCACCCCTCCTCCCCTCTTTCCACCCTCTCTATCCTTTTTAAAGCACTGAAATCTAGGAATATTGAGAATCCATTCCTGCCCTGGTGCCAGCCAAGTCTCTGTAATGGCCACTACATCATAATTCCATGTATGTATCCAAGCTCTCAGTTCATCACCTTTGTTCCTGATGCTTCTTGCATTGAGGTACACACATTTCAGCCCTTCTACCTTACTGTCTTTACACTGTCTATTCTGCTTCTATTTCCTCAAAGCCTCTCTGTATGTTAGATCTGGCTTTACTCCATGCACTTCTTTCACTGCTCAATCGCTCTGGGTCCCATCCCCCTCGCAAATTAGTTTAAACCCTCCCGAACCATGCTAGCAAACCTACCTGCAAGGATATTGCTCCCCCTCGAGTTCAGGTGCAACCCATCCAATCTGTACAGGTCCCACCTTCCCCAGAAGAAATCCCAATGATCTAAAAATCTAAAACCCTGCTCCCTGCACCAACTCCTCAGCCACACATTCAACTGCCATCTCCTCCAACTCTTACCATCACTGTCACGTAGCACTGGCAGCAATCCTGAGAAAGCCACCCTTGAGATCCTGTTCTTCAGCCTTCTACCTAGTTCCCGAAACTCACACTTCAGGACCTCATCCCTCTTCCTGCCTATGTCGTTGGTCCCAACATGTATCACGACTTCTGGTTGCTTTCCCTCTCGTACCAGGATGTCGTGCACCCGGTCAGAGACATCCCAGACCCTGGCACCCAGGAGGCAACAAACCATGCGGGTGTCCTTCTCACGTCCACAAAATCTCCTGTCTGCTCCCCTGACTATAGAGTCTGCAATGACGACAGCTCTCCTCTTCTCCGTCCCACCCTTCTGCACCACAGGGTCAGACTCAGTGCCGGAGGCCCTGCCACCGTGGCTCACACCTGGTCGATCGTCCCCGCCAACAGTATCCAGGATGGTAAACTTATTATTCAGGGGAATGGCTACAGGGGTGCTCTGCACTACCTGTCTGCTCACCTTCGCTTTCCCCCCTCTGACTGTCACCCAACAACCTGCTTCTGACAGCCTAGGTGTGACGACCTCCCTGTAGCTCTCATCTATGACTGCTTCATTCTCCCTTATGAGTCAAAGGTCATCCAGCTGCTGCTCCAGATTCCTTACATGGTCTTCCAGATCGCCCAGCTGTATGCACTTCAGGCAGATGTGACTCTGCGGGAGAGGGGAGTTCCCCCAAGACTGCCACATCTCACATGAGAGGCACATCACTGTCTCAGGAGACATTGTAAAAACTAACTGCAAGCTAGCTTGTCCTCCACCTCTTCTCGTCGAAGCCTCTCAAGTCAAAGCTCCACTCCTTCACTAGCTGCTTCGCTTGAGCTATCCCTCTATTGATCTGTTTGAGCTTTTCAAAATGTTTGGTCACCTGACCTCGACTGCCCAATCAGCTGTTTTCTGCCAAGTCTGAGCTATTCAAATCTTGATTATCTAATCAACGGCTTTCTGTAATGGAAACAGAAGAGAGGAAATTATGTGGACTAGGTTAATGCATTGTGCATTAAACAAAACATTGAAAATGATAGGGAAACACCAGACAGGATTGTGTGAGGAATGTCAGGAAGAGGAGTCAGTAGAACAGGTAGTTTTGTGTTGCAGGAAGTATGGGATACAGAGAGAGATGATGAGAAATAAATTAAGGGAGTTGGGGATGCAGGAATTCACATTAAAAGTGTTGCTGGGCATGGGTGAGAGAGCACAAGTCCGGGTATTTTTAGCGTTTTTAAGGGATACAGGGGTTTTTTATGGAATATGACGAATAAACAGGAATAGGATACTAGGATGGTCAAAGATGGGAGGGTGAAGTGTAGGTTTGTATATATATGTGTGTGTATGTGTGTGTGTGTGTGTGTGTGTGTGTGTGTGTGTGTGTGCGCGCGCACGCGCGCGCGCAATTGGGTGAAGGGATTTAGAATGTATGTCTAGTGCACATTCTGGAGCAGAGGGTGGCGGTAATGCACCATTAAGCTGGATGCCAACTGCCGTAAAACAAGATACAGACAGAATGGCTTTCTGCTGATCTATTCAAATCTTGATTGATTTGATTGCACAGACCAACTGCCAAAACTGCCAGAATCTGTCGAGTCAAAGCCTCAAAGCTCCACCCCCTCTTCTCAGGGCTGGAATGAATAGCACAAGGGGGCATAGTTTTAAGGTGCTTGGAAGTAGGTACAGAGGGCATGTCAGAGGTAAGTTTTTCCACACAAAGTGGTGGATGCGTGGAATGCACTGCCAGCGAAGGTGGTGGAGGCGGATACGGTAGGGTCCTTTAAGAGATTCTTGGATGGATACATGGAGCTTAGAAGAATTGAGGGCTAGCCGTAGGGTAATTCTAGGCAGTTTCTAGAGTAGGTTACATGGTCAACACAACATTGTGGGCCGAAGGGTCTGTAATGTATTGTAGATATCTATGTTTCTATGTTCTAAAGAGCTCTGGATTGGCAGTGACTGGTTTTGTGGCTATGGATTCACTTTTGTGAAGTTCATTTCTGAATGTTATTTGCTTACTTTTATTGCTTGCACAAGTTCTGTTCTGCATATTGGGTGTCTGATGGTCTGCTTTTTTTTGGGTTCCATTGAGTTTCTATATTTAATGGCTGTCTGTAAGGAGATGAATACATACTCTGATAATAAATGTACTTTGAAATTTGAATTTTGTCTTGAAAGTTATTGATTAGTTTTGAGGAGATGATGGTATTGAATGCCAAGCTGTAGTGAATGAGGAGCATCCTGATTTAGCTATCTTTGTGTAGCTCACTCAGCTCGCTTTCGTCTAGGGGAGTAGCCTTCGGCCCCGCCAAACTGGGTAATTAGTGTATGTGGATGCTGTGTGATGTACCCCACCCCACCAAATAACAGACAATACACTATATGAGATTAAATGATTACACTTTACAGATCTTACTGGAACTATGTAATTAATAGAGATAAAATATAAAAGGAAAGTAAAAGGCACCAATCTTATCAAAGTTCAACCTCTTGGTGCACACAGTTGGAGCTCAATTAACGTAGTCTTCTTTCAGCCATTCGATCCCTTCCGACCTCCTCGACCTGCCACCTGGGACCAACCACGGTGGTTGATCAGACGCTCCACACGGGTCTGTCCTCGTCTCCTCTGCTCACCAAAGACCCCGGGCCTCGGACTCCCGCTCGGGGTCCGTCCCGCCGCCCAGCTTGCAGCATCGTGTCTGTTCTCTGTCCTCATCGCGCCTTCTGCCTCAACACCCGTGAAAACAATAGATTACAGACATACAAGAAAGAATAACATCTATCCCAATTGGTTCGTTCCCTCTCTTACCAATAATATAACCCAAACAAGCAGAGAGAGAGAGAGAACTCCTTGCATCACAGTTATTATTACAGAAAAGCCATTTTAATTATAACATAACAAAGAAGCCATTTTGTTAGCCTTTGCAGTAACATAAAAGAAGAAACCCCTCACACTCTCCCCCCACCAAATAAAGTCATGTCCTCATGACTTCTAAATAACTCGCCAACCTTCCTGCAGACACAAAAACCCAATCCAGGTACACACAGTGACATTGCTCCCAAAACAGTAGACCTTACTGACACGGGCACTACATAGGCCAACTTATCTGGGAATTTCTGGGAATTTCCTAATCCCCCGAGACCCCCGTACCCCCTCACCTAAACCCTTCAGGCTCGAACACTTCCAGGGATACCTCGGGTCTGCTTGCCAACTCCTCTGTCAATCTCTCACTCATGCCCCCACTGCAACTCAGAGCCCCCTGTCCCGTGTCCAGGGCCCCGCTTCTTTTCCTTCAGGGTCCTGCTGTAACCCAGGCTGCCTACAGCTAACCTTCCCCATTACACCTGACTCATTGGGGGAAGGGCCAAAAGTCTCTTCCTCAATCAATGGGGAGTTAGCAAAAGGCAGCATGTACCACACATCCCGCACCTCATCCTTCGAAGCCGTATTCTTCCTCATTCCCTCGATCGATAGCTGCTGTTTGATTTTCTCCAAACTGAAGCACTTAGCCTGGGCTGCCTCTGCAGCCTCTTCAGCATCCTGCAATCGAGACGTCAGCTTCTTGCTGGACTCCTCCAACTCTCGCCCCAGTCTCAGCAGCTCTGACTCACGCTTCGTGTCCATCTCCATCTGGGACGCAATTACACCACCAGCTTCTTCCAATCTGTTCTGGATCAATGTCTTGAGTTTCTGCTCATCCTTTCGAAGGCTGGTCATTGTTTCGTCTCTCTGGATTAATTCATCAGTAAATGACCGCAGTTTCAGCTCAGAATTCCGTTTCCCCATCTCCACTTTGACGAGCTTGAACTCCAAGGTTGTCCCGGGCTCTGGCACTCGCCTCACGTCATAGTCCCCCAAGGCAAATCCAAACCCTATGATCCACAAACACCAAAATTCCAAACACCTGCACATCCCCCATGGTCTTCCTCATGCCCCTCGGGAAGGTTGCAGGGGCTCCGGATATGCCCTGTGGCATCTTTTCAGACCGGGAGAATCCTAGGGGACCTATAATGGCCGTCTTCTCCTTGTCAGCCTCACTCATCGGGATCTGGCAACATCCAGTCCTCAGATCCAACACATTGAACCATGTTGCACCATACAAACAGACCATCGTGTCTTCGGCCCTCAAGGCCGTATTCTGATCAATGATGGTGCACCTGTTCAGAGTCCTATAAACCACACACACGCTGCCTACGCCTTCCACGGCTGCAGGGTCCAGTCGCCGCGACCTCTCTTTCACTGAGGTGTCTTCAGTGGTCAGCTCCCCTCCCTTGTGGTATTTCGTAGCGTGCACTAAGCGGGTCTTACCCTCAGGTACTTTCCCCAGGCCGTACCACAATCGGCTCTCGTTTAAATTCGGTACTGGCGCAAGGCTGCTACACATGTCCTCACAAGCAGCTCGAAACACTGGGTGCACAGACAATGCCCCCAAGAACTCCAGTTTTACTGACCAATAACCGTCTTCTGGATAATCACTGGCACTGGTACCCCAAATCTCCAGTGTCCTTAATGTTGTCAAGGGTAAATGCTTCAGAAACTGGTTGTAAAACAAACTGTAAAACAACTTAACCTGCGCCCCAGTGTCGAGGATGGCTTCAGCATAGCTTCCATCTATCCGTAGCGACACACGGGGGCATGGTCCCTCTAAGCCTTCAGGAATAGGGTCTGTTCCTTTCGGAAGTTCCCTGGTATATTGCTGAGAACGTGCTCCCCCAGAGACCCCAAGCTGTTCCCCCACTGGGCCTCCACTAAGTTTCCCGACACCTCTCTGTTCAGCTGAACAACTGAGGGAGGGGTTGATCCCCTTTAATGATCCCCCTGGCACTGCAAGCAATTTAGCTGCCCCCCCCCACCAGCCAGAGAAGATACACTGAAAGCTTTTCCCCAATCTCCTGACACAGGTATGGAAAGCCCCCCAGGAGCTGCATTTTACTTCCAGTCGAACCAGACACATTTTCCCCAGCTTTCAGATAACCGGCAGCTGTCACTATAGAGTAACTGACCCCGACAGTTCTAACACCGTCACCAGCCCAGCAACTCAAACTTTCAACCAATCCCTGTCGCTCTCCCTCAACCGAGCACTGCCACTCGTCTAACAACTGAGAGATCCGCTCCGCCCACGTCTCGTATGCCTCCGCCCCTTTAGGGGTGGACAATATCCCAAAAACCAGGCGGAGCCTGCCATAGCTGGAGCATTTATTCGCAGACACTACCTCTGAATCAGACCACTCTTTCCTCTCTCTCCTAACAGTATGGACAGCCCATGGTCCCACCTCACCCGGGGCACCAATAGACACTGGCAGTCCCACCACCAACTCGTCAGCGCTAGTCTGAACTCGAACAAAGACCTCTGGGGTACCAACAACCACCCCACCCAACACGCATGCAGTAATAACCAGCAATCCCACAGAGACACACATTACTAACCGCAACCCCACAGAGACACAGCAGCACTGATTTAAACAGGGCAATCACACAGTGCCCCACTGAATCAAATCTCAGACGAAGCCCCCAAATGTAGCCCCCATATGTAGCCCCCATTAAGTTTCAGTCTCGCTCAGCTCGCTTTTGTCTAGGGGAACCAGCCTTCGGCCCCGCCAAACTGGCTAATCAAGTTTGTGCAGATCCTGTGTGATGTACCCCACCCCACCAAATAACAGACAATACACCATATACGAGTAAATGATTACAATTTATAGATCTTATTGGAACTATGTAATTAATAGAGATAAAATATAAAAGGAAAGTAAAAGGCGCCAAGCTTATCAAAGTTCAACCACTTCATGCACACAGTTGGAACTCAATTAACGGAGTCTTCTTTGCACCATGCGATCCCTTCCGACCACCTCGACCCGCCGCCTGGGACCAACCACAGTGGTCGACCAGACGCTCCACACGAGTCTGTCCTTGTCTCCTCCGCTCGCCAAAGACCCTGGGCCTCAGATTCCTGCTCGAGGTCCGTCCCATCGGCCAGCTTACAGCATTGCGTCTCCTCTCCTCAACGCGCCTTCTGCCTCAACACCCGTGAAAACAATAGCTTACAGACACACAAGAAAGAATAACATCTATCCCAATTGGTTCGTTCTTTCTCTTATCAATAATATAACCCAAACAAGCAGAGAGAGAGAGAGAACTCTTTACATCACAGTTATTATTACAGAAAAGCCATTTTAATTATAACATAACAAAGAAGCCATTTTGTTAGCCTTCGCAGTAACATGATTTGCTATCCAGATGTTCCAGTGTTGCATGAAGAGCCAATGAGATGGCATCTACTATGGACATGTTGTGATGGTAGGGAAATTGGAGTGGATCCTGGTCTCTTCTCAGGCAAGAGTTGATATGTTTCATCACCAACCTCTGAAAGTACTTCATCACAGTGGAGGTAAGTGCTACTGGATAATAGTCGTTGAGGCAGGTTAGCACGTTCTTCTTAGGCACCAGTGTAACTGAAGCCTACTTGAAGGAGGTGGGTACATCTACCTGCTGGAGTGAGAGGTTAAAGATATGGTGAGCACACCATCTAGTTGGTCAGCACAGGTCTTTAGTACTCAGACAGATACCCCATCAGCACCAGATGCTCTCTGTGGGTTCACTCAGGAACCTAGTTGAACCTTCAGTAATGAAGTTTGAACTTCAACTTAGCTAATGTCCTGACCAGTTTTATATTATGAATAATAAATTCTACTGTACACAGTTTGAAATGCTAGGAACCATTCCAGGCAGCTGTCTGACAAGAACAGATACATTCCTTGTGAGGCTCAAAGTCACCATTTATAAATGGCAAATTCACTGATCCCTAGGAAACATTCTGCAGTGAGCTCTGAGGTCCTGTCCATCTCTTAATCCTCTCTGACACACCCAGAAAATGCTTCAGGACCCTGGTCTCCATCCAAGGCATCAGTGGGAAACTTGTAATGTTTGTATCCTGAGATTGAAGATATTATTTATTTTAATGTTTATTATTTAGAGATATAATATGATAACAGGCTTTACCGGCCCAATGAGCCATGCTACCCAGTTACACCCATGTGACCAATTAGCCTACTAACCCCTACGTCTTTGGATTGTGTGAAGAAACGAGAGCACGTGGAAGAAACCCACGCGGTCACGGAGAGGACTTACAAACTCCAATCTCGCTTCGCCAATCTTCATAATCTCTATTTTGCTTGGTGAATCTTGCCTTCTGGGTGCCATTGGTTGAAATTGACACAACTTAAAAAAAGTTTGCTCAAAAGAGGGAGCTATTCAAAGCACTCTTAAAGAACCAAATTAAGGAGGAAGTACTCAGTTAGTTGGGCAGTTCCAGTAGAAAGAGTGCTTTTTTTTTGCTTACAAATGTAGCAATGTGTTCTTGTAAATGTAGCCCCCTCACTGGGCTCGTAGGCAAACTTGGCTTGTTAGCTAGTTCTGCTAACAGTCACATGACTCAATGGTGAGAAGGCCACCTTTCCCAAACAATATATGTCTAGGGTCTGTATGATTTGGGGTTCAACCAAACAGGAAGGTTGTGATGTTCCGATTAAAGAAACCTCGATTTGAGAGAATGCTGTGTAAATACTGCCCATGCACAATTGTCAGTTGGCAAGAAATAACAGATTGTACGCCACATAAAATTATAACAAAAGTATATGCAAATTTCAGCTTTGTTGAACAGTTAATAGAAAAGAGAAAAAGACTAAAATGGCTCATTACTGTTAAACCAGTCCAATGTGCACAGACCGTTGGAACTCATACTGGAGTCGTCTTTCACTCAGCACTGGATCCCCAGTTTGTGTGAAAGCATACATCACATTCCGAACTTCCCGCTGTCCAACTTAAACAAACAGGCTTTTGCTCAGGAGTATTGGCCCTTCCTCCTTGGAGCCATTCATCTGCCCAAAGCACTTCTTGCGGTGGGGACTCACCTTCCCACGGTATTCTGCAGCATTTCCCTCCTGTCCTCTCTACAGCTCCTGCCAAACCAAACTCCTGTCCATCGCAATTCTCTCTCCACTCTGCTCTCCCTAGAACCTTCTCCTGATTCCACTATCCTGATTGGCTGACTCACATTCCTAAGTTTGACAACGTGTCCTTACCTTTAGCTGAAGCCAAAGCACACTTTCCAGCATGAAACAATGCTTTTACAGAAAGCTACAAATATAAAACATTCCACAGCATAGCGGTAGAAATCTTGACCAGGGTATTACATAAAAAAGAAACAATTATCCTTTTCCATAGCTACTTTCACAACCTAGAGGCATGTTTTACTGCTTTACAGTGTTTCATAGATTAGTTGCTGATACACCTGCACACAGGAAGTGGATACATCAGGCGAACTGTTTCAATAATAAGACTGTAAGACCTTAAAACATAGGAGCAGAATTAGGCCATTCAGCCCATTGAATCTGCTCCGCCATTCTATCATGACTGATCCTAGATCCTACTCAACTCCATACATCTGCTTTCTCGCCATATTCTTTGATGCCCTGACCAATCAGGAAACTATCAACTTCCACTTTAAATATTCCCATGGACTTGGCCTCCACCGCAGTCTGTGACAGAGTATTCCACAGATTCACTACTCTCTGGGTAAAAAAATATCCTCCTTACCTCTGTTCTAAAAGGTAACCACTCAGTTTTGAGTTTGTACCCTCTAGTTCTGGATACCCCCACCACAGGAAACATCCGGTCCACATCCACCCTATCTAGTCCTTTCAGCTAGGGCTTGGTTAATGCTGGCTGAGAGATAACAGTCAGCTTAAATTCTGGTGAAAAACTGCCCACTCTTCTCTGAAATAAGTCTTAGGATCTTGATATCCATCTGAGTGGACAAATGTGGTCTCAGTTTAACAGCTGCTTGAAAAATAGCACAAATATGATTAATCCTCCTTGGTGGGACCTGAGCCCCCAAGATTTTGACTCAGATGTAAAAATGATAATGTCTAAACCAGGTCTGATTTCATGGGATTTTGCTATTTGTTAAATGGGTGTACTAATTATTACAGACTTTTTTCCCTGCATTCTAATTCTGTATCTCAGTGGAAAAATCTATATAATCACTTTCTAATTCCTAATGCCAAATTGACATAAGGTGGCAAAAATAGCGTTCAATTTTCATGACATTTATCCCCTTCATCTTATTTTGAGAAATTTTAAAGCATTAGTAATAGCTGCAGAAAGGTTAATTTCACAATTAATGATCTGTATGAAAGCTTCTCTGTGCTCCTACACTTCATTACAGACTCCATTGTTAAGATAACTCACGAATCAATCAGCTAACCAGGCCACCTCGGGAGCATGCTGCATTAGAGTCATTATTCTGTGCAGCAGTACAGGAGGACTTCAACAAATTAATAAGTTTTATTCAAGAATACATTCTAAGGGTACTGAAACTATGATTTATTTCTCTAAAACAGATCAATCAGATTTCAGCAACTATCAAGTATACCACCCTGTGCATTATCCATTATTTAGATAAGCATTGAACATATTATGGATGCTTAGTTTTCTTTTAGTTCTAATGTCTTCAGATTCAGTTTGTCTTTCCACAGATGTTCAGGGTTTCTGGAGTTGAGGAAAATTTGAGGGATAGGAGGGATCGTGTTGGCCAATCATAGCAGGGAGGACTGCAGGAACTGGTTGTTAGTGTCAGGGTGCACTTGCAGAACTGCGTTGAGAATGCTAATACGTCCTGCGCAGTTGCTCTCCTCTCCACTTTATGCCACGTTTCCCAAGTCCTAGCAGCTGTCGAATGAACTTGGGAGCCTGAAGATGAAGTGTTCAGTCTCTTTGTGACAGAACAACCACCAGTCACATTGCGACCAACATGAAAACACTGGACTGTTTATGCAACAACCAATTTTTAACTTTTAATACACATCAATCACAATATTGTGCCACTTCTATGGTGGGGGAGGGCGTAGTCGACAGCTCGTCCCAACATTCTTGATGGCCAGCGCTATTTATTGTTCTTGTTTTAAAATGTGTTTGTGGAAATATGCTGAGATGTTCGAATTCATTTTTTGTTACACTTTACAAGGGGTGATTCATAAGTTCATGGCCTAACTAAGGAGTCAATTTTAGAAAACCTAGCACATTTATTTTTCCTACATTTACTCACTTAGTCTAGCAGTTGTGGAGCACACGGATCCCTTCTTTGTGAAAGTTAGCATCTTGGACCTCCAGAAGTGGTCAACAGCTGGGGTGATTGGTAAGTTTGTGGCCTAAGGTAAAAGGCGATGAGCTATTAACTTCAAACTTTCTGCATTTTCACTCAAAGAGTTGAACAGCACGTGCATGTAACGAGAGCTGTATAACTCATCTCCTTCTACCTTAGTCCACGAATTTATCAATCACCCCTGCTGTGGACCACCTGGAGGTCCAAGACACTCTTGTTACATGCACGTGCAGTCCAACTCTTTGAGTGATAATGCAGAAAGTTTGAAGTTAATAACTCATCTCCTTCTACCTTAGGCCACGAACTTATAAATCAGCCCTGCTGTGGACCACTTCTACAAAGAAGGGATCCATATGCTCCACGACCACTGGACTAAGTGTGTACATGTAGGAGGGGACTATGTTGAAAAATAAATGTGCTAGGTTTTCCAAAATTGACTCCTTCCACCCTAGGCCACGAACTTATCACCCCTCGTGGCTTGGGTTATATGGTTATTTACTTGTGTGTTTGTGGGACTCTCTGACTGTAGCCGGGTTGTGTGATAATCACTTCCCCCACCTGTATGTGACTGAGTGGGTTCCCTCCTTGGGTCATAGTGCCTGCTCTGTTTTTGTGTTTCTCCAAATAAAAATGGCCATTGAGTTAGACGAGCTTTTTTCATCTGTCATAATGGACATTGGTGTCAGAGGTGGGATTAGAAATCGACTGTGAGATTGAAGAGATTTGAGATGGAGTTCTTTAAAACCCGGGGAATAAGCTGAGGGGTCCAGTGGTATGCATCCCCTGCGCCCCCAGGCAGGGTTCCTGAAGACAGAATGCCAACCCAGAGGGAGGACCTGGGAACTGAGCAATGTGCTCTCCCAGGGAACCCCAATGACATGAGTGTATGCATGCTGCCCAACCCGGAGGACACAGCAGAGCACAACACCTGCCTCCCCCATGGTCTGCACTGACACCGCGGCCATGGAAGGACGGACAATGTGGCCAACACCGTCAGAGCAAGAGGAAGACCAGTGGGCCTGAGCAATTCAGGCCACAAGGCCGACCCTGAAGCCCCCCAGATACAGGGGTACCAGCCCCCTGGAGCCATACCTGGAGTCAAACTTGCCACATGGCACAATGGGTGGATCCCCACAGAGACGGGAGTGCACCTTGCCCTTCTGCTGGAGAGGGATGCCCTGTGGGCCCTGCTCAACAAAATGCAGACTGAGCAGCGTGACTCTCGGGAGTTAGATATGGCCCTTGTGGCTACGGGGGTCAGGGGGTATGGAGGGAAGGCTGGGGCGGGGTTCTGAGTTGGATGATCAGCCATGATCATAATAAATGGCGGTGCAGGCTCAAAGGGCCGAATGGCCTACTCCTGCACCTATTTTCTATGTTTCTATGTTTCCTGTGGCAGAGAATTCCACAGATTCACCACTCCCTGTGTGAAGAAGTTTTTTCTAATCTCGGTCCTAAAAGGCTTCCCCTTTATCCTCAAACTGTGACCCCTTGTTCTGGACTTCCCCAACATCGGGAACAATCTTCCTGCATCTAGCCTGTCCAATCCCTTTAGGATTTTATACGTTTCAATCAGATCCCCCCTCAATCTTCTAAATTCCAACGAGTACAAGCCCAGTTCATCCAGTCTTTCTTCATATGAAAGTCCTGCCATCCCAGGAATCAATCTGGTGAACCTTCTCTGTACTCCCTCTATGGCAAGGATGTCCCTCCTCAGATTAGGGGACCAAAACTGCACACAATACTCCAGGTGTGGTCTCACCAAGGCCTTGTACAACTGCAGTAGTACCTCCCTGCTCCTGTACTCGAATCCTCTTGCTATAAATGCCAGCATACCATTCGCCTTTTTCACAGCCTGCTGTACCTGCATACCCACTTTCAATGGCTGGTGTATAATGACACCCAGGTCTCGTTGCACCTCCCCTCTTCCTAATCGGCCACCATTCAGATAATAATCTGTTTTCATATTTTTGCCACCAAAGTGGATAACTTCACATTTATCCACATTAAATTGCATCTGCCATGAATTTGCCCACTCACCCAACCTATCCAAGTCACCCTGCATCCTCTTAGCATCCTCCTCACAGCTAACACTGCCACCCAGCTTCGTGTCATCCACAAACTTGGAGATGCTGCATTTAATTCCCTCATCCAAGTCATTAATATATATTGTAAACAACTGGGGTCCCAGCACTGAGCCTTGTGGTACCCCACTAGTCACTGCCTGCCATTCTGAAAAGGTCCCGTTTATTCCCACTCTTTGCTTCCTGTCTGCTAACCAATTCTCCACCCACACCAATACCTTACCCCCAATACCGTGTGCTTTAAGTTTGCACACTAATCTGCTGTGTGGGACCTTGTCAAAAGCCTTTTGAAAATCCAAATATACCACATCCACTGGTTCTCCCCTATCCACATCCTCAAAAAATTCTATGAGATTCGTCAGACATGATTTTCCTTTCACAAATCCATGCTGACTTTGTCCGATGATTTCACCGCTTTCCAAATGTGCTGTTATCACATCTTTGATAACTAACTCCAGCAGTTTCCCCACCACCAACATTAGGCTAACCGGTCTATAATTCCCCGGTTTCTCTCTCCCTCCTTTTTTAAAAAGTGGGGTTACATTAGCTACCCTCCAATCCTCAGGAACTAGTCCAGAATCTAACGAGTTTTGAAAAATTATCACTAATGCATCCACTATTTCTTGGGCTACTTCCTTAAGCACTCTGGGATGCAGACCATCTGGCCCTGGGGATTTATCTGCCTTTAATCCCTTCAATTTACCCAACACCACTTCCCAACTAACATGTATTTCGCTCAGTTCCTCCATCTCACTGGACTCTCTGTCCCCTACTATTTCTGGAAGATTATTTATGTCCACCTTAGTGAAGACAGAACCAAAGTAATTATTCAATTGGTCTGCCATGTCCTTGCTCCCCATAATCAATTCATCTGTTTCTGTCTGTAGGGGACCTACATTTGTCTTTACCAGTCTTTTCCTTTTTACATATCTATAAAAGCTTTTACAGTCAGTTTTTATGTTCCCTGCCAGTTTTCTCTCATAATCTTTTTTCTCCTTCCTAATTAAGCCCTTTGCCCTCCTCTGCTGAACTCTGAATTTCTCCCAGTCCTCAGGTGAGCCACTTTTTCTGGCTAATTTGTATGCTTCTTCTTTGGAATTGATACTATCCCTAATTTCTCTTGTCAGCCACGGGTGCAATACCTTCCTTGATTTATTCTTTTGCCAAACTGGGATGAACAATTGTTGTAGTTCATCCATGCAATCCTTAAATGCTTGCTATTGCATATCCACCGTCAATCCTTTAAGTGTCATTTGCCAGTCTATCTTAGCTAATTCACGTCTCATACCTTCAAAGTTACCCTTCTTTAAGTTCAGAACCTTTGTTTCTGAATTAACTATGTCACTCTCCATCTTAATGAAGAATTCCACCATATTATGGTCACTCTTACCCAAGGGGCCTCTCACGACAAGATTACTAATTAACCCTTCCTCATTGCTCAAAACCCAGTCCAGAATAGCCTGCTCTCTAGTTGGTTCCTCGACATGTTGGTTCAAAAAACCATCCCGCATACATTCCAAGAAATCCTCTTCCTCAGCACCTTTACCAATTTGGTTCAGCCAATCTACATGTAGATTGAAGTCACCCATTATAACTGCTGTTCCTTTATTGCACACATTTCTAATTTCCTGTTTAATACCATCTCCGACCTCACTACTACTGTTAGGTGGCCTGTACACAACTCCCACCAGCGTTTTCTGCCCCTTAGTGTTACGCAGCTCTACCCATATCGATTCCACATCTTCCCGGCTTATGTCCTTCCTTTCTATTGCATTAATTTCATCTTTAACCAGCAACACCACCCCACCTCTTTTTCTTTCATGTCTATCCCTCCTGAATATTGAATATCCCTGAACGTTGAGCTCCCATCCTTGGTCACCCTGGAGCCATGTCTCTGTGATCCCAACTATATCATAATCATTAATAACGATCTGCATTTTCAATTCAACCACCTCGTTACAAATGCTCCTTGCATTGACACACAAAGCCTTCAGGCGCTCTTTTACAACTCTCTTAGCCCTTATACAATTATGTTGAAAAGTGGCCCTTTTTGATGCCTGCCCTGGATTTGTCGGCCTGCCACTTTTACTTTTCTCCTTACTACTTTTTGCTCCTACCCTCACTTTACACCCCTCTGTCTCTCTGCACTGGTTCTCAGTGGGCAGACCAGACAGCAGAGTACCAGGTGTATGCCAGCTGACTGAGACTATGCCTAGTATTGTGGGCAGACCAGACAGCAGAGTACCAGGTGTACGCCGGCTGTGCTCATGTTTGGGCGCATCCGGTGGATCTAGTATTTGGCCCCACTCATGAGCCAGAGAGTCCTGGGGAGGCCGGGTTGGAGTTCATGATGCGGCTCGGCAGAACCAAAGTGCAGCCAGCAGCTGCCAACAATGGGCTTAAGGTGCCCACAGCCATTGACAGAACCTTTCTGGGGAGGGGCCTAGTATGGGACTATTGTCCCTCCCAGAAGAAAGCTGGGAAGCCATTGGAAGTGCTCAACTTCAGGAGGGGGAAGTTGAGGGAAAAAAACTCCAGTCACTGGGGGATCAGCTGTTGAAAGGGTGAGCAGTTTCAAATTCCTGGGTGTCAACGTGTTGATGCAGTTACAAAGAAAGCTTGACAATGGCTATACTTCATTAGGAGTTTGAGGAGATTTGCTATATCACTAAATACTCCTACAGTTTTCTACAGATATACTGTGAGGAGCACCCTAATTGGTTGCATCACTGTCTGGTATGGTGGGGTCACTGCAAAGGATCAGAAAAAGCCCTAGCCTCCCCAACATTGAGGACACCTGCAAAAGGCAATGCACTCAGGATCAATAAAGTAATAATAATAATAATAATAATAATTATTATTATTATTATTAAGGGCCCTTATTACCTAGGATATAGCCTCTTCTCATTGCTACCAATACAGAGGAGGTACCAGAGCCTGAAGACACACACAATATTTTAGGAACAACTTCCTCCATTCTGTCATAAGATTTCTGAATGGACAATGAGCCCATGAATGCTACCTCACTACTTTTTCTTATTTTTCTCTCTTTCTGACTATTTATTATAATATATAGTTATTATTATTATTATGTATTGCAATGTAATACTGCCATAAACAAAAATATTTATATGTGCCAGAGATATTAAACCTGATTCTGACTCTGATTTCCACAATGTTGTTTGTCTGTGTGAGATGAAAGGTTACTGAGCAATGAGGTGGGGCACTGTCTGAATTTTGTTCTATTTTCTGTTGAGCAATAACAAATAGCTATTGATTACAAAGGTTCAGCATGTGAGTAGTTACTAATAATTGCCCTGCAGAGGCTGGAGTTGAAACCACTTATCTTTACCGTATTTATCTATGATCTGAATGGAGCTGTCAAAAGAACTGAGATTACATTTGTGAATGACAGAAAGAACTTTGCAAGTGTATGAACTTTAGATTAGAAAAGTAGATCACAGGCAGATTGGTGAACGGCTGCATATAGCAGGTGTTTTTCAATGATAAATAAATGTTATTCTTTGTACTTGACCAAGAATGTGCCCAGCACAGAAAGCTGACAGATCTGGAAATGATGTTGTCCTGAAGGTTCATCCAGAGTCAAGAATGAGGTGCAAATCTGATTGTTACAGCTGTTTTTATTGGAGATTCCTTATAGTGCAGGTCAAAGAGGGTCAGCCTTCAGCAGCAAGCAAGGCAAGGAAAAGAAGCAACAAAGGAACTTGAGCACTTGCTTTCTTTTATCCTGAAAACCAGTCTGAACCAGTTTAGATAAGAAACCCTTTTATCAGGTAGTCTCACTTTACTTTTCAGACAAAGGAATAACGGAGGTGTACAATCAAATGTACTACAAGTTTCCAACACTTACAGACAAATGTGATTATACAAACATATAATCAAGCATAAAGAAAGCTAAAACTACAAGGAAAATCACAATAAAGTCAACAATTGCCTGTTTAATACTGATAAATAGGAGAAGGAACTGGGAGTTTATGAATCTGTGCTGCAAAGGTGCTATGGAAGAAAGTCGGACAACAAAATGTTTGCATTGTCCTCACAAAATAATCTTTGCTAAACTGCAGGACTGAAAAACTTGGCCCCTAAAATTTAATGGACTGAATCCACTATGGAGTTTACTTTCTCTCCTTTTTCTTGGTCTCTTAACACTTGCCTGCTCCTATTCTTTCTGCCGCAACTTTATGTCAAGTATCTCAACCATTGTGGTCAGTGAATATTTTGTTACATAATAGAGTCATGGAGTTATACAGTACAGAAATGGGCTCTTCCACTCAATTTATCCATGACTACTGCAATGCCTCTCTGCACCCATTCCATTTGACCACATTTGGCCTGTATTCCTCCAATCCTCTCCTATCCAAAGCCTTTTAAACACTAGAATTGTACTTCCCTTTGTTACAAGAATCACTCCTTGTAGTAATGGTCAGTGAGGCACAGACCATTTATTGACAAGTAACTTTTAATGTCTCAACTAAAAAGCACATGGGTTCACAAACAATCTAACTATCCTATTGGATTACCTTTCCCACCATGAACAGTCAGTGAAGAGAAAAGGTATTTCCCAGGAAAGGAATCTACGCCGACCAGGCATTCCTCGTGGTCCGGATGTCCACGTGTCCATGGGGTCCTCCTTATCCGCAATGGTTGGTCTCTGGTTGCTGGAGAGTTATCACCCCTGCATATTTGGAGCTCCTGACTTTTATAGTGTTCGTCATCAATTGAACTGGTGGATCTCCATCCCATTGGCTCAAGGTCACCTGACCTACCAGGGTCGCCTTCTTACTGGTCATTGTCCAGGACTACAACCAACATTGTTTCTTGGTTCTGCCCACCCCAGCCTTGTGTAATTGTGTCTTTCAACTCTAACTGGTCCAAACCAGTTAAATAAGGTGACCCAGACAGAGTTTAGTGAGATTACAGATTGCTTCTTTGTTAAGTCTGGCATTTTACATAATAAGTAGCTACTCCTCTAAAAATGGTCTCAGGTTTAGCAGGTCATGGCCTGAAGCTCCTTGTGTCCACGTTCAATCGCTCTGATTACATTATCCATGAGCAAGGATCAGCTCAGAGTCCACAAACTTAGGGGAAAAAGTGTAGACTGTAGATTCTTCTGGCCAACACCTTTAACACCTCCTGGACAAAACAGCTCTGATGGTTTGTTACATACAAACACTACCTCCTGTCTGCAAAACTTGCCGTACAGAACTCCCTTAAATTTCCTCCCACCTCATTTTAAATTTATGCCCTCTGGTTTTTGAATTAGGATCTTCCTGAAAATAACCTCCTGTAAAACTTCAGCCCAGTTATGATGCTAGTTGAAATGCCCTAGCCAATGATGTATCCAAGAACACACAGTGATTCAGTATTGTGTATAAAAACATTCTCTGGACTTTGACTACCAACTTCCCTCAACTCGCTTCTCTCCCCACTCTGAACTAATGATCTGTGGACCCGTTTCAGAAATGTTACAATAAAGAATTGAAAATTTATCTCTATCAGAAGCAAGTGCTGAATGTTTAAATTTGAGTTTAACTTCGCTCTCTGTTTCAAGCTGACTACTGGGCACTTCATAAACCATGGCAATAGACCCACCTCCTGGACAAAACTGCAGCCTATGGTTGAAAACTTGTGCATGCATAGTTACTGGGCAACATCGTAATCTATCCCCATCCCGTAGCAGCAGCAGAGAGCAGATACACACACACACCTAGCTGTGTCGCATCCATTTGTGGTTGAAACATCCCTTATGCTTTTGCCTCAGCTCCCTCACTTGAGCACTACGATTGCTCTTTAAACAATTCACTGCTTTTTGGTCTTTGTTTTATAACTCAGTTTCACTTATTAAACTATCCACTACCAGTTCCTGTTTAAGTCTTAAGCACTTTTCATGCTATAACCTTCATTTCAAAGAGGTAATTTTTTTTCAGAGAACGACTACAGCGTTAGCCATTTCTGGTTTGAAGATGTGCTATTTGACATTCTCTATCGGAGTGATATTGTTCTACATCTGTCACTCCAACAGACAAGTACCAGGACACTGTATCAGCCACCCTCATCTATAATGTATTTTCTAAATGAATTTATAAATCTACCAACAGATATAACAGTCCCTGAGACACAGGCACGAGATGAAGATTGGACTTTTGTGCTTTGTGCTGTGATATTTTTATTTTATTGTAATAGAACATTTGATACTTTTTTTTGTGGAACTTTGTGCATTTCCTCTTTTTCTGAACCTGGAAAACTGAGGATCCCTTTTGCCCTTGAGTGGGTCACACTTGGCCCATGAGGGCAAAAAAGAGTTAACAGCTGATAAAACTTATCAAAATGCATGCTTAAAATTCTTTTTGGGTGATTTGGGGAAGGACCTTGCGGAGAATATGGGACACAATCACTCCACTCTTAGTGTTTAGTCTTTGCCCCGGCTGGAAAAGTAAGCAGATTATGTAGTGATGTCTAAAATTGAAACAGATTGCTAATTAGTTCAAATCAAATTAATTTGCAGATATCTGATGAAAGAGTCAGGGATTGAGAGTGATTGTGTTACTCAAACGTACTGGTCTAGATGCCTTCCTTCTCCACTGTAGGATTCATTGATTAATTATCATGGTTGATGGCAGTTGTATTTGTGTGATGCAGTTCTTTACAAGATTCCCAGCAGGCTCAGGCCATCTCTGGGTCAGTGACTCTCAGATTGGGGATGAACTATTCCATCTCTCCTCCCTGGACTTGCTGTGACACAATGGATAGAAAAGCAGTGCAGGAATTTGAATGTCATTACTGAAATAAAGGTGACATTTCATATCCATTATCCAATTAGGGTAACACAGGTACCACTGCAGTGCTTCACAATTCCAACAACACACACAACACACAGTAGATGACCCCAACAGAATCACAGGGGAAGTGTCGCCTCACCTGGAAGGACCGCTTGGGGCCCCGAATGGTAGTGAGGGAGGAGGTGTAGGGGCAGGTGTGCCCCTATGAGTACACTGTGAGACTGTTGGGGTCATCTACTGTATCTGGTGTTCCTGTAGTGGCCTCCTGTATATCGGTGAGACCCGACATACAGTAGATTGGGAGACTGCTTTGCCACGCACCTACGCTCCATCCACCAAGAAAAGTGGGATCTCCTGGTAGGCACCCATTTTAATAATACTTTCCATTCCCATTCCAACATGCCAGTCCATGGCCTCCTCAATGAGGCCACACTCAGTTTGGAGGAGCAACACCTTACATTCCATCTGGGTAGCCTCCAACTGATGGCATGAACATCGATTTCTGAACTTCCAGTAATAATTTCACCCCCCCCTTCACCATTCCCCATTCCCATTTCACTCTCTCACCTTATCTCCGTACCTGCCCATCACCTCACTCTGGTGCTCCTCCCACTTCTTTTTCTTCCATGGCCTTCTGTACTTTCTGATCAGATTCCTTTTCCAGCCCTTTAGCTCTTTCACCGATCAACTTCCCAGCTCGTTACTTCACCCCTCTGCTTCTCCCAGGTGACCTATTACCTACTGCCTCATTTTTTTTCGTCCTCTCCCCCTACCTTCTTGTTCTGACTTCTCATCTTTTTTCTCCAGTCCTGATGAAGGGTCTCGAACCGAAACATCGACTATTTACTCTTTTCCACAGATGCTGCCTGGACCGCTGAGTTCCTCCAGCATTTTGTGTGCGTTGCTTGAATTTCCAGCATCTGCAGATTTTCTTTTGTTCACAGTTCCGACAAACTGGATTCAGACCTGACCAATATTTTGTAGTTTCTGTGGCCACATAGGATTCCTCCAGGTACACTGGTTTCCTCGCATGTTCTCAAGATGCACAGTCAATTGGCCAATGTAAATTGTTCTTTGTTTAGCTAGATGATAGAATGTGGAGAGATTTAATGGAACTATTTTATATAGGACACGGGGGTGGGGAAGTGCTGGAGGGGACTGAAATTAGTAACTTGGCAATGTCTCAAAGGACCTCCCTTTAGGTTACATACCTAAGGAAATAAGGCATCTTAGTTTTTCTGAGGTTAGC
The DNA here is from genome assembly GCF_030028105.1 of Mobula birostris. NCBI lineage: Eukaryota > Metazoa > Chordata > Chondrichthyes > Myliobatiformes > Myliobatidae > Mobula > Mobula birostris. Next base: position 69,542,015 of record NC_092386.1, read on the forward strand.
ATTACACTGTACCCACTGAAAGCAAAAAGTCCCGAAAAAAATATCTTCATAATAAAACGCACTTGGCACCTTTGAGCTGATCATCAGCCATTCTGTTTGGGATTTTGGGAGGGAAGGAGGAGAGAGTATTTGGAAAAAGCCAGCACAAATTTCAGTACGGAAGGTCTGGAAGGAGCACTCAGATAATATTTTCACACAGGGTCAGAGCAGCTGCAGAACATTCTTGGGGGGAAGATGAGGAACCAAAAGATCAAGGGGGATCACAGACTGTTGCAAAATAATGAGGTTGTGATAGTATAGCAAGGATGTTGAGGCTTTGGAGAGAGTGCATAAAAAGTTTGGATGCTGTCTATATTACAGAGTATGTGCTAAATTTGAGTTTGGATTGTTGGCCGGAAAGAGCAACAGTCTACAAATAAGTGAATTTGAATTAATCAAGGACAGTGGAAATAGACAGACCAATTGCCTTTGTTTTTGACATGAGGGAGGAGTTGGAGGCTTAGAGTTTTATGAAAAGATTGTGTTCTCCATTTTGTGAGCTAAAGTTGCTTGGCTCAATCAGTGTTCTAAAGTAGACTCAATAACGCCTCAGGTAATCTGCTGATCTAGGGATAATTCCCTAACAAGAAATTATTAGTGTGGTGTTCTTTGGTTGGATATTACATGCAGGTTTGAGAGCTTTGGGATCTGTGTGTGGTCTGTGTGATTTAAGCTGGTTGCTGATTGAGATCAAATAGCCATAAGTTACTGGTTGTCACCTGCTGGGATGCTGGCCTGGGACGGAGCAGAGCCAATCAAGAGATGTTAAAGGTCAGACACATGACCTACATCAATGACACTGGAATGTAAAAGGAACAGAGCCTCATAGAGCGGGCAGTGGGGCTTGCGGGCTGCGGTGTGAGCCGGGAGCAGAGTGAAGACTTAAGGGCTTCGGCTCAACGGGCTTAGGCGGAAACAGGCGAGGCGAGGGAGGTTTGGCATTCATTTTCTGTTGTTATTTGAGGAGAGGGGCAGTATGAGTGTGAGGGCAGTTTGCTGTTCTCGGTGTCGGATGTGGGAGGCCCTGGAGTCTACAAGCCTCCCGGACGTCTACATCTGCGCCAAGTGCATCGAGATGCAGCTCCTAAGGGACCGCGTTACGGAACTGGAGCTGCAGCTCGATGACCTTCGTCTGGTCAGGGAGAGTGAGGAGGTGATAGAGAGGAGTTGCAGGCAGGTGGTCACGCCGGGGCCACGGGAGGCAGACAAGTGGGTCACGGTTAGGAGGGGGAAGGGGAAAGGTCAGGTAATAGGGAGTACCCCGTTGGCTGTGCCCCTTAACAACAAGTACTCCTGTTTGAGTACTGTTGGGGGGGACAGCTTACCCGGGAGAAGCGACAGTGGCCATGCCTCCGGTACAGAGTCCGGCCCTGTAGCTCAGAAGGGTAGGACAAGGAAGAGGAGGGCAGTTGTGATAGGGGACTCGATAGTAAGGGGGTCAGATAGGCGATTCTGTGGACGCAGTCCAGAGACCCGGATGGTAGTTTGCCTCCCTGGTGCCAGGGTCCGGGATATTTCTGATCGTGTCCAAGATATCCTGAAGTGGGAGGGTGAGGAGCCAGAGGTCGTGGTACATATAGGTACCAATGACATAGGTAGGAAAAGGGATGAGGTCCTGAAAGGAGAATATAGGGAGCTAGGAAGGGAGTTGAGAAAAAGGACCGCAAAGGTAGTAATCTCGGGATTACTGCCTGTGCCACGCAACAGTGAGAGTAGGAATGCGATGAGGTGGAGGATAAATGCGTGGCTGAGGGATTGGAGCAGGGGGCAGGGATTCAAGTTTTTGGATCATTGGGACCTCTTTTGGCGCAGGCGTGACCTGTACAAAAAGGACGGGTTACACTTGAATCCTAGGGGGACCAATATCCTGGCAGGGAGATTAGCGAGGGCTACTGAGGTGACTTTAAACTAGAATGGTTGGGGGGTGGGAATCAAATTAAAGAGGCTAGGCGTGAGGAGGTTAGTTCACTACAGGGGGATGGGAACCAGTGCAGAGAGACAGAGGGGTGTAAAGTGAGGGTAGAAACAAAAAGTACTATGGAGAAAAGTAAAAGTGGCAGGCCGACAAATCCAGGGCAAGCATTAAAAAGGGCCACTTTTCAGCATAATTGTATAAGGGCTAAGAGAGTTGTAAAAGAGCACCTGAAGGCTTTGTGTGTCAATGCAAGGAGCATTCGTAATAAGGTGGATGAATTGAAAGTGCAGATTGTTATTAATGATTATGATATAGTTGGGATCACAGAGACATGGCTCCAGGGTGACCAGGGATGGGAGCTCAACGTTCAGGAATATTCAATATTCAGGAGGGATAGACATGAAGGAAGGGGAGGTGGGGTGGCGTTGCTGGTCAAAGAAGAGATGAACACAATAGAAAGGAAGGACATAAGCCGGGAAGATGTGGAATCGATATGGGTAGAGCTGCGTAACACTAAGGGGCAGAAGACCCTGGTGGGAGTTGTGTACAGGCCACCTAACAGTAGTAGTGAGGTCGGAGATGGTATTAAACAGGAAATTAGAAATGTGTGCAATAAAGGAACAGCAGTTATAATGGGTGACTTCAATCTACATGTAGATTGGCTGAACCAAATTGGTAAAGGTGCTGAAGAAGAGGATTTCTTGGAATGTATGCGGGATGGTTTTTTGAACCAACATGTCGAGGAACCAACTAGAGAGCAGGCTATTCTGGACTGGGTTTTGAGCAATGAGGAAGGGTTAATTAGCAATCTTGTCGTGAGAGGCCCCTTGGGTAAGAGTGACCATAATATGGTGGAATTCTTCATTAAGATGGAGAGTGACATAGTTAATTCAGAAACAAAGGTTCTGAACTTAAAGAGGGGTAACTTTGAAGGTATGAGACGTGAATTAGCTAAGATAGACTGGCAAATGACACTTAAAGGATTGACGGTGGATATGCAATGGCAAGCATTTAAAGGTTGCATGGATGAACTGCAACAAATGTTCATCCCGGTTTGGCAAAAGAATAAATCAAGGAAGGTAGTGCACCCGTGGCTGACAAGAGAAATTAGGGATAGTATCAATTCCAAAGAAACAACATACAAATTAGCCAGAGAAAGGGGCTCACCTGAGGACTGGGAGAAATTCAGAGTTCAGCAGAGGAGGGCAAAGGGCTTAATTAGGAAGGGGAAAAAAGATTATGAGAGAAAACTGGCAGGGAACATAAAAACTGACTGTCAAAGCTTTTATAGATATGTAAAAAGGAAAAGACTGGTAAAGACAAATGTAGGTCCCCTACAGACAGAAACAGATGAGTTGATTATGGGGAGCAAGGACATGGCAGACCAATTGAATAATTACTTTGGTTCTGTCTTCACTAAGGTGGACATAAATAATCTTCCAGAAATAGTAGGGGACAGAGGGTCCAGTGAGATGGAGGAACTGAGCGAAATACATGTTAGTAGGGAAGTGGTGTTAGGTAAATTGAAGGGATTGAAGGCAGATAAACCCCCAGGGCCAGATGGTCTGCATCCCAGGGTGCTTAAGGAAGTAGCCCAAGAAATAGTGGATGCATTAGTGATAATTTTTCAAAACTCGTTAGATTCTGGACTAGTTCCTGAGGATTGGAGGGTGGCTAATGTAACTCCACTTTTTAAAAAAGGAGGGAGAGAGAAACCGGGGAATTATAGACCGGTTAGCCTAACGTCGGTGGTGGGGAAACTGCTGGAGTCAGTTATCAAGGATGTGATAACAGCACATTTGGAAAGCGGTGAAATGATCGGACAAAGTCAGCATGGATTTGTGAAAGGAAAATCATGTCTGACGAATCTCATAGAATTTTTTGAGGATGTAACTAGTAGAGTGGATAGGGGAGAACCAGTGGATGTGGTATATTTGGATTTTCAGAAGGCTTTTGACAAGGTCCCACACAGGAGATTAGTGTGCAAACTTAAAGCACACGGTATTGGGGGTAAGGTATTGGTGTGGGTGGAGAGTTGGTTAGCAGACAGGAAGCAAAGAGTGGGAATAAACGGGACCTTTTCAGAATGGCAGGCGATGACTAGTGGGGTACCGCAAGGCTCAGTGCTGGGACCCCAGTTGTTTACAATATATATTAATGACTTGGATGAGGGAATTAAATGCAGCATCTCCAAGTTTGCGGATGACACAAAGCTGGGTGACAGTGTTAGCTGTGAGGAGGATGCTAAGAGGATGCAGGGTGACTTGGATAGGTTGGGTGAGTGGGCAAATTCATGGCAGATGCAATTTAATGTGGATAAATGTGAAGTTATCCACTTTGGTGGCAAAAATAGGAAAACAGATTATTATCTGAATGGTGGCCGATTAGGAAAAGGGGAGGTGCAACGAGACCTCGGTGTCATTATACACCAGTCATTGAAAGTGGGCATGCAGGTACAGCAGGCGGTGAAAAAGGCGAATGGTATGCTGGCATTTATAGCGAGAGGATTTGAGTACAGGAGCAGGGAGGTACTACTGCAGTTGTACAAGGCCTTGGTGAGACCACACCTGGAGTATTGTGTGCAGTTTTGGTCCCCTAATCTGAGGAAAGACATCCTTGCCATAGAGGGAGTACAGAGAAGGTTCACCAGATTGATTCCTGGGATGGCAGGACTTTCATATGAAGAAAGACTGGATGAACTGGGCTTGTACTCATTGGAATTTAGAAGATTGAGGGGGGATCTGATTGAAACGTATAAGATCCTAAAGGGATTGGACAGGCTAGATGCAGGAAGATTGTTCCCGATGTTGGGGAAGTCCAGAACGAGGGGTCACAGTTTGAGGATAAAAGGGAAGCCTTTTAGGACCGAGATTAGGAAAAACTTCTTCACACAGAGAGTGGTGAATCTGTGGAATTCTCTGCCACAGGAAACAGTTGAGGCCAGTTCATTGGCTATATTTAAGAAGGAGTTAGATATGGCCCTTGTGGCTACGGGGGTCAGGGGGTATGGAGGGAAGGCTGGGGCGGGGTTCTGAGTTGGATGATCAGCCATGATCATAATAAATGGCGGTGCAGGCTCGAAGGGCCGAATGGCCTACTCCTGCACCTATTTTCTATGTTTCTATGTTTCTATGTAATTGGAATGCAATATTTGAATCGATAAGAAATGAGTATAAAAGCAGAGGTTTTCACACACAAAGCAGCAATGATCAGTAGGAGGTTCACCCTTGTGGATGTGAGCTGCCCCACTGACATGGAGATTCAAAACAGGACTGCAAGGAACATGTGGCCAGCGGCAGAAACTCCTTTTTAACTGGTATTATGTTTTCTGTTCTTTGACCGTTCATGGAAATTCAGGAAAACTTAATAGGTGTGCACTGTGTCTGTCCAACTATGCACATATCAATTAAATAAAAGCACATGTGGAGACGAGGTTAACTGATATATTCACATTCAGAGAGAACAACAAATTAAAGCAAATTTGTACTAAATACATTGCACTAAAAGAAATAGATCCATACTTTATACTTCCTCCCCCTTTCAATTAATATAACATAAAACTGTATATATAACAAAACATTCAACTTCCCTTAACAAACCATTTTCAAATTAAAAAACAAGAGAAAATCTGCAGATGCTGGAAATCCAAGCAATGCACACAAAATAATGGAGGAACTCAGCAGGCCAGGCATCTATAGAAAAGAGTAAATAGTTGAAGTTTCAGGCTGGGACCCTTCAGCAAGTTCATTTATTTTCAAATAAACATGCTTTCATGATAACTATCCATAACAAACTTCACTATACTAAAAATTCAGTCAGTTGGGTGGCGCTCTGTTTCTTTCAGAATAGTGCCTCTGGACCTGCGGAGTGGCATCAAGCTTGGCAGGTATCTTGTGAAAGACAACCTTCTCTGTTGCAGGTGTCACGTTGATTTTGGTGACATGATCATCACTGAGAGATAAGTCCAGTGGCTGTAATGTGTCCATCTTTTTGGATGTAGTCAACTCAGGTGTGTTTGTCGTCTGAGCATCCAGTACCCGGTCCACATGACGTCTCCGTGTATGATCTCCAACATCCACTGTGTACATCAGTGGTCCAGTTCTTGTAGCTATCCTACTGCGTGTCCTCTTGTCTTCTTGGTAATCATGCGCTAGGACTTCCTGTCCAACCTCGAAGCTCCTTGATGATTCACTTGCCAGCTAGCTGAACTGTTTATTCTGCACTTCCCTCCATAGATCTGGTTTCATGAGGTCTACGCGAGATCTCAGATTCCTACTCATGAACAGACTTGTAGGTGTTTGCTTTGTCATCACATGAACAGAGTTCTGATACACAAAAAGGAAGTTGTCACACTTATGCTGTAGACCTCCTTGTCCATAGCTTTAATGGACTTCTTGAAGATTTGGACAAACCTTTCAGCTAACCCATTTGTTGCTGGGTGGTGAGGAGCTGACTTGAAATGTTTGATACCATTTTTCTTCATGAATAGTCTGAACTCTTCTGACATGTATTGTGGTCTGTTGTCACTCAAAATTTGTTCGAGAAAACCATTTCTGGAGAACATAGTCCTCAGAGTGGGAACAGTTTTCTCTGAAGTGGTTGACTTCATTGGTGTGACCTCCAGCCACTTCAAATGAACATCGACAGCAATCAGAAGCATGGAGTTCATGAATGGCCTGGAAAAGCCAATATGCACTCTTTGCCATGGTGAAGAGGGCCACTTCCATGGGTGTAACTGTGCCTGTGGGGGTGCTTTTTCAACTTTGTGGCTTCCCAAACAGCTTTTGGTTAAGTTTTCAATCTATCTATTCATGACCCCTACACGTAGTTCTGGGTGAGACTCTTCATCTTGACTGCACCCAGGTGTCCTTCATGCAGATTCTCTAACACTCTGGTGTGCAGTTTAGAGGGAACCACAACACGAGATCCACACATCAGCGTTCTTTGACATACCAACAATTGGTCTCATCTCACTGACAACTCTGGAAACATAGGGTTACCATTATCTGGCCACCCTTGCATGGTGATTTCATAGACTTTTGACAATGTCTGGTCATTCCTTGTTGCCCTTTGTATTTTGGAATTTGTTACCGGTAACTGGGCCACCAATGTGGTATGGATCACAGCTGCTGGGTCACAGAATGAAGACATTTCTTCTTCAATTGCCAATAGTGGAAGACGTGACAAGCTATCAGCATTGTTGTGTTGTTTGGTACCCTTGAACTCTATGTCATAAGAGTGGACTGATAGAAAAGTGCTGAATATTGCAACTGAGTCGCAGACGTCACTGGGATTCTCTTCCTGGGATTGAAAATGGACACAAGGGGCAGGTGGTCAGTCACTGGAGTAAACCTTTATCCATAGAGATAGTGGTAGGACATCTTTATTCCCCATACTAGACTAAGAGCCTCTCAGTCGATCTGTACATAGTTGCATTCTGCACTCATCAGTGATCTTGAAGCAAATACACTAGGATGTTCAGATCCATCTTTCATAATGTGTGACAAAACACCAATGCCATAAGGGGACACATCACACGCCAGTTTTATTGGCAGTTGGGTCATAGTGGGTGAGCAGTTCATCTGATGTTATTAGGTTCTTTGTTTCCTTGAATGCTCTTTCACATTTTTCTGACCATTCCCACTTTGCTCCTGTCCGCAACAGTGTCCAATGGGTGCAGCACTGTAGCAATGTTTGGGAGAAACTAGTGGTAGTAATTTACAAGGTACAAGTATAACCTGAGTTGTGGCACATTTTCCAGTTTGGGTGCCTGCAGCACTGCTCAGATCATCTCTCGTGACTTATGTCAGCCATGCTTGTCAATGACAAGTCCACAATATGAGATTTCATTCTTGAAAAACTCAAGTTTCTCTCTCTTTGCGCACAGACCATACTCACTCAGCCTGGCCAGCACTTTACCAAGGTTCTATTGTGCTCTTCATCACTCTTGCCAGTCACAATGTTGCCGTCAAGGTAATAGATAGATAGATAGATATACTTCATTGATCTCGAGGGAAATTGGGTTTCATTACAGCCGCACCAACCAAGAAGAGAGCGTAAATATAGCAATCCAAAAACCACAAACAATCAAACAACAAAAAGCAAACTATGCCAGATGGAAAATAAGTCCAGGACTAGTCTATTGGCTCAGGGTGTCTGACCCTCCACGGGAGGAGCCGCAAGTTCGATGGTCACAGCAGGAACGACCCCCTGTGCCGCCCAGTGTTGTATCTCGGTGGAATGTGGCCAAAGTCCAACAGTAAAAAGTTCAATATCCGGTTTACAAACACGTTCCTTGATCGTAATATGACCCGGATTGCACCATCTGTTGTTAGCCAGAACAGTAAGCACCCAACTCCTTTACGCTTACCGCTCTCAGTGCACTTCCGGTCAGCCGGAATGGTCTGGAAGCCGTCCATGGAGAAGTTTTGATCGGATATGTCCTCGTGCAGCCCCGTTCCAGTGAAGCACATAACACTGCACTCCCGAAATGTTCTCTGACGCCTGGCTAGCGCCATGAACTCGTCCATTTTATTACCCACCGAACTCCTCTTCTCCATAAGTCTCTGTTGTCTCGACCCAGTCCTCTTTCCTCGCCTTTGTGATCCCCCTCTGCATTCTCTTTGTGTTTTCCTCCAGATTTCAACAGGGGTGTCCGCCGCTCTGCTCGCTAAACTAGGCGGCATTAGCGCAAACAGCTGGTCCCTGGAATACATAATGCAGCCATGCTTCTGTCCCGCGTGTCGGGATGTAACTATTTCCAGCACTAGAAACCCAAATAAAACTCTCTCTACCAGCATGTTAGAGAGGTTGCAGCTTCGATGTGTTACCGTGAAAAAAAATACAAAAAATAACATAAGTTAAAAAGTAAGAAGAAGAAAGTAAGGATACTGATCGGAACAGCTGTACCAGGCTGCATGCACGACTGGCGCATGCGCACTTGTGTTCCTGGGATATCTTGGAGCACTTGGTGCATTGCGCTTTGCCAGAATACTGGAGCTGATGCGACGACAAAGACAAGACGATTATACTGGAACAGTCCCTTGTGAGTATTGATTGTGAGGAACTTCCTGCTTGATTGCTTGATCTCAATTTGCAGATAGACTTGAAACAAGTCAATCTTTGAAAACCTCTCCCTGCCTGCCAAGGATGCTAAAATGTTTTCTATTCATGGCAGGGGTTATTTCACAGTACGCAGCATAGGGTTGATGCTCGCTTTGAAGTCCCTGCATATGTGAACTGCTCTGGCCTTCCCTTTCTTGATTGTCGTCGTCGTGGCTATCCCTCGAGGTCGAGGATGATGGTCTTCATTCTGAAGAAGTGGCCCACAGAGTGAAGACGCCTGTGTGTGTATTTGTTTAATGTGTACTTGATGTTGCACTCCAAGAAGCACACGATACTTCACAAATCAACCAACTGATTCCAATAGCATGGAAACCACGACAGCTGGAGCTGATGGATTTGTTGCAGCCTTCATCCACCTTCACAACCGTTGAATTCGAAGTAACTTCGTCCGCCTGTTCCACCATTGAGGTCTTGGTTGGATCGTTCTTTGTCAGGGACCTCACCCTCGACCTTACCACCGTGTGTGACCCTACCAGGAGCATAGAGCTCCAGACGGCATTGCTCTTGGGATCACAGGACCACACAAGCATCTCCATCACGACAAGGTGACAATCCACGGAGAAGCTTTCTTGATCACTGGGACAATGGATATAGCCCAATCACTCCACTCAACCTTGGAGAGAATGCCAGATGCCTGCAAACTCTGAAGTTCAGCATCCACTTTAGGACGTAATGTGTAAGGCACTGGGTGCTTTATGGAATATTCATGTTGCTGCTTCAGCCAGTTCAATTCTGGCCTTCAAGACTTTGAGCTTACCAATGCCCTTCTCAAACACCTTCAATCAGTACTAAGCAGCTATGACAGTCTTTGCTTACACATTGACACATTGAGAGCTTTGATTGTGTACCAGTCTAGTTGGATTTTTCTCAACCATTCACGCCTGAAAAGAGCTGGCCCTCTACTTTTCAACACATGAAGTTCTAACTAGTATGTTTTACCTCTGTATGTCACATTTATTTTCAGTTTGCCTTTGGGAGATAATTCTTCACCTGCGTAGGCCTTTAGCATCACTGAGATCTTTTCTAATGGTACCTTAGAAAACAGTCTTTAGTAGTCAGCTTCAGATATTACAGAAAATGCTCTGATCCTGTATCCAGCTTCATTTTTAGTTTTACACCATTTGTTGTGATCGGCATGATTTCCTGATCTGCCTCAATAATGTTATGCAGTTCTAGGCATGACAGTTCACCTTTGTCAGACTCTGTGTTGCCTGATTCAATTTCACATTCAGTCACTCTGTGCACTTGTTTAGTTTTGTGTTTGAAACTTTTCACTCTGTGTGGTTTTTCTTTTTGGTAGTGTTTTTTGTCTAACTTGCACACTCTCTCTATGTGACGCTGTCTGTGACACCTCTACAAACTTTTTCTTTGAATCAATAATTATTTGCATCATCGGAGGATGTACCGCACCACTTTTGGCTTTTTGCACCATTCAGGAATATTTTGTGCATTTCACATTCTAAACTCTTCTTCTGTAGTTTTGTTGTGCCCACTCCTACTGTCTCAAGTGATATTGCAATAGTCAACGCCAATTCTAAGTTTAGGTCTCTTTCTGACAGTAGCCTCTTCCGAGTGCTTTGACTATGCATGCCATATAAAGGATTATCCCTTACTGCTCGGAAAGTTCATCTCCAAAGTCACAGTATTGGGAGTTTGTGCAGTTCTGCAATATACACAGAAATGCTGTCATCCTTTGGCTGGCTCCTTTTGTGACATCTAAATCTCCCACTCATTACTTGTGGTTTAGGGCTCAGGTGATTTTGTAAAATTGCAACAATTTTGTTGACTGTCTTGCTTGCTGGCTTTTCAGGAGTTACAAAGTTGTATAAGAACCTGTACATTTGAGCACCCATTAGGTTAAGAAACATGGTGGCTTTCTTTTCCTCATCCATTCATTCGCATTACAATAGAGTTCAACCCTGTCAACATGCAATTCCCAGTCCTCATTAGCACTATCAAATTCATCAGCGTTCCTAACTAAGGTCATCATCAAGTTACTTTTACTTTAGTTTTGCTAGCTGTGCCATGCACTATTACTCACAGATCCCCTTGTTAGCGTCCGTGACCGCCTCCTCTGTACTGATTTACTCTTTCCACTCACTGTCTCTCTCCCTTCCTCTGAATTCTGTCATCTCGTAACTCTTGGTGTAATTGGTGACATCCGCTGACATTCAGGTTTGCACATGTCGCCAATTTGTTGTGTCTATGCAACTAAATTAAATTAAGACATGCATGTGGAGGTGAGGTTAATTAGTATATTCAATTTGCAGAGAGAGATCAACAGATCAGTGCTCATGGGGAAGTTACCAGTCAATAAATTGTGCTCAGGGGAGTCACTGTGCTAAAAGAAATAGATCCATACATTACAGAGTGCACACCCAAGTATTTGGTTGCATAATTTCATGTGTTCTTCCATTGAGACTGTAACATTCAGTTATATTGGTTCGTGTATGTCTAGAGGAAATCCAGCCCAGCACCCGCCTCAACACTCCCCACAGGGTCGGTTGCCGCCCGAATCAATCAAAAACATCAATCATCAGCCAGCACACCCAGTAAATTTTAACAAATACACTTTATAGATATTACTAATTCTATGACATTAATATACATTTGATACAGAGAGGAAAGTAATGGAAAAAAAAGGCTCCAACACTTATCAAAGTCCAAAGTCCAAGTTCTTCGCGCGCTACCATTGGAGCTCAATTCGACTTCAGACGACCACCCGAATTCCGTCGACTCACAGCTCGGGACCACCCTTAGTGATCGACTGGAGCCTCCCCGCACGTCCGCAGTTCTCCTCGTCTCTCTTCCGACTCCCCGCCAAAACTCAGTCCACAGTCATATCATACAGCATGGCATCCGAAAACAAAACGATACATAACCACCCATTGGCTGATAGAACCCTGCTATCTCAATTTAAAGTAAAACAAACTGTTAGCGCAAACTCTCTTCAGCGTTAAAGCACAACAAAGCCGCATTCCCCAGATTAACATAACAAAGTCGCCATTTTAAATGTAACAAAAGAAAGACCCCGTACAAGACAATAAAGGTACTTGTCTGTAATTACAGATTCTTTCTGTGCCTCCCTGATCATTGTTACAAGGAATGATTCTTGTAACGGGATAAACTGGAGTTGTTTTGTCTGCAGTGGTGTAAACATAGTGGTGTAAGGCATAGAGTAGACGGCCAGTATCTCCTTCCCAGGGTTGAAATGTCTAATAGCAGAGGGTATGCATTTCTGTGAAGGGGTCGTTCCAAAGGAGATGTATGTGCAAGTCTGTAACACAAAGAATGGTGGGTGCCTAGAATGCACTGCCTGGGGTGATGGCGGAGGCAAATGCAATACAGACATAGAACACTATAGTATAGAAACAGGCCCTTTGGCCCATCTAGTCCATGCCAGCCTTCTTTATTGCCTGGTCTCGTCTACCTGCACCTGGACCATAGCCCTCCAAACTCCTCTCATCCACGTACATATCCAAACTTCTCCTAAATGTTGCAATTTAACCTGCATCCACAACTTCCACTGGCAGCTCCCTCCACACTCCCTCCCTCTGAGTGAAGTAGTTCCCCCTCAGATTCCCCTTAAATATTTTACCTTTCACCCTTAACCTTTTACTCTAGTCTCCACCACCCTGAGGAGACAAAACTTGCATGCATTCACCCTATCTATACCCCTCATAATTTAATACCTCTGTAAGATCCTCTTCATGCATCTGTACTCCTGGGAATAAAGTACTAACCTTTTCAACATATCTCTGTAACTCATATCAAGTCCCAATGACATCTGTGTAAATTTTCTGTGTAGTCATTCAAGCCTAATTATATCTTTCCTGTAGGTAGGTCACCAAACTGCCACGATACTCAAGATATGGCCTCAGCAATGTCTTACAACTTCGATATAATATTCCAGTTCCTGTACTCAGTTCCCTGACTCATGAAGGCTAATGTGCCAAAAGCTCTCTTTCTGACCCTAGCTACTTTCAAGCAATTATTGATCTGTATTCCCATTTCCCTTTATTCTACCACACTCCTCAGTGCTGGACCATTCACTGTGTAAGTTTTTCCTCCACACTTCACACTTGGCTGCCTTAAATTCCATCTGCCTTTTTCAGCCCATTTCCCCAGCTGATCCAGATCACTTTACAAGCTTTGATAGCCTTCTTCACTGTCCACAATTTTCCCCAGTTTTGGTGTCATCCACAAATTTACTGATCCAGTTTATCACATTATCATCCAGATTGTTGATATAGGTGACAAACCACAATAGACCAGCACTGATCCCTGCGGCACACCACTAGTCACAGGCCTGCAGTCAGAGAGACAGCCATTTATTATCACTCTCTGTCTTCTCCCACTATCCCAACATTGACTTCATCTTGCATGCCAAGCAAGTTAACATTCTGGACCAGTCTCCCGATTGGGACTTTGTCAAATACCCTGCTAAGGCCCATGCAGAACAATGTCCACCACCTTCCCTTAATCAACTTTCCAGTAAACTGTTCAAAAAGCTCTCTAAGATTGTTTGGATATAACCAGCCACACAGAAACCCATGTTGACTGTTCCTAATGAAGGCTTATCTATTCAAATACTGATATATTATGTTCCTTATAATACCTTATAATTTACTGACAACCTACATCAGGCTCCCAGCCTACAATTTCCCAATTTGTTCTTAGAGGCTTTCTTAAATAATGGAAAATCAGCTATAAGGCATTTAGAGACTTTTAGATAAGCACATGGATGTGCCTGAAATGGAAAGATATGGCCGTTGTGTAGGCAGACGAGATTAGTTTAGTTAGCCATTTCATTATGAATTTAATTAGTTTGGCACAAAATTGTGTGAGAAGGGGCTGTTTCTATGCTGTACTGTTCTTTGTTCTGTGTCCTATGTTTTATCAGCAAAATTTAAGTCAAGGGATTAAAGAACTATGAGGATGCAATAATATTAAAGATATAGACATAAGTGACGATGGACAATTGCTTTTGAGAGTGAAGGTAAGCAGCGTCTGAAATGACTAAGCTCTTGAGTGTGCCAAGCAGGCAAAGCTGTTTATAGTAATATGTCTTGATTTTAGAAAAGGAATTTGGCTGTGTAATGCTCATGGCTTGGCTCATATGTATGGCCATTTGTCTCTAATTTGGCATGTGATACATGCATGCACATTGGTAATGTGAGTTGTACTGGATGTCTTATCAGGAAGAACCCCAGCACATACAATACTCCCACATAGTTAAACTATGCAAAGTTGGAAGAATGTTATGCCAATCAATATGTAATGTTTTTCTGCCTGCATTGAAGTCACAATCTATCTCATTATGATCTTGTATCATATTTGCTACCTACTCTGTACTTTCTCTGTAACTGCAACACTTGATTCTGTGTTCTGTTATAGTTTTACCTTATTCTACATCAATACGCTGTGTAATGATTTAAATTGTTAGAACAGTAATGCAAGACAAACTTTTCACTCTATCTCGGTACATGTGACTATAATAAACCATGTAACAATTCCCATGTAACAAAGTACAGTTTGTTTTCTAGGAATGGCATAGCTCTGTACCTTAGTACATGTGAAAATAATAAGCCAATTACTAGCTAAGGCACCTAGTGTTTTAGAGAATGAAAGAACTTGCCTGCATGTTTCCAGGGCATTACCCCCCAGAGGTTAGTTGGTAGATACTTTACACAACTTCGTTTGGAGTAAGCTATCACTTCCAGACTTCATGGCATTTTGTAAAGTCCAGTTAAGGTTATGGGGCAGAATCAAGTCTCTGCTGCCTCTAGGCTCAGACATTGGCCTCAGCCTCTGGCTGTTCCCACCTCTGCCTCCTCCCACTCTGACCTTGACTTCCAGCAGGTCCAGACCCTGCTGCCTCCAGCTCTGTTTCAATGGAATCAGCCACCTTCAGGTTGCAGACCCTACCACTTCCAGCTCTGGTTCTGACAGCCCCACCAACTCCAGACCACAGATTCTGTCATCTCCAGCTCAGGCTTTGACTGCCTCCACCTCCAGGCTGGGACCTTCCTCACTACCGTTTCTCATGGCTCATCTCCCACCACAACTTGGCTCCCCCCACCTTCATCCTCTCCTCATTCTCTTGATGCCCAACTTCCTATGTCTACACATTCCATGAATACACAATCCTACCCTAACTTCTGACCCCTCCAACTCTCTACCCTCCTCTGACCCTAGCTCTAATCCCTGCCATGTCTTCACTATTCCCTCCAACCTTCCCCTCTCTGAGGCAGAATGGTCTTTCCTCTACAAGAGCCTTACATTTGTCTCCTGTGCCCGCACCCAGTGAATTCTTCATCCACCATGATGTCAAGCTCTTCTACCATTGTCTCCTTCTCCGAGCCTAATTCTTTGGTAAGGATTCCCCAACCTTCACTGATGACTCCTTCTCCATCTTCAATCCTCATCCTCTTCTTAGACAACTCGCTCTGGTCTTCTGCCCACCCTGGAGATTTTCTTCGATAACTGCTGACAGGACATCAACCATCTCGACTTCAGCACTCTTCTCTCCTATCTAAACCTGATTCCCTCTAAATACACTGCCCTTGGCTCTCTCCACAGCAATCCTAACCTCATTAACAGACCTGCAAATAAGGTGGGTGCTGCTGTTGTCTGGCGGACTGACTTCTATTTTGCTGAGGCCAGGTGGCAACTCTCATACACCTCCTTTTCCATACTCCTTGTAAACTACCCCAAAAATAAGCATCAGACCATTGTCTTCCATGGCATCACCAACCTCATTGACTCTGGAGATCTTCATCCACTGCCTCCAATCTCTTAATTCCCTATCCAGCACCATTTGATTCTACTTCCTACCCAAGATACAATAACCTGACTGTCCATGTAGGCCCATTGTTTCTGCCTGCTTTAGCCCCACTAAACTCATGTCTTGCATGCCAGGACTCCCTTTTGTCCCCTTGGTTCAATTATTTCCCACCTATATTCATGGTACTTCATACAGTCCCGATCTATTCAATCACCTTAAGTTCCCTGGCCCTGATTGTTGCATTTTCACCTTGGATGTCCATTCCCCAACAGGAAGGACTTAAGGCTGTCTGCTTCTTTCTAGACAGCAGACCAAACCAGTTCCCTTCCACCACCACCCTCCTTCGTCTGGTGGAACTGGTCCTCACCCTCAACTATTTCTCTTTTGGCTCTTCCCACCTTCTCCAACCCCAGTGTATAGCTATGGGCCACAGCTATGCCTGCATTTTCATTAGCCAAATGGAGCAGTCTATGTCCCAAGACTACTAGGAACACTCCCCAACTGTTTTTGTGCTATGTTGACAACTGCATTGGTGATTCTTCTTGCACCCATGCCCTTGAATTTACTTGTTCCATCTCTGACACCTTTCTCTCCTTTCTCAGCCTCTCTGTCTCTATCTCTCGAAACAGACTGCCTACTAATATCTTTTATACACCTACTGACTCTCACAGCTATCTTGATTATACCTCTTCCCATCCTATCACTTGTAAAAATGGTATTTCCTTTTCTCATTCCTCCGTCTCTGCCGCATCTGTTCTTAGGATAAGGCACTCAATTCCAGAACATCTGAGATGTCCTCTATTTTCAAGGACCGGGGTTTCCCTTTCCCTACCATCGATGCTCTCTGCATCCGCATTCCATTTTGTGGACAACCACCCTCACCCACATCTTCCTTCCACCGTAACAAGGATGGAAGTTTCCTTGTCCTTACCTACCACACCATGAGCTTTCACATCCAGCACATCATTCAGTGTAACTTCTGCCATCTTCAACTGTATCCTACCACTAAACACATCTTTCCTCTTCCCTTCATGCTCTTCTTTCCACAGGGATTGCTCTCTATATGATTCCCTTGTCCACTCATTCCCCCACCCCCATCATTGAGAAGTATGGCACTTGTCCTGCAAGTAGGACAAATGCTACACCTGTCACTACATCTTCTCCCTCACCCCCACCATTTAGGGTCTCAAACAGTTCTTGCAGGTGAGGCAACACTTCACATCTGCGCGTCTGTCAGGGTCATCTTCTGTATCTGGTGTTCCTGGGTCGGCTTCCTCTTCATTGGTGAGGCCCAACGGAGACTAGGGGAACCTCTCCACAGATACTGCATGACCTGGTGAGTTGTTCCAGTAAGTTTTGTTTGTTGTTCTGGATTTCCACCATCTACAGAATTTCTGCAGATGTTACAGTTGGGAGTCATCTCTCCATCCCTCAGCTATGCTCAGGAATTTGTAAAGTACCACACACATAGAAACCCTTGTGTTTCTGATTTGGAAAGCATGTTCTCTACTGTCTACATGCTATCTTACATGTAGAATGTTGTTGCAGCCACAGACTATGTCACCACTAACAGGCTGGCTTTATGCAGCACAGGATACCTTGAACTAATGGCAGCCCTATACATGTGGCGCTGTCTCCCACTGAGGTAACTGGAGGACAGTTAGCACCAGAATCATCACTGAGTACGTGGTAATGGGCAGGCAGCACTGAGTTTATCAGTGATCTCTGCCAGTTTGAATGGGTGCAGATTAATCCCTCTTCCTGACTCTGGAACCCATTCCCAGATTATCAAACTATCAAACTAAAAAAGAAAGGAAATAACGTTCACCCACATAACAAGTGCACACCATGGCTGAGAGGCCATTTGAGACACAGTGCTGTACTTGGTGATGATTTAGTGGTTACTCAGTGATTCAGTGCAGTGAGAGGAGTCTGACCTCCAGTTCAGATCACCTGCAGTTCTCAGGCATCAAGTTAGAACAAAACTGGGGCTGCAGCTCGATGGCCTTTGACTCGTACGTGTGAACAAGGAGGTGATTGATAGGAGCTACAGGGAGGTAGTCACCCCTAGATTGCAGGAGACAGGTAACTGGGTGACGGTCAGGAGAAGGAGGGGAAATGCACAGAGTACATAGCCGTTCCCCTCAATAATAAGCATACAACTTTAGATACTATTGGTGGGGGGCTACCACTGATCAGGTCTCTGGCACTGAGTCTGGTGCTGTGGCTGAGAAGAGCAGAGAGGTGAAATGGACGCAGTGTTGATAGGAGATAGCTTAGTCAGAGGAACAGAGATGAGTTTCCCAGATGGTATGTTGCCATGATAGAGACACCCAGATGGTATATTGCCTCCCTGGTGCCAGGATCAGGGATGTCTAAGATCAGTCCATGGCATTCTCAAGGGCTAGGGTGAGCAGCCAGAAGTCTTGGTACATATTGGCACCAATGGCATAGGTAGACAAGGTGAGAGGTCCTGAAAAGAGATTTTAGGGAGCTAAGTAGGAAGTTGAGAAACAGAACCTCCAGGGTAGTAATCTCTAGATTGCCGCTTATGTCACATGCCAGTGAGGGTTTTCTTTCTTGTCGATTGGTGGGTGGGTGATATGTTACCATTTTTGAGTGAGGCAGGGGTTGGAGGTTTGGGCTCTGATGTTCTTGATGTTGATGTCTTGATCTGTTAGTTTTTTTGTGTGCAAGAGAGTGGTTGAAGGTTTGATGTTATTGTGGCTGATTTTTTTGCATGTGAAAGGCTTGATGGTTAGAGGTTTGATGTTTTAGCTGCTGTGTTCGGGTGGGCAATCTGTTTTTGTGCAAAGGAGGGGTAGGGGGTTGGGTTTGCAAGTTTTATTTCTTTTAATTTCTCATGTGATGGTGGGAGTTGATGTCTTTTCTTTCAACAACTTTCATGCTTTTTCTGTATTTCATGGCTATCTGGAAAAGATAGATCTCAGAGTTATATTCTGTGTACATACTTTAATAATAAAAATGAATCTTTGAACCTTTGAATGTGTGGCTGAGGAACTGGTGCGGGGGTCAGGGGTGCAGATCAATAGTATCTCTTCTGGGGAAGGCATGACCTGTACAGAAGGGACGGGTTACACCTGCAACCAAGGGGGGCGGGGCAGCCAGTATCCTTGAAGGCAGGTTGGCTAGAGTTGTTTGGGTGAGTTTAAACTTGTTCAACAGGAGTGATAGTGCTGTGCTGGTTTAGAAAAGAGGCAATGTGCAGTGAGATTCCTAGCAAGGAGAGGCTGATGATAAGGGAAAATTGTAATCAACAGGATGAGTGCAAAATAAAAGACAGATGAAATCAAAAAGGGTGAATACAGGATGCAAGGTATTATATTTCAATGTGTGCAGTATACGGAATAAGGTGGATGAAATTGCGGCACAATTACAGCTTGGTATGTATGATGTTGTAGGCATCACTGAATCATGGCTGAAAGAAGATTATAGCTGGGATCTTAATGTCCAAAGATACACATTGCATTGAAAAGACAGGCAAGAAGACAGAGGATTGGATTGCTCTGTTGGTAAAAAATGAGATCAAATTATTAGAAAGAGGTGACATATTGTCAGAAACTGTTGAATCATCGTGAATAGAGCAAAGGAAATGCAAGAGTAAGAAGACCCCGATGGGAGTTGTGTACAGACCCCCAACCTGTACGGAAGAAATAGTCTACAAATAACAATGGGAGATAGAAAATGCATGCCAAAAGGGCAATGCTACGACAGTCATGGGGAATTTCAGTATGCAGGTAGATTGAGAAAAGGGAGGGCAAATAATTCAGCAAAAGCTAGTGAGTGGATTGGGAAGCTTTTAAAAACCAACAGAAGGCAACTAAAAAAGTCATTATGAAGGTAAAGTTGGAATACAAAAGTAAGCTAGCCAATAATATTAAATAGGATACCAAAAGTTTCTTCAGATGTATAAAGTGTAAAAGAGAGGTGTGAGTAGATATCGGACCTCTAGAAAATGATGCTGGAGAGGTAGTAATAGGGGACAAGGAAATGGCAGATGAATTGAAAAGGTATTTTGCGTTAGTCTTCACTCGGGAAGTCACTAGCAGTATGGAGGAAGTCCCGGATGTCAGGGGTCATGAAGTGTATGAAATTACCATTACAAGGGAGAAGGTTATTGGGAAACTGAAAGGTCTGAAGGTGGATAAGTCACCTGGACCAGATGGTGTATATCCTAGGGTTCTGAAGAAGGTGGCTGAAGAGATTGTGGAGTCATTAGTAATGATCTTTCAGGGATCACTAGATCCTGGAATGGTTGTTGAGGACCGAAAAATTGCAAATGTTACTCAACCCTTCAAGAAGGGAGAGAGGCAGAAGAAAGGAAATTATAGACGAGTTAGTCTGACCTCAGTGGTTGGGAAGATGTTGGATGTGGTTTCAGTGTGTACTTGGAAGTACATGACAAAAATAGGCTGTAGGCAGTATGGTTTCCTCAAGGTAAAATCTTGCCTGACAAACCTGTTGGGATACTTTGAAGAAATAACAAGTAGAATAGACAAAGGAAAATCAGCTGACATGAACTTGGATTTTCAGAATGCCTTTGACAAAGTGCCATGCATGAGGCTGCTGAACAAGATTCTAGCATGGATAATGCAGTGGCTGATTCGCAGGAAGCAAAGAGTGGGAATAAAGGGAGCCTTTTCTGGCAGGTTGCCTGTGACTAGTAGTGTTTCACTGGGGTCTGTGTTGGGACTAATTCTTATTACATTATTTGTCAATGATTTGGATGATGAAATTGATAGCTTTGTTGCAAAGTTTGCAGATGATATGAAAATAGGTGGAGGGACAGGTAGTTTTGAGGAAGTAGAGTGGCTATAGAAGGACTTAAATTAGGGGAATGGGCAAAGAAGTGGCAGATGGAATACAGTGTTGGGAAGTGTATGGTCATGCACTTTGGTAGAAGTCAATGAAAGGGTTGACTATTTTCTAAATGGAAAGAAAATACAGAAAACTGGGATGCAAATGGACTGCTGCAGGAATCCCCAAAGGTTAATTTGAGTCTGTATGAGGCAGGCGAATGCAATAAAACCATTCATTTCAAGAGGACTAGAATATAAAAGCAAGGATGTAATGTTGAGACTTTATAAGGCACTGGTGAGGCCTCACTCGGAGTACTGTGAGCAGTTGTTCTCCTTGTCTTAGAACAGATGTGCTGAAACTGGAGGGGGTTCAAAGGAGGTTTACGAAAATGATTCCAGGATTGAATGGCTTGTCATATGAAGAGCATTTGATGGCTCTGGGCCTGTATTCACTGGAATTCAGAAGAATGAGGGGTGACCTTATTGAAACCTATCAAACGGTGAAAGGCCTTGATAGAGTGGATGTGGAGAGGATGTTTCTTAAGATGGGAGAGTCTAAGACTCTCCCTTAGAGGGATGTCCTTTTAAAATGGAAATGAGGAGGAATTTCTTTAGCCAGAGAGTGGCGATTGTATAATTCATTACCACAGACAGCCGTGGAGGCCAAGTCTTTATATATATTTAAGGCAGAGGTTGATAGATTATTGATTGGTCAGAGCATGAAGGTGTAGGTTTTCACAAATAAAAAGCAGTGAGGCCTTTTATGCTTAATGAAATCTGTAACATAATTTATTGAACTCTAAAATGCAATAAAAATCCTTACTAACAATGTCATCACATCAGTCCGGCCTCTTAAAGCAAATCCCCAGCTCAATATCGGTGGCTGTGAATTATGGACATTTCCACCAATTATATTACTCTACACAGGCCCCCCTCCCACTGAATTTGCTTAACCAGAATTGTGAGTCTGTCTGGAGCTGGGACGAGCTGCCCATCTCAGCTCCTGTGTTCCAGGGGCGGAGAAACCGCAAGTGCTGTGGCTCGTCCAGAGATGCGTGAATACGCTCATGGTCATACTGTGATGCCAGGGGCGTGACAGTGGAATGCTCCAAAACTTGGCAGGCAGGTTTAAGGCGATCTATCGTAATATGTTCAGGTTTACCCCTCTTATCTATGATAAGAGTCTCTTCTCTCCATTCCAAAATGTGGAACAGGATATCGTAAGGGGGCCTAAGGGGATGTTGGTGTGCACCATGGTGGACAAAAACAAATGAGTTGGAATGTAGGAACCTAACAGTGTTGTACATCATGATGGTTATAGGAATAGGTGAAAAGGAATTGAATTTACTGAGGAGGGTGGAACGCTGTTGAGAGGACGACCAGACAGTCCTGGAGTCAGGAATGAATTCACCTGGCACTCGTAACAGTTGCCCGTATGCCAACTCAACCGTGGCTGACTGCAGGTCCTCGTTTGGAGCTGTTCTGAGTTCCAGCAGGACCCACAGGAGTCAATTATGCCAACACTTAGCCAACAGGGAAACCCTCAGAGCAGTCTTTAAGGAGTGGCGAAACCATTTACAAAGGCCATTGGACTGCAGGTGATATGTCGTGGTGTGATGTAATCAAACCCTGAGGCTCCGGTTCATTGTACCCCAGAGGTCTGCCATGACTTGGGGACCACGATCAGAGAAAATATCAGATAGAGTGCTGATGAATGCTCGAGCCACGTCTGCGGCCATCATTGATGCTAGAGGGACGACCTCTGGCCACCTGGTGGTGCGGCCCACCATGGAAAGGAGGCGCATGAAACCATGGGAGAGAGGAAAAGGACCAACATGGTCAAACCGTCACTCAGGGACCTCAAAAGGTGCCAATGGTGCCTGAATATAACGGTTAATTTTTGCCCACTGGCTGCAGTCCAATCACGCACGTCCTTTCTAAGGCCACGCCAAACAAACTTTAGTGCAACCAATTTCCGTGGGGCCTCCTGACCCAGATGCGAGAGATCACATATGGAGATGAAAATAATCCATCTCCAGTTTGTGGGCACGATGAGCAAGGGCAACTGGTTGAGATACCACACAGGAGAGAAACCCCAGCTTCCGTGAACTTAATGTCAGCCAACTGCAGGCCTGTGACTGCTGTTCGGTAAGCCTGCACCTCTGGGTCAGTAACTTGGTCCGCTGTCGTGCCAGCAGAGTCAACTCCCATGTGTCTGGCCTCATGAGTGGGCTGTGAGATACACAGCGTTATTTTCCCCCTTAATATGTTGTATATCAGTTGTGAACTCTAATATGTAGGCCAGTTGCCATTGCTGCCTTGCAGACCAAGGGTCTGATATCTTGGCCATCGCGTGCATGAGGGGCTTGTGGTCAATGAATGCTGTGAAATGGCGACCCTCTAGAAGCAAACAAAAATGCCAGACAGCCAGATAGAGACCGAGAAGCTCACAGTCAAACGTGCTGTACTTCCTTTCAGGGGGTGTGAATTCAGCAGCTTACGGAATGAAGTGGTAATAGAAATTCACTTGCCTCATACAGAGCAGGGTGGTGTGAAATCCATAATAGTGGCTACTTCTGACGGGAGGGGTTTCGCTCCTTCTGCAGTTTTGTGATAGCCGAGAAAGTCAATGGTTGACAACCCAAATCGGCATTTAGCAGGGTTAATAATTAACCCATGTTAGTTTAAGCACTCGAAAGGTGCGCAGAGATGAGATACGTGTTTGGATTTGGACGCACTGGCGAAAAGTATGTCATCCAGGTAAACGAAAAGAAAATCTAAGTCTTTCAACATAGAGTCCATCAGCCATTGGAAAGTCTGTGCTGCATTTTTCAGCCCAAATGCTATGCGCAGAAACTGAAAACAGCCAAACGGGGTTATCACAGCTGTTTTGGGAATGTCCACTGAGCACACAGGTATCTGATGATAACCTCTAACTAGATCAACTTCGGTAAAAAATTAACTTTCCAGCTAAACATGCCAAAAAATCTTGGATATGTGGTACTGGGAAACGACCAGGGGTGGTGACCTCGTTCAGCCATCAATAATCACCACATGGGTATCAACCGCCATTGGTCTTAGGGACCATATGGAGGGGTGAAGAACAGGGGCTATTCGACCAGCATACAATGCCGAGTCTTTCCGCGTTGGCAGACTCAACCTTCATAGTTGCCTGCTTTTTGGGTCCAGTCACCAGCGTGAGCATGGACTGGCGGGCCAGTTGTGGAAATGTGGTGCTCATCCCCCATGTTCTGTGACTATGGTGGGGAATGTGGGCTTGCTGATTGATGTCTGGAAATTTGCCTAGCAGTCGAGTGAACTCACATGCAGTGGTACATGTGTCTGACAGAGTTGTTGTTGGGAACTTACTGGAGGAGCAGGATAATGACTAAAGTCTTTGACATCCACTTGCCAGAGGTCCTTGGGCGCACGGGAAATCCTCACCGAGCGGAGGTCTAACCAGCTTAGCCAGGACGAAGTCCCATGTGTAACGTTGTCCACTGAAGCAGAACACCACCCATCATGTCCTGTAAGTCTGGATCCTGCTGCTGTTGGTGGCCTCCAGTGAGGTTTTCTCACTTATTGCTTTCTTATCAACAGGTGATGCTGGCCGTACACTCACTTGATTTCCCGTGTCACGCGGGAAGCGTTATCCTGAAAGGGTGTCCATAATGAATAGTAGATGCTCCTGGAAGCTGGATCGTCTGGTGTTCACAGACCTCTGACATCCCAATGTGCTGGCACCATCAAAGCTGCAAGATGGTTGTTCCTAGCATTTGTACCAAAGCAACCGTGGTAAGATCACAGACCTGGCATGGCCTGTTTTGCAGCCACAGGCATCCTTATGTTGGGGGCCTTGCTGACCAGATTATTGAGATAGAGAAAGGAGGAGGAATGCTGCACCGCTTCCTGCTGAGTGTAGACTATCAGCCATTTAGCTAGCTCCTTATAGTTCTTCACAGGTGCATTAGTGAGGTCCATGCAAACTTGATCAGGCATTTGCTGCATGAAGAGTTTTTAAAAAATAAAACAGGAATGGTGATTTCCCAGGAGAGACAGCATGTGGTCCATTGGCTCTGAAGGCATCGCTGAGACTGGGTAAGGAGAGCAACTGTCTGACGCGCCCAGACCCTGATGGTCCAAAAATCTGTAAAAAGTCAATTTTCAGCAATTGATATTTATTGTGTTCAGGCAGGTGTTCACATAGACTCACCACTCTCACAGCCGTAGAACTGCTGAGCAGTGCTACCATTAGTAGAATCGGGTATTGTCAGTGGAGATTTCTTGCAGAACGAACTGGTCCTCAGCTTGTACAAACCAAGTGACGGCATTTTGCCCCCAAAACTCCAACAGTTTCAAAGTGACTGTGTTGGCTGACATATTCAGTAACTCTGGAATCGACCTAGAGCAGTTTCACGACCGGAGTTCCATGGAACCTTAAGGTTCTGCAAGAGATTGCACGGGGTTCCGTGAGAGATTGCACAGGGTTCCATGAGAGATTGTGATTTTAAAAAGTACATTGTTTTATGAATGCGTGACTCACGATGCTAGCACTCACTGTGGTGGGCCATGACCGAGCAGACCCATTCGCAATCTCATTAGAGGTCTCTAAGCCCGGTATGGTAATGTGCAGTAGGACCATGTTTTTCTGGTTGAGTCCATTCTTAGTTTTTAATGCGAAATAGGGGAAGCTGTTGATAATTAGTGAGCACTGTATTGCACAGAGGGGAGGACGGTAGGCTGATAATTAGCACTGTATTGCACAGAGGGGAAGACGGTAGACTGATAATTAGTGAGCACTGTATTGCACAGAGAGGAGGATGGTGGTCTGGTAGTTGGTGAGCACTGTATTGCACAGAGGGGAGGACGGTAGGTTGATAATTAGTGAGCATTGTATTGCACAGAGGGGATGACGGTAGGCTGATAATTTGTGAGCATTGTATTGCACAGAGAGGAGGACGGTGGGCTGGTAGTTGGTGAGCACTGTATTGCACAGAGGGGAGGATGGTAGGCTGATAACTGGTGAGCACTGTATTGCACAGAGGGGAGGACGGTAAGCTGATAACTGGTGATTACTGTATTGCACAGAGGGGAGGATGGTAGGCTGATAACTGGTGATTGCTGTATTGCATGGAGGGGAAGATGGTAGGCTGATGAGGAGTGTGAAGTACATTTTCCAAGCATTGAAAGGATTCACCCATTTTTATATTTTATTAACCCCTGTGTTTTACAGAGATGTCTGATGGGTCAATGTGGTCGTTGTTAAATTCCAATCTTCCGAGTCATTTCACTGCACTAGTACAACAACAGTCACAAAAAAGTCTGTCATTACCACGAAAGCAACTTATCATTGGTTTTAACATCGCCTGGTGATCCAAGTTGTTCTATTCCATTGTGCCTAGTTTGTAGCAAACAACTTTCAAATGCAGCAATGGCCCCAGCAAAACTGAAAAGACACTTAACTACAAATCATAGCCTTGAAGATGAAGAATGTTTGCAGAAACTAGCCAACTTAGCAGACATTTTTCATCATATGAACCAGTTGAACAAATCTCTGCAAAGCCCTGGAGAAAATGTTTTGACTTCAAGTGACAAGATTCTTGGATCCAAAAGGAAACTGAATCTTTGAAAAAATCATGTTGCAAAGGGAAATCTTGAAATGTTTCCTCTGCTGCTTGGGCTTGAGAGTGAGGAAGGTTATCAGAAAGTCTCGTGTCTTATTGAAAACTACCTGGAAGACTGGAACGAAAACTGTAACGAAAACCAATTTCCCCCGGGATTAATAAAGTATGACTATGACTATGACTATGACTATAAGAACTGCAGAACAAAATTAATCAGTATTTTTCCTCCCTTTCAACGCGAGTGTATGACTGGGTGAGGAACCCTTTCTCTGAATCTTCTGCTCAGCCTAGGGACTTGACTTTGACTTTGAGAGAGGAGCTTTACGAGCTGCAGTCTGACTGTGCACTCAAGATGAGACTTACTGACCTGCCCTTGGAAGATCTGGACCTCTGTGAAAGAAGAGTATCCTGCCATTCATAGGAAAACAATAAACATCTTGCTGCAGTTTTTAACTTCTTACGTGCGTGAGCAAGTTTTTTCTTGTTTAACAAGCATCAAGAGCAAAAATAGAGATTGTCTCATTTCAGTTGAAGGTAAAATCTATGTGTGCTTAACTCGTTCAACCCAGAATTGAGTATCTGTGCAGCAAAAAACGAGCACAGGTTTCACATGCTAGGCCTATATTTGAGCCTGATCATGTCACTTAGTAAGAAAATGTGAATGTAAGAAATGTAAGAAAATAAGAAATGTGACTCAGAGTCGGCTGTGGTTGGGTGCTTCCAGGGTGCTGCATCGGCAAGTTTGCAGCACTGGAGGTTCATGGCAGGGAGAGTTTTCCTTCCTTCTACCGTCTGCATGAGATGATGGGGCTATCGGGACTTTGAGGCTTTTTTTTTACCATGCTGATGGTCTGTTCTTTATCAAGTTATGGTATTGCTTTGCACTGCCGTAACTATATGTTACAATTATGTGGTTTTTGTCAGTTTTAGTCTTGGTCTGTCTTGTGTTTCTGTGATATCATACTGGAAGAACATTGTATCATTTCTTAATGCATGCATTACTAAATGACAATAAACGAGGACTGAATGTCCTCATAATCTAATCTAACCTAATTGTTTTTTCAAAGCCTTGTATAAAATTGTGTTTTAGCCTATATTTTTATTCATATTGTTCTGGCTTATGAATTTTAGTAACTTTACTATTTAACATTATCAATAAATTTTCACGTGGTAAATAGTATGAATTAAAATCAATTTACAACCTTTATTTAATCTACCAAGCCTACCTTTAGAAAAATTACATCCCATTTTGGCTTAAGCCAGTTATTTAACAGATATTTATTATGTTTGCCTTATGAGTTTTTAAAATTTATGAAAGGGAAAGAAGGAGATTAATTTCAAGAAAGGTAAGATAAACTTAACTACTTGTTTTTTCAAGAAAGGCTTGCTAAAAATTCATTCTCTACTTGAAAGAGTATTAACAATTATTTTTTGGATTCTACAACTTACTGAATATGCTAATGTACTGGGAGCTATAGAAACCATAGAAACCATAGAAAAACTACAGCACAGAAATAGGCCTTTTGGCCCTTTTTGGCTGTGCCGAACCATTTTCTGCCTGGTCCCACTGACCTGAACACGGACCATATGTAGAAACCATAGAAAAACTACAGCACAGAAACAGGCCTTTTGGTTCCCTGAGACCTGAAAGTTATTTCAAGGGTTCCTCCAGGGCAAAAGGGTTGAGAAAGGCTGTCCTAGAGCGTCGGGGTCACCAATGTAGGTTTCCATAAATAAAATAAAGTGAGACGTTTTATCTTTACTGAAACCTGTAACACATTTGAAGTCCCAAAACCTAAACACAAAAACGTGCTAAAAATCTTTATATAACAACATCATCAGGTCAAACAGCCTCTTAAAGCAAAGCCCCAACTCAATGTTGGTGGTTGTGAATTATGTACATTTCTCCCAGTTCCGTTACCCTACCAGGGGATAGAGGGAGAAGGCAGGAGATTGCGGCCAAGAAGAAAAATGGATCAGCCATGATGAAATGGCAGAGCAGACTCGATGTTCTAAATGCCTAATTCTGTTCCTATATCTTATGGTCTTATTTTGGGCTATTAAATTTTCAGGGTGAATTAATTGATGTCTATGAATCCTTTAAAGCTTCATTACATCATAAATTTATGCTAGTTCATCACATTTGAAGTGTGTAACAAATGTTGGCATATTTATGACTAGATCATGTCTACACTAGTGCTACGTGCCACATCAGAAGGGTTTGACCTAGCCAAGCATTGGAAATGCGTGGTTTAAATTTAAGTCTGCGGTTCCATGACAACTGGAGACAGGTCCAAATAGAAATTTCTCAAAGCAATAAAATTTCTCAAAGCTATAGCAACATCCACTGCAGCTCTCATAGTGTGAATAAAGTAGCCAACAGATTCACAGACAGACAGACAGCATGTAACTGTGGGGTGCCCCTTGCCAGACTAATGACAAGATTGACAACAATACTCAGGGTAAATTTCTGCACCAGTCACCTCGGGAGATTTATTACTCCTTTGTCAAAGCTTCAGCAGTCACAAATGGATAGTTCAGCTACGTTTCACTTGCATTGTGTTACAAGTTCACTGAGTTTTGGTTAAGCTAGTGCTTCGGTAACTAGTAATCCAGAACATTTTAACTGAAGTATCACTACTGCAGCTTGATAATTTGGATTCAATTAAAAATTAATCGTGAGATCAAGAAAAAAGCTGATAGATTTTCCTGGTGGACATCATGCAAACAGGGAGCTGAAGCAAATGACGCATTGCCTGTATATCTCAGCAGCATTATGCTGGGGGATTTTAACCTCTGAGACCTACTATAATGGAGCCAAAATGCTTATAAATGTAAGCCTCAGAAAATTTAAAAAGCATCAAGAAATCGAAATTCTACTTCACCAGTGCTGAAATTTCCCACTTTGGAATTCTTTATAAATCACAAGGAAATAGGCCATGAGGCTCTCACATCCATATTGATGCTAACCTTGCTAATGGTCAGTGGTACTGATTCACATGCTTGTCCTATTTCCAAGACATTCTAATCTTCCTTTTCTTCAAGCATATTCTCAAATGGTAACATGGTCCCTGCTGTACTCTTTGATTCATGGTATATTCTGCTGTGTTTTTTAAAGAAAGCTCCTCTCTCCTAAATCTCTTACATTCCATTTAGGTCATCTTATTCTAGAGTTCTCAACCACAGGAAAATGGCTGCTTCTGTCAAAACAGGAACCTCCCTGCATAATTAATCACTGACAGTAATTCAGCTCTTAATCCTTGAGCTTCAAGGAAAACTGCTGCACTTTTCCAAACACCGCTTGTGGTGAAATTGTCAGCGCTTGCACTGGGTTGGATTTTACATTCACTTGGATGTGACCTGACCAATTCAGTTCACATTGGCACTGTATTGTCAATCAATATGGGTTGTCAGCACGGCTATAGGAATTCAGAAGATAGCATTTCTGCATTCAGTAGTAACACACAAGAACCAATGAATTATCTGGAGAGTTAACCTATTTTTCATGAGATCTTGTGAGGGAGGAATGGTTGGCCAGGACATCGGGAGAACTCCCTGCAGTGAAATTTTTTATCACCTATGATTAGGCAGAAGTCTGCTCAGTGTTCAATATGTAGCACCTTATCTCAAAAGGCAGGGTTTCTAACAAGGTAATGTTCCATCAGTGCTTGAGGGAAGTGCCAGCCTAGATTAGGTTACAAATATCAGCTGTTCAATTACATGACAGAAACTAGACTGTTTTTAAAGAGAAAACCATGAAAGGAAATAAATGAACAGAAGTAACAAATCCGGCAAATCACAAGGAATCAATGAATTACTAACAGCACAGGAAAACTTAGCCCTGTTAGACAAAATAGAAATTTTATTGACCCCGAGTCAGGATAGGATTTCCAGTGCCAGGATGTCTGCAAGTTAAAAGCTCCTATGACAAGTCTTGAAGGGAATTTAATCTGGAGTACATTTTAACTCCCTGTGCCCACGTGTCAGAAGCAAGCAGCGGAATGATGTAACCATATATCTGTGGGAGGGTCTCCCAGTGGACAGGTAACTGGTGGTGAGGTGTTCAGTAGGTACAGGACTACGATCCCTGTTGAGCTGATAAAGCACTCATCATGGACTGGAGATGGAAAGGGTTAGTAATTTTAAATTCCTTGGCACCATTATATCGTAGGATCTACCCTGGGACCAGCACATAAGTACCATCACAAAGAAGGCACGCCAGTGCCTCAATTTTCTTAAAAGTTTGCATGAATACAGCATGTCATCTAAAACTTTGACAAACTTCGATAGATGCACAGTAGAGAGTATCCTATCCTGCATTACGACCTGATATGAAAACCAATGCCCAGGAACAGAAAGAGGTGGACAGCCCAGTCTATCACAGGCAAAGGCCTTCTTGCCATTAAACACATTTACAAGGAGGACTGCCACCAGAAAGCAGCATCCATCATCAAGGACCCCCACATCCAGGCTGTGCTGTCTTCTCACTTCAGCTATCAGACCATCAGGCAGGAGGTACCACAACTTCAAGTTCAGCAACAATTATTACTGTTCAACCATTAGGCTCCTGAACCAGTGTGAATAACTTCGCTCACCTGAACTGATTCCACCACAAGCAGACTCTCTTTCATTGACTCGACAAATTCATGGCTTCAGTGTTATGCATCTACCTATTTGCTTATTTAATCAAAATTTTAATTTGCACAATTTACCCCCTTTTTGGTTGTTTTTCAGAATTTATGTATAGTTTTTCATAAATTCTATTGTATTTCTTTATTATCCTGTAAATGCCTGCAAGAAAATTAAACTCAGGGTAGAACATGGCTATATATGCATACATACTGTACTTATACAATAAATGTACTTTGACTTTTACTTCCCCTTGTGGCTTGCAAGGAAACCATGAAACTAGAAAACTGGAACTTTTTCACTCTCCCTTTTTCTAATCCTTGCTCCATGGAGCTACAGTCTTGTCTGGGTGCAGAAGACGGGCAACACCAGCCGCCACCTCCCACCCAAGCTGCAAGTTAAAGCAGATTGACGCTGAAGGTTTCCTTTACTAAAGAGGAAGCGGCCACCTTTCAGAGTGTGTCCTATCTGCCTGTAACTGAAAACTGAAGTCAGTCAGATCACAACTGACTCTCATATAAACTGCAATTTGCTATAAATGCCTGCCTCATTCCCACTCATTCCCACTCATCTCATTCATTCACCACCATCCATCCTCAAATAGTTTAAGGCAGGTCGCATAGAATTTACTTGATGATGAAGGGGCACCACAATAAAATGTTTGGCTGCTAACAAAAGGAAAGGAGAGCACACAGTTTCAACATACAAAAGGAGGGTAAATAGAAAAACAACAATTGTAGAGTCTCTGAGAAAAGCAGTCAAATCACAAAGCTTAATCACAATGCTGAAAAGATCGGAAACAAAAATGGTGACATTAAAACAATTATTTTCAGCAAAAACTGACAGGCTGCATTGCAGACATCTCAGCACCTCTATCTTTTGATTCAATGTAAGATCAAGATCTTAACTTCTTCCCAACCTGATATCTTGCTGATTTATGGATGAGTAAGATCCAAGATACCAATTGAAAATATCCTGATTAGTGAGCATTCAGCACGAGTGGAGTGAAGAGAAACCTATCAGTCACATTGTTTAACTCAGGGCAAACTTCAAAATACCATAAAACATAGATTTGTTTGTAGCCGTTTCCACTGGAGAGCCAAGTACCTTACATCACTTTTATTTTGGAGTTGAAATTTTACATTCCAACCTACTGGCAAACCTTTTAAACCCTTAATCAAAAGGAAAACACAGTAACAACAAAAAGCACTGAATTTTAAATATAAATCAAAACTCAGATGAGGCAAATTCCTATTATATTTGGCAATGAGGTCAATACAAAAATCTCCAATACACATTCCATATTAGGAGAAGAGCTTTACAGTATGCTAGCACAAGGTAAAACAAACAAATATTCATCATTGATGTAATATCTTCCATATCCTCGGTGTTTCACTGCTATTATTGCACTTCAGAAATGCAATGCACAACAAAGAGCAATAGGATAAATGATTGCCTCAGCTGCATTGTTCCAACAATTTGCTTGCAATCCCCATTGAACTCATGCCCATAGTTCCTTCTCATTCCACCTCCCTCATTTACTCTCCTCCACGGCAAGTTCTGCACTCTTACATACCTCTTATATCATCTCTCAAACATTCCATGCCTTCTTTCCTTTTTATACACCCCTATAATTGACAGCTCTTTTTCTAATTTATTTTCACTTAATTACTATCATCACCTTTTTTTGTATTCCTCGTATTTCTGTTCCTTTTCTTCTCTTTTTTTTAATCCATCCTTCTGCATTTCCTCATGACTTTTCTATCAAACTGGAACTAACTATAGACTTCAGAATCAGAATCAGGTTTAATATCACCAGCATACGTCGTGAAATTTATTGCTTTGCAGCAGTACATTGCATTACATAGGATTAAAATCTATACATTATTATAAGAAATATGTATATATTAAAAAAATTAATGAAATAAGTAATGCAAAAAGAGAGAGAAAATACTGAGGAAGTGTTCATGCATTCATTGTCCATTCAGAAACATGATGGTAGAGGGGAAGAAGTTGAAATGTGGAGTTTGTGTCTTCAGACTCCTGTACCTCCTCTCTGATGGTAGCAATGAGAGAATGTACTGGATGACAGTGATCCTTAATGATGAATACTGCCTTTTTAAGTCATTGCCTTTTGAAGATGTCCTGGATATGGCAGAGGCTAATACCCATGATGGACTTGGCTGAATTTACAACTTTCTGTTGCCTTTTCTGATATGCGCATTGGCCTCTCCATACCAGATGGTACATCTGTAGAAATTTGCAAGTGTCTTTGGTGACATACCAATTCTCCCCAAACTACTAATGAAATACTGTATAGCCTTTGTTGTACCTTCTTTGCAATTGCGTCAGTGTGTTCAACCCAGGATGGATCCTCAGAGATGTTGACACCCAGGAACTTGAAACTGCTCACTCATTCCATTTCTGATTCCTTGATGAGGACTGGTGTGTGTTCCCTACACTTATCCTTCCTGAAGTTCACAATCAATTCCTTGGTCTTACTGACACTGCATGCAAGGTTGTTGTTAATAGCTGATCTATCTCACCCCTGTGCACTTCCTCGTCACCATCTGAAATTCTGCGCACAATAGTAGTGTTATCGGCAAATTTATAGATGGTGTTTGAGCTGTGTGTAGCCACACAGTCATGAGTGTAGAGAGAGTAGAGCATCCTTGAACTGCACCGGTGTGGATTGTCATTGAGGAGGAGATGTTGTTTCTGATCCATACAGACTGTGGTCTCCCGCTGAGGAAGTCAAGAATCCAGTTGCAGAGGGAGGTACAGAGGCCCAAGTTTTGGAGCTTGTTGATTAGAACTTAGCATTTGATTGTGTTGAACTGTAATCAATAAACAGCAGCCTGATGTAAGTATTATTATTGTCCAGGTGAACCAAGGCTGTGGAGAGCTAGAGAGATTGCATCTTCTGTAAATCTATTGTGGTAATCGGCATATTAAAGGGGGTCCGGTCCTTGTACTTGCACTCCAAGGCCTTCATCACAGTAGATGTGAGTGCACTGGGCAATAGCCATTCAGGTAGCTAGCCCTGCCCACCCTTCCTAAGAAACAGTGACGGTTTTGATTCTTCTGCAAAGAATATGGGGAAAGTTCAAGTTTCATGCTTTTGTCATAGTAGCATTGACTTCCCCTAATTGATCCTTTGTCCAGATTCCATTAAGTTAAATGTTACAAGCTGATTAATGGATTTGATCCCACATTTCAGTTAGAGTTAAGTGGGTGAAAAAGTCCAATAAGCAAACTGAATAAGTGAGGCAAACTTCCACAAATTAGTACTGGCTAGTGAACTGGACATAGGAATAAGATACATTTTCAACAAAAGTATAACATGACTGATATCAGATCAGCTGCTCGTTGTGCATTCTGTTCAATATTCTCTTTTTTCATAGGTTGAGTACAAAGAACCAAAGAGCAAGGGTAGAGTATGTAACCTTTAAAATGTTCCACAATTCAATGCAACCATGGCTGAGCTGAGACTTAATTCTGCATATCCACAAGTGCTATGTTCTTTTAGCTCCAAAACAAGAAACTAATTTAAAGCAAAAATATGGATCTGGAAATAATGTGCCTAACTTCGTTATCAAACAATACTATGTCTATAAAAAGTATTCACACCCCTTGGAAGTTTTCAAATTTCATTGTTTTAGATTAAATTAGATTAGATTAGATTATGAGGACACGCAGTCCTCGTTTATTTTCATTTAGAGATGCATGCAATAAAAAATGATACAATGTTCCTCCAGAATGATATCACGTCTCATTAGCGTGGCAGCAGGATGGCCGCATTGTGTATTCCAGGGACCAATTGATTGCGCTCATGCCCGCTGGTTTATCGAACAGATCAGCAGACATACCGGCTGAAATCTGGAGGAAAACACACAGAGGATGCAGAGGGGGATCAAAAAGGTGAGGGAAGAGGACTGGGTCGAGACCACAGAGGCTTATGGAGAAGTGAGATTATAAACTGTGTCTCCCTGCTCTCATCATGGGAAATGTGAGATCGCTGGGGAATAAAATGGACGAACTGACTGCACTTGTCAGGAGTCAGAGAACATTTCTGGAGAACAGTGTCATGTGCTTCACTGAGATGTGGCTGCACGAGGACATACTCGATCAAAGCGTTTCCATAGAGGGCTTCCAGACCATTCAAGCTGACCGGAATTGCACTGAGAGCGGTAAGCGTAAAGAGGGGGGGGCTGGAGGTTCTGGTAAGTAACAGATGATGCAGCCCTGGGCATATTACGATCAAGGAACGTGTCTGTAGCCCAGATATTGAACTTTTTGCTGTTGGACTCCGGCCATATTATTTGCCAAGGGAAATCTCGCATGCAATTGTGGTTGTTGTGTACATCCCTCCCTCTGCCAACCTGACGTCGGCCTGTAACATAATTTACACCGTCATAGCCAGACTACAAACCCAGCACCCGAGTGCCCTCATTACCATCTCAGGTGACTTCAACCAGATTACCATGGCTAGAACACTGCCCAACTTCACGCAGTATGTGAGCTGTACAACCAGAGGGGAGAGGACTCTGGATTTGATGTACGCTAACGTTAAGGATGCAGACAGCTCCTCTCCCCTCCCCCCACTGGGAAGGTCAGATCACAACCTGGTGCATCTAAAACCCTGCCACGTGCCTCTGGTGAAGAGTAAACCTGCAACCTCGAGGACAGTGAGGAAATGGTCGGAGGAGGCTTATGAGGCGCTCCAGGGTTGTTTTGAGGTGACAGACTGGCAGGCACTCTGTGAGCCACATGGAGAGGATATTGATGGGCTCACAGAGTGCATCACTGATTACATCAACTTCTGTGTGGACGGCAATGTTCCGACAAGAACTGTCCTTTGTTATTCAAATAACAAGCCATGGGTGACAAAGGACATTAAGGACATCCTGAACACTAAAAAAGAGGGTGTTTAGAGATGGAAATAGGGAGGAGCTGAAGGCAATACAGAGTGACCTGAAAGCCAGGATCGGGGAGGCTAAAGACAGGTACAGGAGGAAGCTTGAGTGGAAACTCCAGCAGAACAACATGAGAGAGGTCTGGAGGGGGATGAGGACCATCACTGGGTTCCAGCAAACTAGCAACAGAGGAGTGGAAGGCAGTGTGGACAGGGCCAATGAACTTAACCTGTTCTTTAACAGATTTGACAGTGGGGCCCCTGTCCATCCCACACATGAGCCATCTGTTGTCGGCCCCCAACCAACACATATTCCACTCTCCCCTTCTACCCCTCCTCACAGTCCCCCACCCTGTTCTCATGACTATACCCCTTCCCTACACGAAACCACCACAGTGGGCTTCACAGCTCTACAGGTGAGAAGACAGCTGAAACGTCTCAACCCAAGCAAGGCTGCAGGACCAGATGGTGTCAGTACCAGGGTGCTCAAAGCCTGTGCCCCTCAGCTATGTGGAGTACTTCGCCATGTACTCAACCTGAGCCTGAGGCTCCGGAGGGTTCCTGTACTGTGGAAGACATCCTGCCTCATCCCTGTGCCGAAGACGCCGCGCCCCAGTGGCCTCAATGACTACAGACCAGTGGCATTGACCTCCCACATCATGAAGACCCTGGAGAGACTTGTTCTGGAGCTGCTCCGGCCTATGGTCAGGCCACACTTAGATCCCCCCCAGTTCGCCTACCAGCCCCGACTAGGAGTTGAGGATGCCATCATCTTCCTGCTGAACCGTGTCTACGCCCACCTGGACAAGCCAGCAAGCACTGTGAGGGTCATGTTTTTTGACTTCTCCAATG
This sequence comes from Mobula birostris, assembly GCF_030028105.1. Lineage (NCBI taxonomy): Eukaryota > Metazoa > Chordata > Chondrichthyes > Myliobatiformes > Myliobatidae > Mobula > Mobula birostris. Next base: position 69,578,721 of record NC_092386.1, read on the forward strand.
CATTCAACACTATCCGCCCTGCTCTACTGGGGGAGAAGCTGACAATGATGCAGGTGGATGCTTCCCTGGTATCATGGATTCTTGATTACCTGACTGGCAGACCACAGTATGTGTGCTTGCAACACTGGGTCCGACAGAGTGATCAGCAGCACTGGGGCTCCACAGGGGACTGTCTTGTCTCCCTTTCTCTTCACCATTTACACCTCCGACTTCAACTACTGCACAGAGTCTTGTCATCTTCAGAAATTTTCGGATGACCCTGCCATAGTTGGATGCATCAGCAAGGGAGATGAGGCTGAGTACAGGGCTATGGTAGGAAACTTTGTCACATGGTGTGAGCAGAATTATCTGCAGCTTAACGTGAAAAAGACTAAGGAGCTGGTGGTAGACCTGAGGAGAGCTAAGGTACCGGTGACCCCTGTTTCCATCCAAGGGGTCAGTGTGGACATGGTGGAGGATTACAAATACCTGGGGATATGAATTGACAATAAACTGGACTGGTCAAAGAACACTGAGGCTGTCTACAAGAAGGGTCAGAGCCGGCTCTATTTCCTGAGGAGACTGAGGTCCTTTAACATCTGCCGGACGATGCTGAGGATGTTTTACAAGTCTGTGGTAGCCAGTGCTATCATGTTTGCTGTTGTGTGCTGGGGCAGCAAGCTGAGGGTGGCAGACACCAACAGAATCAACAAACTCATTCATAAGGCCAGTGATGTTGTGGGGATGGAACTGGACTCTCTCACGGTGGTGTCTGAAAAGAGGATGCTGTCTAAGTTGCATGCCATCTTGGTCAATGTCCCCTATCCACTACATAATGTACTGGGTGGGCACAGGAATACATTCAGCCAGAGGCTCATTCTGCCGAGATGCAGCACTGAGCATCATAGGAAGTCAATCCTGCCTGTGGCCATCAAACTTTACAACTCCTCCATTGGAGGGTCAGACATCCTGAACATTGGTCCCGGACTTATTTCCTGGCATAATTTACATATTACTATTTAACTATTTATGGTTCTATTACTATTTATTATTTATGGAGCAACTGTAATGAAAACCAATTTCCCCCGGGATTAATAAAGTATGACTATGACAAAAAAAAACAGGACAAACCAAGACTAAAAATGACAAAACCACATCATTATAACATATAGTTACAACAATGCAAAACAATACTGTAATTTGATAAAGAGCAGACCATGGGCACGGTAAAAAAAAGTATCGAAGTCCCCGATCGACTCATCATCTCATGCAGACAGTAGAAGGGAGAAACTCTGCCTGCCATGAATCTCCAAGCTCCGACAACTTACCGATTCATTGGAAGCACCCGACTGCAGCCTGCTCTGATTTTGTCCGAAAACTTCAAGCCTCTGACCAGCCCCTGCGACACAGCCCCTCCGAGCACCATCCTCTGTCGAGTGCTTCGACCCCGCCCCAGCCACCGAGCAACAAGCAAAGCTGAGGACTCGGGGCCTTCTCCTCCAGAGATTCCGGACCACACACTAGCAGGAGCAGCAAAGCAGGCATTTCAGAAGTTTCTCCAGATGTTCCTCCGTGCTCTCAAGTCCGTCTCCATCAAATCAGGATTCTGCACAGCATCCTACTTGACAAATTCCAGACATCACCACCGGAGTGGCCGCTGCGAGCTGCATCGTGCCGCCATCTTCTCCTCTCCTTATTGAATCACAGTGAATCATAGTGCATTTAATCTGTTTTTTTTTGACACTGATCAACAGAAAAAGACTCATGTCAAAGTGAAAACAGATCTTTATGAAGTGATCTAAATTATATATAGGCATCCATTAGTCTCATGAGACCATGGATTTGCGCCTTGGAAGGTTTCCAGGACGCAGGCCTGGGCAAGGTTGTATGGAAGACCAGCAGTTGCCCATGCTGCAAGTCTCTCCTCTCCATGCCACTGATGTTGTCCAAGGGAAGGGCATTAGGACCCATACAGCTTAGCACCAGTGTCATTGCAGAGCAATGTGTGGTTAAGTGCCTTGCTCAAGGACACAACACGCTGCCTCAGCCAGGGCTGGAACTAGAGACCTTCAAGTCACTAGACGAACACCTTAACCACTTGGCCACATGCCAACGCAATCTAAATTAATTACAAATATAAAATACAAAATAATTGATTGCATAAGTATTCACCCCCTTTAATATGACACACCAAATCATCACTGGTGCAGCCAATTAGTTTTAGAAATCACATAATTAGTTAAATGCAGATCACCGTGTACAGTCGAGATGTTTCAATTGATTGTAGTAAATATTCTCTTCAATCTGAAAGGTACAACTGCTGGTGGGTCAGTATTCTGGCAAAAACTACAGCATGAAGACAAAAGGACACTCCACGAAAAGATTATTGAAAAACACAAGTTAGGAGATGGATACAAGAAAATTTCCAAGTCACTGAATATCCCTTGGGGTACAGTTAAGTCAATCATCAAGAAATGGAAAGAATATGGCACAGCTGTTAATCTGCCTAGAGCAGGCCGTGCTCAAAATCTGAATGACTGTGTAAGAAGGAGACTAGTGAGGGAGGCCACAAAAGACCGATGACAACTCTGAAGTTACAAGCTTCAGTGTTTGAAATAGGAGAGACTGTGTATACAACAACTGTTGCCTGGGTGCTTCACCAGTCACAGTTTTATGGGAGAGTGGCAAAGAGAAAGCCACTGTTGGAAAAAAACTCACATGGAATTTTAGCTAGTGTTTGCCAGAAGGTATGTGGGAGACTCTGAAGTCAGCTGGAAGAAGGCTCTATGGTCTGATGAAATCAAAGTTGAGCTTTTTAGCCATCAGACTGAACGCTATGTTTGGCATAAGCCAAACTCTGCAAATCATCAAAAACTCACCATCCATACTGTGAAGCATGGTGGTGACCGCATCATGCTGGGGGATGCTTCACTACAGCAGGTCCTGGAAGGGTTGTGAGGGTAGAGGGTAAATGAATACAGAAAAATATAGGGAAATCCTGGAGAAAACCCAGATGGAGTTGGCAAGAGAATTGAGAACTGGGAGAAGATTTGCTTTCTAGCAAGACAATTATCTCAAGTATAAAGCCAAAGCTACACTTGTAATGGCTTAAAAACAATAAAGTTAATGTCCTGGAGTAGCCAAGTTAGAGCTCAGACCTCAATCAAATTAAGAATTTGTGGCTGCACTTAAAAAAGGCTATTCACTCATGATTCCATCTGACAGAGCTTGAGCAGTTTTGTAAAGAAGAATGGGGAAAATTGTAGTGTCCCAATGTGCAAAGCTTGCTAGAGACCTATCCACACATACTCAAGGCTGTCATTGCTGCCAAAGCAAATACTGACGTGAAGTAAGTAATTATGCAATCAATTATTTTGTGTTTAATAATTGTAATAAATTTAGACCAAATTGGAGAAATTTGTTTTCACTTTGACACAAAAGAGTCTTTTCGGTTGACCAGTCTCAAACAAGTCAAATTAAATCCACTGTGATTCAACATTGTAAAACAATAAAACATGAAAACTTCCAAGGGGGTGAATACATTGTATAGGCATTGTATATTTACAATATTACTCAAATATTACTGAAATATTAAAAACACAATATTCCTCCTTGCTTAGCTATAAAATCCAACTCAATGTCAAATACATCTCAATTATATACTGAAAATATATAATATGTATATATAGAGTATACTACATAATGCAACTACTATAGAGAGATAAACAGCATATTAAATTTTCATTGTCCCAATCAAGCTTAAAGATTTAATCACTGTGGAGGATTTCTTACTCTTGTGGAGTAACGTCTTTTCTGTTTGGGGGGTGGGGTAGGGATGGTCACTCTGCTTGGAAGGAGAGACTTGTGGCTTTGAAACAATCTCAGGTTCTGGGGCCTCCTCCACAGTGGTTGTAGGAGTTTACTCTGCGACTGGAGGAGGTGGTTCTGACAGCTCTGGATATGCTGGCATCCCGAATTGTGCATGGCAAGCTTCACTGGATGATGAGGATCATAATGTATGAGTACAGCATCTGCTGTCACCATTTCCTTTCCCTTTTTGGAAAGCCAATCAAACTACCTTATCCATTGCCTTTTCTTCCCAATCTGTAGTAATCCATTGAAAGGGGAGAGTACAGTAGCCAGTTTTGGCAGGGGTCACATACACCAGACCAATACAGGTTTAAAGATGAAAATTGCAGAATATGCAACAAAGTAGAACAAAGAGCATGTAGGGTAGACAAAAATAAATGGTCTGCACAGAGAAGAGAATAAAATAAAAAGTCAAGTTGTCATTTCAAAAAGAGCACTAATCTGCAACTGTTATGGAAAAATTTGATTATGATGAGAATATGTCAGGACTGAGTAGCCTTTAGATTTTCAATGTGGAAACTAATAATAGACAAGCAATATGGCATATGTTGTTTCCTGACCTTTTTTTTAACTCAACCATTTTCTTTTCCGAAGAAACCACAAGTTGCACTTTTTAAAATCTTGAATGCCTCACTGCACTTTTTTTTTAAGCTTCAACAGGTAGGTAGTTGTCTCAGGTTCGTTTAATACATCCTTGTCACCACTGTTATGTTTTGTAATTCCGAAACTTCAAACTAATTTAAAGCAAAAACACAGAGCCAGGAATCACATATCTAACTTTTTTTTTACTTTAAGTGAGATTTGTAGTTAAAATGCGGCAACTTAATGATGCATGTCATTTACGTGCTTTTACATATAAGCCACATTGCATTATGCAAGCAACAAAGAATGTTTACTCTAGCAATATATTTACAATATTACTCAAATATTACTGAAATATTAAATACACAACAACACGCTTTTTGATCTTATGCCTGTGAACACTTTTGGTTTATAAGAAATTATCCACTGCAGCTCTGAAATTAATAATATGCCTTGTATTAATTGTCATTAGTGAAGAGTGTTGCAATCATCTACTCCCCTTTGAATATAGCACTCTTGAAGGCTGGCTGCAGTTTTAAAATCCACAGTGAAAGGGAATAGCTTTTTTTCCCTACCACTTCTGTTATAAATGTGTACCTATTTTAAGCCAGCAGCTTCAGAGAACTTTCAAAAGTTACAAATTTGGCATCCACAATCAAAAGTTTAGGGACACATCTGTCAATTTCGTGGTTGAGATCAATAATCTGTTGAATCACAGTACTTTTAAAGATGTTTTAAGATTGTGTATTGAGGGAATGATTTTTCTGTGAACTTACGGTTGAGTGTATTTTAGTTAAGCCTTTTAATGCGTAAAAACTCAGATTCAATATGTCATGTCAGATTGCCATCACTAAGGGAACAAAACAAAAAAATGCAAGCCAGTTCTGTTCAGTTAAGGATACAGATGTACCAGGGTTTTGGTGACTAACACTTTGTGGAGATAAACTTTGGGAATTTGAATTCTTTATTCAGAGCAATCATTCAGGGCAGCCTGCTGCTTCATTTGTAATAATTGGGCTCACAGCAGTAATTCACAAAGGCACATGAAACTCAAAGATTCTACCCGGATCCAAGTGGCAAGGAAGTAAACATACAAGGCAATCACAGAAGGTACTCCGCAGCATGTTGCAATGGATGAAGGCCATGAGAAGTGAACTTGAAGTAACAATTACACCACAGGTAGAAATAAAGAAAATTATTATTATTTTGAATTCCATAACTCTGTTGATTTTGAGTTGTTTCACAAGTACATTAAAACAGTACAGAACATTGCAGTTTCCATTGTAGGTCTCAGTGGTTACGCTGTTTATAGGGTGTTTAAATGTCAAATGATTTACTTCTACTCTGTTGTTATTACCCATGATTGCAGGTCAAATATAATTAGATGTTTCAATTTTTATCATATGATGTGCCATGGATATTTTAATTGGTTAAAATGTTCTTGTGTGGCTCTTTTCCAGGATTTGTGTGAAAATTTGTTCTTTTCAAACAATGGATGATGTCCAATCTATTGGCAACAGTCTGCTGTTTTCAGCAATGACAAATGGACAAAATCCAGAGAAAGTTCACTGAAAGAGTTGAGTAATTACATACAGTACTGAGCTCAGTCAGTTTGAGTAAGAATGGCTTGGTGGTCCTCCCCTATTCAGGCAGGATCTGTCCTTCAAGGAAGCACAGGTCATGAGCTTGTATTGCTTAGAGAAAGCCAGCATAGTTTGGCAAAGGCAAATTATTTTGAACTGACTTGATACAGTTTTTGATATAATAATGAGAGAATGAGTTTATGAGGGAAACATGATTAATATGTTTCTTTTTATTGACTTCCCAAAGGCATTTGACATATGCTTGTAATCAGGGTAGAAGGTCATTGAATAAAGAGGATGTATCACGGATAGTAAATAGGCTTGAAACACAGAGCAAAATTGAAACGCTGTTTTTCAGACTGAAGGGAATTAGGCCACTTCAATTCTAAGACTAATGCATGGATCAGCACATGGAATTATGATATTATTGCAATCATGGACATGTGTTGGAGTGAAGAGCAGAACTGGTAGCACGTTTTGGGTTGACAGAGGAGAAGCAGAAAAGCAAAGGGTATTGCACCTGCTCATTAGGGAGAACAATCACTATAATGTGAGGAAAGAGCAGACACAAAAGCTGCTGGAATCTGGAGTAAAATAACAAAGTGTTGGATGAACTCATTAAGTAAGGCAGCTTCTGCAGAGGGAAATGGACAGTGTACATCTTGGGTCAAGACCCTCCATCGGACTCAGAGGTAAAGGCGAAATTATGAGAAGAGATAAATCAAGAGGGTGATGGTGAACGGTGAAATGTTTGAGAGGAACTTCTTTACTGAGCATGTGGAAAGAGTTTTCAGTGGAAGTGATGGATATGATTCAATTACAAAGTTTAAGAGAAGTTTGGTTAAGTAAATGGATTGGAGAAGTATGGAGTGCAACGGTCCAGGTGCAGATCGATGGGATCAGGCAGAATAATAGTTCAGCATAGACTAGTTGGGTTGAAGGGTCTTTTGCTGGTTGTGGTGCTCTATGACTCTAAGAGCTGGTGGTTGATATGTGGATCCAAGTGAGAGCTCCAAAAGCAATAAACAAGGTGGGAGGAGATGCATGTGACTCCCTGCCTCAGAGTATCTGTGGAGAGGATATCTGGAGATATTAACAATGAGTCTATAGTGATAGAACATTAGCATAAGAGAAAGGCAATTGTTTTTCTGGGGTTATACTAGAGGCTTCCCAATAGTCAGCAGGGAACTGAGGAACAGATATGTAAGCAAATTGCAGAAAGATGTAAAGGTAATAGGGTTATCACAGTGAGGGATTATAACTTTCCAGCCATTGACTGGGATTACCATGATGTAAGGAGCTTATGTGGGGTATCCAAGAGAGCTTTCTGAGACAGTATGTAGGTAGGCCTACCAGATAGTGACCTTATCTTAGGAAATGATATCAATTACCTGTAGGTGATGGAAGTGTTGGCAGGGGAGCTATTTGGAAATGGTGGCCATAATTCTGGAATTTTAAAGGCAGCTATGGAAAAGGACAATATTGGGTTCTTAAGTTAAGATCCTAAATTCAGGGAAGGCTGATTACAATGTGCTATGGAGTACATGAGCGAAATAATTTGGGAGCAGATGTATGGGGTAAAACAACATTTGATAAATGTGAGTCTTTTAAAAGTGAATTAGCAAGAATTCAGAGCCAAAATGTCCCAGCAAAAGGTCAAAGAAAAAGATGGTAAAATTAAGGATTGCAAAGAATTTTGAAGATTTGATCTGAAGTAGAAGGAGAGCATATGACGGGTATAGGCCGGTGCAATTAAGAGAGTCCCTTAGTGAGCATAAAGGGAATACAGGAGAGCACAGGAGAAAGAGGGCATAAAATATCCTTGGCTGGTTTGAAAGAGAATTCAAAGTCATTCCATTAATAGATTAGGAGCAAGTGAGTAGCTGGGAAAAAAGTGGGTTCTCTGAGGCACCAAGTAGTAAACTGTGTGTGGAGCCTGGGATATGGACAAGGTCCTAAATTAACACTTTTCAGTATTCAACGGGGAGAAGGATGTGAACAATAGTGAGTTCTGGGAATTCTTTGTTGATCTTGTGGACCATGTAGGTTTTAAAGAAAGTGGAGGCGTTAGATGAGTAGAAATGCATATAAATTAATCAATCCCTCAGACCAGAGGATAATTAATCCATTATGCAGTTGGAAACAAGAGGTGACTGCTGGAGCCTTTACAGTGATTTTGCATGGGAGCAAGGTGAGCTGGCTAATTGGGTAATAAATTGGCTTGATGACAGGGGACTAAGTAGAGGTAGTAGATTGCTGTTCTGAGTGAGATTGCTTTTCAGAGTGTAAGCCTGCAACCAGCAGTTTAGCACAGAGACTGGTGCGGGGAGCATTCATGCTTGTGACATATTTTAATAACCTGGACGTCACTGTAACAGGTATCATTAGTAGGTCTGTAAATGGCATGAAGTTTGCTGAGTGTAGTGGAAGTAAGGAAAATCGTCTAAGGCTACAGCAGGATATTTCAGTCTGAAAGTGGGAAGATGGAATTTAATACTGACCAATGTGATGTGATGCATCTTGCAAAATCTAAAAGGGGTACAACGCCAGGTTATGAAGGGGCATTGATAAACAGGGAACTGAGGTCCAAGGCCATAGATCCATAAAAGAGGTCAATGGATTGGTGAAAGGCATATGGTCTGCTTGAGTCGATAGGTTGGGGACAGCATGTAAGAGTTGGGATATTATGTGACAAAATAGTCTGAAAGATTTCTTGCTCTCTGTTACAATAACAGAGGTGGCAACTGATTTGATATAGTCTTACTGTCATACATTTGCCTGATGCATATGAGAGTATTTCATGGTCATGTCAGTATACAAACCACATCCCTTGAGTGGGCTCCTGCTGTGGGCCACAAACCCGTGCTCTGTGGATATCATCTTTTGTATACATAACTGTCTTTTTCATTTCAAAGCTCACTACAGCTTGTAATTCACATTTGAAAAGTTTTGTTGAAGTCTGTTTTTCATTCATTAGTATGGATGTCCACATAAATTCTGAAATTTGCCCTAAGTCTATCAATTCCTAATAATATTAATTGATAACAGACTTGGGTCTAGAGGGCACAATTTCCCAATTTGAAAATGATGCAACACACAAAAATTGAGTGATCTAGAAGGTTGCCTAAGAAGAGGAGGAGGATAGAAATAAACTGTATCTGAGAATAAGTAACACTTACAAATGCTTGAGGAACTCAGTGGGTCACCCAGAATTTATGGAAATGAATAAACTGTCGACACTTCAAGCTGAGACCCTTCAGGAATGCAGGAAAAGGGAAAACACACCAGAATAAATAGGTGAGAGGAGGGGAAGGAGGCCAACTAGAAGGTGATAGGTGAAGTTTGGGTGGGAAAGGTAAAGGGCTGGAGGAGAAGGAAGGATCTAATAGGAGAGGAGATGTGGACCACAGGAGAAAAGGAAGGAGGACGCCAGGAATAACTGGACAAGATGATGGACTGGGTTGCTACGCAGCAGGTCAATTACAATGCTAAGAGACATGAAGCGTTTTATTTTGGGATGAAGAATGAAAAGATGTACATAACTTTGGAGGCACAATTTAAATGGTATATAAAAATGAAGAGATCTTCAGTTAAATGTACCTGTGCATTAAAACGAAGTGCTGAGGAAGCATATTGTGGCCTGGACTTTATAAGTGGAGGCTTGGAGTGCAAGAAAGAGTAAGTAAGTCATGATAGCCTTTATAAAACTCTGGTACCGCCATAATTAGAGTGTTGTGGCCGGTTCTGAGAGAGATTAGCTCTCTCATACCCCAAAGAAGATTCTTTTTCTTGTTCTGATTGACCTAGATGATGCTTAGTCGTCTTTTAATTGCATAAAGAGCATGTGACAGTATATATATTTTTCTTCTAGCTGGCATGTCAAGTAAAGTCCGTTTTGACAATGCAGTGGTTTGGTGGTTGGTTAGGTCACACAAAACTATAAAACCATTTTAGAAATCTGACTTAAGGATCATAGTATTGCTTTTACTCAATTAGTATTGATTTGAAAACCAAAGTTGTTTTGAAAATAGTCAGTAAAGCTTTTCCTTGCTTTTGCAATTCAAATGTTTAAATTTGCAATAGTTGATCACATGTTGTCTTTTTGGTCCCCTGGGTGCAAAATGAAGTCTAATGAAAATGTGTACCATAGATGGCACAGTGCAGATTCTGGTTGATGGAATTAATGCCTTTGAAGCAATCTGTATCACATAGCCAAGATCCCAGCTTTCCAGAGAGAGACTGATCACTGAATCACTGCAACCACCCTGCCTTCTTCATAGAATTTCAGTAAGCCTGGAACGGAACACAGGTGAGGAAATGTGCACAACTTGTACAGCATTTACACATCCTCCTTCTCAGGCTAAATGGAAATAACAAAACCAGTCAACCATTACTGGGAATTAAACACACATGTATTTCTACTGCTCTTGGGCATATTTCCTGGCAAATGGAGATTTTCCTTTAGGGTTAATAAAATAAAATTAGCACACCATTGTGATGTACACCATTTTGTACACAGAAAGATACCATAAACCCTTAAGTGAGAAAACACCTGAGCTATATTTGAAGTTATTGACTGCAGGGTAAATGCTTGCTGAGACTCAGTCTCTTATCAGCAGATTCTTAATGTTCGACTGGTATCTCACCATTCCATCAATATTGGGATTTGGCTGCATAAAGAGTTAGCTTAGGCAAAACAACTAAAAAAAAATTTGGCATTTCCTTAATTCAATTGATTTTTCAGAGATAGTTCTACTTTAGTAATGATTCTTTGCAGCTCACTTGAAATGCATCAATCATGTGTTATGAACAACCTGTTCAGATATAGAAGTGGCAGATTTTGAGGGAAGGGGCAGCAATGGATTCTCATCTACCATTTGCACAATTTTTTTGAGTCAAAGCAAGATGGAATCTCTAGTGCATGAATTTTAAATACACAGCTTGAACCAGGAACTGTATACAATAGGCACATGAAAATTAAATTAGAATTCTGTAAAAACATCTTTCTAAAATAGAAAAGAGTCACACAAATCCGGAAGAGCAGGAAAGTGGTCTATCAGTTAAATGAACCATTCGACCTTCATTACTTATAAAAGATGTGAAGCACCTGAACGTATTAATAGGTGTTTGAACCAAAGAAAAGGGTTTCCAGAAATAGAAAACAGACAGTAAATGAGCTTCCCTGAATTGAAGAAAGTGCAGTCTGAATAAAGAGCTTCTTATGTTTTATGTATTTTCATTTCAAACAGAAGTGTTAATGGAAATTAAAAGAGAAGGTAACAAATATAGCTTTTGACTGAAATGTTTGCTTGGTTTGCTTGCTTAGTCTGTTCAAATTAGAATGTGAAGCTGTATTTGTTTGACACTTATCTTGTGAGACTAAATGAATACTTCAATTGATAAACATACATTAACGCTAAAAGAATTTTTAAGGCACAGATTGCCTGGAGTCATTTTGAAAAAATAATGTTTTATCTCCACTTAAAAGCCTGGCCTTGGACATGCACCAAAGGGACGGATGCGAACCAGCCCAGAGAAACAGAGTTCAAAAGCTTCAAAATGCAGTTCATCTGAAAGCTAACAGAGAACAGGAAGGATGTATGTATCATCCATGTAGATTAATGCACCAATTTACATTTTAATTTGGGAGTCTCTCTGTGTAATTAGAATTCATTAATTCCCCTCCAAGACCTGGCTGGTGGCATCAGTGCTGGACTTTGGGACGAAAGGTCCCAAGTTCGAATCCGGCCAGTTCCCTGCACGCTTTCCATCCGTTATGAGCTGGTGATCTCTTTGGAAACTCACCCAGCAGAAGGCAATGGCAAACCACCGCTGTAACTTGCCTCGTACACGATTCCCCACTACCTCAGAGAGGTGTGGAGGAAAAATTGTCTGCTAACCGGAGAAACTCTGGATGCCATGTACCTTTCCTTTCCTAAGTCTGCAATAGTAGCATTCTATGTTCTCCACCTTACTCACACATTGAACTTAGCTTCAGCATTGTTCTGATGAATCTCAATGAACAGTTACTGGGCATTACAGAGCTTTCTAGACTCAAGACTTGAGTTCAAGATTTCCAGTTATAGTTGCTTGGTTCTTTCAAATAATTGTTGTTTCTTCCCATTCAGCCCTCCTCCTGCTGACTTACTTGTTGTTATTCATTAACCGCCTTACCCAACAGACATTTAATTTCTCTTATTTATTTATTTATGCCATACAGTGCAGAATCGGCCCTTCTGGCCTTTTGAGCCACGCTGTCCAGCAACCCCGGATTTAATCCTAGTTTAATCAGTGGACAATTCACAATGACCAATTAACCTACCAACTGCTACATCTTTGGACTGTGAGAGGAAACCCACACGATCACTAGGAGAAAGTACAGACTCCTACAGGCAGCAGCCACCTATCACCAAACTTGTACTGAATTCTCTTTCCCCTCCTCGCCCTCCTCTGCATCTTAAAACTTGTTTCATCTCTATCAGTTGTGGTACATTAGTGTTTTTTTTCTTTTGATGGATGCTGCCTGACGTACTGAGCAGTTATGTAATATTTTTATTTTATTTCAGATTTCTAACATTGTTAAGAATCAACAGCACAAAAGTGAGAAAGGGATTTGAGTGGATTTTTGCAGTATTTCTGGTATTTTCGTGAATAATGTTACTATATTTTCACTCTGGGTGTATTTGGTTATTTTAATTTAAACTCTCCAAGCAATGTGCTGGAATTCAAACACATAATCCTTAGCATGATCTCTGGATAATTTAGTCACTATACTTCCGTTCTCCCTCTATATTGTTACTGATGGCTTTTTGTCTAATTTGCAAAATTTGCAAATTGTGCACGATACTTAGTGAATCCCACAGCCAACATTTTCTGCTTTTAATCCAAAGGACCAATTGGATCAAATTTAAAGAACATTTAGTGCCACAGTATGTCACAGAATTGACTCATTATATTTATTTAGCTTTCACTTACTATCATCAGATGTGCTTTGGTGCTCACATTACCCACAGTAACAAGAGATGAAAATCTGGAACTGCACATTCTGCAGCAGCGAACCTCTTTATGATGTTGAGCAGACCCACGTCTCTTAGGATTGTTGCGAGTTCCTCACAAAGGACATCTGAAGCAGCTTATAAATGCATTAAAAGCCCTTGTTTAAGTGTTTCAAGTTATATTGCAATAAGTATAACTTCAGAGCACTACTCAAATTAATTATTGAAAACCCAAGTGAAATGCCTCCGGGGGTTATGCTCAATATCTAGAAATAATAATTTTCCTGCGTCCCCACTTCAACTATATCCATATTCATTAGCAACAGAGAGTATTTCAATTAATTCCTTGGAGACATTTCTCCATAGATTAGTTTCTAAAGCTCCCAAATAAGCAGCTGTTAAACTAATACTTGCATTCAGATCCAGAAGTAAATATTTCTGATTGGTTAAGATTGTAGCCTGTGCTGGGCTGCTACCAGTAAACCCAGCAGGTATGAGTTTAAATTCCACCCACCCCTCTATAAAATTAAGTTCAATAAATCAATTTGTTTCAGACCTATTATCAGAAAACATGAGTTCAAGACTGGATTATATTAAAAATTCCCAGCTGGTCATGGAATTGCTTTAGCATGTCGAAAATGCTTCTCTGCTCTGTTGTCCTCAATGTGATTCTGGTCCCTGTGCATGTGTACTGCTTTCAATGTTCTCACAGCTCTAGGGATGGGTCACTGAAATTTGCAATCAGTGCTACTAGTGCTCCAAAATTAGGAAGTGTGATGTCCCATGCCAGTTTGGCAATGATGTTGATGCCTTTAATAAATTGAAGCAAAGCAACAACTGTGCTCATTACTGTCACTGGTCCATGGAAGCATTCTTCTATCTGTGTCAGAGAGGTGTAGATTCAAGTCTTGCACAAGAACATTAACCTTAAAATCTCACATTTATAGGAGAAATTCTCCTGATGTTCACCCTTTTAATGAGAGATTACCTGAGCAGGTGCCTGGTATCCATAGCTGGTGTTAATATGGCCTAAAACCTTAGTTCTGTCATTTTACAACAGAGATGAAGTCCCAGAATTTGTGACAACTGACAGCTTTGAAAGTCACCAAATAAATTATGTTCATTTGCCTATGAGGAACAAGCACAGAGACACAAAAATGCTGAAATCAATACCTGGAGGAAATTAGATGCTTGAATGTTGTAGGCGACAATTTACAAATTTCCTGAAAGGCCATTATCACAAGCGTTGGGTTGTAATGTTTATGGTTAATTTGATATACTGAATAATACCATTTGTTTTTAAAAGATAAAGCATTTCAACTAAAGAGTTTCTATCGTCTGGAGCAAAACAGCAACACTTTGGAAACCCAGGCACTGATTTAACCAATTAGTTCCTCCCTCCCTATACACCTGTGACATTGTTGTTCAATGTTGGAAATGGTTAGGCATGCTGCTTTAAACCATGCTATCCGGAATAGTGTGACCACAAATCAATAGATGTGAGTGCTCTGCAGACTGTGTGCTCTGACTTTTGCTGCCAGGTGCTGTGATCTCATTAGCATGGCTAAATTTCTCTCCCCAAAACAGCTGGTAAGGAAGACATTACATCCAAAAGAGGGCACCCAAGAAAGTGTGCAATGCCCTTGACATGAACTGGAGTGGCAGCTAATGCCATGGAGGCCATAGAACACGACAGCTTAAAGGCAAGCCCTTTGGCCCATCTAGTCCAAGCTAAACCACTAATCTACCTAGCCCCATCAATCTATACCCAGAATATAGCCCGCTAATACCCTCCCATCCATGTACCTATCCAAATTGCTCTTAAATGTTGAAATCAACCCATCTCTTGAGCTGGCAGCTCATTCCACACTCTCACCACCCTCCGAGTAAAAAACTTTCCCCTCGTTTTCACATTTCACATTTCACCCTTAACACATGACCCCTCTAATTGTAGTTTCACCCAACCTCAGTGAAAAAAGTCTACATGCATTTAATCAAATCTCCCCTCAATCTTCTATGTTCCAGGGAATAAAATACTAGCCTCTTCAACCTTTCCATATAACTCAGGTCCTCAAGTCCCCATTACATACTCGTAATTTTTTTCAAATTTATTTACATCCTTCCTATAGGTGGGTGGTCAGAACTGCACACAATACTCCAAACAAAGCCTTGCCAACATCTTATACAATTTCAATATGACATCCCAACTCCTGTACACAATATATCAATTTATCAATATATCAATTTGGCCAGTGTGCCAAAAGCATTCTTTATGATCCTGTCTACCTATGATGCCACTTCCATGGAATTATGGACCTTTATTCCCAGATCCCTTTGTTCTACTGCACTCCTCAGTGCCTTAATGCTCACCGTGTAAGATGTACCCTGGTTAGTCCTTCCAAAGTGAAACACCACACACTTGTCTGCATGAAATTCCATCTGCCATTTTTCAGCCCATTTTTACATCTTCCATGCAGATTTTGCTGCAAGCTTTGATAGTCTTTTTCATTGTCCACTTACACCCCCAATCTTTGTGTCATCCTCAAATGTGCCGATTTAGTTTACCACATTATCTCTGGATCATTGACAGAGGTAACAAACAATGGGTCCAGCACCAATCCCTACAGCTCACCGCTAGTCACAGACCTCCAGTCAGAGAGGCAAATATCCACAGCCACTTTCTGGCTTCTTGTGTGAAGCCAGTGTCTAATCCAATTTACTACCTCATCTTGAATGCCAAGCAACTGAATCTTTTTTACCAACCTTCCATGCGGGACCTTGTCGAAGGCTTTGCTAAAGTTCCTGCAGACAATATCCATTCCCTTGCCCCAACTTTCCGGCTAACTTCCTTAAAGAATGCTTACCAGTACAAAGCCATGTTGATTATCCCTCATCAGTCCCTGTCTATCCAGGTACTTGTTTATCCAGTCCCTTACACTACCTTCCAATAACTTTCCCACTACTGATGTCAAGCTCACTGGTCTGTAACCTACTGGCTTATTTTAAGAGCCTTTCTTAAACAACGGAACAACATTATCCTCCAACACCTCAGCCACGGCTGAGAATGTTTTAAATATCTCTGCTAGGGCCCCTGCAATTTCTGCACTTGCCTCCTACAGAGTCCGAGGGAACAGATTGTCAGGCCCTGGGATTCATCCACACTAATTTCCCTCAAGACAACAAACCAACCCCACCCCCCCCAACTGAAAACTGTATATGATCCATGATATTGTTGCTGCATGCCTTACATCAATAGACTCTGTGCCTGTCTAACATTTAAAAAGATTTTTAAAATCATTCCTCCCCCTCCAGGTTTGACCTATCACCTTTTAAATTTACTCCTTATCTTTTTTTCTATAGTCCTGCCGAAGGGTC
The DNA here is from genome assembly GCF_030028105.1 of Mobula birostris. Classification (NCBI taxonomy): domain Eukaryota; kingdom Metazoa; phylum Chordata; class Chondrichthyes; order Myliobatiformes; family Myliobatidae; genus Mobula; species Mobula birostris. The sequence goes on from NC_092386.1 coordinate 69,595,105, forward strand.
TCGGCCCGAAACATCGACTGTACATTTTTCCATAGGTGCTGCCTGGCCTGCTGGGTTCCTCCAGCAGTTTGTGGGTGAAGGAGAATCCTAAGGGATTCTACAGGTAACCAAGCAAGACAGTGCTTGTATGCAACACTCCTTCAGTCGACACCTTCTGGATAGATCATGAAACCATATATTTCACCCCTTTTATGTCTTTCTGTTCAATTTTTGCTTTGGGTGTGATTCTGGAGCTGTTGGAGCATATTTTTGCTGTTTGGAAGTCACTTGAGTGTTCCAGTACTCTGCAGTCTCTGAGTGGGCTCCAGGAGGCAAAGGCAACGAGTGCCAACATCAAGGTGGGCAAGCTGCGGGATGGGGCGTGAGCCAATGTTTGACTCAATTTCACCAATTAAAGCGATGAGGGAGATTGAAACATCGAGGTGAATGTGGACGGTGAGTACTGGCTGCTTACCTTTTGATCACTGAAGATCGCTCGGCTACATTACTGGAGGGGACGAGTCTGCCACTGTGCCTCAGAGAATGTTGCTCAGGTTTCCTGCATTTTGTATGTCGACTTGGACTATAGACCTTCTTTCGTCTTTTTTTTGTATTCTGTGTTTTTCACCCGATCTTTCTGGGGTTTTTTTTGTGCAGGGAGGGGGAATTTTGGGGATTGATGAGTCTGTTCTATTTTTGTTCATTTTTTTTGTGTGGGGAGGGAGGATTTGAGTGTTAATGATCATGCTGCCTTTCTTTCCTTTTCTGGGTTTCCTGGCTACCCAGAGATGAAGAATTTCAGAGTTGTATACTTTGATAATAAATGAAACTTTGAACCTTTGGTCATATCTTTCTTATTAGTCAGTTCTACCCATAGAGCCTCAGTTGACAAGCTCTTTAGTCTGTCTTGACTGAGCACTGCAGGGACATTTTCCTTGACTAATAACGTCACCCTTTCCCCTTGAAGCCCTCCACTCTATCACATCTAAATCAATAGAAACCGGGAATATTGAGCTGCCAATCCTACACATGCAGCAAACAAGTCTCACCAAAGGCTACAATGTCATAATTCCATGTGCTGACTCATGCCCTGAGCTCATCAGCCTTTCCTACAATACTCCTTGCATCGGAACATATGCAGCTCAGAACATTAGTTACAAGATGCTCAACCTTTCAATTCCTGATTTTGTATGTAGGCTTAACAAGATCTTTCTTCATAACCAAGCCACTATCTGCTCTGGCACTCTGGTTCCTATCCCCCAGAACTTAAATTTAAACAAACCCCGTGCAGTGCTAACAAACTTTCCCACTAGGATATTTGTCCCCCTCAAGTTCAGGTACAAACTGTCCATTCTGTGCAGCTTCCAACTTTCCTGGAAGAGAGCCAAATGATGCAAAAATCTGAAGTCTTCCTCCTGCACCATTACATCAGTCACATATTAAACTGTATAATCTTCTTATTTCTGGCCTCACAGGCACTTGGCATGGGTAGCAATCCTGAAATCACATCCCTGAAGGTCCAGTCTGTTAACTTGTCATCTAACTCGCTGTAGGCCCTTATCACCCATCCTACCCATGTTATTGACGTTAAAGTGGAAGTGCACTTTGATATCAACTTCAGAATGTTGTTGACTTGATCTAAGAAGTCCCTGAACCTGGCACCTGGGAAGCAACACACCTTCCGGAAATCTTGTTCTCATCCACAGAACCTCCTTTCTGTTTCCATCACCAACAAATCACCTATCACTACAGCTCGCTTCTTTTCCTCCATTCCCTTCTGAGCGGCAGAACCTGACCCAGTGCCAGAGACCTGACCACTGTGGCTTTTCCCTGCTAAGTCATTTCTCCTCCACAGCCCCCCCCCCCAACAGTATGCAAAGCAGGATACCTGCTGTTGTGGTACTGGCTGCTGAAACCTGCACTTTGGGTGTAGCTGCCTCTCTGTATGTTCTGCTTCTCAACCACTCAGCCTCCCAAATGATCTGGAGTTCATCCATTTCCACCTTAGCACTTCTTGGCAGAAGCACTTCTTGCAGGTGTAGTCATTGGGGACGCTGGAGGTCTCCCTGCCTTCCCACATCCCACAAGAGGAGCATTCCTGTATCCTGTCTGGAATTCCCCCTGCTCTATATGTTCAGTAAGAGAAAAGGAAAGAATAAGAGAGAAGAAGGGGTGGCAGAGTAGCTTAGTATTTAGCACAACGTTTTATAGTGTAGGCGATCCGGGTTCAATTCCAGTGCTGCCTGTAAGAAGTTTGTACATGACCCCCATGACTGCATGGGTTTCCTCCCACAGTCCAAAGACGTTCCAGTTGGTAAGTTAATTGTTCATTGTAAATTGTCCACTTGGATTAAATCGGGGAATTGCTGGGCAGCATGGCTCAAAGGGTCGGAAGAGTCTGTTCCACACTGCATCTCAATAAATTAATAAATAAGGAAAAAAATCTATGCCTCTCTTCACTGAAGCCTCAACTCCCCACACCAACACTGGCCCACTCAATGGCTACTCCCAGTTGGTCACTCTGCTTAAATCTAACTTCTTTTTGGTTCATTCACAATTCCTTCTGTCTTCATAATGTCCTTTCCTTGTCTCTTTATCTTCTACAAAATCTCACCGCAATTATATCAGTCTCTTGTGCGAAACGATGATCTCCATGATATTGCACAACTTCAAAAGTTTAGAGGGGGCATGATGGTAATAGACTGTTGACTGTGGTAAAAGATCACAGAGACAGGAAGTGAGTGGTTCCTGGAGTCGTAGACTAATACATCACAGAACCAGGCCCATTTGCCTGCATTTGACCTATATCCCTTGAAACTTTTCCTACCCATATACCTGTCCAAATGCCTTTTAAATGTTGTTAATGTACCTTTCTAAACCACTTCCTCTGGCAAGTCATTGCATATCTAAATTACTCTCTGGGTAAAAAAAGTGGTCCCTCAGATTCCTATTAAATCTTTCCCCTCTCACCTTAAATCTATGCCCTCTAGTTCTTAATTGTCTGACTCTGGGGAAAAGTCTGTATGCTTTCACTCTGTCTATGCACACCTGTAATATCATTCCTCATTCTCCTTCACTCTAAAGAATAATGTCCTTACAGGCTCTCTCTGTCATTCAGTCCTTCAAATCCCAACAACATCTCTTTAAATCTTTTCTGGACTAATTCTAGCAACGTGACCAAATCTGAGCACAACATTCCTAGTGCGAGCTCACCAACATCTTGTACAGCTGCAATATAACACCCCAACTTCGAAACTCAGTGCCCTGTTTGATGAATGCCAGTGCACCACCCTGTTTACCCGTGATGCCACCTTCAAGGAATTGCTAAGATATTGAAACACAGTAATTCAGTAAGTGTCACTGTTCCACAGTAATCAGGTGCTGCTTGCATGGAGTTTACCTGTTCTTCCTGTGACTGCATAGATTTATCCTGTCTGCTTGGCTTCCACACATGTCCTGGTAATTGATAGATTAATTGTTTATTGTACATTGCCATCAATGTAGAGGTGCTAGGGAAGAGCTAATGTAAGAGAGTAGGTTACAGGGAAATGTGGGAGAATGAGGTGGACGACTTTGGCCTGGCAGAGCTAACAATGAGTTAGTTGTCTCACTCAGTACTTGCTAAGATTGGAACATACAGCCACTTGCTCAATATTACACACTACACATGTCGTTTAGAGAACATTATTTGTAACTAAATACCGAGTGTACTTTCAGGGTGTACTGGCAAATTATCTGAAAATGGTTGGCAGCTCAGTCAATGGTCACGTATATTGGAGAATCAATGGTACCACCAATGGTCACATATAATGGAGTATCAATGGTACCACCAATGGTCACATATACTGGAGTATCGATGGATCACATATAATGGAGTATCGATGGATCACATATAATAGAGTATTGATGGTATACCATCATTATGTCCTGTCAGATCCTAACTACCTTTCTGGTCAGTTTCTTTGTTGATTTCATGGTTCCAATGAGAAAGGCTGTTGAAAATGTAATAGGTTAACATTCTAACATTAATCACCTTGAGTAGTTAACAGCTGATAAATCTTTTTTGCTACTCAAATTTGACAATTTTGATGGGATTTACAAATAATGTGCTTTTATATCTATTGCCAGAGTTCACTCTAATAAGTGGATTTATCAGTCCTTATGAACTTGAAAACTCTTTTACAAGTCAATACATAGTTGACAACATGACTTGGGGGCTATTCTGATAAAGAAGGAAGATCTCATACTTAACAACCTCCTTTTATGGCACAGAATACCCAGAGCTATTTTGGACAATTATGTACTTTTCTGAAGGGTTGTCAGTCTAGTAATGTAGGAAACACTTAAGACGGTTTGTACCCAATAGGATCCCATTGATGGAGATCTTATAAGTATGTCTAAGGGCACCAACTGGAATTCAATTTGAGATCTCTTTGAAATGCAGCCTCTCTGAAACTGCAGCACACTGTTCTGTACTATGGAAGAATATCAACATGTCCTTACGTTATTTTGCTTCTGGCTGGTAAAATTCAAATGGACAATTATTGCCCATCAGTGCTGGTGTCAACATCCCTGAAGACCTATCCTTGGCCCAACATATTGATGCAATTACAAGGAAGGCATATATTTCAATATTTCTTTAGGAGTTTGAGGAGACCTGGTTTGTTACCAAAGATTCTCACAAATTTCTACAGATACTGTATGCCATGGAGCATATTCTAACTGATTGCATCACTATTTGGTATGGGGGGAGGCCCTGCACAGGACTGGAAAAAAACTGCAGAAGGTTGCAAAATCCTCCCCTAGCATCAAGGACATCTTCAGATGGAGATGCCTCAGAAAGGTTGAATCCCTCAGTAAGGGCCCCCATCACCCAAAACATTCCCTCTTCTCATTGCTGCCTTCAAGGAGAAAGTACAGGAGCCCGAGGACACACACTTAATGTTGTAGGAGCAGCTGTTTGCTCTCCATCATCTGATTTCTGAATGGACAATGAACCTCACTATATATCTTGTTTTTGTAGTTTATAGTTTTTCCTTATGTCATTGTATTGCTGGCGCAAAATGACAAATTTCACTACATATTTTATGCTAATGACATTAGACCTGATTCTGATTCTGGTAAACATTTATGGAACAAGGTTTCATTTCAGCAGGAAGTAATATCTACAGTATAGATATTTTACTGTAATAAGAGTGTACACTAAAATAATTTTAATAATAGAAGTGTATCTTCAAAAAGCAATGGTGCCACTCATGTCTGCTTGGCAGTAAGTAGATGTGAAGTATCAAAGTAGGAATATACCCAGCATAAAGAGCCCAGACTGCTGGCCATATTTAAAATTACACGGCATGAATAGACTCCGCTACCTTCACAATTTATTAATATTCCAGAAGCTTCTGGCATAAGACTGATACACACTGTCGTGTGCAGCTATGAGAATATACAAAATAAATATGTTGTTGATTAAAAAATTGAAATGAATTATCGGGCGTATGACTGCCTTTAACCGCATGAGTCTGGTTTTGAATCAAATGTCTACAAGTGGGAGTGTGATGGTCTGCATATTGTGCTTGTTTGTGAAATAGGAACTTTAACCAATGACGTACTGACAGAGGTGAGAGTGCTAGCACTGTGCTAAGTCTGACACATTGGAAATGAAATGAAACTTGTCAGGTGCCTTCAGTGCACCACTGAATGGCTACAAAGATTGGCTTCCTGCTGGCAGGACAGGTCATTACGCTTCTGCCACTTATCACTGCCACTGAACAGATAATTTCATTACTCAACCTCACCAGAAGGGACTAAAATTCTTCCATGTGCATCTCCCTGCGTTCTTTAAACTGTCAACAGATTAGAAAGGTTGTTTGCCTTCGTTATGGCACTTAATTTACAGAGACTGATTTGATAGTTTCATTGTGTGTTCTAACCACACACTAATTACCTGAGACAGATTCAGTTACTTGCTGGTCTGATTAATGACATTTGGAAATAGACTCCGCAGCATGAGTCCTACTTTTGTAGTAACCTGTTTTAGGTTACAGCTGCAGGGATTTAGTAGAACAAATGTTTATAAGGGAATAAGAAGCGGAAATAGGTAAGATTAATTCGTCCAAAATCTAATTTGTACCCGTGCCTCTTTTAGTTTTCTACCCAAATTTTTATCCAGAAAGTAAATATGCAGAAAGATAGGTCTGGTCCATGGGTTAAGATTCAAAATTAGAGAAAGGCTAATTTTGATCGTACAAGAAAGGATCTGGCAAGTGTGAATTGGGACAGGTGCATGATTCATTGAAAATGGTGTCACGCTGCATTTGTAAAGAAAGCTTTCTGCACGTTGGTCTTTGAAATTCAAAGAATTGAGTACAGGAGGTGAGATGTTATGTTGAAGTTGTACAGGACATGGGTGAGGCCTAATTTGGAGTATTGTGTGCAGTTTTGGTCACCCACCTACAAGAAACATATATATAAGGTTGAAAGAGTACAGAGAAAATTTACAAGGATGCTGCCGGGACTGGATGACCGGAGTTGTAGGAAAAGATTGAATAGGTTAGGACTTTATTCCTTGGAATGTTGAAGATTGAGGAGAGATTTGATACAAAATTATGAGGGGGAGGGTAAACGTAAGCAGGATTTCCAACACTGAGATTAGGGGGACTACAATTAGAGGTCATGGGTTCAGGGTGAAAGGTGAAATGCTAAAGTGGGATATGAGGGAAAATTTCTTCACTCAGGGGGGTGGTGAGAGTGTGGAATGAGCTGCCAGCACGAGAAATGCATGAAAGCTCGATCTAAATGTTTAAAAACAGTTTGGGTAGGTACATGGATGGAAGATGTACAAAACCATAAGACCAAAGGATATAGGAGCAGAATTAAGCCATTTGTCCCATCGAGTCAGCTCTGCCATTTCATTACAGCTGATCTATTTTTCCACTCAGTTCCAATCTCCTGCCTCCGCCCCCCCCCCCACACACCCCTTCATGCCTGACCAATCAAGAATCTATCAACCTCTACCTTAAATATACATAAAGACTTGGCCTCCACGTCTGCCTGTGGCAATGAATTCCACAGATTCCATATTCACTGGCTAAAGAAATTACTCCTCATCTCCATTCTAAAAGAACACTACTCTATTCTGAGGCTGTGTCCTCTGGTCTGGGACTCTTCCACCATAGGAAATATCCTCTCCGCATCTACTCTATCAAGGCCTTTCACCATTCGATAGGTTTCAATGAGGTCACCCCTCATTCTTCTGAATCCCAGTGAATACAGGCCCAGAGCCATCAGGCACTCTCATATGACAAGCCATTCAACTGTGGAATCATTTTTGTGAATCTCCTTTGAACCCATTCCAGTTTCAGCTCATCCTTTCTAAGATAAGGCGCCCAAAACTGCTCACAATACTCCAAGTGAGGCCTCACCAGTGCTTTACAAAGTCCAGGTTCTCTATACAACAGACGGGGGCCTCGTTAACCTTAACAGGTTCAAGCCAAAGAGCAAGGTGTCAACTATCCATGAAAAAGGAACATGGATGATAGTTCGCCTCCCAAATGCCAGGGTTCATGATGTTTCTGAACGCCTCCACAATATTCTGAAAAGGGAGGGTGATCAGCCACAAGTTGCAGTACATATTGGTACTAATGACATAGGTAGAAAAAGGGAGGAGCTCCTGAAAAAAGAATACAGGGAGTTAAGAATGAAGCTGAGAAGCAGGACCTCAAAGGTAGTAATCTCGAGATTGCTGCCTGTTCCATGTGACAGAGGATAGGAATAAAATGAGGTGGCAGATAAATGCATGGCTGAAGAATTGGAGTGGGGCGCAGGGATTAAGATTTCGGGACCTCTTCTGGGACAGGTGTGACCTGTATAAAAGGGACAGGTTGCACTTGAATCCAAGGAAGACCAATATTCTTGCGAGCAGGGGTTACTAGAGCTGGTGGAAGTGGTTTAAGCTAATATGGTGGGGGATGGGAACTAGTATGATAGAGCTGAGGATGAGCCAGCAGGTTTACAAGTAACAGAGATGGATGGATGTAACTTGAATGTAAGGAAGAACAAGCCAACAATTGGGTAGAAATGTAGACAGAGCAAGGAGTTAAATTGTACCAGAGAGGCAAAATTCAAAAGGGCAAAGAATGCAGGACTGAAGGTGATGTATTTAAATACACATAATGTTCGGAATAAGGTGGATAAACTCGTGGCACAAGTAGAGATTGGTCAGTATGACTTTGAGGGCATCACTAAGTCGTGGCTGAAAGAAGGCCATAGTTGGGCGCTTAACATCAAAGGATATACCTTGTACCAAAAGGACAGGCAGGGAGTCATAGGCTCTGTTGACAAGAGATTGAATTACATCATTAAAAAGAAGTGACATAGGATCAGAGAATGTTGAATCTTTGTGGGTGGAGTTAAGAAACTGCAAGGGTAAAACAACCATTATGGGAATCATATATATGCCTCCAAATAGTAGCCACAATGTGGGGTTTAGATTGTACAGGGAGCTGGAAAAGGCATGTAATAATGGTAATGACATAATGGTAATGGAGGACTTCAATATGCCAGGGGATTGGGAAAATCAGGTTATTCCGAACATTATGTGTATTTAAATACATCACCTTCAGTCCTGCATTCTTTGCCCTTTTGAATTTTGCCTCTCTGGTACAATTTAACTCCTTGCTCTGTCTACATTTCTACCCAATTGTTGGCTTGTTCTTCCTTACATTCAAGTTACATCCATCCATCTCAGACACGACCGCATGAGAGGGAATTTATTGAATGCCTGTGAGATGGTGTTTTAGAGCAGCTTGTGCTTGAGCCTACTCAGGGAAAGACTATCTTAGATTAGGTGTTGTGTAATAACCCAGATCTTATTTGGGTGCTGAATGTAAAGGAACCCTTAGGAGGCAGTGATCATAATATGAATGAAATCATACTGCAATTTGAGAGGGAGAAGCATAGCATAAGTCACATGTATCAGTATCGTAATGGAATATAGGGAATTACAGAGGCACATGAAAGAAACTTGCCCAGGTGGATTGGAGGAGGGTACTGACAGATAAGACAGCAGAGCAGAGATGGCTGAATTTTCTGGGCATAGTTCACAAGGTGAAGGATAGTTATGTCCTACAGAAGAAGTTGTTCTGAAATGGCAGGGGAAAGCAACTGTGGCTGACAAGGAATATTAAGGACTGCATAAAAGCCAAAGAAAAGGCAGATAATGTAGCAAAGGTGAGTGTGGAGCTGGATGATTGTGAAGCTTTTAAAATCCATCAAAAAGCAATTTAAAAAGCTATAAAAGGGAAAAGATGAAATATGAGGGCAAACTTACCAATAATATAAAGCAAATTTTTTTCAGTTATATAAAGAGTAAAAGGGAGGTGAGAGTTAATATTGGCCCACTGGAAAATGATGCTGATGAGATAGAAATGGAGGACGAAGAAATGGCAGATGAGTTTAGTAGGTACTTTACTCAGTCTTCACTGTGGAAGACACTAGTAGTGTGCCAGAGGTCCGTGAGTTGCAGGGAGACAGAGTGAGTTCCATTAATATTACAAAGGGAAAAAGTGCTAGGCAGGCTTAAAGGTCTTAAGGTGGATGAGTCACCTGGACCAGAGTCCTGAGAGTGGTTGCTTGTGAGATAACAGATGCATTGGTCATGACCTTTCAAGAATAGTTTGATTCTGACATGGTCCTGGAGGACTGGAAGATTGGACTCCTTGCTCAAAACTACCTGCCCCTCCACCTATCTTCATATCGACTGCAAACTTTGCAACAAAGCCATCCATTCCATTATTCAAATCTTTGACATATAACGTAAAAGGAATCGGTCCCAACACAGAACCCTGTGGAATACCACTAGTCACCGGCAGCCAATCAGAAAAGGCTCCCTTCATTCCCACTCTTTGCCTCCTGCCAATCAGCCACCGCTTCATCCATTCTAGAATCTTTCCTATGATACCATGGGCTCATAACTTGTTAAGCAGCCTCATGTGGCACCTTGTCAAAGGCCTTCTGAAAATGCAAGTACACAACATCCATCAACTCTCCTTTGTCTATCCTGCTTGTAATTTCTTCAAAGAGATTTGTCAGATTTGTCAGGCAAGATTTTCCCTTGAGGAAACCATGCTGACTACGGCCTATTTTAACATATGCCTCCAAGTTCCCTGAAACCACATCCTTAACAATTGACTCCACCATCTTCCAAACCACTGTCAGACTAACTGGTCTATAATTTCCTTTCTTCTGTCCCTCTCCCTTCTTGAAGAGTGGAGTGACATTTGATTTTCCAGTCTTCCAAAACCATTCCAGAATCTAGTGATTCTTGAAAGGTCATTACTAATGTCCCCACAATTTCTTCAGCAGCTCTTTCAGAAACACATCGCTTCAGCCAGCTCTTACAGAACCCTATGGAGGACTATAGTCAGGGTGCAGGTAGATCGGACTAGGCAGCTTATGGCTTGGCACAGACTAGATGGGCCAAAGAACCTGTTTCTGTGCAGTACTTTTCTAAGACTCTCAGTGATTCCAAGTCAAGTTTATTGTCATAAATTTAAGCATGATGAGGAATAGATATAAATGAACAATTTGCTTGCAGCAACATCACAGACGCATAGATTCAGACAGATCATAAATTATAAATAAATTATACAAAACTGTGAAGAAAAAGACTGTGCAAAGCAAGGTGTTAATGCAAAAACAGTCAGAGACATATCCATGGTAGTGCGAGAGGTTACCTGTAGTGCTCCATTGCTGAGGTAGGATTAGGGTTGTGCCTGTCAAACTTTATGGTTGCAAAAAGCAACTGTTCCTGAACCTTGTGGTGTGGGACTTCCTGCCTGATGGTAGCTGTAAGGAGAGGACATGGCTCCAAGGGTGGAAATCCTGGACGATAGCTACCACCTACCCGAGACATGGCCTCCTGACTGGGGAGGGCTGTGTCCAGGATAGACTAGACCTTATCCACTGCTCCCTGCAGCCTCTTAAGATGACCAATTTGATACAAAATTGGCTTGGTGGTAGGTTTCAAAGGGTGGTAGTGAAAACGCAAGAGACAATTGACAGTTGAGGCCCTTCTTCTAGATTGAAATTGTTGTGGGGAGATAGCAGTACAAAGGGGTTAGGGGGACAGTAGGGCAAGAGCTGGCAAGCAATAGGTGGATCCTGGAAACAAGGGATTGATTGGGCGATGGAGTAAGATGGGAGGCAGCTTTGTGGAAATAGAGACAGGCTGGGTTCATGAGAGGGTGACAGTCACCGTCCAGGTTAGGAAATTCTTAAACTAGGAGGCATGGGTTTAAGATGAAAGGGGAAAGATTTAAAGAGTTCATGAGGGACAAGGGTCAGTATATGGAATGAGCTGCCAGAGGAAGCTGTAGGGATGGGTACAATTACAACTTTTAGACACTTTTCGGCAGGTTCATAGGTTAGAAAGGCTTAGAGGGATGTGGACGAAATGCAGGTGACTAGCTCAGGTATGCTCCTTGTTCAGCATGGACAAGCTGGGATGAAGGGTCTGCTTTAACCATATAACCATAGAACAATTACAGCACGGACACAGGCCATCTTGGCCCTTCTAATCCATGCTGAACTCCTACTCTCACCTAGTCCCACCAACCTGCAATCAGCCCATAACCCTTCATTCTTTTCCTGTCCATATATCTATCCAATTTAACTTTAAATGACAACAACGAACCTGCCTCAACCACTTCTGCTGGAAGCACATTCCACACAGCTACCACTCTCTGAGTAAAGAAGTTCCCCCTCATGTTACCCCTAAACTTTTGCCCTTTAACTCTCAACTCATGTCCTCTTGTTTGAATCTCCCCATTCTCAATGGAAAAAGCCTATCCACGTCATCCTGCATAACTATAGTGGGAGGACTCTGACTCCGTTCTCTGCACTGAGGCTCACAGAGCATCTCAGTGATCGATTATACATCAAGATCCACCAGGTTGTTTTATAAAGTCTCCTCAATATCGCTGCTATGAGTTTTACTGCTTTTCTCTCACAGATTTCTGCTCAGTATAATTTTCAGCTTAATCTGTACTCGTTATATTTCACTACACCCAAAAGGCTTCACTTAGAGGTAAGAAAGGGGCCTCTATTTGGCTTGCATTATTGAAAGCAGTAGTCTTCCTTTGCCTTGCATTATAGTGGTCCTGCCAGCTCTGACTTAGAAATCAGTTTGAGGTGCTTTCACTAACAGGTCTTGCTCAGATTTCCAGTTACTACTTAGATTCAGACTGACACCACTTTTGTGGCCAGTTTCTTGTCCAGAGAGATCTTGGTGCGAGATAGACACTGATAAACAGAGCAATGCTTGGGATATTGGAAGAACTTTTTCTCTAAAGCAGGGGTTCACAACCTTTTTGATGCCATGGACCATTAAGCAAGGGGTCCGTGGGCCCCAGTTTGGGAACTTCTTGTCTAAAGTTTAGGGGGCATAAGAGGAAGCAAACAGCCAGTCGTGTTGATGATATCTCAGTTCTTAATATACTTGTTTGTGAGTCAGCTGGTCTTGGGCTTCAGGGAAATACTCTTATAACCCAAATGATATGACAATGGTTTCCAGTACTTCAGAGGTACAGGTTTTTAAAAATCCATTTATCATATGTGTAGATTGCTGACAAAACTAACATTTGATGTCCATCCCTCATTGTTATGGATAAATATAAAAAAATCATATGTAACTCTTTGAGAAGAAACAAAGTGTTTTGACATTCTGGTCAATCTCTTTCACAGGTGGCCCCTCACAATGGAATATTGTCTACATCAACTTCATAGAAACATAGAAAACCTACATCACAATACAGGCCCATCGGCCCACAAAGCTGTGCCGAACAAGTCCTTACCTTAGAAATTACCTAGGGTTACCCATAGCCCTCTATCTTTCTAAGATCCACGTACCTGTCCAGGAGCCTCTTAAAAGACTCTATCATATCCACCTCCACCACTATTACTGGCAGCCCATTCCACGCACTCACAACTCTCTGCGCATAAAACGCCTCTGTACTTTCAGTTCTAAAATGATTGGTGAGGTCAACGTGGGAGATACTGACTCTGACACTGCTGAGGCAGGAAAGTCTTAGTGGGGTGGACAGTTGAGGAATTCAGAAGATAAGACACCTGCTCAGTGTTTTTCCTTGGTTTCCCTGTGCTCCTGATGCAAGGACAGGATTCCCAATGTTAATCTGAATAAGCCTTCTCTACTTTGAGTGGCTGAGTAGTTTCAGATTTGGAATGGACTTGTCCACAGAATGTAGAGGGAGGTAGAGATGCAACATATTCTGCCTGGAGATCAGTGATCAGTGGTGTTCTCCAGGGATCTGTTCTGGGCCCCTGCTCTTTGTGACTTTTATAAATAACTTGGATGGGGAAGTAGAAGGCTGGTTTAGTAAGTGCAGATGACATGAAGATTGGTGTTTTTATGAATAGTGAAAAGGGTTGCTGTAGGTTACAATGAGATATAGGCAGGATGCAGAGCTGGGCGGAGGTGACAATCGGAGTTCAATCCAGAAAAATGTGAAGTGATACTCTTTGGAAGATTAAGCTTGAAGGCAGAGTTCAGGGTTAGTAGCAGGATTCTTTACATAGAGGAGGAACAAAGGGTTCTGAGGGTTCATATCCATAGATCCCACAAAGTTGCTGTAAAAGTTGATAGATAGTTAAGAAGGTATACAGTGTGTTGACCTTCATTAGTTGGTGGTTAGAGTTCAGAAGCCGCAGGGTAATATTGCAGCACTATTAAACTCTAGTTAGATTACACTTGAGCATCATCTTCTATTCTGGATGTCTCATTTTAGGAAGGGTGTGAAGTTTTAGATATGTTCATGACTTATGAAGAAATAACTGAACAAGCTAGGACTTTGCCCTTTGAAGCAAAGGTGGATGTGAGGTGATTTGATAGAGGTGTATAAGATTATGAGAGGATAACCAGCACCTTTATCACAGGGTGGCAGTGGCCAATACCAGATGAAACCCATTTAAGGTGACTGGAAAAAAAGTTTAGGGGAGAAGTCAGAGGTAGGTTTTCAACACAGAGAGTGGTAAGTACCTGAAAAACACTGCTGGGCTTTGGGATAGATGCAGATGCAAAAGGGACATTTAAAATACTCTTGGCTAGGCACACGGGTGTAAGAAAAATGCAGTGTTGTAGGCTGGAAGGAAGGAAGCGCTATATTAATCATGAAGTAGCTGTTACAACCTTGGATTTGGCAGCACAGTAGATATGGCAATTGTGCTCGTGAATTTGCCCTGTCAGGTGATTATCGTTTAATTGTGATAGTACTTAACTCCATTCTTGTTGTCGTAGTGTTTGTCGGGACTTGAACAGAGCACAGCAAAAATTTTGTATTCAGCCTTCCCTGAGATATTGGACTTTCAAATCAAATGACTCTGAAGACTAGCGGTATTCGTTTAATGTTTAGATGTTTTCAGCCTCAGTGTAAGTTTCATTTTCCTCTGAGAGTTTTAGTTAACAGCCCTGTTTAGCCTAGCATTTATTGTTCTATTTTCCCCTTAACACTGTTCGTATTAGTCTGTGAACTATCAACCTGCTTCAGCGTCTCTCACTCTGCACTTGGGTCATATCCAAACTGGGTGACAGCAAGTCTCAAACACAAAGGTGGACTCAGCAGAGAGAGAGAGCAGCTGAACTTGGCCATGAGATTCATTAGTCAGGCAGGAGATAAGCTGCAATGGCGATGGGATCTGTTCTCAGTGAAGTTACGGAGGCAATGAGGCAAATAACCTCGTGCTGACAAGCCCAACAATCAGATCCAGGCCCGGGTTGTGTTCCTCCCAACCGGCTGTTTGTCCCTGCTGCAGAATGGGGTCACTCCTCCCGTATGGCTGGACGTCCGGGAATTCAATGGACTGAGGAGTTTATAAAGAGACAACTTTGGTGGCTGTCTATGTCCCAGGATGTCCATGATTTTGTATCTTCATGTCCCACCTGCGCTCAGAACAAGACATCACACCAGTGTCCTGCGGGTCTGTTATGTCCACTGCCTGTGCCCCACTGCCCCTGGTCCCACCTCAGTAGATTTCATCACTTGTCTGCCCCCGTCTAATGGAAACACCACCATTTTGGTTGTTGTGGATCAATTTTCCAAGGCTGCCCACTTCATTGCTCTCCCCAATCTCCCTTCGGCTCCTGAGACTGCCACACTCATGATTCAACATGTGTTCAGGATCCATGGCTTTCCCCAAGACATAGTGTCTGATTGTGGGCCACAATTCACTTTCTGCTTTTGGAAGGCTTTCTGCTCTCTTGTAGGGGCCACAGCCAGCCTCTCATCTGGCTTCCACCCCCAATCTAATGGCCAGACTGAGAGAGTGAACCAAGAGTTGGAGACAACCCTGGGCTGTCTTGACTCTTCCAACCCCACATCCTGGAGCTCCCAATTGGTTTGGGCAGAGAACGCCCACAATAACCTCCAGCCAACCTCCACCGGTATGTCTCTTTGAATGCCAGAAGGGATTCCAGCCCCCGCTCTTCCCTGATCAGGAGATCGACGTAAGAGCTCTTGCTGCTAAACAGCTGATCCAGTGCTCCAAGCACACCTGGAGACGAGCCAGGGCTTCTCTGCATGCCCAGAAATAGCATTCCCGGCAGACTGATCGACTCTGTCGACTGGTAAGGCCATTCAAGCCATGAGAGGAAGTCTGGTTGGCATCAAGGGATCTTCCCCTGAAAGTCCAGAACCGGAAATTGGCACCGCGCTACATGGGACCATCTGTGGTGGAAAAGGCCATCAACAAGGTGTCCTATAGATTGCGTCTGCCAGCATCACTGAGGAGCCACTCAGTATTCCATGTTTCCCAGCTCAAGCCGGTTGGTTACTACCTCTCCCCTGGTCCCAGTCACTCCACCTCCCCCTCTTCCCAGCCTAGTAGATGGTTCCCTTGTCTATACCGCGCGGCGTCTCCTGCATTTCGCCGGATACTTGGTAAGGTCCAGTACCTTGTGGACTGGGAAGGGTACGGTCCAGAAGAATGTACTTGGATCCCAGCGAAAGACCACTTGGACCAGTTGCTGATCCAGGACTGTCAGCAGACAGAGGTCAATGGCGCCTCAGGGGATGCACCTAGAGAAGGGGGCCCTGTCACAACTGTTGTAGCGTGGATGAAATTACCGGAGAGACAGAGTCACTGGTAGATATAAAGCAGCTTCTTTATTCGACACAGCAAGGTACAGTAGGCATCATACGGATGGAGACGCTTTCCGCAGAAAGGTCTGCTAGCTAAAATGTGGGCTCGATATTTATATGCTAAACACAAAGGCAATCGCTACTTAAAAAGTTACAGACAATGCTTCCTTTTGAGGTTACATACAAACATCACACCTTCGGATTTCGTCCTTTCCTTCTGACGCCAATATGTCTGTGTTGGTATCCACAGCCTTAGTTCAATCCACAATACATTTATTTGGCATTTTACATGCTAACATAGAAGACAATTAATATTTATAATGTACAGATAAGACTGTCTTTGAAACTACAGCATCAGGCACCAGAAGCATCTGGTGTTTACACCTTTTAGGAAGCCCATTGTGATGGACTCAATCCACAGTCCTTTGTCAAACAGTTAAAATAGAAGTCTGGTGGCCAAAGCCATTTAAGTGTTAACAAATCATCTACCCAAAAAGAAATCCACTCTAACAGCAACCACAGATTCGGCAGCGCAGTAGATACATTTGCGCTTATTGCACTTGTGAATTTGTACACTTGTAATTATTATTTAATCATGATAGTATTTGACTCTATTCTTGTCGTCGTAGTGCTTGTCGGGACTTGAACAGAGCACAGCAACACTTCGCTGCTGTTTTGTATTTGGCTTTCCTTGAGATACTGGACTTTCAAATTAACTGACTCTGAAGACTCGCGGTATTTGTTTAATGTCTAGATGTTCTTTTCAGCTGCAGCGTAGGCTTTGTTTTCCTTTGAGAGTTTTATTTAACGGCCCTGTTTGGCCTAGTGTTTATTGTTTTATTTTCCCTTTAACACTGCTCGCATTAGTCTGTGATCTATCCACCTGCTTCAGTGTCTCTCACTCTGCACTTGGCCCATGTCCGAACAGTGGTGACCATAGGTGTATATAAGTTGGCACAACACTGTGGGCCAAAAGGTCTGAACTGTGCTGTTCTGTTCATTCTGTGTTGCACTTTTTCAAGGAGGCTTGAGGATATTCTTAAATCATTGTCTCTGACTGCCTGGTTTCCTCAAAGCACGATGGAGCTCAAAATGGATCTCAGAACATCTTCAAAGCGCATTGCTTCAAGAAGACGGCATCAGTCATTAAGGACCTGCACCACAGGACATTCCCTTTCCTCAGCAGGGAGTGGGTACAGAAGCCTAAAGTGTTTTAGGAACAACTTTTTTCCCCCTCTACCATCTGATTTCCAACTGGTCAATGAACTCATGAACACTACCTTGCTGTTGCTCTTTTACACAATTTATTTACCTACTTTTAACCGGAACTTGCACTAATTTGTTATGCCTGCACTGTACTGCTGCCACGAAACACATTTCACTAATGTCAGTGACAATTAGCCTGACTCTAATCCTGATTCTGTTTTGGAAATCTGGTATCAGGTATTTGAACATTGTCCAGTTCAATGGCATCAACTGGCCACAATACAGGCAATGATGGTCTGGGAGATGATGCATATCCAGCAGGGGAATTTGTAATAGTTTGTGGAGACAGTGGTGGCAGTGTGCCTCTGGTACTGTGATGTGCCTGCTGTCTTCTCAGAAGCAGATGGGGGACAAGGGATCACTGCTGCCCAGTAGACAATGAACGTAATGCTGAATTTTAAATCTTGATCCTTAAACTCTCGCTTTGTCAGATTGATAAAGTCTATGCAGGCATACTGACTAATCTAGCTAAACAAGAATCTGATCATAAGCTCAGGATCGAGTTTAACTACAATTTTATTGTCATCTGACTGTACATACATACAAACAAATGCATGCTCCTCAGCACCAACCAGGAATGTTGTCCAGCCCCACAGCATAGTGTGGTTGACCCTGGATAGGATCTTCCTCCCCTCGGCTCTGTCCAGACAGGGTACCCATTCAAAGGTCCAATTTAATATCAGAAATGTATACAATATACATCCTGAAACATCTTGAAAACAAAAGCAGAAGTGCCCCAAAGAATGAATGGCAGTTAAACATTAGAATCCCAAAATTCCATCCCCCAGCTCCCCTCCCTCCCGCATGTAAGCAGCAGCGAGCAACAATCCCCCCTCCCCCCACTGGCAAGCGTCGGCACCACCACCGAGCCCTCAAGCCTGAGCAAAGCAACAGCAAAGACAAAGATTTACAGTTACCTCAAAGACTTTGCATTTCACCTGGTATTCGACAGACCACAGGTTCTCTCTCTCTCCCTAATAAGGGGGAAAGAGGTGTCTCCATTTTCCCAACGAGCAGGGGGACATAACAAACAACTCACTGGTTTATGATTTTAAAAGTCCATTATGTCGCTTTTTTTCGAGCTCTGCGTCTGAGGATCGCAAGGATCCCGGGTCTTCGGGCCTACAGCAGAAGATTTTACAACTCCCCCGATGACAGACGGGTCTCCTGCTGTGACACCGACCCTCGATCCACTCGTCTCCAGAGCCCCGAGATCTTAGGCTTTGGAATTCGAGCCGGACTCTCAGGTTGAACCCTTGGCATGCCAAACAACGGCCAGTCCTGAAGCCCTGAGAGCGGGTCCCATTCCCACAAAGAACCATAGTCAGACCGTAACTCCAGATCAGGGACTTCAAAAGAACCCTGAAAGGGAAAAATAAAGATATTACAGATGAGATTTGGCTGAAGAGCCCAGCTGGCAGCCGATGGGGTAACATCTTTTTGAACTTGCTCCTACTTTATCTGTCATTTCGTTTCCTACCAGTTTTCTGAAACATTATAAATCTCAATATTGCTCTATTATGTCTTTGAGAGAGACTAAAGCCTCTGCAAAAGAAAAAGAAGATGATTCTCCAACCACTTTGGAATCAATTGGGGATTTCCTTAAAAAGCAAAGAACAGAACTCTGAGGAATTTCAACATCTTAATGTCAAGTTGGACATGATTCAACAAACTCCAATCGAACATGAAAAATGAATTAAAGAGAATAAAGAAACTTTGTCGATACTGGAAGCGGACTTAGAAGACATGAGTAAGCTCTGCAAAAAATTATCATTATCTAATGAAAAATTAATGAAGAGGATGACCAACCTGGAAAGCAGAAACAGAAGGAACAATCTACGTATTCTGGGTCTTGAAGAATCAGCTGAAGGTGCCCACTCCATGGAGTTCTTTGAAAGCTTTCTGAAGCAGCTATTCCCTGATTTATTGCCGCCTGTGCCTAAATTGGACCGCACCCATCGGTCGCTGGACCCCAAACCAACGTCGGGAGAGCGACCTAGATCGGTTATTTTATGTTTTCATGAATTTTATACTAAGGAGCTTTTAATCCATCATACCCGTCAAGTAGGAATGATCGATTACAACAGAAAGATGATCAGATTCATGGAAGATTATACACCGGAGGTTATGGCTGAAAGCACTAAGTACAAAGAGGTCATGTCGCTGCTTTATAATAAAAGGTTTAAGCCCTCCCTTCGCTTACCTGCACGTGTTACAATCGTTCTGAAAAATGGTGTGCAGAAATGGCTGGGATCGGTTGAACATGCGCAGAAGTTTTTGAAAGCAGAAGATTAATTGTGTTATATCTCTTACAAGAGCAATTATCTTTTTAATGTTGGATAAAATAAGGTTTTAATAAACTTATGTTTCGACATAAGTGTGTTGGGCCCGTGACCAAGTGGTTAAGGCGTTCGTCTAGTGATCTGAAGGTCGCTAGTTGGAGCCATAGCTGTGGCAACATGTTTGTGTCCTTGAACAAGGCACTTGACCACATATTGCTCTAGTGTCTGTGCGAGGAGTGGCGCCCCACACAGATTTCCAATCTGTACCTTGTATGGCCTGAGTCGACATTCCCTCCCCTTCCCCTACGTTTTGACCATTTATATATCTTGTTTTCTGATATTTTCTTTGATATTTTTTACTACTTTATTCTTCTTTTTGAGAAGAAGAATTTCTCTAGATTTCTCTCTATATATTTTTTTGAAATTGTTAAAATGAAACTTTTTATGTTTTGGATTTCTGATCTAAGTTTTTCTTTGTTTGTTTTGTCTTGGTAGGAACATAATAACCTTGAATGATTGGAGTTTTGCCAGCAGGATTTCTTTGAGAGGGTTGTCTTTTGGGTTTAGCATGCTGACTGTCCCTTGGCCGGCTTTTTGGCTTTGGGAGGGGGAGGGGATGGGTCTTTTTTTTTCTTTTTACTCTGAAAGCTGGGTTGGGCTACTATCCAAATTTTCTGTTTGAGTACCTTATTTTATGGTTCATTCTCTGGTTCTAATAATTTATGGTCAGATCTTTTAACTCTTCTGTTAATTAGTATTTAAAATGGATCGAAATATTAATTTACTTAGTTTCAATGTGAAAGGGTTAAATCATCCTGTGAAAAGGAATAAGATTTTTGCTTATATTAAAAAGTTAAGGGCCCCCATTATTTTTCTACAAAAAACGCATGTACATAGTTGTGATAACACATGCCTTTTTAATCGCTGGAGAGGCTTAAAATTTCATTCTTCATTCAGAGCAAAATCTTGCAGAGATCTCAATTTTTATGGACAATACGATTTATTTTGTTCAACATAAAGTTGTCTCTGACCCTAATGGACGATTTGTCATAGTGTCAGGAAAACTAGATAATAAATTGATGGTATTTGCTAATGTGTACGCCCCCAATGTGGATGACCCAGGATTTTTTGAACGTTTCTTTTCATTCCTGCCAGATTTGAGTCTTTATTCTTTAGTGATGGGAGGAGATTTTAATTGTTGTCATGACCCAGTATTAGATTGTTCTTCTCTTAGATCAGCCACACCTAATAAATCAGCTTTATTTATTCAATCCTTTCTAACGAAATGTGATACTGTTGATGTCTGGTGTTTCTTTCACCCAGCAGATAGGGAGTATTCATTCTTTTCTCATGTCCATCATTCCTCTACCAGGATTGATTTTTTTTAATTGATAGTCAAATGATTCCATTAGTTTGACCCATTGAATATAAAGAAATAGCTGTATCCGACCATTCTCCTGTATTTCTATCTTTAAATCTTCCTGGTTTCACTCATATGAACAGATCCTGGCGTTTTAATTCAACTTTGTTATCTGATAAGGACTTTTTAAAATTTCTGGAGAATCAAATTACTCTTTTTTTTAAAGAAAATGCGTTGGAAGAGACTTCTAGTCTTATCATTTGGGATGCTTTTAAGGCATATATTAGAGGACAAATTATCTCCTATACTGCATATATTAAGCAAAAAGCTAATAAAGAGAGAACTGAATTAGTTAATCAATTAAAACAATTAATCCAGAATTATGCTTTGGTACCAGACCCTGAACTATACAAAAAAAATTAAAACTAAATATGATCTTCTTATAATGTATCCAATTGAAAGCCAACTTTTAAAAGATAGAAGCCAATTCTATATACAGGGAGAAAAAACTGGTAAACTATTGGCTAATCAATTTATAGCTTTATAGCTAAATGGCAAATTAAAGAAATTCGCAAAACCAATGGTGATATGGCAACTGACCATTTTGAAATAAATGACACTTTTAGAGAATTTTATTCTAAACTGTATAGTTCTGATTTTGTTAAAGATAATACTGCAATGAACAATTCTTTAGACCGATTAAATATTCCTGGACTTTTGGTTGATAGTCGAAAGCAGTTGGATCAACCTATTTCTCAGGAGGAAATCACTGAGGCTAAACGTTCATTGCATTCTGGGAAATCTCCAGGGCCTGACGGATTCTCTGGAGAATTTTATAAGGCTTTTTCTTCATTGCTTATACCTTATTTATGTTCTACCCTTACTGATTACTTCAAGGTGGGTAGGTTGCCATAGTCTTTTTATGAAGCTTCCATTTTGCTTATTTTTAAAAAGAATAAGAATCCCACTGAATGCTCGTCATATAGACCAATCTCTTTACTCAATGTTGATGCTAATGTCCTATCTAAAGTTTTGGCCTGTAGACTTGAAAATATTATACCTTCTATAATATCTGATGATCAGACAGGATTTATTAAAAATCGATATTCCCATTTTAATATACGGCGACTGTTAAATGTTATGCATTCTCCATCCAAGGAAATATTAGAATGTGTGATTTCTCTGGATGCGGAGAAGGCTTTTGACCGAGTTGAATGGAATTACGTATTTAAAATCTTAGAAAAATTTAATTTTGGGCCCAATTTTATTCATTGGATTAAATTACTTTAGTTACCTTCCTCTGCTCGGGTCCTTACAAACTTTCAGAATTCTAAACCAATTAAACTCCAATGTGGAACCAGACAAGGATGTCCAATGAGCCCTTTGCTTTTTGATTTGGTATTAGAACCTTTAGCAATTGCCTTTCCAGAGACTAAAGATATCACCGGTACCTTAATGAAAGGTACTATTCATAAAGTCTCACTTTATGCTGATGACTTATTGCTTTTTATATCTAATGTTACAACTTCTTTACCCTCTATGTTTATTTTACTGACTAATTTTATTCAGTTTTCAGGATATAAATTGAATTTACATAAGAGTAAATTGCTTCCTTTAAATAATTTGATACCAACCAATATTAACCTTCCTTTTAAAATTGTAAGAAAACAATTTACATATTTGGGTGTAACAATCACCAAGAATTATAAAGATCTATTCAAAGAAAACTTTCTAACCTTAATGAATTATGTGAAAAAGACACTTTCTAATTGGTCGCCTCTCTCTTTATCATTGATTAGTCGAATTAATTCTATTAGAATGAATATTTTACCTAAATTTATATACCTTTTTCAAGCCGTACCTGTTTTTATTCCTAAGTCTTTCTTTGATTCTTTAGATTCGATTCTTTCTTCCTATATATGGAAGAACAGAAAACCCCAATTAAATAAAGCCCACCTTCAAAAAATTTTAAAAAATGGAGGCCTTGCTCTACCCAATTTTAGATTATATTATTGGGCAATTAATATACGAAATCTTGTGTTCTGGTTATATTATATCAATCATGTGGATTGTCCAATATGGGTCTTTTTGGAAGCCAACTCTGTTACAAAATTTTCTATTATTTCTCTTCTTGGATCCTCTCTTCCTTTATCTTTAAATGAATTAACTGACAGTTTGGTGGTTAAACACACTTTGAGGATCTGGCTACAGTTTAGAAGACATTTCAGTTTATTAAGATTTCCCCTTTCTAGTCCTGTTTTTTCTCATTTTTTTAAAACCATCTACGACCGATCTGTTTTTTAGAGAATGGGATAGATTAGGCATTAAACGATTTCAGGATCTGTTTATTGAGGGTTTTGTTCTTCTTTTGAGCAGCCCTCAGTGAAATATAACCTATCAAATACCCACTTTTTTCGATATCTACAAATGAGAGATTTTTTTAAGATCTAAACTACATAAATTTCCTACCAGCCCGGATAAGAACATAATAGATGTAATTTTTAATTTGAAACCTTTTGATAATGGCTCAATATCTTATATTTATGGTCTGTTGTTGAGACTGAGAATGGCTCCTTTAGACAAAACTAAAAAAGATTGGGAAAAGGATTTACAGACTTCATTATCTAATGAGACCTGGAGGGCTATTTTCAAAATGGTTAAATCTTCGTCGTTATGGGCTTGTCATTCCTCCAACAATTTAAAGTGGTACATAGGGCTCATATGCCTAAAGATAAGCTCTCCCGTTTTTTTGCAGATATATCTTCTTATTGTGACAGATGTAATAATGGAGAGGCTTCATTAATTCATATGTTTTGGTCATGCTCGAGCCTTGGAAAATATTGGAAAGATGTATTCCAAACTGAGCTGGAGGCTCCGGAGGGTTCCTGTGCTGTGGAAGACGTCCTGCCTCGTCCCTGTGCCGAAGACGCCACGCCCCAGCGGCCTCAATGACTACAGACCAGTGGCATTGACCTCCCACATCGTGAAGACCCTGGAGAGACTTGTTCTGTAGTTGCTCCGACCTATGGTCAGGCCACACTTAGATCCCCTCCAGTCCGCCTACCAGCCCCGACTAGGAGTTGAGGATGCCATCGTCTACCTGCTGAAGCATGTCTACGCCCACCTGGACAAGCCAGCGAGCACTGTGAGTGTCATGCTTTTTGACTTCTCCAGTGCGTTCAACACCATCCGCCCTGCTCTGCTGGGGGAGAAGCTGACAGCAATGAAAGTGGATGCTTCCCTGGTATCTTGGATTCTTGATTACCTGACTGGCAGACTACAGTACGTGTGCTTGCAACACTGGGTGTCCGACAGAGTGATCAGCAGCACTGGGGCTCCACAGAGGACTGTCTTGTCTCCCTTTCTCTTCATCATTTACACCTCGGACTTCAACTACTGCACAGAGTCTTGTCATCTTCAGAAGTTTTCGGATGACTCTGCCATAGTTGGATGTATCAGCAAGGGAGATGAGGCTGAGTACAGGGCTACGGTAGGAAACTTTGTCACATGGTGTGAGCAGAATTATCTGCAGCTTAATGTGAAAAAGACTAAGGAGCTGGTGGTAGACCTGAGGAGAGCTAAGGTACCAGTGACCCCTGTTTCTATCCAGGGGGTCAGTGTGGACATGGTGGAGGATTACAAATACCTGGGGATACGAGTTGACAATAATCTGGACTGGTCAAAGAACACTGAGGCTGTCTACAAGAAGGGTCAGAGCCGTCTCTATTTCCTGAGGAGACTGAGGTCCTTTAACATCTGCTGCACGATGCTAAAGATGTTCTATGGGTCTGTGGTGGCCAGTGCTATCATGTTTGCTGTTGTGTGCTGGGGCAGCAGGCTGAAGGTAGCAGACACCAACAGAATCAACAAACTCATTCGTAAGGCCAGTGATGTTGTGGGGATGGAAATGGACTCTCTCACGGTGGTGTCTGAAAAGAGGATGCTGTCCAAGTTGCATGCCATCTTGGTCAATGTCTCCCATCCACTACATAATGTACTGGGTGGGCACAGGAGTACATTCAGCCAGAGACTCATTCCACCGAGATGCAGCACAGAGCGTCATAGCAAGTCATTCCTGCCCGTGGCCATCAAACTTTACAACTCCTCCCTTGGAGGGTCAGACACTCTGAGACAATAGGCTGGTCCTGGACTTATTTCATAATTTACTGGCATAATTTACATATTACTATTTAACTATTTATGGCTCTATTACTATTTATTATTTATGGTGCAACTGTAACGAAAACCAATTTCCCCCAGGATCAATAAAGTATGACTATGACTATCTTTGTTAAAAAAAAAATTTCCTCGAGTTTTATTTCAATGGCCTCCTTTACCAGGCGGTCCTAAAAACCATTGGTGCAGCACAGCATGAAGGTCTCGCTGTAAGTAAGAACTGGAATCTGATTATAAGCACGGTGGGACAGCAGAAACCTGATTGAGTGAGGATTAACCAATCAGGAGCAACAGATGACAGGGGACTAGACATGCCCAGTCATCATCTCTGATGAAGATGGCAGAGATTTTCAACAAAACATCAGTTAAAATCGATATCTGTATCCAGCTGGTTTATTTGTCGTATCCACCGGGAAAGCACTGGATCCTTTGTTTTAGCGAGTAGAATTTCCGGGACCGTGGGCCTGCAGAGATCCACTTTGAGCCTCACTTGGTGTGCTTACCGTGTTTCTGCGCTCTTGTGCATCGCTTCCTACATTCACTTCTCTGAGCAGGCCCAGAATGGAGCGAGGGCCTGCTTCACGAGTTAGGCCATAACTGCACTGTACTTTCGTTATTGCACTCACTAGCAAGGTAAACTTGAATACTATTGTGCAGCAGTGTTTTTTTGATCT
Source organism: Mobula birostris (assembly GCF_030028105.1). Lineage (NCBI taxonomy): Eukaryota > Metazoa > Chordata > Chondrichthyes > Myliobatiformes > Myliobatidae > Mobula > Mobula birostris. The sequence goes on from NC_092386.1 coordinate 69,620,993, forward strand.
TAGAAAGGACAGACAGAACAAGAAATTACACCGTTGATTGGAGCTGGAGAGACTGCTGCAGCCGTGTGTGCATCTTGTCACGATTGTTATTGTTGGGGGTTTACTGTAGATAAATTTGCTACTACGTCCTGATATTGCAATACAGTCGGCCCTCCTTATCCACGGGGGGATTGGTTCTGGGACTCCCCATGGATACCAAAAAACGCGGATGCTCAAGTCCCTTCTATAACATGTCTCAGTGCGGTGGACTTTTGGAGCCGACAGAACTCCAGACCTTATTTAACCTGCTTAGTACGGTGGGCTTTAAGATCCGGGGGAGCACAGGACCTGCCACCCGCAGCTGCTGCTGAATCCGCAGTGTTTCTGTTCCGTTGATGGAAAATGATCACGATTGAAAATAAAGTGGAAATAATAAAGCGATCGGAAAGAGGTGAAACACCATCAGTCATTGGAAAAGCATTAGGCTACAGTCGGTCAATGATCAGAACAATTTTAATGGATAAAGTGAGAATAATGGAGCATGTGAAAGGCCTGCGCCGATGAAAGTTACAATTATTACTAAGCAATGCAGTGGTTTAATTATTGAAATACATACGTTTCTTAAGTGTTTTATATGCACAGAAAGGTAAAATATATACTAGATACTAAGACAAATGTTTGACTAACTATCGCTAAATAATACCAGTTGTATCTGTTCCAACTTCGGTACAAATCTGACTTAAAGACTGCCTGTACTTTAAATCATCTCTAGATTACTTATAGAAACATAGAAGATAGGTGCAGGAGTAGGCCATTCGGCCCTTTGAGCCTGCACCGCCATTCAGTATGATCATGACTGATTATCCAACTCAGGACCCTGTACCTGCCTTCTCTCCATACCCCCTGATCCCTTTAGCCACAAGGGCCATATCTAACTCCCTCTTAAATATAGCCAATGAACTGGCCTCAACTGTTTCCTGTGGCAGAGAATCCCACAGATTCACCACTCTCTGTGTGAAGAAGTTTTTCCTAATCTCGGTCCTAAAAGGCTTCCCCTTTATCCTCAAACTGTGACCCCTTGTTCTGGACTTCCCCAACATCGGGAACAATCTTCCTGTATCTAGCCTGTCCAATCCCTTTAGGATTTTATACGTTTCAATATGATCCCCCCTCAGTCTTCTAAATTCCAACGAGTAGAAGCCTAGTCAATACAGTCTTTCATCATATGAAGGTCCTGCTATCCCAGGAATCAATCTGGTGAACCTTCTTTGTACTCCCTCTATGGCAAGGATGTCTTTCCTCAGATTAGGGGACCAAAACTGCACACAATACTCCAGGTGTGGTCTCACCAAGGCCTTGTACAACTGCAGTAGTACCTCCCTGCTCCTGTACTCGAATCCTCTTGCTATGAATGCCAGCATACCATTCGCCTTTTTCACCGCCTGCTGTACCTGCATGCCCACTTTCAATGACTGGTGTATAATGACACCCAGGTCTCGTTGCACCTCTCCTTTTCCTAATTGGCCACCATTCAGATAATAATCTGTTTTCCTGTTTTTGCCACCAAAGTGGATAACCTCACATTTATCCACATTAAATTGCATCTGCCATGAAATTGCCTACTCACCTAACCTATCCAAGTCACCCTGCATCCTCTTAGCATCCTCCTCACAGCTAACACTGCCGCCCAGCTTCGTGTCATCCACAAACTTGGAGATGCTGCATTTAATTTGCTCATCTAAGTTATTAATATATATTGTGAACAACTGGAGTCCCAGCACAGAGCCTTACGGTACCCCACTAGTCACTGCCTGCCATTCTGAAAAGGTCCCATTTATTCCCACTCTTTGTTTCCTGTTTGCCAACCAATTCTCTATCCACATCAATACCTTACCCCCAATACCGTGTGCTTTAAGTTTGCACACTAATCTCCTGTGTGGGACCTTGTCAAAAGCCTTTTGAAAATCCAAATATACCACATCCACTGGTTCTCCCCTATCTACTCTACTAGTTACATCCTCAAAAAATTCTATGAGATTCGTCAGACATGATTTTCTTTTCACAAATCCATGCTGACTTTGTCCGATGATTTCACCACTTTCCAAATGTGCTGTTATCACATCTTTGATAACTGACTCTAGCATTTTCCCCACCACCAATGTTAGGCTAACCAGTCTATAATTCCCCGGTTTCTCTCTCCCTCCTTTTTTAAAAAGTGGGGTTACATTAGCCACCCTCCAATCCTCAGGAACTGGTCCAGAATCTAAAGAGTTTTGAAAAATTATCACTAATGCATCCACTATTTCTTGGGCTACTTCCTAATACAATGTAAATACTATGTAAATAGTTGCTATACTGTATTTGTTTAGGGAATAATGACAAGAAAAAAAAGTCTGTACATACTCAAACAACGAGTGCTGGAGAGAGAACTTCCGGGTTTTCCTGATCCGCGCATGCGAAACCTACAGATAAGGATGGCTGGCTGTAATATATTCTAAAATCGGCTTAATTGGCTGTAAACTAAAACACTGAGAAATATCCTGAGAAGAAAGAATGTACCACATCAATAAGAATGCTTTGTTATGGAAAAAGGTAGGGAGTAATAACACTGAATTACATTTAACAAAATAATGCAGAAATCAAAAATGTAATAATTGTATCTTCCTCACTGATTTCTGTGAAGCCAAAATATTTGATGTACACATACCAAACATCATGGTGATACCTGTTAAGGCCCATAAGTCGAAAAAAACAGGAGCAGAATAGGCCGTTTGGCCCATCGAGTCTGCTCTGACATTTTATCATGGCTGATCCAATCTTCCTCTCAGCCCCAATCTCCTGCCTTCTCCCTGTATTCCTTCATTTCCCAATCAATCAAGAATATACCAACCTCTGTCTTAGATATACATAAAGACTTGGCCTCCACAGCTGCCTGTGGCAAATAATTCCACAGATTCACTACCCTTTAACTAAAGAAATTCCTCCTCATCTCTGTTCTAAAAGGATGCCCCTCTATTATGAAGCTGTGTTCTCTGGCCTTAGACTCTCTTACCATAGGAAAGAAACATCCTCTCCACATGTAATTTCTCTTCATTTTGAAAATAGTCAACCCTTTCATTTCATTTACCAAAGTGCATGACCATATACTTCCCAACACTGTATTCCATCTGCCATTTCTTTGAATATTCTCCTAATCTGTCTAAGTCTCTGTAGCCTCTCTACTCCCTTAAAACTTCCTGCCCCTCCACCTATCTTCATATCCTCTGCAAACTTTGCAACAAAGCCATCAATTCCATCATCCAAGTCATTGACATATAACATAAAAAGAATCAGTCCCAACACAGACCCCTGTGGAACATAACTAGTCAACGGCAGCCAAATATAAAAGGGTCCCTTTATTCCCACTGTTTGCCTCCTGCCAATCCACCACTGTGTTATTTATGCTAGAATCTTTCCTGTAATACCATGGGCTAGTAGCTTGTTAAATGGCCTCAGGTGTGGCACCTTGTCAAAGGATTCTGAAAATCTAAATATACAATATCTCCTTTGTCTATCCTGCTTGTTATTTCTTCAAAGAATTCCAACAGATTTATCAGGCAAGATTTTCCCTTGAGGAATTTATGCTCACTACGGCCTATTTTATCATGTGCCTTCAAGTACCCTTAGACTTCATCCTTAATAATCAGTTCCAGCATCTTCCCAACCACTGAGGCCAGACTCACTGGCCTATAGTTTCCTTTCTTCTGCCTCTTTCCCTTCTTGAAGAGTGGAGTTACATTTGCAACTTTTCAGTCTTCTGGAACCATTCCAGAGTCCAGTGAATTTTGAAAGATTATTACTAATGTCTCTATGATCTCTTCACCCACCTCTTTTAGAACCCTGGGGTGTACACCATCTGGTCCAGGTGACTTATCTACCTTCAGCCCTTTCATTTTCTCAATGACATTCTCCCTGCTAATGGTAATTTCACACACATCATGACCCCAGACACCTGGAATTTCCACCATACTGCTAGTGTCTTCCACAGTGGAGACTGATGTAAAATACTTATTCGGTTCATCCACCATTTTGTTGCTCCCCTTACTACCTCTCGAGCGTTGTTTTCCAGTGGTCCAATATCCATTCTCACCTCACTTTTACGCCTTAAGTATCTGAAGAAACTTTTGTTTTCTGCACCGAGATGAGTATGCTCTGATATCTTATCATGGCTGATTTATTATCCCCTTCAACCCCATTCTTCTGCCTTCTCCTCATAACCTTTGATGCCCTGACTAACCAAAAATCTATCAGCCTCTGCTGTAAATATACACAATGACTGGCCTCCACATCCATCTGTGGCAAGAAATTCCACAGATTAGCCACCCTCTGGCTAAAGAAATTCCTCCTCGTCTCTGCTCTAAATGGCCAACCCTCTATTCTGAGGCTGTGCTCTCTAATCCTAAACTCACCCACTATAGGAAATATCCTCTCCACATCTACTCTGTCTGGACCTTTCAATATTTGATAGGTTTCAATAAAATCCCTTTTCATTCTTCTGAACTCCAGCAAGTACGGGCCCAGTGCCATCAAATGCTCATCACATGTTAAACCTTTCTTTCCCAGAATCATTCCCACGAACATCTTCTGGACTCTCTTGAATGCCAGAACATTTTAGATAAGGGGCCCAAAGTGCCTCAAAATAATCCCAGTGCAGTCTGACCAATGCTTTATAAAGCCTCAGCATCATATCCTTGATCTTATATTCTCGTCCTCTCAAAATAAGTGCTAACATTGCATTTTCCTTCCTTACTACTGACTCAACCTGCAAATTAGTTTTCAGGAAATCCTGCACAAAACTCCCAAGTTACCTTGTACCTTTGGGTTTTGAATTTTCTCCCAGTTTAGAAAAGACTCTGCAGTTTTTTTCCCCTTACCGAAGTGCATGCCCATACACTTCCCTACGCTATATTCCATCAACACACATCAAAGTTGCTGGTGAACGCAGAAGGCCAGGCAGCATCTCTAGGAAGAGGAACAGTCGACGTTTCGAGCCAAGACCCTTCGTCAGGACTAACTGACGGAAGAGCTAGTAAGAGATTTGAAAGTGGAAGGGGGGGGTGATCTGAAATGATAGGAGAAGACAGGAGGGGGAGGGATGGATCCAAGAGCTGGACAGGTGATTGGCAAAAGGGATATGAGATGATCATGGGACAGGAGACCTAGGGAGAAAGAAAAGGGGGAGGGGGGGAAAACCCAGAGGATGGGCAAGGGGTATAATGAGAGGGACAGAGGGAGAAAAAGGAGAGAGAGAAAAATAATGTGTGTATATAAATAAATAACGGATGGGGTACGAGGGGGAGGTGGGGCATTAGTGGAAGTTTGAGAAGTCAATTTTCATACCATCAGGTTGGAGGCTACCCAGACGGAATATAAGATGTTGTTCCTCCAACCTGAGTGTGGTTTCATCTTTACAGTAGAGGAGGCCGTGCATAGACATATCAGAATGGGAATGGGATGTCGAATTAAAATGTGTGGCCACTGGGAGATCCTGCTTTCTCTGGCGGACAGAGCGTAGGTGTTCAGCAAAACGATCTCCCAGTCTGCGTCGGGTCTCGCAAATATATAAAAGGCCACATCTGGAGCACCGGACGCAGTATATCATCCCAGCCGACTCACAGATGAAGTGTCCATCTGTGAGTCTATATTCCATCTGCTACTTCTTTGCCCATTCTTACAATCTGTCAAAGTCCTTTTGCAGACACCCCGCTTCCTGAACACTACCTGCCCCTCCAATTATCTTTGCATCATCTGCAAACTTGGCCACCAACTCCATCATCCAAATCATTAACATATAACGTAAAAATAATCAGTCTCTACACTGACCCCTGTGGCCTACTAGTCACCTGTAGCCAATCAGAATCAATCCCCTTTATTCTGACTCTTTGCCTGCCGCCAATCTTCTATCCATGCTCTTGTCTTTCCCGTAACACAATGGGCTCTTATCTTACGCAAACAATAGGAATTTTGCAGATGCTGGAAATTCAAGCAACACACATCAATGTTGCTGGTGAACACAGCAGGCCAGGCAGCATCTCTAGGAAGAGGTACAGTCGACGTTTCAGGCCGAGACCCTTCGTCAGAACTAACTGAAGGAAGAGTTAGTAAGCAGCCTCATGTGTGATACATTGTCAAAGGCCTTCTGAAAATCCAAATAAACAACATCTACTGTCTATCCTGTTTGTTACTTCCTCAAAGAATTCCATCAGACAAGATTTCCCTTTACAGAAACCATGCTGACTTAGTTTGCCTTCTATTGGTTTTTAAAAGTTTCTCAACCCTTTAACTTCCCACTAATTTTTGCTACACTATATGCCCTCTCTTGCTCTTATGCTCTCTTTGACTTCCCTTGTCAGCCACGGTTGCCTCATCATCCATTTAGAATACTTCTTCATCTTTGGAACATATCTGTCCTGTGCCTTACAGACTGCCCCCAGAAACTCCAGGCATTGGTATTCTGCCATTATCCCTGCTAGTGTCCTCTCCCAATCAACTTTGTCCAGCTCCTCTCTCATGTCTCTGTAATTCTCTTTGCTCCACTGTAATACGGATAAACTAACTTCATCACCCTTTTCAATTTTGCCCCCATGTTACACTTCACCTCATCCTACAAACTGCAATTTTGCCCTATCATCAGCCTGTCCTTCCTCGCAGTCTCACTTCACACTGCATCCACCTGTGTGACAACAGCCCCATCCTGAGTTGTATCACTTTGGTTCCCATCCCCCTGCTGAGATTAAACCCTCCCATAGCAAACCTGCCCACAAGGATATTGATACCCCTTGTAAGCCATCCCTTTTGTACAGGCCATGCTTTCCTCAGAAGAGATCCGAATGATCCAGAAATCTGAAACCCTGCCCCATGCACCACTTCCTCAGCCACTCATTCATCTGTACTATCACACTGACCATCACACGGCACAGGGTGTAATCCAGAGATTGCTACCACGGGAAATTCAGACCCTTCACTAAACTTCCTATGCTCTCTGAACAGGACCCCTTTCCCCTTACTACCTGCTCATGCTCCTTCCTGAGAAGCTTCTGCAGCCGCTCAGTGACACCATGGAACGTAACATGTGGGAAGCTGCATTCCATCCTGCATTCTCTTTCACGGCAACAAAATCTGCTGTTCACCCCCCGAACTGTCGAGTCTCCTAACACTACCACTCTGCCCGACTGTATCTCTCCCTGCTGAGTCATAGTACCACTGGCCTGGCTGCTACTGCTGTGCCCTGAGAGGTAATTCACCTCACCCCTCTCCGACGGGGAACTCACCCCACCCCTCTCCCACAGGTAATTCACCCCACCCCTCTCCCACAGGTAACTCACCACACCCCTCCCAGACAGGTAATTCACCCCACCCCTCCCAGACAGGTAACTCACCCCACCCCTCTCCCACAGGTAATTCACCCTACCCCTCTCCCACAGGTAATTCTCCCATCCCCTCCCCGACTGGTAATTCACCCCACCCCTCTTGGACAGGTAACTCACCACAACCCTCACCGACAGGCAATTCACCCTACCCCTCTCCCACAGGTAACTCATCCCACCCCTCTCCAACAGGTAATCCACCCACCCAACTCTAACAGGTAATTCACCCCACCCCTCTCCCACAGGTAATTCGCGCCACCCCTCTCCAACAGGTAACTCACCCCACCCCTCTCCAACAGGTAACTCACCCCACCCCTCCTGGACAGGTAACTCACGCCACCACTCTCCCACGGGTAATTCAGCCCAGCACTCTCTGACAAGGTAACACACCCCGCCCCTCTCTGACAGGTAATACACCCCATCCCTCCCCGACAGGAAAATCACCCTACCCCTCCCCGAAAGGTAATGCACCCCACCCCTCTCCGACAGGTAATTCACACCACCCCTCTCCCTCAGGTAATTCAGCCCACCCGTCTCCACAGGTAACTCAACCCACCCCTCCGCGACAGGTAATTCACCCCACTCCTCTCCCACGGGTAATTCACCCCATCCCTCTACGACAGGTAGTTCACACCAACCCTGCCGACAGGTAATTCACCGCACCCATCACCGAAAGGTAACTCGCCCCCCCCCCCACCGACAGGTAATTCATCCAACCCCTCTCCCACAGGTAATTCACCCCACCCCTCTCCCACGGGTAATTCATCCTACCCCTCCCCGACAGGTAATTCACCCCAACCTTCCCCGACAGACAGTTCACACCACCCCTCCCTGACAGGTAATTCACCGCACCCGTCTCTGACAGGTAATTTACCCCACCCCTCTCCCACGGGTAATTCATCCTACCCCTCCCTGACAGGTAGTTCACACCACCCCTCCCCGACAGGTAATTCACCACACCCCTCTCTGACAGGTAATTCATCCCACCCCTCTCCCACAGGTAATTCACCCCAACCTTCCCCGACAGACAGTTCACACCACCCCTCCCTGACAGGTAATTCACCGCACCCGTCTCTGACAGGTAATTCACCCCATCCCTCCCCCACAGGAAAAATGACCCCACCCCTCCCCGACAGGTAATGCACCCCACCCCTCTCCGACAGGTAATTCACCCCACCCCTCTCCCACGGGTAATTCATCACACCACTCTCCGACAGGTAGTTCACACCACCCGTCACCGACAGGTAGTTCACACCACCCCTCCCCGACTAGGTAATTTACCCCACCCCTCTCCCACAGGTAACTCACCCCACTCCTCCCCGACAGGTAATTCACCCCACCCCTCTCCCACGGGTAATTCACCCCACCCCTCCCCGAAAGGTAACTCACCCCACCCCTCTCCGACAGATAATTCACCCCACCACTTCCCAACAGGTAATTCACCCCACCACTTCCTGACAGGTAATTCACCCCACCACACTCCCACAGGTAACTAACACCACCCCTCTTCCACAGGTAATTCACCCAACCCCTCTCCCAGAGGTAACTCACCCCACCCCTCCCCGACAGGTAACTCACCCCACCCCTCTCCGACAGGTAATTCACCCCAACACTCTCCAACAGGTAACTCACCCCGCCCCTCCCCGACAGGTAATTCTCCCCACCCCTGTCCCACAGGAAATTCACCCAACCCCTCCCCCACAGGAAAAATCACCCCAACCCTCTCCGACAGGTAATTCACACCACCCCTCCCCGACAGGTAACTCACTCCACCCCTCCCTGACAGGTAATTCACCCCACCCCTCTCCGACAGGCAATTCACGCCACCCGTCTTCCACAGGTAACTCACCCGACCACTCCATGACAGGTAATTCACCCATCCCCTCCCCGACAGGTAACTCATCCCACCCCTCTCCGACAGGTAATTCACCCATCCCCTCCCCGACAGGTAACTCATCCCACCCCTCTCCAACAGGTAATTGACCCCACTCCTCTCTGACAGGTAACTCACCCCACTCCTCCCCGGCAGGTAATTCACCCCACCCCTGTCCCACGGGTAATTCACCCCACCCCTCCCCGAAAGGTAACTGACCCCACCCCTCCCCAACAGGTAATTCATCCCACCCCTCTCCCACAGGTAATTCACTCCACCCCTCCCCGACAGGTAGTTCACACCACCCGTCCCCAACAGGTAATTCTCCCCACCCCTCTCTGACAGGTAATTCACTCCACCCCTCCAAGACAGGTAATTCACCCCACCCCTCTTTGACTGGTAACTTACCCCACCCCCCTCCATCAGGCAATTCACCCCACCCCTCCCCGATAGGTAATTCACCCCACCCCTCTCCGACAAGTAACTGAGCCCACTCCTCTCCGACAGGTAATTTACCTCACCCCTCTCCCACAGGTAACTCACCCCACCCCTCTCCAACCGGTAATTCACCCCACCACTTCCCGACAGGTAATTCACTCCACCACTTCCTGACAGGTAATTCACCGGACCCCTCTCCCACAAGTAATTCACCCCACACAACTCTAACAGGTAATTCATCCCACCCATCCCCGACAGGTAGTTCACACCACCCTCTCCGACAGGTAATTCTCCCATTCCCTCCCCGACAGGTAATTCACCCCACCCCTCTCCCACAGGTAATTCACCCCACCACTTCCCGACAGGTAATTCACCCCACCACTTCCTGACAGGTAACTCACCGGACCCCTCTCCCACAGGTAATTCACCCCACCACTTCCCGACAGGTAATTCACCCCACCACTTCCTGACAGGTAACTCACCGGACCCCTCTCCCACAGGTAATTCACCCCAAACCCTCTCCAACAGGGGTTCACCCCAGCTCTCTCTGACAGTAGTCATCGGGTATATGAGGGGTATGGCCATGAGGAAATCCTGCACTGACTGTTTACTCCCCTTCCTTACAGTGGGCCCTCCTCTACTGTCTGAAGCCTGTACTCTGGGTCTGGGCACCTCAGTAAAAGTCTCATCTATGAAGTCTTTGACCTCCTGGATGGTCTTGAGTGTATTTAGCTCCAGCTCTGGTTTCTTGATCTTGTCAGTCAGCAGCTGAGTTTGGGTGCAATTCCTGCAGATGTAGTCATCATGGAGACCATTAGGTATCCTGAAATCCCACAGCTCATAGAAGGAACATTCCACTGTCTGAACTACCATCCTGCCGACATTTGTTGTGACTCTAACTTCTCAAACTTAGGTTCTACCCTGTGCTTATTCTTTCATAAGACTGTCGAGCCAAAGCCTGACACTGTAACAATGACAGACACCAACAATGGATGCTCTGCTTAAACCTTGCTAATTGACTCTAGTTACTGTTACGTACCCCGTAACTGGGTTGCCAAACCAGCAGAAATGGACCACTTAGTTGGAGTCTGGTTTAACAGAAGCTAATAAAGTTTTATTAAAGAAATAAGTAACACAGTACTCTAATCGTAAGGACATAAATGCAACAGGTTAGCAATGATAATACACACATGTACACAGAACTAGGGTAATAGGAATCAACCAAGCTCTATCACAGTCTAGGGATAAAATGATCAGTCTCAAGTGATGCAGAGTTCAGTTCAGCTTAGGTCAGTTCGCAGTAATCGCTGTTGTGCCGTTGGAGAGAGAGAGAGAGATAGAGATATTCAAATCTGATTCAGCAGACCTTTGATGTTCTTCGCAGTTAGCTCTCGGGCGGACCCTTTGTTATGTCTTCTGTGGTCACCGACTGTGACCCCTCTGCTCCGGATACGAACGTTCTTCTGCGGTGAACCCAGCACCCAGGCAAGGGCGGCCACACACACCAGGTTCCCACCGATCGTAGCCTTTCACCCTGTGCGTCTATGGTCGGTTCCCGCGACCAGACCTCCAAACTCCCACCAACTTATGGGATCACACCGCTCGTCCAGGGTCTCGTTATCTCGTGATCTCGTGGTGTGTGTCATGCCTTAGCAAACATGTTCTTTTTATCCACCTGCTGGGGTATCGCCTGTCCATCAAACTTCAAACAGTTCAGGTTCAAAGCAACCGGTCTGTCAATATTCTGAAATGTGTTTCTTTCTTGTTAATCTCTCTCTTCTGTTTTATTAGCATTTTGAATGTTTCTCCATTGTCTCTCTTATCTCTCTCATTGGCATCAATCTTCTGATAACTTGGTTTGTCGTCACATTACTATTAACCCAAGCACCTTCCTGCTCCACGGACAAGTTCTTACAGGCCCCACTCACTTTCTAATTCTGTCTTTGTACTGATATAAATACGTATCTTCTGAGGGATACAATGTAAACCTACATTGCAATAATGATTTCAATAGGGCCCAATCCTTACATTAATTTCATGATTGATATTCTCACAAGGCTATCATATTGTATTGAAAACAATGCACAGAGCTACAGTACCACAGCGACTCATCACTTTCATTCCTTCATTACAACATATTAGTCAGCAAGCACTCACCCAACATCCAACTTACTGTGAGAAACACTGCCAAGCATCCAAACTTTCTTTTAATTACCCCAAATATTTACCCACACCTGCCTGCACGTGGAATAGTGTGATATAGAAATGAATTAATTTTGCTTGAAAGAGGGTGACTCTCTGCCTTTAAACTAATTAACAGTTAGTCCTACAGGGTCTGCAAGAAGACAAGCAGGATTGTAATTAAAGATAGATAAATGCAAATGTTTTCAGCTCCGATAGGAAGCACACAGGAACAGCCGCATCCCACGGGTATGTAATTAAGGAACATGGTGGGAACTAGACCTATTATGCTGAGAAATGAAGCCAGGATTCCCAAATTTGTAACAAGTGGAAATTAACACAGATTCCCTATTGTATGTTTAAAATTTTGAATCCATTGAATTCTACTATTATATTACTCGAGATATGAAATTGGAGGGAATTGGTACTAAAGGAAATGTGTTAACATTGACTGAAAACTGGCTGTAAGATGGAAAGCAAAGAGTTGGAATAAGTAGGTCATTTTCAGAATGTGACTATTGGGGTACTCCAGAGATCAGTTCCTGGTCCCCAACTGTTTACTCTTTACCTAAATGACTTGGAGGAAGGAATAAAATCTGAGGTTCTATAGTTTGCAAATGATGCAAAGTAGGTGGAAGGATATGCTGTGATGAGGATGATGAGATTTTGCAATGCAGATGGTCTGAGTGTCACGATGTGCACTGACAAATTTGGTATTCAAGTGCTGAGGAAAGATAGGCTCCCATAAACAGATGGCGACCAAAGTTTATTCATAAGAATTCCAGCAGAACATCGATGGCTCAGCTGGGCCACACTGTGAAATGTAACATTTTCAAAACTAGGACCCCACGATTAACGCTAATCGGCCGTCCGCTTAAATAATACAAGTAATACAGAAACACCAAGCCTGTCAAAATAAACGTAACAAGCTAAAACGAAAAGCACCAAGAGACCACATTGCAAAGAGCAAGTTGCTCAAGGAAAACACAAAGAACTCTAAATGATTAATGACTCTCATTAAAAAACAATGTAACCCTCAAAGCCCAATGCTGTTTGGCTTCCCGCACAGGCCTGAAGTGATTGGGAAAACCTGGTAAATGGAGGCTAATATGTGGAAGCACAAAGTCATGCATTTTAGTAAGAGTAATAAAAAAAATGAGTATCAGAATGAAGAGGGACTGCAAATGAATGAAGTTCAAAGGATTCTAGGTGTTTTAGAATATGAATCACAACAAGCTAGCAAACAGGTCCAACAGCTATTATGAGTAGACAAGCAGCATTTTAGTCTACCTTCTTTTCCATAACTAAGTGTATTCTAATTCACTCAATATTCTTTGCTGTTGTTTGTCTTTCTTTCTTAATTTTTCCTTAGGGAGATGGTCTGTTGGGCATTCAGCAAGAATCTTATTGATCTCATTCTGGCACTTATCTCTCTGCACATCCAGTAATTTATCATAGAACCATAGAACCATAGAAAACTACAGCACAGAAACAGGCCATTTGGCCCTTCTTGGCTGTGCCGAACCATTTTCTGCCTAGTCCCACTGACCTGCACACGGACCATATCCCTCCATACACGTCCCATCCAGGTATCTGTCCAATTTATTCTTAAATATTAAAAAAGAACCCGCATTTACCACCTCATCTGGCAGCTCATTCCATACTCCCACCACTCTCTGTGTGTAGAAGACCCCCGCCCCCAATGTTCCCTTTAAACTTTTCCCCCCTCACCCTTAACCCATGTCCTCTGGTTTTTTTCTCCCCTTGCCTCAGTGGAAAAAGCCTGCTTGCATTCACTCTATCTATACCCATCATAATTTTATATACCTCTATCAAATCTCCCCTCATTCTTCTATGCTCCAGGGAATAAAGTCCTAACCTATTCAACCTTTCTCTGTAACTGAGCTTCTCAAGTCCTGGCAACATCCTTGTAAACCTTCTCTGCAGTCTTTCAACCTTATTTATATCCTTCCTGTAAATTGGTGACCAAAACTGAACACAATACTCCAGATTCGGCCTCACCAATGACTTATACAACCTCACCATAACATTCCAGCTCTTATACTCAATACTTTGATTAATAACGGCCAATGTACTAAAAGCTCTCTTTACGACCCTATCTACCTGTGACGCCACTTTTAGGGAATTTTGAATCTGTATTCCCAGATCCCTCTGTTCTACTGCACTCCTCAGTGCCTTACCATTAATCCTGTATGTTCTACCTTGGTGTGTCCTTCCAACGTGCAATACCTCACACTTGTCTGTATTAAACTCCATCTGCCATTTTTCAGCCCACTTTTCCAGCTGGTCCAAGTCCCTCTGCAGGCTCTGAAAACCTTCCTCACTGTCTACTACACCTCCAGTCTTTGTATCATCAGCAAATTTGCTGATCCAATTTACCACATTATCATCCAGATCATTGATATAGATGACAAATAACAATGGACCCAACACTGATCCCTAGTCACAGGCCTCCACTCAGAGAAGCAATTCTCTACTACCACTCTTTGGCTTCTTCCATTGAGCCAATGTCTAATCCAATTTACCACCTCTCCATGTATACCTAGCGACTGAATTTTCCTAACTAACCTCCCATGCGGGACCTTGTCAAAGGCCTTACTGAAGTCCATGTAGACAATATCCACTGCCTTCCCTTCATCCACTTTCCTGGTAACCTCCAAAAATTCCAATAGATTGGTCAAACATGACCTACCACGCATAAAGCCATGTTGACTCTCCCTAATAAGTCCTTGGTTATCCAAATGCTTGCAGATTCTGTCTCTTCGTACTCCCTCCAATAACTTACCTACTACCAACGTTAAACTTACCGGCCTATTATTTACTCTGCAAAAATATTTTTGAGTTGAAGTGTGAAGGAATATGTTCTATCCAGCTGGGCAGACTCTGGCAAATACAAGACCACGGTCAATAGTTCCAGGCTGAGAACTCTAGCAGATGAATTTCTGGTGAGCTTTTCCTCCTCAGAACCCTGGAAAATGTAGAACTGGGATCTCCACTGAACTTCTCCCAAAGTGGTTTAGTAGCAGAAAATCCACTACTCCAACACAATAAATTTTATTGTCAGTTTTCCAATCCCATACTAAATCAGTACATTCAGAATGCAGTTACTTTTTTCTATTTATTTCTGAGATTTCAGAATTTGAAATTAAATCTCTCCCCAAAGCTGTTCTTGAATATTCATTTTATAAGATCAATAACAATTTTGAAACATCATTTATTATTGCTAGACTTGGGCTCCCTGAACTCTATTGGCTGTAACTGAGCAATGAACATGTAATTACATTGATTCTCATGATGAATTTTAAACAACTCTGCCTAGGTGTGGGAATTTGCTTTGAACAGAGGACTAGGCTTTTGAAATGTCAGAAGTAATTTACACTGCACCCCTAGATGTTGGGGCTACTTTTTAAACTGAACCAGAGAAGTTATTATGACTTTGAGTAAAATGATGAAAGCCGACTTGGCTGCTTGTTAAACATCATTTAGTGAATGGAAATATTGTTTCGGATACGTAATGAGCATTTCACCAATATCATGCTCTTTGCATTGTCATGCAAAACTAGCTTTGCAATTTAGCTCTATAAAACTTGCATCAAGGTGCAAGCTCATAACACAACAGATTGTGAGGTTAAAAGTCCATCTTATTGTGCTAGGGAATAGTGATCAAATTGAATAGTTCTCCTATGTTGCTTGATTTATCATTTAGGGTTTTGGAGACTCCTGTTTGTGTCTCAGGCAGCTCAAAGTCCTTGCCCACCAATACTAATCTGTAAGCTGCTCCACAAAGTCTCTTTGAGTTCAGTGGTAAAGAACTACTTTGTAATATCATCTTCTGGAATGCCAGCAACTATCCTACCCTTAGCCTCTACCCTGGCTGCCAGCCACTCAGCTTCTGTAACTCAACATGGGCAGACCCCTCACCTCAACCGTACTCAATGGCCTGGACTGGTACCCAAACTGATGCCTTTGACTGGGTGTCTGGAAATCGAACTCTCACATCTCTCCCAGTCTGGCCGTTCGATGGCAGAGAGGTTCAAATGTAGCATCACATAAAAGTAGGACGCAAGTGAAAACTGGTCATTATCTACAGTGGCAGCTCTTCCAGGCCAATGACCAACTTCAAATGGAATTGACAGTTGATGGTCTGTTGCCACAAGCAACAATTGTGGGACATAATCTCTTGTAAGAGAAACCAACATATATTAGCAAGCGTGTTGTTGTGTGTCTGCCTGAATAGATGAGTAGTGTGTGTTTACTGTGGGATATATTTGAGAGTGCTAGAGCCAAGTTGTGATGGGGAATGTGAACTTTGGCTCGGGGCAGTCACTGACAATAATTCCCACTGAGTCATTGGGTTGGAGTATGACGTAGGAGTAAGAGTAGAGTCTGTGTCCAGATGTACACTGATTGGAAGTTAGAAATTGCTTTTTGACATTGAACAAGCATCACCACTACATCTAGGATCCTACAATCCTGCTAACTATTTCCGTCCACAGCAAATTCTTCTCCTTTTCAACATTTTCTTTGACTCTGGTGAAAAGCAGAATCTCTCTTTTTCTCCTCTTCTGACTCTCACAATCATTCATCAATCCCATTTTCCCATATCTCCCTGTAACTTATTACTCTGCACATGAGCACAAAATCTCCTGTCCTGCTCCCAGCACTTTACAGTGACCAGTTAATGAACCAGCAAGTATTAGAAATTGGGAAGAAATGGAACAATCTGGGAAACCCACGTGGTCACAGGGAGAACATGCGAACAATACACAAGCAACCACTTTCACAGACTTACTTTACATCTTGCCCTCTCATTATTAGCTTTATTTATGCAGTCTTCTTTTGCACGTTGGTTGTTTGACAATCTTTGTTTATGTATAGTTTATTGGTAACATACTATTCTATTTCCTTTTACAGATTTATTTTATAAATTCCTATATTTTATCAGATTAATATTTGTTCCAGTTGAACTATGAATTGGTTGAAGTCACTATTAACTTTAAAAGCCCTTTGCCTAATGAGGGACTGGGGAGACTCGTTACCCAGTAATGCCCTGGATTGTCCTATCAATTTTAAATGTGGGTTGGACAGGGTTTGATAAATTGACTTCCAGTTACCATTCTTAGTTCAGAGCTGATTGGTCCTAACCTTGGCAGCAACTGACTCTTACAGAATTGGCCCAGTGACTGAACGCTGAATTGTCCCCAGGCGAGTTGAACCTTTGGTAAAGGACGGGGTCTCTGCTTGCGGAGAGCACATGGACCTCCCTCCACTAGATATCAGCCCCAAAATCAAAACAGCAGCCTTACACTCCTGTTGATCATCTAATTTATTTCAAGTAGGCTTGAAGAATGTGTAACACACATCAAAGTTGCTGGTGAACGCAGCAGGCCAAGCAGCATCTGTAGGAAGAGGTGCAGTCGACGTTTCAGGCCGAGACCCTTCGTCAGGACCTGAAACGTCGACTGCACCTCTTCCTACATATGCTGCTTGGCCTGCTGCGTTCACCAGCAACTTTGATGTGTGTTGCTTGAATTTCCAGCATCTGCAGTATTCCTGTTGTTTGAAGAATGTGTCCCTGTTGATGTTTAAATCTGATGTGAATTCAGAACAGCGAAATGTTTGTTGGGAAGTGGAAGATGTGGGGATTATATCTGTGGGCTCAGAGCTCCACCATGTGTCGAATGTGTGAATGCACAAAATTAACTCTTGCTAAAGAAAAACCCACAGTTACTCACAATCAACTTGAAATTAATCCTT
Source organism: Mobula birostris (assembly GCF_030028105.1). Lineage (NCBI taxonomy): Eukaryota > Metazoa > Chordata > Chondrichthyes > Myliobatiformes > Myliobatidae > Mobula > Mobula birostris. The sequence goes on from NC_092386.1 coordinate 69,638,648, forward strand.
TTTGTCAACATTCTGAACATTAGTCCCAATTCCCTGTATCTGCCTTATTTCCATAACGAAGCTCCCTTTCTTTTATGTAACTGCACAATATTACAACCACTGAAAAATGGAACTTTAAAAAAGGTGAAGTATTTGCTAAATGGTGAGAGACTGGGTAATGGTAATGTCAGGACAGTAAAGATGCTGTCATGCAGCCCCAGTGACCTAGGTTAAATCTTAGCCTTGAGTGTTGACTGTGGACTTTGTAGAGGGAAAGTGATACTGAATTGTGCAACACAAAATGGGCCCTTCTGCCCATCACATCCATACTGAACCTTTTACCCACCTACATGCAATCAATCCCATTTGCCTGCATTAAGTCCATGTCCTCCCATGCCTTCACTATTCAAGTGCCTGTCAAATGTCTCTTAGATATAGTGATTGCACCTGATTCCATCACCTTCTCTGGGAGTGCACTCAACTGTGCGTGCAGAAAAAGACACTTTCCTCTCAAATCCCTTTTAAATCTCATTCCCCTCAACTTAAAACTATACTATTATTGTTTTTGAGGTCTACTCTGGGTGAAAACGACCCTGCCTCCTTACCCTGACTATTCCTCTTATATGTTTCTATGAGGTTGCCACTCAGCACCCTTCGCTCCAGAGAAAACCCATTAGCCTATCTGATCTCCTCTCACAGATGAAGGCCTCCAGTCCAGGCAACATCTTCAGCACTCTATCCAACGCAACTGCATCCTTCCAGAAACTTGGAGACCAGAACCGCGTATGATCCTCCAAAGTAAATCAATTAAAGACCACACACAACCAATGTATAGAAGACAACAAACTATGCAAACAAAAACAGAAAATAGTAATAAGTGAACAAGCAATAGATATCAAGACCATGAGATGAAGAGTTCTTGGAAGTGAGCCAATAGCTTGTGAGAACAGTTCAGTGCTGGGGTGATTGAAGTTGAGTGAAGTTAACCCCTCTCGTTCAAGAGCCTGATGGCTGAGGGGTAATAACTGTTTCTGAATCTGTTAGTGCAGGTCCTAAGGTTCCTGTACCACCTTCTTGATAGCAGCAACGAGAAGAGAGTGTGTCCTGGATGATGGGGGTTCTTGATGGTGGAGTCTGCTTTCCTGCAACAGCACTCCGTGTAGATGTGTTCAATCATGGGAAGAGCTTTACCCATGATGGACTGGGCCTTATCTACTACTTTTGTAGGATTTTCTGTACAAGGGCATTGGTGTTTTCACACCAGGCCGTGATGCAACCCGTCAATATATTCTCCACCACACTTCTATAGAAGTATTAGATGGCATGCTGAATCTTTGCAAATGTCTAAGGAAGCAGAGGCACAACTGTGCTTTCTTCATAATTGCATTTACATGCTGAGCCCAGGACACACCATCTGAAATTATAACACTGATGAATTTAAATCCTCCATCCTGAATTCCATCCTGTCCCACCTGGAAAATGATGCTTCATACACCAGGTTGCTGTTTATTGACTTCAGTTTGGTGTTTAATACAAATATCCCACAGAAGCTAGCGGGTAAACTGTCCCTGTTGGGTCTCTCTATAACTGGATTGTAGACTTCTTGACAGTACTGGCCACAACATCTCTCGCTCCATCACACTGAGCACTGGCACCCCCCAGATTTGTGTGCTCAGCTCACTGCTGTTCACCCTGCTGAAGTATGACTGTACTGCTAGATCCAGCTCAAACTGAACCAACAAGTTCACTAATGACATAACATCAGCAACGACGAGACAGTGTACCAAGAGGAGGTGTAGCAACTTGTAGAATGGTGTGAGCAAAGTAGACAAGACTAAAGAGATGATTGTGGACTTTAGAAATGTGCAGGCCGACCACTCCTCTGTGCAGAGTTATGAGCACTAAGTTTCTGGAGCACACATAACCAACAATCTCACCTGCTCCCACAACACCACCTCTTTAATCAAGAAAGAAAAGCAGTGTCTCCACTTCTTGAGGAATTTGAGGCAAGTGAGGCTCCCCACCTCTGCCAATTCTAACCAATTTTTACAGGAGCACAACTGACAGTGTCCTGACCAGCTGCGTCACTATCAGGACCAAGTATGCAAGACATCTAACCACAATACCCTACAAAGGATTATGAGGACTCCTGAGAGGATTATCAGGATCTCTCTTCCATCCATTGGAGATATTTATCAAGAATGCTGCTTTAACAGGGCCCTTAGCATTGACAAGGATCCCTCCCATCTGTCCAACAATGTCTGTGATCCCCACCATCAAGCAGGAGGTACCATAGCATTAGAACAAGGATTATTAGGATGGGAAACAGCTTCTTCCCTCAATCTGTGGGACTACAGAACTCCCTGCCACCACCCGGGTGTCATAACTTATGAAGCACCTGTAGTGTTATACTGTTTACCTTTTAGCTTACATTTTGAATGCACCTTTTGCTAAATATCAATCTTTTGGAATATATTTTATTATTTGTTACTTCATTTGTAGTAATATTACATTCTGTGTTGTGTGTGAGTTATATGTACTGTCTTGTGAATCTAGGTCTAGAGGAATATTTTATTTGGCCATATACATGGATACAATTGAATGACAATAAACTTGAACTTGGAGTGCTTTCTAACCAGTGCCTTATGTAGGGTTGTCAGTAATATTAACTGCTAAGGCTAATGAAATGGCTTCTGTGTAATGCAAACTGTTGATGTAATGGTTTCTCTGTAGCCGCGACTTGTATGTCTGGGAACCAGGTTTTTCGCGGGTTTTCACTTGAGGAGGAATGAGGGGAAGGACGTGTGTGGAGAGCAGACAGACTACCAGATGGCGGAGACAGGAATCCGAGGATCTGAGTGTCGGCGGCGTTTTCGGCAGAGGTTGTTTGGTGGAGGAATACCTGCTGTGTGAGCTCCAACAATTTATTGTGCACAAACTATTTTATTTAAAGTGGCACCTTTTTCTTTTATATTCTGTTTCTCTACTAACCACATAGCCAAAGTAAGAATTATAAAGTGTAATCATTTAATCGTGTATGGTGTACTGTCTGATATTTTACGTGGTGGGTTTGTACCGGGGTGCATTACACAGCATCCACACAAACGTGATTACACCGTTTGGCAGGGCAGAAGGCAGCTTCCCCCAGATAAACGTGAGTTAATCGAGCCTAAGTGTTACATTTGTGGGGGCTCGCCCGGGATTTGATTCCCTTGGATGCTGTGTGATCACCCTGTTTAAATTAGTGCAGTTATGGATGCAGCTGGGTTTAAGTGCTGGTGTGTATCTGAAGGACTACCAGTAATTAATGGATGCATGTTGAGTGGGGTAGATATTCATACCCCGGATGAATTGTTAATTCGATATTTGAGTATGGTTAAAGCTGTCGGCAAGGTTGAAATCGTATTGTGAAAGTTTGATAAAATGGCAGGTTCAGACCTGGTTTTGGTGCAGACTAGCATCGATTTAATGGCAGTGGAAATGCCAGAGTTTATTGGTGACCTAGCAGAGGCGAGATCATGGTGTGTCCAAACTGTCGGTGGGGGGGGGGGGGGGGGGACCAGAGCTCAGCGAGCTGAGTTGCCAGCCATTAGGGGCGGAGATTTTAGAGAACAGGTTCTCTCGTTACTGAGGGATGAGGGGAAAGAGTGGTCGGATTTGGAAAGTTTGATTAGTTCCCGTCCCCCACTGAAGGGTGAGAGTTCCAAGTTGGCATCCACCATTATCTCCCTGGCGAGTAAGGCAGTGGGCCCCCGCCAGAAGTTAAGAATTTTCTCTGGAATAATGCCCAACCCCGAGGGGGAGGAGGAGTATGAGACGTGGGTGGAGCAGACCTCTCAGTTGTTAGATGAGTGACAGTGTTCTGATGAGGAAAAGCAACAGACATTGGTTGAAAGTTTGAGGGGGTTGGCGGCTGAGGTAGTACGAGGTGTGAACGTTAACCAGCCCTCTGCTTCCCTTGCTGAGTATCTGGATGCATTGGAAGGCGCTTTTGGTCTGCCCAGGAGTCCCTGGAAGCTCCGGGAAGAGTTTCAAAACATGCATCAGGAGAAGGGGGAGAAGCTTTCCACGTACCTTTCTCAGCTAGAGAGACGGCTAACTTGTTTGCAGTGCCGGGGGGTCATTCGGGCAGCTGAGGTGGATCAGTTAAGGATGGACCAGGTAACTAGAGGTGCCCAGGCTGAGGACAGGTTTGCTTGGAATCTCCAGCAGTCCTATAAAACGCGCCCCCCACCCCCCGTTCGTTCAGCTGATCAGCGAGGTGCGGGGGGTTGAGAACTCGTTGGGGCCGTGGGAGGACTCTGTTAGCAGGGTGCAATCCTCAGTGGTAGCCCCTTGTGGTGAAGCGATCGGAGCCAGCTCCACCCGGGAATTGGTAAAGGAGGTGGTGGCAGAGCTGAGAACTGAGAGGTCATGGGGGTTCATGGCGGGTGTGGGTATGATAGGACTGGTAGGGAGGGCCCCTCCTCAGGGGACAGACCACGCAGAGGGCTGCGGGTAGCCGGTGTTCTGCAAGAAGAGGGCCGGCCGGTAGCATGTGCTATAACTGTGGGGAAGAGGGACACTTCGGGTGGGAATGTGAGCAGCAGGAAGTGTGCTATAACTGTGATGAAGAGGGACACTTCCAGTGGGAATGTGAGCAGCAGGAAGCCCCTCAGAGAGCGAGCCCCCGGGTATCCAAGCAGGGAGAAGTGTCAGGAAACTTAGAGGAGACCCATTGAGGGAACGGCCTGGTGTCTCTGGGGGAACACGTTCCTAGTGATGTACCAAGGAACCTCCGAAAGCAAAAGACCCTATTCCTGAAGGATTAGTGGGACCCCGCTCCAGCATGTCACTATGGATAGAGGGAATCGATGCTAAAGTCATCCTCGACACCGGGTCACAGGTCACGTTACTGTACCGTTCGTTCTACAACCAGTATCTGAAGCATTTGCCCTTGACCCCATTCAGTCATTGGAGAGTTGGGGTATCAGTGCTGGTGATTATCCATATGATGGGTATTTGTCAGTGAAACTGGAGTTCTCGGAGGCCGATGTGGGAGTGTCTGAAGTTCTTGAGACGTTAGTGCTGGTTTGTCCGGATCCGGTTGAGACGGGTGGTGTTTCAATTCAGGTGGTATGGAGGTTCATGGGGGCCTGCAAGGAGAAGGCGGGTGAGAGCTTTTTGGGGACCCTGTCTGTGCACCCAGTGTTGCAAGTTGCGTTCGAGGAAGTGCATGGCTGCACTGGGCCGGATACTGAATTTAAACAAGGGAGTGTGTGTGCACCCAGTCGGAGCTTAAGATAATACAGCCCGGGGAAGTAGTGAGAGTGATGGGAACCCCCAGAATTCCTGGAGTGCCTGAGGGCGAAGCCCTGTTAGTGGACGCTCCGGAAGACCTCAAGGGGGAGTCACGATTTCCAGCTAGGGTGCTGGTGAGGCCCGAATTGCAGAGGCCCTTGGTTGTACTGGCGAGCAGGATGGCAGTGATGTCAGGAACACTATGAAGAGAGAGATCACTTTTAAGAGAGGGATGCCCCTGGTGCATTTGTTCCCGGTGATGGTAATGTCTAGCACCCCCGTAGGCCCACTAGGGAGAAACTATTGGAGAAAAGAGAAAAGTTGACTGCTGAGACCTTTAACCTCGGGAACTCTCCTATGCCGCTGGGCTGGAAAAGGAGGCCGGTCGAGCAGTGGATCAATTGGGGGCTTCTGATGACATGCTACCCCCAGTTTACTGTGACCTGACCGCTCTGAAGACCAAGCAGCTGTCAGAATTTAGTTCTGGGGACGTGGCAGCTGCTCAGCGGGATGACCTGGGTATTGGCACTATTTGGTATACGGTTGAAAAGGGGTACATGGCTCAGGCAGGGAAGACAAAACACATTTCGGTGCCTCCATTACTGAGAGAATGGCCTCGGTTGAAGTTGAAGAACCAAATTTTATACCAGGTTACGTCACCCCTGGACCGACTTCGGTGCTGGCAGCTGGTTCTGCCCAAGAAGTATCGGAAGATTGCGTTGAGGTCACTTCATGATGATTCTGGACATTTGGGGGTGGAAAAGACCTACGGATTGCTCAAAGACCGGTTTTACTGGCCCCAAATGAAGTCGGAGGTTGAAGAGTATTGCAAGTCGTGCATTCGCTGCATACGCTGGAAGACACTGCCTATGCAGGCAGCTCCTTTGTCACACTTGCAGAGTGCAGGGCCCCTGGACCTGGTGTGCATGGATTTCCTATCCATGGAACCCGATGCCAGCAACACAGCAAATGTCTACTACGGTGGCAAAAGTGTTATGGGAGAAGTATTTCATCTATTATGGCCTTCCCCGGCGGATACATAGTGACCAGGGACAGGACTTCGAGAGCAGACTTGTCTATGAGTTACTGGGCATGCTGGGAGTTGAGAAGTTGAGGACCACGCCTTATCACCCGCAGGGCGATCCTCAGCCTGAGAGGTTTAATCTGAGCTTGCTAGACATGCTTGGGACCCTGGAGATCAACAAGAAGAGCAGGTGGAGTCAACATATTGGGCTGTGGTTCGCTGTTACAACTATACACGCAATGAAGTTACTGGGTATTCGCCATATTATCTGATGTTTGGGCACGAGGCAAGGTTTCCCATTGACCTCTGTTTCAGGACTGATGCTGACGTACAGCCGAAGTCTTATCTGAAGTATGTGTCTGATATGAGGAGAGAGCTGAAAAGGACATACGAGTTGGCTGGGGTGGCCGCCGCCAGGCAGAATCAGGGAAATAAGAGGAGGTATGATCAGAAAGTGAAGTTCTCCCAACTCCTGCTGGGAAACCGAGTCCTCATAAGGAATTTTGGGTTTACCTGGAAAGCACAAGTTGGCTGACCGCTGGGCGGCCACACCTTATGTGGTGGAGAGTCAGATCCCAAACCTACCGGTTTTCCGGGTGAGACCAGAGGAGGGGAAGGGGCTTGTCAAGATTCTCCATTGGAACCACCTATTGCCTCTGGGACAAGAGGTACAGGTAGACCAAGAGCCTGACTTGGAGCCTACACCTAGTACAAGGACTCTGCGAAAACACAGAGCGACTGCAGAGCCCACAGCGGGAGAGGCTGGGCTGAGCCCCACCCCTGAGAGAGATACTGATTCGGAGGATGATGATTTGGATGAGTGGTACATGCTGCCTTTTGCTAACTCCCCCGTGATTGAGGGAGAGACTCCTGGCCCTTCTCCCACTGAGTCAGGTGAGGTAAGGGAGGCTATTGGTGGGCAGCCTGGGGTACAGCAGGACTCTGAAGGAGAGGAGGTGGAGTGCCCGAAGTTAAAGGCCACAGTGGTCAACGTTTCCCTTTTCTCCAATAGTTTCTCCCCAGCATGTTGCTTTGACCCCAGCATCTGCAGAGTATTTTGTGTGAACGCGATTACACCATTTAGCGGGGCAGATGGCAGCTTCCCCTAGACAAACGTGAGTTAATTGAGCCTGAGTGTTACACTTATAATGTTGCAGCACAATGTCCGAACTCTTAAATTCTATGCCCCGACCTATGAAGGCAAGCAAGCTAAACTTTCTTCACCTGCCTATTCTACCTGTGTTGCCACTTTCAGGAACTATGAACTTGAACCCCAAGGACTCTGTTCCCATCACTGGATCTTAACTCCCTACTCAACACCACTGAGGAATTACCTTCATCAAAAGGACCATGATGATTCAAGAAAGTGGCAATAAGGGATGTGTGATAAATGCTGACTTTGCTGGTGATATTCAGCTCCTCAAAAAAAAATAAAGAAAAATCCCAACAACAGTACTTCTTTCTATTCTGTGAACAGTACCTCAGGAAAAATATCTTGGACTGGGAGCACAGCTGGTGGTTAAATGGTTAAAAGCCTGTTCTTCTGCTGTGGGTTATAGAATTCTACTGTAAAGATGAAGCCACACTCAGGTTGGAGGAACAACACCTTATATTCCGTCTGGGTAGCTTCCAACCTGATGGCATGAACATCGACTTCTCTAACTTCCCCTAATGCCCCACCTCCCCCTCGTACCCCATCTGTTACTTATTTTTATACACACATTCTTTCTCTCACTCTCCTTTTTCTCCCTCTGTCCCTCTGAATATACCCCTTGCCCATCCTCTGGGCCCCCCCCCTTGTCTTTCTTCCCGGACCTCCTGCCCTATGATCCTCTCTTATCCCTTTTGCCTATCACCTGTCCAGCTCTTGGCTCCATCCCTCCCCCTCCTGTCTTCTCCTATCATTTTGGATCTCCCCCTCCCCCTCCAACTTTCAAACCACCACTCCGCAGCCCCGTCTTCCCCAGATCCCACCGTCAAATCCTGGGTCCTCAGAGGCTCCATCTTCCTCTCACCCCAACCCTCCCCTCTCCACTGACACCCCCAGCCTCCCCCCTCCCCCCTCTGATCCCAGCTCTCATCCGTGCCGGGTCTTTACCATCCCCTCCGACCTTCAACTGTCGGAGGCAGAACGCTCTGTTCTCAGTAAGGGTCTCACCTTTGTCCCCCTTCGCCCACACCTCAGCGAGTTCCGTATTCGCCATGATGCGGAACTTTTCTTCCGCCGTCTCCGTCTCCAAGCCTACTTCTTCGGCAAGGACTCTTCCACCCCCACCAATGACCCCTTCTCCCGTCTTCAACCCTCCTCTTCTTCATGGACACCCCGCTCTGGTCTTCTGCCTGCTCTGGATCTCTTTATCGCTAATTGCCGACAGGACATCAACAGTCTCGACTTCACCGCACCTTGTCCCCATTCCAACCTCACTCCTTCCGAACGCTCTGCTCTCCACTCCCTCCGCACTAATCCTAACCTTATTATTAAACCCGCCGATAAGGGGGGTGCTGTTGTAGTCTGGCGTACTGACCTCTACCTTGCCAAGGCACAGCGACAACTCGCGGATACTTCCTCTTATTTACCCCTCGATCGTGACCCCACTAAGGAGCACCAGGCCATTATCTCCCACACCATCACCGACTTTATCCGCTCAGGGGATCTCCCATCCACTGCTACCAACCTTATAGTTCCCACACCCCACACTTCCCGTTTCTACCTCCTACCCAAGATCCACAAACCTGCCTGTCCTGGCCGACCTATTGTCTCAGCTTGCTCCTGCCCTACCGAACTCATTTCTGCATAGCTCGACACTGTTTTATCCCCCCTTGTTCAATCCTTTCCGACCTATGTTCGTGACACTTCTCACGCTATTAAACTTTTCGATGATTTTAAGTTCCCTGGCCCCCACCGCTTTATTTTCACCATGGATGTCCAGTCCTTATATACTTCCATCCCCCATCAGGAAGGTCTTAAAGCTCTATGCTTCTTTTTGGATTCCAGACCTAATCAGTTCCCCTCTACCACCACTCTGCTCCGTCTAGCGGAATTAGTCCTTACTCTTAATAATTTCTCCTTTGGCTCCTCCCACTTCCTCCAAACTAAAGGTGTAGCTATGGGCACCCTTATGGGTCCTAGCTATGCCTGCCTTTTTGTTGGGTTTGTGGAACAATCTATGTTCCGTGCCTATTCTGGTATCTGTCCCCCACTTTTCCTTCGCTACATCGACGACTGCATTGGCGCTGCTTCCTGCACGCATGCAGAACTCGTTGACTTTATTAACTTTGTCTCCAACTTTCACCCTGCCTTCAAGTTTACCTGGTCCATTTACGACACCTCCCTCCCCTTTCTAGATCTTTCTGTCTCTGTCTCTGGAGACAGCTTATCCACTGATGTCTACTATAAGCCTACTGACTCTCACAGCTATCTGGACTATTCCTCTTCCCACCCTGTCTCTTGCAAAAACGCCATCCCCTTCTCGCAATTCCTCCGTCTCCGCCGCATCTGCTCTCAGGATGAGGCTTTTCATTCTAGGACGAGGGAGATGTCTTCCTTTTTTAAAGAAAGGGGCTTCCCTTCCTCCACTATCAACTCTGCTCTTAAACGCATCTCCCCCATTTCACGTACATCTGCTCTCACTCCATCCTCTCGCCACCCCACTAGGAATAGGGTTCCCCTGGTCCTCACCTACCACCCCACCAGCCTCCGGGTCCAACATATTATTCTCCGTAACTTCCGCCACCTCCAATGGGATCCCACCACTAAGCACATCTTTCCCTCCCCCCTCTCTCTGCATTCCGCAGGGATCGCTCCCTACACAACTCCCTTGTCCATTCGTCCCCCCCATCCCTCCCCACTGATCTCCCTCCTGGCACTTATCTGTGTAAGCGGAACAAGTGCTACACATGCCCTTACACTTCCTCCCTTACCACCATTCAGGGCCCCAAACAGTCCTTCCAGGTGAGGCAACACCTCACCTGTGAGTCAACTGGGGTGATATACTGCGTCCGGTGCTCCCGATGTGGCCTTTTATATATTGGCGAGACCCGACGCAGACTGGGAGACCGCTTTGCTCAACATCTACGCTCTGTCTGCCAGAGAAAGCAGGATCTCCCAGTGGCCACACATTTTAATTCCACATCCCATTCCCATTCTGACATGTCCATCCACAGCCTCCTCTACTGTAAAGATGAAGCCACACTCAGGTTGGAGGAACAACACCTTATATTCCGTCTGGGTAGCCTCCAACCTGATGACATGAACATCGACTTCTCTAACTTCCGCTAAGGCCCCACCTCCCCCTCGTACCCCATCTGTTACTCATTTTTATGCACACATTCTTTCTCTCACTCTCCTTTTTCTCCCTCTGTCCCTCTGAATATACCTCTTGCCCATCCTCTGGGTCCCCCCTCCCCTTGTCTTTCTTTCCGGACCTCCTGTCCCATGATCCTCTCGTATCCCCTTTTGCCTATCACCTGTCCAGCTTTTGGCTCTATCCCTCCCCCTCCTGTCTTCTCCTATCATTTTGGATCTCCCCCTCCCCCTCCAACTTTCAAATCCCTTACTCACTCTTCCTTCAGTTAGTCCTGACGAAGGGTCTTGGCCTGAAACGTCGACTGCACCTCTTCTTACAGATGCTGCCTGGCCTGCTGCGTTCACCAGCAACTTTGATGTGTGTTGCTTGAATTTCCAGCATCTGCAGAATTCCTGTTGTTTGCTTTCAAATCTCTTACTCACTCTTCCTTCAGTTAGTCCTGACGAAGGGTCTCGGCCTGAAACATCGACTGCACCTCTTCCTAGAGATGCTGCCTGGCCTGCTGCGTTCACCAGCAACTTCTATGTGTGTTGGTTATAGAATGGGATCATGTTTAAAGGTTTAAGAGTCTCTTCTTATAAAGTGGATTATAGAAGATTGGAGCAGACTTGATAAATTAACACAACACAATCAAAACAGAAAAACCACAACTCCTTCAGCCGAATCCAGAAGGGTAACAATTTCTTCAAGGTTAAATCTGGGCTAGATGGCACTAAAGAAGGAAAACACCTTTTTACAGAACAAGTAATAGAAATCCAGAATTCATAGTGCTGGGTGAATTGACAGCTTTGAGCTAGAAATGGACAGATTTTCTCCTTACTAGGTGGTAAGGAGAAAAGGCAAACAAATTTAGTTAAAATCAATGGAACAGTGAAGAAGGCTGAAGCTTCCAGCATTTCGTGCATGATGCTCACGATTTTCAGCATCTGTAGAATCAATTGCACCTAGCCCTCTTTGTTGCTGTGTGTCTGCTTGGCTTTATTGCAGGAAACCTGGCTTCAAGCCTTCCTTTCACTTGACTAAATTCACAGTGTTTGCTTTTGGCTAACATGAGGGAGCATCAGACCAAGGTGGAACACTCCCTGTTTCTCTGATCACAGTATTTGATAAAACATTAGATTTCTTTCCAGGAAATAGGCACATTAGCACTAGCTTTGCAATTCATTAGGTATATCAAACAAGTGACTGGCACTGACCCTTAACAGTGTTGTTGAGCAGAGAGATCTTGAGATCCAAGTTCACAACTCCCTGAAAGTGGCTACTCAGGTCGATAAGGTGGTTAAGAAGGCTTATGGAATGCTTGTTTTTATTAGTCAAGGCACTGAGTTCAAAAGTCAGGAGGTCTGCATGTAACTTTATAAAACTGGTTAGGCCACATCGGGAGTATTGCATACAGTTCTGGTTACCCCCACTTTATGAAGGATGTTGATGCTTTGGAGAGGGTGCAGGAGGGTCACCATGATGCTGTCTGGCTTAGACAGCATGTGCTACCATGAAAGACTGGATAAACTTGGGGTGTTTTCTCTGGAGCTCAGGGAAGGTCTGCTGCAGGCATAGACAGAGTGGACAGAGAATATCTGTTTCCCAGGGTTGAAATGTCTACTACTAGAGGGCACATATTGAATGTGAGAGGGGTAGGTTCAAGGGAGATGCGAGGAGTAAGTTTTTCACTCAGAGACTGTTGGATGCCTGGATTGTGCTGCTGGTACGGTGGTAGAGGCAAATACATTAGAGGCATTTGAGAGACGTTTGGATAGACACAGGGATATGAGGAAGATGGAGTGATATGGACATTGTGTAAGTAGGAGGGATTCGTGTTTGGGTGTTTTTGATTTGCCTTTTATCTAGTTTGGTGCAACACTGGGGGCTGGATAGTCTGTACATGTTGTTACATACCCCGTAACTGGGTTGCCAAACCAGCAGAAATGGATCACTCAGTTGGAGTCTGGATTACTAGAACTAAGAAAGTTTTATTAAAGAAACAAGCAACACAGTAATCGAAAGGATAATAAATGCAACAGTTCAGCAATGATAAACACACATGTGCACAGAATTAAGATAACAGCATCAATCAAGCTCTATCGTTGTCTAGGAGTAAATGACCAATTTCAAAGTGACACAAAAGTCCAGTTCAATTTAGTTCAGTTCGCAGTAATCGTTGCCATGGCGATGGACAAGGTGGGGGGAGGGAGAGAGAGAACGAGAACGAGAACGACTGAGCATTCAGAAACGGCTTCCACTCACAGACCGGCGATATTGCTCACAAGCAGCTTTCGGGCGGGTCCTTTGTGATGTCACCTGAGGTCACCGACTGTGACCCTTCCTCCAGATGCGGTCGATCCTCTGCAGTGAACCCGGCACCCAAGCGAGGGTGGACACACACCGCGTTCCCGCTGATCGTACCTTTCCACCCTGTGCGTTTAAGGTCCGGTACTTCCCACCGACTTGCGAGAGGCGCACCGCTTCCAGGGTCTCGTTACCTCGGGTGTCGTGTGTGTCCTGCCTTAGCGAACCTGTCCCTTTCTATCCCCTTGCTGGGGTATCGCCTGTCCATCACTTCAAACAGTTCAGGGTTCAAAGGGGGAGCCGCTCCAGACAGCTCTCTCTCCCGTCCCTTCATTACACATCTCCAGATGCTGCTTCATTGTTCCTTATCTCTCCGTCCCCTGAGGACAGGTGGCAGACCAACTGCTGATGCCACTGGTGCTAGCCCAGGCCAGCAAACATCTTAATTTATGTGGATTCTCGTCACACTTCCCCCCCTTTAAGGATTTTTACCGGGAGGTAAAAATTACAAACATGAATACATTATTTGATACACACACAAATATACATCTTTATCAGCTATTTGGCTAACACAGCGAGTTTGAAGTTGTCAACACCTTGACAGACAGTCATCACATTTTCTGTTCCTTTTATATGTGTTATTAATAATCCCTTAGACCAGGCTCCAACTCAGCAAACTTCATAGTGGCCAAAAACACTGATGAATTGCGATCAATGTAACCTCTCATTTGGTTTTGTCCCGGACCACAATAACAAGGGTCGTCCCATTCCGACTCAGTTTTCTCTCGCAAGGGCTTAGTAGGAGGGGGAGGGGTAGTGACCGCAGAGTTATTGCAAAACTTCCTACAGCACCCCACCTTCTCCAAGAGCCTTCTGAGGGCCCTCTTGTCTGTCGGGGTTGGGAGGTCAGCAATAGCCTGCACTGTAGCTTGCATCGCTGCCAGCTGCCCCTGTGTCACCACAATTCTCAGGTAAGTGACCTTCATGTGGCCGAACTCATTTTTTTCAAGGTTCACTATCAAGCTGGCTTCAGACAGCCGTATTAAATTGCCAATACACATCTCTATGTTCGTCAGCCCTTTAGTCACTGAATTACTCATTATATATGGATGTTGTTTACTAGGCTGGCCTACTGTAACAGACATCACCCAACGTCCCAGTTCTTTGCATCGCCTCGGGACAATCAAACACACGGGTGCGAGTCGTTTAATTACTTCTAAAGAGCCGCTTTGTTCGGGGATTAAGGGAGAGACCTTATCAGTAGACCTGGCCAAAACAATAGCCTTCTCCCATCTGATCGATCCCATACTAATCTTTTCAAAATGGTTTTTTTCTCTTATCAGGGGGCCCCTAGCTTCATTGATTTCCACGCTAACCCCAACTAGGTTTGTTAGCATATCAAAAGCCTGTGACCGTCTCAGTTTGCGTCGGCCATAAACAATAACATCCTCCCCCTGGACAGCCGGTAAACCTCTTTCATGATTCCACCAACTGTTTCTTCCAGCACCGCAAAATGTCCACCGGGGGGTACCTCGTGGGCCATGTTAAAAACCTCATCCCCATAACTCTTTTGCACCACCCCCCACTCCTCATCTCGGGTACTGTACTTGATTTCCCTTTTTTCCTTCGCACTTCCTCCTCCACACAATAGCCTACTAGTTCCCTTGTTAAAGCTGTGTCAGAGAGAGCTGTCTCTGCCAAAACCATCAGCCCCTCGTCTCGCTCCTGCGTCTGCACAAATTCTTTCCTGGCTACTGCTACGTCTGTCCCAGCTCCCTCACTACCTCTTGTCTCACTACACTCCTTCTTTTCATTTTCTACCCCCGTCTCGTACAAGACTGGCAGAAACGTTTCAGCTAAATTCACTACCGCAGCCCCATGATGAACCTGTGAGTCCATGGGCGGGGCCTCACTGCTGGCAGGCTGACCTGTCAATCTCACGACTGGGAACACGATTCCCCCAGCGAGCTTCCCCGCCTTTCATCGGTAATTCGGACCTCACCCCGATCGTGACTAGTCCAGAGACCAGGTTGCTTTGTAAGTGTATCTGGTGCAAAGGGACTGACTCTGTCCCTTCCCCAACACCTTTGACCTCTACCTCCCCAGTCTGGGTCTCTGAGCTAAACTCTAATACACTCTTCAGTATTAGTGACTGACACGCTCCCGTGTCTCTCCAGATCCGCACTGGAACTGGTTTTAACCCCTCCTTCACTGACACCAATCCGGCCGAGATAAACCTCTCGCGCCCTTCCTGAACTTCGGCAGACCTATCCTTCCCTAGCGGTTCACTTAACAGCTCGATACAGCCAGTCAAAATTGCCGTTTTTCCTTTTCCCGTCTCCTTCGTTGGGGGCAAAGCACCTGGACGCAAAGTGTCCGGCTTTCCCACAATTATAACAGACGACCCCAGGAGACTTCCTGCCAGACTGCTCTCGGTCTACCTTATCCTCCTCACTAGTCCCCGGCTTACTTTCTGACTTTTCTGGCGGACTCTCCCCGCCGTCCTGACTACCCTTCTGGTAGCCTTTACTCGGGGCAAACTTCATTTTATGCGTCAACGCATACTCATCCGCTAACTTAGCAGTTGCGGCTAACGTGGCTGCCTCTTTCTCATCGAGGTAGGGTCTCATAACCTCAGGGACACAACCTTTAAACTGCTCAATCAGGATCAGTTGTAGTAGTCTGTCATAATCCCCCTCTACCCCCTTCGAGGCGCACCAACGCTCACAATATGTCTGCATCTCACGGGCAAACTCCAAATACGTGCTTCCTCGCATTCCGGAACCTCTGCCGGTATGCCTCTGGGACCAACTCATAAATCCTGAGAATGGCCTCTTTCACCACCTCATACCTCTGGGCATCTTCCGCGGACAAAGCGGAGTAAGCCTCTTGGGCTTTCCCTTTCAGTACACTCTGAAGTAACACAGCCCACTTATCCCTCGGCCAGTCCTGACTGATAGCCACTTTTTCGAAATGGAGGAAGTACCGATCCACGTCGGTATCGTCAAATGGGGGAACCAGCCTAACCTCCTGGGTCGCCCGGAACCCTCCACCTTGGTTCGGCACGAGCCCCTGCTCTGCCCTTAACCTTAACTTCTCCAATTCGAATTCCCTTTCCCTCTGTTTCTCCTCTCTCTCCAACTGTCTCTCTCTCTCTTTCTCTTTCCTTTCTACTCTCTCTCCTTCTCCTCTCGCTCTAACTGTCGTACCCGGAACTCGTGCTCGAGTCTCAGTTTTTCAAGCTGCACCTGTACCGCGTCTCCAGCAGGTTTTTCAATAGACACCACCCCCAGCTCGCCTTGGGGAAACACACCTTTAGATATATAGTGCTCTACGATATCTCTGTGTATCTCCTCTCTCCTCATTGTCGACTTCCCATTAGCAAGATTCAACCGTTTGGCCACAGCTACCAATTCCGATTTCCTGGCATCCTCTAATGCCTCCAAGGTCGGCGCCTTTATAAATTCCTCAGCCTCCATTTCTGCTGTTTGTCTTTTCTTTCTTTCGGGAATTTTAACCCAATCAATTTACTCCGTCCCAAATTTAGCGTTCAAAATCGCGGACGAGAACCCCACTTATGTTACGTACCCCGTAACTGGGTTGCCAAACCAGCAGAAATGGATCACTCAGTTGGAGTCTGGATTACTAGAACTAAGAAAGTTTTATTAAAGAAACAAACAACACAGTAATCGAAAGGATAATAAATGCAACAGTTCAGCAATGATAAACGCACATGTGCACAGAATTAAGATAACAGCATCAATCAAGCTCTATCGTTGTCTAGGGGTAAATGACCAATTTCACAGTGACAGAAAAGTCCAGTTCGATTTAGTTCAGTTCGCAGTAATCGTTGCCATGGCGATGGACAAGGTGGGGGGAGGGAGATTGAGAACGAGAACGACTGATCATTCAGAAACGGCTTCCACTCACAGGCCGGCAATATTGCTCACAAGCAGCTTTCGGGCGGGTCCTTTGTGATGTCACCTGAAGTCACCGACTGTGACCCCTCCTCCAGATGCGGTCGATCCTCTGCAGTGAACCCGGCACCCAAGCAAGGGCGGGCACACACCGGGTTCCCGCTGATCGTACCTTTCCACCCTGTGCGTCCGGTACTTCCCACCGACTCGTGAGAGGCGCACCGCTTCCAGTGTCTCGTTACCTCGGGTGTCGTGTGTCTTGCCTTAGCGAACCTGTCCCTTTTTATCCCCCTGCTGGGGTATCGCCTGTCCATCACTTCAAACAGTTCAGGGTTCAAAGGGGGAGCCGCTCTAGACAGCTCTCTCTCTCGTCCCTTCATTACACATCTCCAGATCGCCTGTCCATCACCTCAAACAGTTCAGGGTTCAAAGGGGGAGCCGCTCCCGACAGCTTTCTCTACCGTCCCTTCATTACACATCTCCAGATGCTGCTTCATTGTTCCTTATCTCTCCGTCCCCTGAGGACAGGTGGCAGACCAATTGCTGATGCCACTGATGCTAGCCCAGGCCAGCAAACATCTTAATTTATGTGTATTCGTGTCACAATGTGCTGAACCTTTCTATGTTCTATCTTTACGGTGGGTGTTATTCAGTCTTGGTGGGACTGCAGCTGGTACACTGTGGGTGCTATTCAGTCTTTTTTAAATATAATTTTTATTAAATTTTCAAAAAGAATACATGGAAAGATAAAATCTACCCCCCCCCGCATA
Organism: Mobula birostris; assembly: GCF_030028105.1. Taxonomy (NCBI): domain Eukaryota; kingdom Metazoa; phylum Chordata; class Chondrichthyes; order Myliobatiformes; family Myliobatidae; genus Mobula; species Mobula birostris. The sequence goes on from NC_092386.1 coordinate 69,656,211, forward strand.
TATAGTCCTACCTAAAAAGAAAGAAAGAGAGAAAAAAAAGAAAAGAACTGCCTGGGTGTTGGAAGGTTTCCACATGCTCCATGGGATTCAAAATAAATTTGGTATAATTATTCATTACTTTCGCCAAGTAACCAAAATCTTTATCGGAGCACTTAAATATGCCATCCTATCTTTTGTAAATAAGGGCGCCAAATATTCAAAAATGTTACATATTTATCTCTTAAATTATAAGTAATTTTTTCAAGTGGAATAGAACTAGCCATTTCATTATTCCAACGACCCATACTTAAATACGAATCAGATTTCCAAGTAACTGCTATAGTCTTCTTAGCTACTGCCAATGCAATTTTTATAAACTCTTTCTGATATTTATTCAATTTAAGTTTCGGTTTTATCCCTTCAATATCACCTAATAGAAATAATACAGGGTTATGCGGAAGTTGAATTCCAGTAATTTGTTCCAATAAGACTCTTAAATTTATCCAAAAGGGTTGAATTTTAAAACAAGACCAAGTAGAATGTAAAAAAGTACCAATTTCTTGATTACACCGAAAACATTTATCAGATAGATTTGAATTTAATCTATTTATTTTTTGTGGTGTAATATATAATTGGTGTAAAAAATTATATTGTACATATTGTAAGTCGAACATTTATTGTATTTGTCATACTGTCAAGACAGAGTCTTGACCAATTTGTTTCATCAATATTAATATTCAGATCTGTTTCCCATTTTTGCTTTGACTTATGGGTTCCTTGTTTAATTGTCCGTTCTTGAATCAAATTATACATACAAGAAATAAATTTTTTAATTTTCCCTTTTTGAATTAAAATTTCAATTTCATTAGGCTTTGGCAAAAACATTGTTTGACCCAGCTTACCTATTAAGTAAGCCCTTAATTGAAAGTAACAAAAGAAAGTATTATTAGATATTTTATATTTATCCTTTAATTGTTCAAATGACATCAATATACCTCGCTCAAAACAATCTCCTATAAATTTAATCCCTTTTTGGTACCAATTATATAAAAGTTGATTATCCATTGTAAAAGGAATAAGTCTGTTTTGGAACAAAGGTCTCCTTGCTAATAGAGATTTCTGTGTTTCCAAGGAGAATGATCTGATAATATTCTTGCTTTATATTCCATATTTTTCACTCTGTGTTGAATATGCATTGATAATAGAAAAAAATCTATCCTTGAGTAAGTTTTATGTCTATGAGAATAGAACAAATAGTCTCTTTCTTTAGGATTGATTCTTCTCCATATATCAATCAAATTTAAATCTTTCAATGATAAAGTTAAATTTACTAGCTTCGATTTTATAACAGCCTTGGTTGATCTATCTAAGACTGGGTCTAAGCAAAAATTAAAGTCTCCTCCAATTAATATTTTTTCATGTGCATCCGCCAAATTCAAAAAAACTTCTTGTATGAATTTTGCATCATTTTCATTTGGTACATAAATATTCATAAAAGTCCATAGTTCGGAAAAAAGTTGACAATGTATAATCACATATCTCCCCGCAGAATCAGTTATTACATTTTGTATTCTAATCGGTAACGTTTTAATGATCAAAATTGCTACTCCCCTCGCTTTTGAATTAAATGAAGCCGCAACAACACTACCCACCCAATCTCTCTTTAATTTCTGATGTTCTGCTTCTGTTAGGTGCATTTCCTGTAAAAAAGCTAAATCTATCTTCATTTTTTTAATATATGTTAAGATTCTTTTTCTTTTCACTGGTCCATTAAGCCCATTAACATTAAAACTCAAAAAATTCAATAAATTAGTCATTATTCTTAACAAAGTTACTCCAATCTAAAACATTACTTATCTTCTCAACTCTCATAGTTCCTTGGGGAATCTCTTTAAACTTCACCATGTTGCTATGTGTTCCCCCCCCCAACCTTCCAGGCAAAAAAAAAGATAGAAAAAAAAAGAAAAAACAAAATACCCCCCCCCCCCCACTAATGTTGTGAATGAAAGGATATACAACACTACCCCCCTCCATTTTATGGGTCGCGGCAAAAGCCACGCTTGCACACATGATTAACATAGCAATCGATCAGTGCTTCTTCCAGCTCCCCCGCAACAAAAAAAAGTTTTATATATATATATATATATATATATATAGACAAAATTAGTATTACTATTCCCAACTAATTTCCTCCAGTATTAACCTTTCTTACCCTCCTCATATAATTAATAATATATTTATACATTCATCCAGCTTCAAAAATCCAACAAGTCCATTCTTTAACCCAATCTTCATCTTCAATCTATCTCTCTCTCCTGAGTTTGTTCTTGTATCTGGTGAATATTCAGAGAATCTCGCACAAACTGCTCTGCTTTCTGGTAGTCATCAAAAAATCTTTTTTCTCCACCAGGCAAAAAAATCTTCAAAGTTGCAGGATAACGCAGTATAAATTGATAACCATGATCCCATAGGGTTTTTTTCACTGGATTAAACTTCTTCCTTTTCTTCAAAAGTTCATAACTTATATCAGGGTAGAAAAAAACTTTGTTCCCTTTAATTATCAATGGCCCTTTTCTATCTTTGGCAGCTCGAGCAGCTGCCTGTAGAATCCTTTCCTTGTCTTGAAATCTTAAGAATTTTATTAAAATCGATCGTGGATATTGGTCATCTTTTGGTTTTGGTCTTAGAGCTCTATGTGCCCGCTCAATTTCAATTGGTCGAACCTCCTCTCCCATTTGCAAAACATCTGGGATCCATCTTTGAAAAAATTCTATTGGCTTTTCTCCCTCCATACCTTCTGTAAGACCAACAATTTTAATATTATTACGTCTACTAAAATTTTCCAACATGTCCACTTTCTCCAAGAGTCGGTTTGTTTCCGAGTTCCAGACAAGCAAATCATTTTCTGTTTTTTCCACTCTATCATTCATAAGCCCCATTTCTCTTTCCATCTTCTGAAGCTTCTTATCCATTTTGTCCTGTCTTTCCATAACTTTATTCTTCGTATCTCTAAGCTCTTCTCTTACTTTTCTTAATTCAGCCGTTGATTGCAATACAGCCTCTCTTATGTCTCTATCATCTCCTTTACTTCCACTCGCTTCCAATTCTTCCTCCTCTTCTTCATCTGTGTTCTCTGCAGAATCCAGTTCTGACTCTGAGTCATTTTCAATTGCAGTGGGTGTCGGTTCTTGTAGTTGGCGTTGTGTCGATTTGCGCATGCGCATTTCCGGTGTCTTCTTCGGAGAAACCGTTGCCACCGCCATTGCTCCCTGTTCTACCGAAGGAGATCCAACCTGAGTCCGAGGCTCCATCGTTGCAGTAGGCCCTTTTTTCTTCCCGTCTCGCGGCTGCTTCGCAACAGCAGACTTCTTTTGTTGCAATTTAGGAGGCATATCGTAAAGTAGTCTTACAAAGTTTATAAATAGTTTTCAGAAAATATTTACCAACTTTGTTTTATTTAAACGGTACTTTACTGATTTGTTGCGGGAGAGCTAGATTTACACGTCTCCATCCCACGTCATCACGTGACGCCCCCCCCCCCCGGTGCTATTCAGTCTTGGTGGGACGGCAGCTGATACACTGGACACACAATGGGCTTGCCTGGGAGCAACATCGTGCTTGATTTCTCCGACGAAGGAGGTGCTTTCAGTGTTTGCCAAAAATCTCTGGAATTTAAAAGAATAAGTCATCTCGTAATATTTTAATGGGGACAATGTACATGCTGAGAGAATTCTCATGCTAGTGGACTAATTTAAAACGCTTTTAGACTAAGAGGTCACCCATGAAAACAGATGCAAGGGGGAAATTGTTCCTCCTGGAGGGTTGTAAATCATTGGAATACATTCACGATGAATCACAGAATACATTCAAGCGTGTAGCAGATTTTGGACCACAGGGTAAATAATGGTAATGGAAAACAGGCAGGGAAATAGAGTTGAGCCTGTGATCTGATTAGCTGTGATTTCATTAAATGATGGAGCTGAAATGCTACTCCTGTAAAGCTTCCTATGCTCCTGTGAACCCTTGGGAAACTCGGAAGGGAAAACATTGGAGGGACTTAAATTTCCTCACAACTGAAACTCACCCATCACTCATTCTGCCCCACTAGTTTGGAAGTTTTCACTAAGGGAAAAACACAAAGACTCTCTTGTGGCCACGATCTTGGTGAGTAAGTGCAATGCATTTTTTGATGTTTTATTTTAGTGATAGAGCACAGAATGGGCCCTTCTGGCAACCCCCAACAAACCTGATTACCTTATCACAGGACAATTTACAATGAGCAATTAGCTTACCCGGTACATCTTTGGACTGAGGGAGGAAACCGGAGGACCCGGAGAAATGCATGGGGTGGACATAGACTCCTTGCAAAATGATGCCAGAACTCCAGACTCCAGATCACCTTGAGCTGTAATAGCATCCCGCTAAGTGCTCTGCTAACTTGGGATAGTACGGTTACTGGTGGAAGCAATTAATGGTCAAAGGAACACTAATTAGGCAATGTGTCATTCTGGGTGTTACGCTTTGCTCAGCCAGGCAAGTCGAGAGTACTCCATTCCAGATGTCACAGTAGTGTAAGAGTTAGCATGGAACTATTGCAGCTCGGAGCATCGGAATTTAGAGTTCAGTTTCGATGTCGTTCTCCCCATGGAGTGTGTGGGTTTTCTTTGAGTCCTCCAGTTCCCTCCCACAGTGGAACAACATATCATTTATCAAGGTAATTGGTTGTTGTGAATTGGCCCATGATTAGTTTAGGGTTAAATTGGGATTTGCTGGACAGTGCAGCTCCAAGGATCAGAAGGGCCTATTCTGTGCTGTATCTCGAAGTAAATAAATTACATTTGAGAAAAGACAAATTGCTGGAGGCTACTCAGGTGGATGAGATGTTGTTCCTCCAACCTGATGGCATGAACATCAATTTCTCTAATTTCCAGTAATTTCTCCCCCTCTCCATTCTCTCTTTTTCCATACCCCATTCTGACTCCCCTCTCACCTCTTCTCTTCTGCTCCCCTGCCCATCACTTCCCTCTGGTGTCCCTCCTCCTTCCCTTTATCTTATCGTCCATTGTCCTCTCTTCTCAGATTCCTCCTTTTTCAGCTATTTACCTCTTCCACCTAGCACCTCTCAGCTTCTGAATTTGTCCCTCTCCCACACTCACCTGCCTTCCCCCTCACCTGCTTTCACTTATCACTCACCAGTTTGTACTCCTTCTTCTCTCCCTATCTTCTCATTCTGGCTTCCTGCCCCTTCCTTCCCAGTTCTGATGAAGTGTCTCAGCCCAAAGCATCAACTGTTTATAGACGCTGCCTGACCTGCTGAGTTTCTCCAGCAGTTTTGTTTGTTGTTGAATTCTATTACTCTCACAAATTGTTTTCTTCCTTCATTTTCCTCCAAACCCATCCCTTTCTAATAACATTGTTTTTACTGTCCTTTCTGATCTGATCCCAAACAATCAAAGAAGTGAAACATCTCTCTCAGATGTTGTCAGACTGCTAAGTTTTTGTTTAAGATTTACAGCATCTGTAGTTTTTTTGTCTTTTATGCATACTTTGAAAAAGAGAATAGCACTGTATCTATGCAAATCCTTATAGCATCCGCAACCCTATGATCCCTGTCTTGGAGGGTGATGTACATGGCCAGGGACCGTAAACCCGTGCTGACCAACACATGACCAAGATGTGTTCAAGGACATATTCAACCTCTCACTGCTGTATTCTGAGGTTCCCACCTGCTTCGAGGGAGCAGCAATCGCACCAGTGCCCAAGAAAAGCAGGGTGAGCTGCCTTAATGACTATCAACTGATAGCTTTCACATCTACCACAATGAAGTTCTTCAAAAGGTTGGTTATTCCTAGAATGAACTCCTGCCCTTGCTTCAAATTAGATCCTCTGTAACAGTAGATGCAACCTCACTGGCTCAATGCTCGGCTGCAAACCATATGTCAGGCTGCTCTTTATTGCTTACAGCTTGGTGTTCAACTCATCATTTCCTCAGTATTTGCCACCAAACTTCTAAACCTGGGTCTCTGTATCTCCTTCTGCAATTGGATCTTTGATCTCCTCTTTGGGAGATCACAGATGGTTTGGAAGTATGCTCAGCTCACTCTCTGTTCTCTTTACACATGTGTCTACATGGCTAAACACAGCTCATACACTTTTATAAATGTGTAGAAGGCAGTACTGTTGTCAGTAAAATCTCAGATGGCAGACAGGAGTGTGATACATCGGCTGGTTGAGTGGTGTCACAACTACAAACTTGCACTTAATATCAGCAAGATCAAGGAATTGATTGTGGACCAGGAAGGGGAAGTAACCAGTCCTCAGTGAGGGCTCAGCTTTGAGTTCCTGGTTGTCAAAATCTCAGTGGATCTATCAACACATTGATGAAAACACAAAAAAGGTACGTAATGGCTCTGCTCACTAGGAGTTCGAAGAAATTTGGTATGTGTAGGATTTCAAGAAGCTGTAGAGGGACGTAGGCTTAGCCATTTCCATCGCTGGCACAACCCTTCCCACCATCGAAGACATCTTCAAGAGATTGTGCTTCAAGAGGGTGGCATCCAACATAAACAATAAAAGTGAGATAGTATTTATAGGTTCAACGTCCATTAAGGAATTGGATGGCAAAGGGGAGAAAACTGTCCTTGAATTGTTGAGTGTGTGCCTTCATGCCTTCACGCTTCTGTACCTCCTTCCTGATGGTAACAATGAGTAGAGGGCATGTCCTGGGTGATGAGGGCCCTTAATGATGTATGCTACCTTTCTGAGACACCACTCCTTGAAGATGTCTTCATCTAGTACTCAGGATGGAGCTGACTAACTTCACAACTTTCTGTAGCTTCTTTTGATCCTGTGCAGTAGCCCCTCACCCGCATACAAGACTTTGATGGAGCCAGTCAGAATGCTCTCCAGGGTACATCAGTAGAAGTTTTCGTGTGTCTTAGGTGACAAACCAAATCTCCTCAAACTCCTAATGACATATAACCACTGTCTTCCCTTCTTTATAATGGCATCAATACATTCGGGCCCAGTTAGATCCTCAGAGATCTTGACAACTAGGAACTTGAAATTGCTCACATTCTCCATTTCTGATCCCTCTATGAGGATTAATTTGTCTTACCCTTTCTGAAGTCCACAGTCAGCTCTTTGGTCTTACTGACATTGAGTGCAAGGTTGTTGCTGTGACACCACTCAACTAGCTGGTATATCTCGCTCCTGTACACCCTCTTGTCTCCATCTGAGAGTCAGACACCACTGGTTGTATCATCAGCAAATTTACAATTGACAGCTGAGTTGTGTGTAGCCACACAGTCACGGGCATAGAGAGAGTAGAGCAGTGGGCTGAGCACATATCCCCAAGGTCCACCAGTGTTGATTGTCACTGAGGAGGAGTTATTAATACCAATCCACACAGATTGTGGTCTTCTGGTTAGAAAGTCGAGGATCCAATTGCGGAGGGAAATACAGAGACCAAGCTTCCATAGCTTATCGATCAGGACTGTAGGAATGATGGTGTTAAGTGCTGAGCTGTAGTCAGTGAAAGCATCCTGACATAGGTCATTAACCCTTTCTCTGCACTGTTTATTTATTTTGTAATTTATAATGATTTTATGTCTTTACACTCAATGCTGCTGCAAAACCACAAATTTCACATCATGTATGACAGTGATGATAATCCTAATTGCTATCCCATGCCTGAAAATGTTATCTAGATTTTGTTGTGTACAGACGTGGCCTGTTCATTTGCAAATGGAACTGAGCATTATACAATCCTCAGTGACCATTCCATTTCTAACCTTATAACACAAGAAGGGTCATCAAGATGACTGACCTGAGTGTTACAAGAATCACCTCTCATCATAATAATCAGTGAGGCATAGAGAATCTGTGTTTACCAACATGTAACTTTTATTGTCTCACCTAAAAAGCTCATGGATTCACAAACTTGTGCGTACCCCACTAAAATCCCTGTCCATCTATGAACAGTCAGTGAAGAGAAAAGGTATTACTCAGGAAAGGAGTCAATGCTGACCAGGCATTCCTCGTGGTCCCAATCTCCACATGTCCATGGGGTCCTCCTTATCAGCGATGGTTGGTCTCTGGTTGCTGGAGAGTTATCACCCCTGCATATTTGGTGTTCCTGACTCTTATAGTGTTCCTCATCAATTGAACTGGTGGATCTCCATCCCATTGGCTCAAGGTCACCTGACCTACCAGGGTCGCCTTCTTACTGGTCATTGTCCAGGACTACAACCAACATTGTTTCCTGGTTCTGCCCACCCCAGCATTGTGTAATTGTGTCTTTCAACTCTAACTGGTCCAAACCAGTTAAATGGGGTGACCCAGACAGAGTTTAATGAGATTACAGATTGCTTCTTTGGTGGGTCTGACATTTTACATAATTACTAGCTACTCACCTGAGGATGGTCTCAGGTTTAGCAGGGCATGACCTGAAGCTCCTTGTGCCCACGTTCAATCGCTCTGATTAGAATATCCAAGAGAAGAATCAGTTCAGAGTCCACAAACTGGTGAGAAACAATGACAACTGGTTGTCTGCTTCCTCTGTCCTTGATTCGTCAAATCCACCAAGTGTAGACTGTAGATTCTTCTGGCCAACATGAGGAAGCTTTGAAAGGGAGCAGTACATTCAATAGGGCTAATGTTCATCTTACAGAAGAATGAAATAAGCTTTTAGTCCTCTAAGAAATTTTTCTGTATCTTAGCTCAGGCTTCTCATATTATCCCTGATAAACTTCAGCCCATATCAGTAACTGTGACTTCAGAATCAGAATCAGGTTTAATATCACCAACACATGTCATGAAATTTGTTAACTTAGTGCCAGCAGTATAATATAATACATAATAATAAAGAAAAATAAATAAGTAAATCAATTGCAGTAGGCATATATACTGCATGTATATCAAATAGTTAAATTAAAAATAGTGCAAACCAGAAATAATAAAAATGAGGTTATGTCCATGTATTCAATGCCCATTTAGGAATCGGATGGCAGAGGGGAAGAGACTGTTCCTGAACACCAACTCCACATCTCCATGTGCACCAACATATACCCTCAGATTTCAGCACTTGCTGGCTTTGTGTCCACAGTTATCTAGCCACCGTCTCTACTTTCACTCTCCACAATCCCCACCTGTTCCATTTGTCTCTTTTTTACCTTGTTTGGCTCCACCTATCCCTCACTTGCCTCTGTCTCGCACATTCCTGTCTGCAGCTGACTTCATCTGCCCATCACTTTTCATCCCACTTCCATCTACCTATCTCCTAAGGACCCCCTTCTCTTTTCACTCTCAGTCAAAAGCGTGCCTCCTCCCCAACACCCCCCCCCCAACCTCTCAACACAGATACTGCTCAACCAACCAAGTTCCTCCAGCCGTGTGTTTTCACTCTTCCCTCATTGGGTGGAATTTTCAGAGCTAAGTGTTTCTGCAGAAGATACACGGACAGCATAGTCTGCTCCAAGACAAAATTCAGACCCAACCATCTAACGATACAGAAATGGAAAGAATCCATGCTTGAGAGTGGTAATCAGTATTTTCAAGACAATTTTTTGAGACTAAACCAGACTTCACCTGTAGAACCAACACACATCTTTCTTTCTTTTTAAATCTTTTTATTGAATAAGTATACAAAAAGGTAAGCCATATAGGCACTAATACACTGTTAGAATATAATAAAATTACAGAAGATATTAATACAAAAAAAAGATACATACAATGTAATTTAAACATAACGTACCAAGGTAACATAATAGTATACTAATTTTTATATATATATCAATAGAGAAAAGGAAAAAAAAAACCCCCAAAAAAACCCACCGTGCAACTAACTAAAAGCAAAGCAAAGCAATGGGCTAACTTGAAACCAAACAGAGTTAAAAAACTTAAAATCACGTCCTCAATCCCGACCTCCATTAAAAACAGTAAAAAAAAACAAGAAGGGTATATATTACATTAAATGAAAATATTGAATAAAAGATCTCCAGGTCTGTTCAAATTTAAATGAGGAGTCATAAAGATTGCTTCTAATTTTCTCCAAATTCAAGCATAATATCGTCTGAGAAAACCAAGAAAAGGTAGTTGGAGCATTAAGCTCTTTCCAATGTTGTAAGATACATCTTTTCGCCATTAAAGTAAGAAATGCAATCATTCTACGGGCTGAGGAGAAAGATTACTGGAAATTTTAGGTAGTCCAAAGATAGCAGTAATAGGGTGAGGAGAGATATCTATATTCAATACCTTGGAAATAATATTAAAAATGTTTCTCCAAAAAGTTTCCAGAGTAGGGCAAGACCAAAACATATGAGTTAAAGAGGCTATCTGCCCCGGACATCTATCACAAAAAGGATTAATATGAGAATAAAAGCGAGCTAATTTAAGAACCAACATACATCAAAGTTGCTGCCTGGCCTGCTGCGTTCACCAGCAACTTTGATGTGTGTTGCTTGAATTTCCAGCATCCGCAGAATTCCTGTTGTTTGCGTTCAACTGTAGAAAGTCAGTATCTGCGATGACTTGCTTAACTTCCCCGCTATGCAGTAGAGGTACACAATTACCCTTGGGCAATTACAGACTGACATGCTCCACAACTACTAATAGATTTTTTTCTCTGGGAATTACATTCAGATTTTACTGGCGTTAGAGTGTGAGTTCTGACACCAGTGATGGATTCTAGGTGAGGGCTGCTGAGCATTATTCTTCTTTGTATCTCCCTTTCTCTGCAGTGTTTATGCCCTAAATCTCACTGGCAGGAAACGAGCAACACTCCTGAGACACTGGAAAGATTCCATTTACTTCACTTCTTCATTGTTTCCAGAGAATTTCGGGGTGAAATTCAGTTTACCTTTGTGAGGACTGAAGTTTTTTTGACATTAATTCCTTTTGTTGATGATTTGGTTCTTTGTTTTGACAGATTAGTTTTAACATTTTAATCTCCCACCTCTTTTCATCCTACCTTTCTCCCTAAGGACATTTCTAGGAAAACACTCTTTCAGAAGGACTGTCCACAAAGTTGGTATCTTTCAAGAATTCTTCGGTAATGGTGTTGGGTACATTTTTAAAACTGTCTTTTTCTTCCTTGTAACATTGGGATCAGCTTTTATCTTCAACTGGTGCTATTCCCAGGTAACAGGTACTGGAGGAAAGTGATTATTTAAACTCTCACAGGCTGTTTCTGATGACGCCTGCCAATACATTAGAATGTTGTCCATGTGCAGAGAACTAATTTGATTGCATCTATCCTTGCTTATTTCACAAAGTGGAACATGATGAAAAGGAGTTCATTGCATGAAGGGTCTGACTTGCATTCGTTCTGATACAATTATGGAATCCTACAGCATTGTTTAATCTGCAGAATTTCCACCAGCTCATTGAAGGTACTATCCAATTAGTTGCACTCTCTCACTCTCCACAGAGCACTGAAAATATTTCTTCTTCCAGCACAGATCAAATTCACTTTTGAAGGTTAGTTTTGAATTTGATTCCACTATGCTTTCACTGAGTGCATTCCAGATCATCACAATATAAGTTCTAAATAATTCTTCTCATCTTTCCCCAGTTCTCTCGAGTGGCACTTTAAATCTATGTCCAATGCTTACTGATTCTTTTACCAGTGTGGACAATTTATCCTTATTGTCTCCATCAAAATCCTCCCTAGTTTTAAATGCTTCTATTAAAAGCCTCCGTAACATTCTCTGAACTTGGTGGACAATTCCAGATGCTTTACATAGAATAGTATAGCACAGTACAGGCCTTTCAGCCCACAATGTTGTGCCGACCCTCAAACCCTGCCTCCCATATAAGCCCCCACCTTAGATTCCTCCATATACCTGTCTAGTAGTCTCTTAAACTTCACTAGTGTATCTGCCTCCACCACTGACTTAGGCAGTGCATTCCACACACCAACCACTCTCTGAGTAAAAAACCTCTCTCTAATATCCCCCTTGAACTTCCCACCCCTTACCTTAAAGCCATGTCCTCTTGTATTGAGCAGTGGTGCCCTGGGGAAGAGGCGCTGGCTATCCACTCTATCTATTCCTCTTATTATCTTGTACACCTCTATCATGTCTCCTCTCATCCTCCTTCTCTCCAAAGAGTAAAGCCCCAGCTTCCTTAATCTCTGATCATAATGCATTCTTTCTAAACCAGGCAGCATCCTGGTAAATCTCCTCTGTACCCTTTCCAATGCTTCCACATCCTTCCTATAGTGAGGTGACCAGAACTGGACACTATACTCCAAGTGTGCCCTAACCAGAGTTTTATAGAGCTGCATCATTACATCGCGACTCTTAAACTCTATCCCTTGACTTATGAAAGCTAACACCCCATAAGCTTTCTTAACTACCCTATCCACCTGTGAGGCAACTTTCAGGGATCTGTGGACCTGTACCCCGAGATCCCTCTGCTCCTCCACACCACCAAGTATCCTGCCATTTACTTTGTACTCTGCCTTGGAGTTTATCCTTCCAAAGTGCACCACCTCACACTTTTCCGGGTTGAACTCCATCTGCCACTTCTCAGCCCACTTCTGCATCCTATCAATGTCTCTCTGCAATCTTTGACAATCCTCTACACTATCTACAACACCACCAACCTTTGTGTTGTCTGCAAACTTGCCAACCCACCCTTCTACCCCCACATCCAGGTCGTTAATAAAAATCACGAAAAGTAGAGGTCCAAGCACAGATCCTTGTGGGACACCACTAGTCACAATCCTCCAATCTGAATGTACTCCCTCCACCACCACCCTCTGCCTTCTGCAGGCAAGCCAATTCTAAATCCACCTGGCCAAACTTCCCTGGATCCCATGCCTTTTAACTTTCTGAATAAGCCTACCGTGTGGAACCTTGTCAAATGCCTTACTAAAATCCATATAGATCACATCCACTACACTACCCTCATCTATATGCCTGGTCACCTCCTAAAAGAACTCTATCAGGCTTGTTAGACACGATCTGCCCTTCACAAAGCCATGCTGACTGTCCCTGATCAGGCCATGATTCTCTAAATGCCTATAGATCCTATCTCTAAGAATCTTTTCCAACAGCTTTCCCACCACAGACGTAAGGCTCACTGGTCTATAATTACTCGGACTATCCTGATGATGTAGACAAGTACACTGAAGACACATTAAACTCAGTGGGGTGGAGTCAGGGTTGGGAAACTTTAGGGAGGAGAGAAGTGCAGAATTGAAAGAAGTCCCTGAATGGATTAGACTACAAGGATGTACGAGTTCCTCAGGTAAAAGGCTTGAATTTTTTCATTACACTTCACGGTATACCAAATCTCCTGTAACACTTTCCAGGGTGTGATCATTGTTGTAGAACACAAAGGGTACCTGAGAAAAGATTTAAAAAGAAACATGCATGCACATATATATGCATGAAACCAGCTCACAAAGGTGCAGGTCCAATTAACTACAAGGGTTTACGATGTTATGGCAATATGAGGACTTGTCTAAAATAGTGCCAGATGGTATTTCAGTGAGCTAAAACAACCAATGGCAATTAGTCAGTTGACAAACAATCCCAGGCTGAATTCCACTGATTGATTGTTTTCTCCTATTAATGTCTCAAATGTTCTTGACTAAAGCATTTAAATAGTCATGCTTTTGGATGTACTGTTTGAGTTTTGAGATCTTTGTAGTTTTGTGGTTTACTGAATAAAGGTTTCTTTTGAGTTCTGGCTTTGTTCTGTCTCCTGGCTTTGGGTCCCACCAGTAGTTACAGGTGAGCAAACACAACAAATTGACAATGAGGTGCTGTGTTATATCGACATGACAATTCCAGCAGAGTACTTACACTCAATTCTACAACAACAGCAATCTCAAATTGAGGCGGCCTCGCTGAAGTTGATCAAAACTTTGATCAGTAGGTTATCAGTGAGTCCAAAGATGTTGGTGCCAAACACTGAACAGAACTCATGTGAATCAGTTGTTGTGTCCATTACCAACTTCCAGTTCAATGCCTCTTTGGGTGTTATGTTTGAATCATGGTTCAAATGTTATGAAGATATATTCTGGGTCAAGATCACCAATAAAGGTGACTTGTGGAAGCCATGCACTTTGCACTGAAAATTTGATATTCCTGAACATGCGTATTATTTCAAATTTATTCTGCCCAAGACCCATTCTTTCAGTGTTCTTCAGTATTCACTACCATTGCCTAAAACTTGTCAAACATGATGCCGATAACTTCGTCACACATGCCAGTGTTGTCATTCGCGAAAGTGAAAAGTTCAAGATGGGTAACATGACTAAATCATGGTTCAAAAGTCTAATTTTATTTGTGGGCTTCAGGCACCTAATGATGCGGACATTCACAAACAGCTCCTAGCCGGACTGGAGCAAGACTCTGATATAACTCTACAAATGTCATCGAAGAATGTCAGTGTTTGATCAATCTAAAACATGATTCCAACCTGGTTAAACAGAACATGGTCACAAAGAAGGCTTTTATTATCCTTTGCTGCCTTATAGGCCAGTGAAACACATGGACTAGAAGTTTCAAAAGCCATCAAGATCTGCAAGGAGTTTAATGCTCACGTTCAAAGTTAACTTCACCCCCAGGAGACAGTGAGTCAACATTTTTATCAACAATCTGCCGGTCAAACCACAACACAATACAGCACCAGCCACCGCCATTACCTGCAAACGCATGTGCTGGACCATGGGACTCCAACATTCAAACGGAATCATCTCTCCTCCTGCAGTGCATCAGGTGGAATCCTCCAGCTGATTGGTGAACTACAGTGCATGGCGAAGCTCAATGGTAACCCAGTCGGCAGCCAGCCAGATGTGAACGTCCTTGACATTGACTGGATGAAAGAGCTTGATATCTGAAGCACTCCTCTGGATTAAGTCTGTATGAAGAGATTGGCCATTCAAATCATGTCAGTCAATGCTATACCACCATCAGCATGTGAAACAAAACAACTACAACAGCGCTTTGCAGCAGTGTTTCAAGAAGGTTTAGGTTACTGCACCAAACGGCAAGCAGAACTCCATCTCCATCCAGGCACAAAGCCAGACTTCAATTCCGAAAGACCGATACTATACACAGTCTTACCAATCATGGAGCAAGAGCTGGATCGCCTGCAAAAAGTTGGTGTGATCAAAGCTGTCAACTACTCATGTTGGGTAGCTCCAGTTGTCATTGTCAGGAAAACCAAAGGTACAGTGAGGTTATGTGCAGACTTTTTAACTAGTCTCAGTGGAGTTTTGTACCTAATTCCGCTACTTTGTGAAGTTGGACTTGGTTGAAACCCACTCCAGGTAGAAGTGGCAGAAAATTCACAGGAGCTTCTCACTATTACTACACACAAGGGGTTGGTTTCCTTCCTCCATCTGCCTTCCATTTTCCAATACCTTATGGACACCATGCTGAGTGTTGCTGCTTATCTTGACAACATCATTATGGTGGGCACGGATCAGACAGAACTATGCAATGCCTTGACACATTTTGAACAAACTACTAGACTTTGGATTGCGACTTTCGACAGAAAAATGCAGCCTCCTGAAGCTTTCAATCAATTATCTGGGATTTATGGTAGATGAGCACAGTCGTTACTCAGATCCTGAAAACATCGCTGCTATCTTAAAGATGCCTCCACCACCTCAGCACTTTACAATAATATTTGGGCATGATCAGTCATTATTCAGCATTTCTCCCAGAAGCGCACTAAGGGAACCACTTAGTACCCTGCTCAACAAGGGCACCATATGGAAATGCTCCAAACAATGCTAAGAGGCTTTTGATGGTGAAGAATATGCTGCAATCCGTCCTTCTTTTGATGCATTTCATCTCAGAGTTGTGAATTACCGTCATGACAATTACATCCAACTATGGTTGGGAACTGTCATGTCCCATGATAGTTTCAAAAAAGCTGTCATGCATGCAGCCAGATCACTGACTGCAGCAAAAAGGAACTATGGATAAATTGAGAGAAAAGCTTTGGAAATCATTTTTGCTGTGAAGAAATTCCACAAGATGCTTTATGGCAGACACTTCACTCTCCTTACTGATCACAAGCCATTGTTGTCCATCTTCAGGGCTAAGTAAGACACCACAATGTATAGAGCTAACCACCTACAAAGATGGACAATGATATTATCAGTCTATGATTTTGAAATCAAGTGCACATCAACCCAGGAACTTGAACAAGCCGATGCCCTCTCTAGGCTCATGACTCAGCAGGTTACTGAAGACGAAGATGCAGCTGTTGTTGCGACCTCAATTGGTTGCGAAATCCACTGGGTTATATTGGATGCTGTTGAAGGTCTTCCGGTCACAGTCAGCAAGATCAGGGTAGAAACAGCTGAGGTCCCCCCTTTCTGTGCATCTCCAGATACCTCATTGCCAGATGGCCAGTCAAGGTTGAGGAAGATGTCATTACTTTATACCAATGCCATACATCACTCTCAACTGTGGACTCCTGCCTACTGTTTGGAGACACAATAGTGATTCCACAAACACTTGGACCAAAAGTACTGAAACAATTCCATTGAATCAATGGAATGAAAGCCCTGGCAAGAAGTTTTGTGTACTGGCCAGGTATTGATGAAGATATCACAAGTGTATGCAAAGAGCAAAAAAACAAGTATGCCGACCCACAACCATGGCTTCAGGCTACCAGATCTTGGAGCCAAGTACATGTTGACTCTGTTGGCCCAATCTATGGGCGTATCCAGCTTGTCTTGGTTGACACCTATTCCAAATGGCCAGAGGTATTATCTGTGAAGTCAACAACAACAGAGGCTACTATTCAACAGCTGCTGCAGATCCTCAGCCACTTTGGGATGCCAGAAGCTTTTATTTCTGACAATAGCACTCAATTTAGTTCACAGCAGTTTGCTACATTCTGCCAGAACAGTAGAATTACTCGTATCCACTCACTGCCATATCATCCACTGCCTAACGCCCAAGAAGAGGGGTTTGTGGATACCTGCAAATGGTCACTTCTGAAATCAAGAGGGGAAGCAGCATTGGTTGAGACACTCAACACATTTCTACTGACATATTGAATGACATAGCATCCAGGCCTTGAGGGGAAGTCTCCAGCTAAAGTGCTTTTGGGAAGAAAACTGTGCACAGAGTTGGATGCAATGCTGCCAGAGCATCCAACATCTGACACAGCAGATTTTCAGGTGCACAAAGGAAGCCACACAGACCTTGGTCACTGGGTGAAGTCATTCAAGACCAGAGCTGCAGTGTGGGCCAGACAGTATCACAATGGGCGAGACCCCTGGGTATCAGATCAGAATGTCAAACGAATGGGAAATATGCTCTGCAAAGTTATCATAGACCGACATCACTGGCATCATCACATCAATCAGTTGCAGTCAAGTGCTTCCAAAGGCACAAGTTCATCTGGCAGATAATGAAATCTGTAATGAAATACAGAGCTGGACCTTCATTTCCTCCTAGAAGGGTTCAATTTACACTGACCAAACTAACCACCAGAGCCAACACAGGCGATTTGAAAGTCACAGCCTGCAAATACTAAGAAGGACTGATTGCCAGTGTAAGCTGGGTCTTCCAATCCAAATCAACCCTCAGCTCAAATCCTACAAGTAATCATCTTCAAAAGAGAGGCTTTACAATGTGCCAAAACAACCAACGCCTATTGGTCAGCTGACAACCAATCCCAGGCTGACTTTCATTGATTGATTGTTGTTCCTATCTATGTCGCAAATGTTCTTGGCTAAACCATTTCAATGGTTATGTTTTGGGATGTACTGTCAAGCTTTGAGTTTTGTAGTTACATGGCTTACTGAATAAAGGTCCATTCTGAATGCTATTTATGTCCTGGATTGGGGTCTCATCTGTAATTATAGGCAACAGTTCTAAATGTTCCTGAGTACAAGATGTTTGGGAAATAGATGGAAGTGAAGAAGGGTAGTGGGAGTGAGTGATTACCAAGTATACTGTTGTGCTGGAGAGTGGGATGCTCTTGAATAGTTGAGATTGAATCTATTTGGTGAGAGTTAAGAGACAAAAGAGGTGTCATTGTATAATTGGAAATATTCTACAGGCTGCCAATTAGTGAGAAGAATACAGTGAAGTGAATTTGCAGGGAATGTAGAATTGTGCTAAATTCATAATGAAAGGTGTGTAGGAGTGACAGGCAGATGTGGGGGGGGGAGAGTGGAAATAGCAAGAGAGGCTGGGAGGTGATAGGTGGGGCAACAAAGTACTGCAGATGATGGAAAGTGACAGGAAAGGAAGATGCAGTATGGAACCAAATTAGAGATGGGGTTGAGCAGGTGTTAGGGAACTAGTAGTAGGAGTGTGCAGGTGATAGACAGATGGAATGGGTAGAGGAAGGGAAAGTGATTCCATCATCAGCCACATCTTCTCCTCCCCATCCATTTCTGATTTCTGCAGGGACTACTCTCTCCATGAATCTCTGGTTCATTCATCTGTCCCAATTCATCCCCACCCTTACCCAGGCACTTTCCTCTACTACAGTCCTCACCTTCTCCCTCACCTCCATCTAAAGACCAAAAACTGCTTTTTTAGGCAGGGAAGAGATTCATGTACATCTCCTCCAACCTTGTTTATTGCATTCTGTGCTCTCGTTATAGCCTCCTCTATATAGACTGGCAAATGACACTTAAAGGATTGACGGTGGATATGCAATGGCAAGCATTTAAAGGTTGCATGGATGAACTACAACAATTGTTCATCCCAGTTTGGCAAAAGAATAAATCAAGGAAGGTAGTGCACCCGTGGCTGACAAGAGAAATTAGGGATAGTATCAATTCCAAAGAAGAAGCATACAAATTAGCCAGAGAAAGTGGCTCACCTGAGGACTGGGAGAAATTCAGAGTTCAGCAGAGGAGGACAAAGGGCTTAATTAGGAAGGGGGAAAAAGATTATGAGAGAAAACTGGCAGGGAACATAAAAACAGACTGTAAAAGCTTTTATAGATATGTAAAAAGGAAAAGACTGGTAAAGACAAATGTAGGTCCCCTGCAGACAGAAACAGGTGAATTGATTATGGGGAGCAAGGACATGGCAGACCAATTGAATAATTACTTTGGTTCTGTCTTCACTATGGAGGACATAAATAATCTTCCAGAAATAGTAGGGGACAGAGGGTCCAGTGACATGGAGGAACTGAGCGAAATACATGTTAGTAGGGAAGTGGTGTTAGGTAAATTGAAGGGATTGAAGGCAGATAAATCCCCAGGGCCAGATGGTCTGCATCCTAGAGTGCTTAAGGAAGTAGCCCAGGAAATAGTGGATGCATTAGTGATAATTTTTCAAAACTGGTTAGATTCTGGACTAGTTCCTGAGGATTGGAGGGTGGCTAATGTAACCCCACTTTTTAAAAAAGGAGGGAGAGAGAAACCGGGGAATTATAGACCGGTTAGCCTAACGTCGGTGGTGGGGAAACTGCTGGAGTCAGTTATCAAGGATGTGATAACAGCACATTTGGAAAGCAGTGAAATGATCGGACAAAGTCAGCATGGATTTGTGAAAGGAAAATCATGTCTGACGAATCTCATAGAATTTTTTGAGGATGTAACTAGTAGAGTGGATAGGGGAGAACCAGTGGATGTGGTATATTTGGATCTTCAAAAGGCTTTTGACAAGGTCCCACACAGGAGATTAGTGTACAAACTTAAAGCACACGGTATTGGGGGTAAGGTATTGGTGTGGGTGGAGAATAGGTTAGCAGACAGGAAGCAAAGAGTGGGAATAAACGGGACCTTTTCAGAATGGCAGGCGGTGACTAGTGGGGTACCGCAAGGCTCAGTGCTGGGACCCCAGTTGTTTACAATATATATTAATGACTTGGATGAGGGAATTAAATGCAGCATCTCCAAGTTTGCGGATGACACGAAGCTGGGTGGCAGTGTTAGCTGTGAGGAGGATGCTAAGAGGATGCAGGGTGACTTGGATAGGTTGGGTGAGTGGGCAAATTCATGGCAGATGCAATTTAATGTGGATAAATGTGAAGTTATCCACTTTGGTGGCAAAAATAGGAAAACAGATTATTATCTGAATGGTGGCCGATTAGGAAAAGGGGAGGTGCAACGAGACCTGGGTGTCATTATACACCAGTCATTGAAAGTGGGCATGCAGGTACAGCAGGTGATGAAAAAGGCGAATGGTATGCTGGCACTTATAGCGAGAGGATTCGAGTACAGGAGCAGGGAGATACTACTGCAGTTGTACAAGGCCTTGGTGAGACCACACCTGGAGTATTGTGTGCAGTTTTGGTCCCCTAATCTGAGGAAAGACATCCTTGCCATAGAGGGAGTACAAAGAAGGTTCACCAGATTGATTCCTGGGATGGCAGGACTTTCATATGAAGAAAGACTGGATGAACTGGGTTTGTACTCGTTGGAATTTAGAAGATTGAGGGGGGATCTGATTGAAACGTATAAGATCCTAAAGGGATTGGACAGGCTAGATGCAGGAAGATTGTTCCTGATGTTGGGGAAGTCCAGAACGAGGGGCCACAGTTTGAGGATAGAGGGGAAGCCTTTTAGGACCGAGATTAGGAAAAACTTCTTCACGCAGAGAGTGGTGAATCTGTGGAATTCTCTGCCACAGGAAACAGTTGAGGCCAGTTCATTGGCTATATTTAAGAGGGAGTTAGATATGGCCCTTGTGGCTACGGGGGTCAGGGGGTATGGAGGGAAGGCTGGGGTGGGGTTCTGAGTTGGATGATCAGCCATGATCATAATAAATGGCGGTGCAGGCTCGAAGGGCCAAATGGCCTACTCCTGCACCTATTTTCTATGTTTCTATATTGGTGAGACCAAGGACAAACTAGGTGTCCACTTTGCCAAGCGCTTGCGCTCGATCCGCCATGCCTTTCTGGAGCTCTCGATTGCTGGCTATTTTAACTCTCCTCATTCCAACACCGATGGGGAGGAACCTCCACCATTGCCAGAGTGAGGCTAAATGCTATCTAGAGGAAAACACCTCATATTCCGCCTGAGTATTTTACATTTCGGCAGCATGACCTCTGAATTCTCCGAGATCAGGTAAACTGCTTTTTGTCTGTCCTCTTTCTCTCCCTTCCTGTTCTACCTAGTTCCTGTAACACCCACCTCAGCCCCTTGTCACAATGTTTCTTTTGCATCCTCTATCCATTCCGTCTGCCCTTCACCTACTCACCCCTCCTAATGGGTTTCCCCCACAATCATCCAACCTCCCTTATTTGGTGCAATGGTTCATTTTCATATCAGACTCTATCGTCTGCAGCATTTCATGCCTCCACCAGTCCCCTCCCAGTCCCTGTTGCTAGCAACCCTCCTACCTGGATCCATGCATCATGTATCAAGGAGGAAGAAGCTGCTGCAGTCTCAGCAAAGGAAGATATATCTGAGATACTGGATGAGTTAAATATTGGCGAATTGAGCTACAGAAGCCAGCTGCATTTAAAGCAGATAAATCACCATCTTATATATGATGAACCTTCAGGTTATCAGGGATAGTAAAGGTGAAAAATAAGAAGAAATTGGCTATAATCTTGAAAGCACTGTAAATGCAGATGATGACGAAAAAAACAGAAGAATTGCAAAATTACACACTAGTATAATAAAAGTGCAAGGATAAACCCAGGACTGGCCAGCCAGTTTATCCACAGGGGTTGTAAGCAGCAACAAATTGATTATCATTCTCTCTAATGAGGCCAAAGCATCTGCAACCATATTTAGCCAGAAGTAACAAATGGGTGATAAGTCTCAACACTCTGCTGACAGCCCCAACATCACAGACTTCAGTCAGCTGGATTCACTCCAAGTCATGATAAAATATGATCGAGCTGTTGGTTCAGCGTCAGTTACAGAACCAGACACATCCCAATTATAGGTGTAAAGACCTACAATCCAAAACTATCAGTACCTCTCACCAGGCTGTTCCAGCTCACCTGCAACTTTACTCGATAATGCGGAATGCTGCTCAGCAAATACCGATTGACAGAAAGGAGGACAAATGCAAACTGGCTAATTACCATGTAACCCATCTACACTCAGTCTTCAGCAACAGTTGGAAGGGAGATTGACACTGCTACCAAATGGCACTTAAACAGGTATAATTTTGGTCATGAGCACCTATACTTGATTTGGCCAGAAAATGCTCGAAACACCCAGCAAGTCCGGCAGCAATAGTGAAAAGAGAAACAGTTAATATTTCAGGTCTGTGACCTTTCTTCGGACTAGGAAAGAAATAAAACAAGTTCTAGATGTATAGAAAATGGAAAAAGAATGTGTAGAGCGCAAGAAATAAGGCTGAGACTGGAAAACCTGATGTGTCAGCTTTTTGACCCCTCCCTTATATTTTCTGCTACCTAAAACTGACTTGTTTTCACCAGTTTGTGTGTAAAGTTCTAGTCCTGAAGCACTTTCTACAGCTGCTGTCTGACCTCCCACATATTTCCAGAAATGTCTAGTTTTATTTCTAATTTACAGCAGCTGCAGAGCTTTTGGATTTCAAGATGGGTTTTGGCAGATCTCATTACAGCCTTGTTCACGATATCATGAGTAGCAACAAGAAGTCTCAGAAAAAAAAATTAAGTCAATGGGTATTAAAGGGAGGCTGCAGTCACTCCTTGTACAAAGGAAGATGGGTACAATTGTTAGAAGTCATTCATCTCAGCCCCAGGATATCATGCAAGAGCTCCTCTGGAAAATGTCCTGGGCACAAATACCTTGTGCTCGTCATCAACAACCTTCCTTCAATTGTAAAGTCAGAGTGGGAGTTTTACAGATAATTGCAGAATGTTCAGTTCTATTTGCAACTCCTCTGCAGATGAAGCAGCCCATGCCTGCATTCAGCAGGATCTGGGCAACATTCAGTCATGGGCTGAAACAGGCAGTTAACATCTATGCCACAAAAAGTGTTAGGCACTGACAATTTCCAAAAAGGGAAAATCTGACCACTTGCCTTTGACATTCTATGATGGTTGCCATTACCAAGCTCTCCGCCATCAACATCCTGGAAGCCAGCATTGACCAGGGATTAAACGAACCAGCCTACAAATACTACTGTTCCAAGAGCATTCAGATTGGTTGGAGTGGGGAGAGGTTGTGTGCTGTGGTGGCTGATTCACCAATAAACATATCGAAGCCTTTCCACTAAGCATAAGTTGGGAATGGGATGAACAACTTTCATTTGTGTAGATGAGAGCAGCCCCAATAATTCCCAAAAGTCTTGATGTCATACAGGACAAAGAGCCTCCAGCAGCTCATTTGTCTGATTGGAACCTCATCATCCACCCTAAATGGTCACTTCTCCACCATCAGGGTACTTACTGCCTGTTACACTGCTGGCGTTTAGGGCAGCAATGAAGGGCCTCACTCTCTTGTCTGTCCTTGGCCACTCAGATGTAGAAGGATTCTTCATTGCTGTTTCCGTAATGGTCTTGTTTTACTAGTCAGGGTTGTTAGCCTTGAACTGAACTCCCGAACCTGGAGGACTGCTGTACCACTCTTAGTCTGTCCTCTACCCTTAGATCTGTTTGGCAAAGGGTGACACCATCAAGACCCAAAGCAAAAAAGCCCTAACTCCAGCAACAGAGCTCTCTGGGTCATTGAGGCATGCAAGCCTCCAAACCATGACTGTAAGCACCACTAGGGAACTCAAGTGCAGGAACCAAGGAGACTTCAGTTTAACAATGCCCATGATCCCAAATGAGACACCTGCAAAACAAAGTGAAAACCAGAGCTAATGCAAAGACAAACAATTAGACATAAAAAGTAAACAATCCAAGGACAAACCACATGCAAGTAAAAAACAGTCCACATACTAACTGACAAAAAATATCATTTTCTAAAAACACTCCTCTTTGTGACAGACTGCCCCTAACCCCCATGCCACAAAGCCGACTGGCAACCTAGGCCAATTGGTTAGAGTGAAGCCAATAAAAATCAGTAATCAGATCAGCATCCAAGTATCCCGAACAGAACCCAATTCCTTTCCTCTGGACCTATGTCCCTCCCAATCAGCTAAATACTGGAACTGCCCCTTAGCTTGCCAGGAGTCAAACAATCTGCAGAGAGTGTAAACAGGTACTCCGTCTATAACTCTAGGAGGAGAGGGAGGCTTTGGAGTAGAGGCTAAAGGAGTACAGAGTGGGGGTTAAGTTTAGAGATATGGAAGTTGGGAGACCTAGGGAGCTGTAATCTATAAATCATGGGATTGATCCTTTGAACAATCCTAAAGGGCCCAATAATGTGAGGAGCTAACTTCTCCAACTTGGTCTTAAGGAGGAAGGTTTGGGTAGAGAGCCAAACCACCTGACCCACACAAAATGGACAACCCTGATGCCTCCTATGGTTGTCATGAACTACTGTCTCAGCAAAGCAAGTTCCAAAGTCCTCTCAGCCCTAAGCCATTGCTGTCTACAGAGCTCGACAAACTGTGAAGCAGATGGAACAATGACTTCCACTCCCTGCTCGGGAAAGGGAGGAGGCTTAAACCCAAACTGACATTTTAATTGAAGAATGGTGAAGGGTGTTATTAGCCTACATTAAATGGTCACTCCAAGAGGAATGGTACCAGAAACAAGGCAACGAAGAATGTGTTCCACATCTTGGTTAGTCCTCTCGATCTGACCATTCACTTGTCAGTGAAAACCAAAAGAAAGGCTAAAAGTAGCTCCAATAAGTTTACAAAATGCTTGCCAAAACCTGAATGTAAACTGTGGGCAAAGACAACGTCTGAAGGAAATCCATGCACCCTAAACACCTGTTGCAATAAGTGGTTCACAGTTTCATGGGCTGTGGGCAATTTAGTGAGGGGAAAAATTTACAAGCCTTCGAGTGTTGATCAACCATGACTAAAACAACAGTAAAGGAGAGTAAAAAGGGGCAAGGCATTGCTAAAATCCAGCCAGGGATGGGGAGGAGATGGAGAAGACCCTGAGGAGGAGAACTGGAATGTTTGGAACAACCACAAATTTCACAGGCTTGGATGAATAATGATGTCCCTATTAGTACCAGGGCCACCAATCACATGTTATAATGAATTCTAGGCTGCTTGAAATCCCAAGGTGGGCTGTTATCTTGTTCAGGTGGCACAAAAAGGCGACTTTGTGAATGTTACATGTTCAAGGAGATCTGTGTTTTTTTTTGTGAGAATGATGTAATGGTCTTCTGCAGGTCACCTGATGTGATTTTCCCACCGATGTGAGGTCACGTGATGACACGTGCACCATGAGTATTTAAGGGTCGACCCAGGTGAGGGAGTTTGGGTTTTAGCTTGTAGATTTCCAGGTAGAACGTGCTGTATCTCCGTTTCTGTTGCGTGTATGTTTTTGTGACGCAGTTTCATTTTTAAAACGGAGTGTTGCGTTCTGTTGTAAGATACCATATTATTGGACTGGAAATTTTTGCTAGATGTGTTGATTTACCCAATTCCAACAGTAGAAGGGAGAGTGAAGAATTTATCGAAGTACAGGATCGAAGGATCAAGAGGAGTCGGCATTGTTTGGCAGTTTAATAAAGGATCGACCTTATTGAGTTTTCATTGGAGGAGTACAACCGGCATCGAGGATAACTCTTGCCAAAAAGAGCAAGGAGTTCATGCAAAGGTGTGCTCTCTCTCTAAAGGAATTTAAAGTCAGTTGATTTAAACTGTTTATTTTCGGCATCGTGAATCCTGTGGACAGAACCAGCAGGAAAGTTGCATCTGCGAAGAAATCCTTCTCCAGAGAAGTCTCTCCCAATTGAACGTGTAAATCTGTTGGACTTTCGAAGTTGTCGCCTTAAGAACTATATCTGACTGTATCGCTATAAGAACTGTTTTCGCATTTAACACTTTAAGAACCAGAGCCGAGTGACAAGTTGCTGAACAGCTGCATATCTGTTAACTTCTGGTTAAAGTTTTCATTTGTTTTTTTCCTTATCGTTTATCCATGTTTAATAAATGATTGGTTGTTTTTATATAACCTATCTCGGTTGATATTCATTGTTGCCGGTTACGTAACAGGAACATTACTGGGAACTATACTACTCCACTGGAGTGCTTGCCTGACTGGAGGATCAATATCCCAAGTGACATGAGCCAAACGTTTATTCTCCATTTTGACCTTGGGAGTTGGGACCAATACATGATTCCCAGAAACCGATGAAAAGCAGATATTCTGGCAATTAGGGATGAACCAGTAATAACTTTCCCAGACCAGTCAGTCACAGGGACACGCTGAGACAGCCATGGATACCCAAGAATAAGATGGATTTCTGTGGACTGAATCAAGTGGAATTTTAATATTTCATGCTGATTCCCTTTCTGAAAGCCGAGTGGTCTAGAAATGTAACAAACCTTACCAGGCTCACCATCCAGGGCAGTGGCGTTAAGAAAATGATCAAACTTAGAGATAGGGACCCCATTTGTCCTGCCATTCCTAAATCTAAATAGTTACCCACTGAACCATAAGACCATAAGACATAGGAGCAGAATTAGGCCATTCAGCCCATCGAGTCTGCTTGGCAATTCCACCATGGCTGGTTCTGGATCCCTTTCAACCCTATACACCTGCCTTCTGGCAATATCCTTTGATGCCCTGACCAATCAGGAAACGATCAAATTCTGCCTAGACATACCCACAGATTTGGCTTCCACTGTAGTCTATGGCAGAGCATTCCACAGGTTCACTACTCTCTAGCCAAAAAAAACCTTCCTTACCTCTGTTCTAAAAGATCACCCCTCAATTTTGAGGCTGTGCCCTCTATTCTGAATACCCCCACCATAGGAAACATCTTCTCCACATCCACCCTATCTAGTCCTTTCTACATTAAAGCCAAGTCTACAACTGCTTGAATGCAAAACTCCTTTTGATTTCATATCAAACAAGAGGGTACAAGTTACCCCGAGAAACTGTTTATGGAAGAAGCCCCAAGGACTATCAGAGACCTCACCTGGGCGGCTCCCTGGGGCAAATGGACAGATAACGCCCCGGTCCCCTATAGTACAAATACGTCTCTCTGTCGTGTTCAACAATGGAAATGAGTCCTGTCCAACTGCATGCTTTCTGCGGCAACCAATGAATAGATCAATGAAGGATCTGTACAAGGAAATGGTAAGGAGGGAGGAAGATGAGGGCAGGTACAATAGAAACTGAGGAACAGCAGACACCACTCTCACCATTGTCCTGACAGACGGATATCCAGACGAATGGCTAAATCGATTAGACCATTCAGGTCCGGTACAGGATTGCGAGCTGCCAGTTCATATTTAAGATTATCGTTAGCCCTTTGTACAACATGGCCATCCAAGCGTCACTGTTCCATTCGCTCTCTAAAGCCAAAGTTCTGAATTCGGTTGAATCACCAGCTACGCTCCTTGACCCCTGTCTTATGCCATCTCGCAGCCACTTGCTGCCCACCGATGGGTAATTATACACTCTCTTTATGGGCGCTGATAAATGGGTCAGTAAAGGAGCCTACGGGGTCCTTTCTCTCCCAGTTTGCTGTTGCCCATTCTAAAGCTTTACTGGAGAGGTGGACAATAATGTAAGCCACTCTCAGTCATTCGGTAGGGAACTGGTGCCGCGCCAGTTCAAACAGCGGCATGACTCGTGACTCCAGTCAAAGCACTCCGGAGTAGACAGATTAAGGGAGCTATCAGCACTGTCTCCCTAAAGGCTGATTTATACTTGTGCGTACTAGCTTACACAGTAGCCTACACAAGTGGGCTGCGCTGTTGTGAGCATTTATGCTTGTGCATTGGTGTGTCTGCGTTACTCTGCAATTCACTGCCAAAATGCTAGTTGGCAGTAGGGTTTCTATGCCACTGTGTTGAGTTTCTTCGTCTTGAAACTCAACACGAAGAAACTCAAACTTCAAACAATGGCAACTGAAAATGAAGGAGAATGAAAATTTTCTGCATTTGTCCAGCCACTGAGAGACATGGACGAGGAAATGCATTTCAAATACTTTCAGATGTTGGCAGGTAGATTTGACAATTTGGTTCATTGTCTCCAACCATTTATTTCGCATCAGTGTACGCACAGTATACTCTGAGACTGGCAATCACCATTCGAGTTTTAGCTTCAGGTGGAAGTCAACAGGCTGTAGCAGCTAGCTACAAACTGGCGTCAAGCACAGGGTCCTCCATAATTTCAGAGGTCTGTAAAGCTTTACGGAAAGCATTACAGCCAGAGTTCCTTCCCCGTCCTTCAGTCACCCAATGGGAAGCTATTGTAGTGTAGGAGGAAATGTGATGCTAC
This sequence comes from Mobula birostris, assembly GCF_030028105.1. Taxonomy (NCBI): domain Eukaryota; kingdom Metazoa; phylum Chordata; class Chondrichthyes; order Myliobatiformes; family Myliobatidae; genus Mobula; species Mobula birostris. The sequence goes on from NC_092386.1 coordinate 69,684,393, forward strand.
CAAGTGGACCAATCACAGTTGTTGCGGTCTGCGTCGCCGCGACGCGTAGTTACATTTTTGAGGAGGTGCGCGTCAGGCTATGGCATAGGGTACGGTGTAGGGCACGCTGCTACGCCATACCTACGGTGTTGATTTGATGCACAAGTATAAATTGGCCTTAAGCTCCTGATTCCTGGGCTTCTGGATTTTCCTCGATAGCAGAGAGTGCCATGACCATTTTCCATAGCTGCTTTTCGTACCTATTAACTGCAGCACTCTGCTTTGCCAGGTCAGATCACACGTTTAGTTCATTTCTCTGCATGGACGTACTGTAAGGATCACTAGTGAATTCAATTGCAGGAATCAAGGAGACTTTGGCAATTCCAACAAAACTAAAGATTTATTATATAAAAAATACAGCCTGGGGTACATAGGAATTCCGGACATTGACATTACTGTGCTAATTAAATTATCCCAAATTGAATACAAGTGATAAAGCCAAACAGTTTAACAATTCAAATGAGACACCTTCAAAACAAAGTGAAAAACGAGAGCTGATGCAAAGACAAACAATTAGACAATCAAAGGACAACGCATATGCACGAGGTGACGACGAGAAAATACTACCCACATGCTAACTGAACAAAAGAATCTGTTTTTAAAAACGGCCCCTGCTTGTGACAAAGGTTATGTCCACACTAGACTGGATAATTTTGAAAATGCCGGTTTTGCGTAAAAACGACAGGCGTCCACACTAGGCCTTTCTTAAAATACCTCTGTCCACATTAAAATGGATATTTGGGCGAATCTTCTCCTACTGGGCATGCACAGGACACACAGAAAACAAGTGAAGAGGAAACAGTACACTGTACTTGGTGCATGTTTGTCCAGTTACAGACTAGAAAAACTTAAAAGGAAATTGCAAACAAAAGACTTGGTGCGCGTTTGTCCAGAAACATTTCCTACAGCCACAGTCTCTTCACCGATGAAAGGCACTGTCATGGTCTGGTCTGTGAAGTCCGTGTTCCGGTTCATGGTCCGGTCCATGGTTCCTTGTTCTGGGGTTTCTGGTTTCCCCCAGTTTCTGTTGTGGGCACATGATTCTCATTTTGGGGCTGAGACATAAATACTCTGCAAACCAGGGATTCCGTGCTGGACTGTCCTGTTCCCCTCCCTGTCTTTTCCCCCCTCGCCTGACTCCCTGCCTGGATACCTTGCCTGACTCTCTGCCTGCTCACCTAGCCTGGATACCCCGCCTGTATCGCTAAAGTTTTACCGCTGGAGCAAGACCGGAGCCTTGTTAGGTCAAGATAAGGAACTGTCTTTCGTTATGTGGAATTGTCTCTCTGTGTCCACGCCTTTGCTAGGTAGGTCCGGCTGTTTGCCGCCACCTTGTGCTGGGATCCGGCTCTTCATGTTCAGCATTCTGTGTATGAGTCCTGGCCCTACGTCCTGTTCCCCAGGAGGGGTCCCGACTCTGTGTTCCGTGCTCCCATCTCTTCTAGCCCAAGGCTCCGTGCTCCTGAAAGCCCTAGTCCAGTCCTGTCTGAGTCCTGTCCATATGCCTTTACCTGTCCTTGTGTCTCGCCCTACCCAGGAGTTCCTCACCCAAGCCATGTCCAGTCCTGTAGCCTCGTCTTGTCCTCGCCTAATTCTGGAGTCTGAGCCCAAGTCAAGTGGTAGGTTCTGGGTCCCTGCCCAGTCTCTGGCTCGGAGTCCATACCCAAGCCACGAAGTACCCTAGACCCAAGACCTCAAGCCTGTCTCCAAGCTCCAAGCCTCAAGCCTCAAGACCCCAAGCCTGTCTCCAAGCCTCAAAACCCCAGCCTCCAGTCTGGTAGCCATGTCATGTCCTTGCCTAGTTCTGGGGTCCGAGCCCGAGGCAAGACCCAGGTTCTGGGTCCTTGCCCAGTCTCTGGCTCGGAGTCCAAGCACAGGCTCTAAGTCCATGGTTCCTAGTCCTGGTCCCGCTTTCCCATGCCCAGGCTCCTAGTTCATAGTTCCTTGTCCGGATTCCCGGTTTCTTGTCCTTGACTTAGCCCAGGTCCTGCATTCTTGTCCTGTTCCTAGCACATCAGTGTCTGTGTCTTGCATTTGGGTCCGATCCCAATGCCCCCACTGTGATAGGCACATCATGACAGCGATTTTAAAAATAGCTGGTTACCCCCTACACACTACGCATGATATTAGGTGGTTTCAGATTTATTCACTCTGGAGAGCGTTTCTGAAAATCTCCATTTTCGGGGGAGGAAGATGCCGAAAACTTCAAGAGAAAACAAAGGAGCAGGTAACGGGAGGACCACAACCCGAGGGCTGCACTCCACCTTTCACACCTCCCTGATCTGGAGACACATTGTATGTCCTCTGTTGTCTCAGGGCTCTTATTCTGGAACATCCTATCCTCACTTCCTGTCAAAACCAAATCCTGGAAAAATGAATAAAACATGGATTTTATTAGCGAAAACCTGCGTGGTTTTGTTAAGGGCAAATTATTTATAATTGAAAAGATTTTTCAATAAAGAAACAAAAGGTTGATAAGGGAAATGTGGCTGATTTCATGATTAGCAATTTCAAAAGATGTTCGATAAATTCCACGTAATTAACTCATCATCAAGACTGAAACTAATGTAACAAAGGATCACAGAATACTGGCCGAATGTCAAGAAACAGTGTGGTGGTGTACTATTGTGAGTGGATGGAGTACACCAGGGTCAGATATATTCAACGTCCATTGTCTCCTTGGTTTTCAAGGTGGCAACCATCATTCCAGTGCCAAAGAAGGTGACAGCAACCAGCCTAAGTTACTATCATCTGGTGGTATTAACATCAAGCATCATGAAATGTTTTGAGCAGCTGGTCATGGACTACACTGGACCCTTGGCAGTTTGCTTATCGATCCACTGATGATGTAATAGCCTCGGCACTCTACTCTATCCTGTCCCACTTGGAAAATGGGGTGTCATAGGCCAGACTGCTGTTTATGGACTTCAGTTCAGCATTCAACCCCATTATAGCCCAGAAACTGGTGGGGGACCTCTCTCTGCAACTGGAAACCGGACTTTTTAAAGCAAGGCCACAATCAGTCCATGTGGGCAGCAACGTCTCTAGTCCTATTATGCTGAGCACTGGTGCTCGCCAAGGCTGTGAGCTCAGCCCGCTGCTGTTCACACTGCTGATGCATGACTGTGTCACAGGATCCAGCTCAAACTGTGACATAACATTTATCAAGAATAATGACAAGATGGAGTACAGAGAGGAAGTGGAAGGTTGGCGGATTGGCGTGAAAGAACAACCTAAGCCTGAGCATTGCGGACTTCAGGAAGATGCAGACAAACCATCCCTCTCTGCGAATACATAGCTCTTCCATAGAGAAGGTTAAGTGCACCAAGTTCTTGGGAGTTCACATCACGGCTAACCTCAACTAGTCCCTTAATATCACCTCCCTAAACAAGAAGGCCTCCGCTTCCTAAGAAGCTTGAGGCAAACACGGCTCCCCCCGCCCCAGCATCTTAACTGCGTTTCACAGGCACTCTATCTGGTATGGGAGGAGTCAAGCATCGAACCAAAAGCCCCTACAAAGGACTGTGCGAACAGCTGAGAGGAACACAAGGGTCTCCCTACCATCCCTCGGGAACATTTATCAGGAGTGCTGTACCGTAGATCCATCCAGCATCCTCTCTGACTTTCTACCATCAGGCAGGAGACTACGATGCATAAAAACAGGTACGGACAGGATGAGAAGCAGTTTCTTCCTCGGGCCATTAGACTTGACTTTATTAGGAGTTTGTAAGCATTTGGCATGTCAACAAATACACTCAAAAACGGCTATAGTTGTACCCAGTACCCAGGACATCTTCAGGAGGCGGTGTCTCTGAAAGGCAGGGTCCATTAGTAAAGACCTCCAGCACCCAGGGCATACCCTTTTCTCACAATTACCATCAGGTAGGAGGTACAGAAACCTGAAGGCATACACTCAGCAATTCAGCTTCTTCCCCTCTGCCATCCGATTCCTCAATGGACATTGAGGCTTTGGACACTACCTCACTTTTTTTAATATACAGTATTTCTGCTTTTTACACATTTTTAAAAATCTATTCAATATACGTAATTGATGTGCTTGTTTATTTATTATCCTGTTTTATTTTATTTATTAATATTGTTCTTTCTCTCTGCTAGATTATGTATTGCATTGAACTGCTGCCGCTAAATTAATAAATTTCACGTCACGTGCCGGTGATAAGTGTCATTGATTAATCTGTTCTGAAGCTTACAAAGTTGAAAATTAATGTACTTTAGTTTGTTATTTACGTGTGATTCATCCATAGATTTTATCCTTACCTTCATAAGTTATCAAGAGCTACGTGTGTTGTGTGTACGACTGTGCTTTACACCCTGGTTCATTTGTAAAACGATCTGCCATCACCCTCTGCCTCCTGCCATCTTACCTAATGTATCCACTTACCTAACTCTTCCTGGATCTCATAGTCATAGTCATAGTCATACTTTATTGATCCCGGGGGAAACTGGTTTTCCTTACAGTTGCATCATAAATAATTAAATAGCAATAAAACCATAAATAATTATATAGTAATATGTAAATTATGCCAGGAAATAAGTCTAGGACCAGCCTATTGGCTCAGGGTGTCTGACCCTCCAAGGGAGGAGTTGTAAAGTTTGATGGCCACAGGCAGGAATGACTTCCTATGATGCTCTGTGCTGCATCTCGGTGGAATGAGCCTCTGGCTGAATGTACTGCTGTGCCCACCCTGTACATTATGTAGTGGATGGGAGACATTGACCAAGATGGCATGCAACTTGGACAGCATCCTCTTTTCAGACACCACCGTCAGAGAGTCCACTTCCATCCCCACAACATCACTGGCCTTACGAATGAGTTTGTTGATTCTGTTGGTGTCTGCTACCCTCAGCCTGCTGCCCCAGCACACAACAGCAAACATGATCGCACTGGCCACCACAGACTCGTAGAACAGACTCACAGATCTAACCTTCCATGTGGGACCTTGTCAAAGGCCTCGGTAAAGTCCAGATAGACAACATCCTCTGCCCTGGTCTCATCATCCTTTCAGTTACATCCCCTGTGCAACATGCTGACTATCCCTAATATCTTTGTCTATTCAAATTGTTGGATCATTTAGTACCGATCAAACAGAAAGTAGGCAAGGACCTCGGAGCTAGTTACCGCCTTTATTCCGTGAATTCTCAGGGAGCCATTCTGCACGTCTCCGCCAACGCAAGGTTGCAGCTCGAATTAATACAGTAAATCTAATCACCCTAGGTCAGCCGGTCTCCAGACGCTGTTTCCACAATTTACACAACATTAACGCCTACAGGAAAACAATAAAAAATCTGTCAAGGGTTTTAGCCCGAAATGTAAATTGTACTGCTGAGTTCCTCCAGCATTTTGTGTGATTAGTCCCTACACAATCGGGTCCTCATTGATATCATGATCTATTGTTAGTACAAGGAAGATAGACCTATTCTGTTTTTTATCATATTCTCCCCACGATTCTGCCAACCCCAAGTCCTCAAGCTCAATTTTTCCTCCAGAGTTCCCTCCTTTTTGATCACCAGATCAGCCTCACACCTCCTCATTGTCCGGATACGGGGCTTCACAATGAGGCCGCATGATTCTGGTTTCACTTTAAGAAACATCCCCATGGGTCTGGGTTGGGACCTCAGTATCAAGACACAGTACATCGGATTACCAGTACCACTATTACAATTAACACCAATATCAGCCCATAATGTAAGAACGATCCCCACCATCCTCCAAGAATATTCCCCAGTGACCACCAAGACCCTGGGGAATTATCTTTTCCTGTTGCAAGGACGTGGCTGGGGATGAACCCAAGAGCAGGACACAGGCACGGAGACAGGGTCGTGAGGTGTGAGGTCACGAACGTGGAATAGGTGTTCAGGAGAACCTTTACACGGAGACAAGGTTTACGAAGATTATCTAGGGAATGGTGCGGTGCTTAGAACTGACAGTCCCAGGGAATCAGGAAACGAGGTTTACACACACTAGAATAGACTAACGAACTGGCGAAGCGTGACAGTGATGCCAGGGTTCTTATCCTCAGTTTGCTGATAGAAAGCAGGTGTGTTTTAATCAATGAAATCAGATGAGGAGATTAAGACCTAATCAAGGAGATAAACGTTGAAACGTATAAGATCCTAAAGGGATTGGACAGGCTAGATGTAGGAAGATTGTTCCCAATGTTGGGGAAGTCCAGAACAAGGGGTCACAGTTTGAGGATAAAGGGGAAGCCTTTTAGGACCGAGATTAGGAAAAACTTCTTCACACAGAGAGTGGTGAATCTGTGGAATTCTCTGCCACAGGAAACAGTTGAGGCCAGTTCATTGGCTATATTTAAGAGGGAGTTAGATATGGCCCTTGTGGCTACGGGGGTCAGGGGGTATGGAGGGAAGGCTGGGGCGGTGTTCTGAGTTGGATGATCAGCCATGATCATAATAAATGGCGGTGCAGGCTCGAAGGGCCGAATGGCCTACTCCTGCACCTATTTTCTATGTTTCTATGTTTCTATAATAGCAAGATGGGGCATTGTCGGACGGGACCATGACATTTCCACTTTCTCCTTAATGTGACCTGATGAGTCTGAGAATATAAGTACGGCATTCCTGTCCTTTGATGCCTCCTCTCTCAGTTAACACAACATATAGGGCCATAGGATTCTGTAAAGCCACAGTTCTGGTAGGTAATATTTCAGTAGTTAATTCTTTTATCTGGAATTGTGTACCCACCGGGGCTAAGGAAGCGCCATTAGCCACCTTTGAGGGCTGAAGCTAGCTGTGTCAATTTTTGAGCCACTTTGCCTGCCTCATACATAGGAAACATAATCATCCAGAACATTTCTGAAACCGTAATTGCCCTCCTCCCTCGCGGATGGGTAAGGGGGTATGACTCGGAGAGTGACGTACGACAAATCCAGGGTAACAGCATCCAGTCCAGTTGAGAGGTAATCAGGGGTAAGCTTAATCGCCACATATCCGGTATGTGCCATTTAATAACTGCAGGGACCTTTCAGAGGTGCTGTGAATACCCCGTCATAAATCAGTCTTCTCTCTGCACCTACTCCTTCCCATTAACTAACCTGTCTTGTTTACCCAGCACCAGTACTTTTCAGCTGTTTGAGTAGCTACTTGCAATCTAGGCACATTATGATTTTGTGGCGACACACTTTCTAGCACACACGAACTGGCTCACGAAACAGCGCGCCCAGGCAGAGGACCGGCACCAAAAAGGGCGCCAGGCCATCTTCACCAGCAGGGGGAAAATCCCTCGCGCAGAAAGGGTCTGGGAATATGCATTCCCCACAGCGGTCCTGCCCAGGGAGGGCGGGAACGGGAAGGCTTTAAAGCAGGCCGCCCAGTTTGAATAAATCTCTTTCATCGCAACTCCAACTCACTGACCACGTGTGGTTATTTTAGCGCTGTGTGTAGCACACCACTACAGTTGGTGACCCCGACGGCCCAAACGATATTCGGACCAGAGATGACCGACGCCGCATCTGTTCACGCAGTTTCGTTAAAACTACCAATCTTTTGGCCGCTGCAACCCCGTCTGTGGTTCGAACAAGCAGAAGCACAATTCCACATTCGGCAGATAGCCTCGGAGTCCACTCGTTACTACTACGTGCTGAGCTCCCTTGACCAGGAGACAGCTGCACAAGTTGAGGAGTTTATCGAGTCGCCCCCGGAGGACGACAAATACACAGCATTCAAAGCCCTGCTCATAAGGACTTTCGGACTCTCACGGCGCGAACGAGCACACCGCTTAATGCACCTGGATGGTTTAGGATGGTTTGGGAGACAGGCCGCCGTCAGCATTAATGAGCGAGATGCTGGCCCTGGCTGAAGGACACAAACCCTGCCTCATGTCTGAGCAGGCACTCCTAGAGCAACTGCCCGAGGACGTATGCCTACTGCTGTCCGACGCAGATTTCAGCAACCCCCGGGAGGTGGCGGCCCGGGCAGATGCGCTGTGGAATGCCAGGGAAGAGAGAGGGGCATCCGTCGCACAGATCACCAAGCAGCGTGCCCAACGGCAGACCAGACCAGGCCCGGCAGCAGAGCCTACAAAACCCGGCGACGGGAGTGAGGAGCCCAACGAACAATGGTACTTCTACCACCAGTGGTGGGGCACAGAGGCCGGCCGCTGCAGACCACCCTGCAAGTTCCCGGGAAACGCCAGGGCCAGCCGCCGCTGATGCCTACGGTGGCTGGCCATCAGGACAGCCTCCTATATGTCTGGGACAAGCAGTCGGGACGCCGCTTTTTGGTCGACACCGGAGCAGAGATCAGCGTCTTACCTCCAACGAGTTACGACACCCGCAACAGAGAACCGGGACCCACGCTGAGGGCCGCAAATGGCAGCACAATACGGACCTACGGCACCCGCACGGTGCGGCTACAGTTCAGCCCCAGCCGGTTCACGTGGGACTTCACACTGGTTGCCGTGTCCCAACCACTCCTGGGGGCGGATTTTCTACGAGCCCACAGCCTGCTGGTCCACCTGCAAGGGAAGCGATTAGTCCACACCAAGACTTTTCAAGCGTTCTCCCTGGGTGAAGGCAAGTTGCCAGCCCCACACCTGGACTCCATCACGCTGTCCGACGACGAATTCACCAGGGTCCTGGCGGATTTCCCAGCAGTTCTGACACCGCAGTTCACAGCAGCCATACCCAGACACGGAGTACAGCACCACATCCCGACCCAGGGACCACCCCTCCACGCCCGTGCTCGAAGGCTTCCCCCGGACAAGCTCCGACTAGCGAAGGAGGAGTTCAAGAAGATGGAGGAATTGGGGATCATACAACGGTCCGACAGCCCATGGGCCTCCCCCCTGCACATGGTGTCCAAGGCAATGGGGGGGCTGGAGACCATGCGGTGACTACCGCAGACTGAACGAGGCTACAAAACCAGACCGCTACCCTGTGCCACACATTCAAGACTTCGCAGCAAACCTACACGGCGCAAGGATCTTTTCCAAGGTAGACCTTGTCCGGGGATACCATCAAATCCCGGTATATCCGGACGACATCCCCAAAACAGCACTCATCACCCCGTTCGGACTTTTCGAATTCCTCCGAATGCCGTTTGGTCTAAAGAATGCCGCACAGACGTTTCTGCGGCTAATGGACGCGGTGGGACGCGATCTGGACTTTGCATTCATCTATTTGGACGACATCCTCATAGCCAGCAGTAGCCTGCAGGAGCATCTGTCCCACCTCTACTCCCGCCTGAGCGAATTCGGCCTTCCAACCAACCCAGCCAAATGGTAGTTCGGACTCGACACCATCAACTTCCTGGGCCACAGGATTACTAAAGACGGGGCAACCCCGCTGCCCGCCAAGGTAGACCCGATCCGCCATTTCCCCCGACCCAACACAATCAAAGGCCTGCAGGAATTCATGGGTATGGTGAATTTCTACCACTGTTTCCTCCCCTCAGCAGCCCGAATCATGTGCCCCCTGTTCCCCCTGATGTTGGGTAAGGGCAAGGACATTACCTGGGACGAAGAGGCCGCAGCCGCTTTCGTTAAAACCAAAGAAGCCTTGGCAAACGCCACGATGCTAGTGCACCCCAGAACGGACGTTCCTACTGCCCTTACGGTAGACACATCCAACACAGCAATCGGTGGAGTGCTGGAACAACTCATCGAGGGTCGCTGGTGTGATGAAAAATCGGGTTATCAGAAGATTGATACTAATGAGAGAGAGATAAGGGAGACAATGGAGAAACATTCAAAATGCTAATAAGAGAGAAGAGAGAGATTAACTAGAAAGAAACACATTTCGGAATATTGACAGACTGGTTGCTTTGAACCTGAACTGTTTGAAGTTTGATGGACAGGCGATACCCCAGTAGGGGGATAAAAAGAACAGGTTCGCTAAGGCATGACACACACCACGAGATCACGAGATAACAAGACCCTGGACGAGCGGTGTGGCTCCATAAGTTGGTGAGAGTTTGGAGGTCTAGTCGCGGGAACCGACCATAGATGCACAGGGTGAAAGGGTACGATCAGCGGGAACCTGGTGTGTGTGTCCGCCCTTGCCTGGGTGCTGGGTTCACCGCGGAAGAACGGTCGTATCCAGAGTGGAGGGGTCACAGTCGGTGACCACAGAAGACATAACAAAGGGTCCGCCCGAGAGCTAACTAGGAAGAACATCAAAGGTCTGCTGAATCAGATTTGAAAATCTCTATCTCTCTCTCTCTCTCCAACGGCACAACAGCGATTACTGCGAACTGTACTAAGATGAACTGAACTCTGCGTCACTTGACACTGATCATCTTACCCCTAGACTGCGATAGAGCTTGGTTGATTCCTGTTACCCTAGTCTGTGTACATGTGTGTTTTATCATTACTAACCTGTTGCATTTATATCCTTACGATTAGAGTACTGTGTTACTTATTTCTTTAATAAAACTTTATTAGTTTCTGTTGAACCAGACTCCAACACGTGGTCCATTTCTGCTGGTTTGGCAACCCAGTTACGGGGTACGTAACACTGGCAACCCCTGGCGTTCTTCAGCAAACACCTACGACCACCCGAACTCAAATACAGTGCTTTCGACCGGGAGCTATTGGCACTATACTTGGCAATCCGGCATTTCAGGTACTTCTTAGAAGGTAGGCCCTTCACCGCGTTCGCAGACCACAGACCGTTGACCTTCGTGTTCGCAAAGGTGTCCGATCCCTGGTCGGCCTGCCAGCAGCAACATCTGACCTACATCTCCGAGTACACGACGGACATCCGGCATGTCTCGGGAAAGGACAACGTCATGGCGGACACACTATCCAGACCTACCATACAGGCCCTGTCCCAGGGGGTGGACTATGCAGCGCTGGCAGAGGCACAGCAGGCAGACGAAGAGATCCCTAGTTACAGGACTGCTGTCTCCGGTTTGCAGCTTCAAGACCTCCCCATAGGCCCAGGTGAGAGGACCCTACTATGTGACGTAGCTACAGGCCAACCCCGCCCCGTCGTCCCAGCAGCCTGGCGGCGACGGGATTTCGAATCCATTCACAACTTAGCGCACCCCTCCATCAGGACAACCGTCCGGCTGGTCGCCAACAGGTTCGTGTGGCATGGGCTGCGTAAACAGGTCAGTGAATGGGCCAAAACGTGCATGCAGTGCTAAACGGCCAAGGTGCAGCGGCACACCAAATCCCCGCCGCAGCAGTTCGAACCCACCCGCCGGAGGTTTGACCACGTTCATGTGGATATCGTGGGGCCCCTGCCAGTGTCACGAGGAGCGCGGTACCTCCTAACTATGGTACACCGGTTCACTAGATGGCCACAGGCAGTCCCGCTCACCGACATCACCTCCGAATCCTGCGCCCGAGCACTGATCGCAACCTGGATAGCCCACTTCGGGGTACCGGCCCACATTACCTCCGACAGGGGCTCCCAGTTCACCTCCAGCCTGTGGTCAGCTACGGCCAGCTTTTTAGGATCGCAGCTACACCAGACAACTGCCTACCACCCACAGTCGAACGGACTAGTGGAGCGTTTCCACCGTCACCTGAAGTCGGCTCTCATGGCCCGCCTGGAGGGGCCTAACTGGGTGGATGAACTTCCCTGGGCCCTGCTCGGAATCCGCACGGCGCCCAAGGAAGATCTGCACACCTCGTCGGCCAAGTTGGTGTACGGCGCACCCCTGGTCGTCCCAGGAGAGTTCATACCAGCCCCAAGGGGGCAAGAGGAAGAACCTGCAGCAGTCCTGGACAGACTACGTGAGAGGCTCGGTAATCTGACCCCCATCCCCACTTCACAGCACGGACAGAGCCCGACCTGCGTACCCAAAGGCCTGCAGAACTGTAAGTTTCTTTTTGTACGACGGGGCAGACACCGGGCACCGCTACAGCGGCCTTACGAGGGGCCGTTTAAGGTGATCAGGAACAACGGGTCCACCTTCATGCTGGACATTGGGGGGAGAGAGGAGGTTTTCACGGTGAACCGACTCAAACCGGCCCATGTGGACTTGGCGCAGCCGGTCCAGGCTCAGGCACCATGGCGCAGGGGCAGACCTCCCAAACAGAGGCCAATCCAGACTGTGGACATTGGATAAGGTATCGCCGGTTCTGGGGGCAGGGGGGTGTTATGTGGCGACCCACTTTCTAGCACACACGAACCGGCTCACGAAACAGCGTGCACAGGCAGAGAGGCCGGCCCCAAAAAGGGAGCCAGGCCATCTTCACCAGCAGGGGGAAAATCCTGCGCGCGGAAAGGGTCTGGGAATATGCATTCCCCACAGCAGTCCCGCCCAGGGAGGGCGGGAACGGAAAGGCTTTAAAGCAGACCGTGAAGTTTGAATAAATCTCTTTCATCGCAACTCACCAACTACGTGTGGTTATTTTAGCGCTGTGTGTAGCACACCGCTACAATTTGTTAAATTACTGTATAATTATATCCATCAAAGCCTTTTTCCTTTAAGAATACCAATCCGATCGACATCCATGTAGCCTTGTTCTTCTGTTGATTATTCATTCCCTCCTGTATCCACTCCTTCCCTTTGTCTGGCCAGTAATAGTTTTTAAAACTGCTGGTGATTTTATCGAAGCATTCTCGCTTCTTTGAATTGAAGATAGTTGGCCACAAGGCTACACCTCCTGCTTCATGCATAGGAATCCCCAAACACACCCAACAACTAACATTAGTCCGTGTGACACATTAGTAAACTAGGCCCAGGTAAGTATTATAGGTAAACACGAGGAATTCTGCAGATGCTGGAAATTCAAGCAACGCACATCAAAGTTGCTGTTAAACGCTGCAGGCCAGGCAGCATCTCTAGGAAGAGGTACAGTCAACGTTTCGGGCCGAGACCCTTTGTCAGGACTAACTGAAGGAAGATCTAGTAAGAGATTTGAAAGTGGGAGGGCGAGGGGGAGATCCAAAATGATAGGAGAAGACAGGAAGGGGAGGGATGGAGCCAAGAGCTGGACAGGTGATTGGCAAAAGGGATACGAGAGGATCATGGGACAGGAGGCCTAGGGAGAAGGAAAAGGGGGAGGGGGGAAAAACCCAGAGGATGGGCAAAGGGTATAGTGAGAGGGACAGAGGGAGAAAAAAGAGAGTTAGAGAAAGAATGTGTGTATATAAATAAATAATGGATGGGTTACGAGGGGGAGGTGGGGCATTAGCGGAAGTTAGAGAAGTCAATGTTCATGCCATCAGGTTGGAGGCTACCCAGACGGAATATAAGGTGTTGTTCCTCCAACCTGAGTGTGGCTTCATCTTTACAGTAGAGGAGGCCGTGGATAGACATATCAAAATGGGAATGGGATGTGGAATTAAAATGTGTGGCCACTGGGAGATCCTGCTTTCTCATTTTTCTAATTTCTTCATTATTCAGTTTTCCTCCTTCCCTTCTTCGGGAGAAGATAACTTGAACTTGGTTCCATGTATCCAGTCCAGCTTCCCCGGACATTCATAGCAGTCCTCATCACCAGAATCACCTGACGGGGCCCTTTCCACCTAGGAGAAAGAGAATCTTTCTTAAGCGTCTTTACAGATACATAGTCTCCAGGTTTAAAGGGGAGAGTGTTTTCTTCCCCCGCTGAGATTCCCATCCTTGGCTTGCTCTTATTGCTTCACCTGAGGCTTTAACACTTTCTATGGTTTTCTCACCAGTCCAGACCAAGGGCGTTTGTGTACGAGTCAAAGGGAGCCGAGACTCCATCGGCATCGGCCTTCCATGGGAGAATGGATCAGCTCATGATAAAATGGCGGAGCAGACTTGATGGGCCGAATGGCCAACCTCTGCTCCTTAGTCTTGTCTTGTCTTGTCTTCCCATTAATACCTCGAAGGGAGTCAGTTTAGTTGTCGGCTCACCTGATTTCTTAGAGTGTATAATGTTATGGGAAGAACCTCTGACCGTTTCAGTCTAATTTCCCGACTACCTTACCAATGTATCTTTTAATGCTCCGTTCATTCTTCATACTGGTCCTGATGACTGGGGCTGATAGGAAAGTGATATTTCCAGGTAAATCCTAACTGGCCCAACTCCTTAATTAATTTACTCGTAAAGTATGTTCCTCTGTTACTGTTAAATGTGTATGGAACCCCAAATCTGGGAATAATTTCATTAATGTCTTATAGGAGTATCATCTTTTCTAGTAGGAAACGCCTCCACCCACTTGAAGAACATGTCCACTATTACTAATCGGTATTTATAAACCCACTGACAGGCATGTGCACAAAGTCTATCTGTAATTTGGCAAATGGTGTCTCCGTGGGTGGCAAATGGTCAAATTTAGGAGGTGGCTTACTCCTATTGTTTCTCTGGCAAATCTCACAGATTCGCACAGTCTGTCCCGCAATGACTGTAAACCACTGCTGTTGTGTTTGATGTATAATACCCCCTTCCCTTTCCTACATGTCCTTTCCCAGGTACTAGACAAACAAGGTCTTGTAGGAGATTCCTAGAACACACAGGGCGATTATCCTGATGCCTCCACACCCACCCCACCCCCAAGTCCCTAAAACTCTGCTTTTTCTTCCACACTCCCTTCTCCTTTTCCGGTGTCCCATCTTGGGTAGAAATTAGATCTTGCAGGTTTGTGGTAGGGGTTACAGGGGTACATTGTAGCTCCATATGTACCAGCATAGCTTTCCCCACATCAGCAGCATTTCTAGCAGCTGCGCCAGCAACAGCATCTCCTTTAGTCTTGGAGTCTGAGGCATTAGTGTCAGCGTCGCACTTAACGACAACAATGTGTTTGGGCAACTGCACTGCTGGTAACAAGTTTTCAATGAGATTCGCATGCTGGATGGGTCACACAGACGCAATGAGTTGAGGAGCAGCATTACAACATGAGGTATCAGTACCGTACAGGCATGGTCTGGTATTAGCGGTGCGGCCTTTTCGACCATTACCACTCTCGCTGCCACTGCCCTTAAACTTTTCCTGGCATTCCTCCAACCACTGGAGGCAATAATGTGCCACTGGTTTTCGTAAGCCACCATGTTCTTGGGTTAATACTACACTTTGAAATCCTCCTTTTCATTCACATACAGCCGGAACGGCTTGTTATAGTCAGGCAATCCCATGGCGGGGTACTCGGGCACCTGTTACTGCCTCGTAAGCTTGCTCCATATCCTCAGCCCATTGTATGGTATCAGGTCCAGCCTGGGTCACTGTGACTCCTAGGGCAGAGTCATAGATACGGCATTCAGCTACCCAATCTCGGCAGTAATCTATCATTCCCAGGAAAGCCATCATCTGCTTTTGGTTGCAGGTCTGGGAGCCTGCACAATGGCAGTCACACAATCGGGCACATATAGGCGGGTTCCCTTGTGCAGTACATTCCCCAGATATGTTACTGTAGGCTGGTAGAGTTGTAATTTTGACAGGGAGTCTCTATGTCCTCCAACGGCCAAATGATTCAACAGCGTCAGCGAGTCTTTCTACAACTAGTCAGTGTCTGTGAGGCAACAATAACTCATCTGCATATTGTAAAATCATGCTGCCTCCGGCCAGTAGTGAATGTGCGAGAACACCCCGGACAGCGGCTGTGTAGACAGCCGGGCTTTCTGTATAACCTTGCGGTAATCTTGTCCACGTGTATTGCTGTTCATTTTATGCAAACGCAAACTGATGCTGACTGCCCTCATGCAGTGGTACGGAGACAAAGGCGGAGCACAAATTAATCATCGTATACCAACTGGAATCCGAAAGGGGAAGAGGCCAGTATCACATTCGTGTCCGGAATCATCGGTGAAATGGGTTTTATGATCTGATTTATAGCCCGCAATCCCTGAACACACCGCCACTCACCCGGTGTACCCGGCTTGGGGATGGGTAATATCGGTGTATTGCAAGAGCTCCGAATTAGTCCCAGAACCCCTTGTTGCAATAGAGTCTCTATGACGGGTTCAATACTGCTGACGGTCCCTGGAGATCGGCGACATTGTCTGATGGACGTTTCAAGAGTCACCTGATGGAGAGCTACGGATTCCACTAACCCTACATGATTCTTATGCTGAGCCCACAATACTGGATCCACCCCGCGAATATCTTGTGGATCGCTCAATTAGCATGCGGGGGGAGGGGGAGGGGTGGATCTGTCTATGGGATTCACAGTCGGTATGTAACAGAGTTGCTGTGATTACCCCTGTATCTGGTCCATGATAAGTCACTCCATTTTTTTAGGTGATGTTCAGTATTACAACACCCGTCTCATGAATCTTTAGGCTTAAATCTGATCCCAAATCTTTAGGCTGGAAAGGGGGTTTCACTGCCAGTGAGACATGGGGCAGTGAATGTGAGCCCTTGAGGAAGAGCTCCTCCTGTTTTCTGTTGAGCCGAACCTCAGCCGCTATTCCCTCAAAGCCAAAAATTACCCTACATGATAAGGATATTAGCCTCTCTTGCCTTCACGTTGATTGGCTTGGCTTCTATAATCTTCATTAGAATCTCAATCCCGGAAGACCGCAGTACAATGTCCACCCTTCAGTACCAGCTGGCAATGTCCACCCTTCAATAGCGGTCGGCAATGTCCCCGCTTCAGTACCAGTCGGCAATGTCCACCCTTCAATACCAGTCGGCAATGTCCCCTCTTCAATACCAGTCGGCAATGTCCACCCTTCAGTACCAGTCGGCAATGTCCACCCTTCAATACCAGTCGGCAATGTCCCCTCTTCAATACCAGTCAGCAATGTCCACCCTTCAATACCAATCGGCAATATCCCCCCTTCAGTACCAATCGGCAATGTCCACCCTTCAATACCGGTCGGCAATGCCGTACACATGAAAGAAAACTACTGACATTTGGCAGTCTTGTTGAAACGCATACAGTACAGCAACTGCAACAGGAACATCTGTGGTGATTTGAAAGTAGTTGTGATGCTACTAGGAATATAGCTGGGATACACCAAGTACTGTTGTTTCATTTGTGAATGGGACGGCCATGCTAAAGACTTTCATTACATTAAAAAGGATTGGCCACTCCATGAGCAGTTGGTTCCATGGCAGAGAAGTGTGGCACATAAGCTATTGTTGACCCAACAAATATATTTTTGTCTCCTCTTCACATAAAACTGGGGCTTAGAAACATAGAAAACATACAGTGCAATACAGGCTCTTCGGCCCACAAAGCTGTGCCGAACATGTCCCTACCTTAGAACTACCTAGGCTTTACCCATAGCCCTTTATTTTTCTAAGCTCCATTTAGCCATCCAGGAGTCTCTTAAAAGACCCTATCGTTTCTGCCTCCACCACCACCTCTGGCAGCCCATTCCACGCACTCACCACTCTCCGCATAAAAAACTTACCCCTGACATCTCCTCTGTACCTATTTCTAAGCACCTTAAAACTATGTCCTCTTGTGGCAGCCATTTCAGACCTGGGGAAAAGCCTCTGTCTATCCACACAATCAATGCCTCTCATCATCTTATACACTTCTATCAGGTCACCTCTCATCCTCTGTCGCTCCAAGGAGAAAAGGCCGAGTTCACTCAACCTATTCTCATAAGGCACGCTCCCCAATACAGGCAACATTCTTGTAAATCTCCTCTGCACCCTTTCTATGGCTTCCACATCCTTCCTGTAGTGAGGCGACCAGAACTGAGCACAGTACTCCAAGTGGGGTCTGGCCAGGGTCCTATATAGCTGCAACATTACCTCTCGGCTCCTAAAGTCAGTCCCACAATTGATGAAGTCCAACACACCGTATGCCTTCTTAAGTACAGAGTCAACCTGCGCAGCTGCTTTGAGCGTCCTATGGACTTGGACCCCAAGATCCCTCTGATCCTCCACACTGCCAAGAGTTTTACCATTAATACTATATTCTGCCATCATATTTGACCTACCAAAATGAACCACTTCACACTTATTATGAAAAATTTTGTGAAAACGATAATCAAGGAAGGTGAAGGATTTTGATGCTTGAGACAGAAGATCAAGGAAGGGTTTTTGATTGGTTCACAAATCAAACAGGTCATCAATGAAAAGAACTTCTAGTGGGACCAGAGAAAATTGCATTCACAGATGTTGTTGAAAAGTTTTCTTGGCAACTGCAAGACACCATACTACATGCAGCTGGTTGACAACATGCTTCAAGCATTCAAGAGCATGAAGTGCAACATGTCACTAAAAGTCATTTTTTCATTCCCATTTGGTCTTCTTCCCTGCAAATCTTGGCACTGTCTGTGACGAGCATGATAAAAGGTTTCATCAGGACATTGCAGTCATAGAGAAATGGTATCAATGTTGGCTGATTATTGTTGGAAACTTAAGGGAGAAGCTTCAGACACTAAGTACCAATGTAAATCATCAACAAAACATTTTTAGCTTAGTTAAGCACAGGACCATTATGCAATTAAACACATTATATTCAAGCAAAGTTAATTTCTTGTTTCTCCAAATTCCCACATGATACAAGTAGTCTGAAATTATATTTGCGTTCAGCTCCAAGCAGTCTATCGTAAACAAAAACAATTCTGAGGAAACAACTCTTCAGAAAAATTTTGCTATCCAGTGTCTTCAGAGTGTCACTTAATCCTCACATTTTTAGCCTCACACCTAATGATTACAGTTAAGTATGACTGTCAGGTATTTAACATTTGACAGTCGTGTCTCCGAGCCATTTGACACAGCTTTCACTCAAACACGTTTTGTTCTCTAGGTCAACAAATGGCACAACTAAAGATGATGAAACACAACAGTTTATTCTATCCAACTCTCAAACAATTTAGGAACTGAAGCTGCTGCCTTCATTAGAAGTGTCTTTCATCATGGTAAAGGTCATATTTTCATATCTAATCCCCCTTCACTTCTTCTTTCATTAAATATATGAGGAGTGACCTGGATCTGCTCTAGTTTGCCTACCATCTCAACAGGTCAACAGCAGAAGTCATTTCATTGGCTCTTCACTCAGGTCTGGAACACTGAGACAAATGAAGATGCATACATCAGGATGCTGTTCATTGACTACAACTCAGCATTCAAAACTATCATTTCCTCAAAATTCATCACTCAACGCCTAGACCTAGCACTTAATACCTCACTATGCAGCTAGATCCTTGATTTCCTCACTGGCAGACCCCAGGTAAAACATATTGCTAGCAACATCTCCTCCACAATCACCATCAGTACAGGTACACTATAGAACTGTGTGCTTAGCTGTCTGCTCTACTTGCTTTACACCTATGATTTTGTGGCAAGTACAGCTCCAATGCTATAATTAATTTTGCTGATGACACCACTGTTGCTGGTTGAATCAAAGGTGGAGATGAATGGGCAAATAGGAAGGTGATTGAAAATATAGTTGAATGATACCACAGGAATAACCTCACGTTAAATGTCAGCTGATTATTGACACTAGGCAGTAAAAGCCAGAGGTTCATGTGCCTGTCCTCATTAGTGGATTGGAGGTGGGGGGGGTCAATAGTTTTAAATTCCCTGGCATTAACATATCAGAGGATCAATTCTGGGATTAGCACATAAGTGGTGTCACGGACCCCGTGACGGGGATAAAGAACCAGCAGAAATGGAAAACACTTTGGAGTCTCATATTGCTATAAACTAATAATATTTATTAGTAACTACGCAATACAGTAATATAAATGTAAATAAATCAAACAGGTTAGCAATGATTATATATAAAAGTAAGTGTGGAATATATATGTATGAAAAAACCAAGCTTCGTTAAGTCTAGGGGTAAAAAGATACAGTCTTACGATGTTGAGTAAAGTTCAGTTCAGTTCAGTTCGTGGTATTTAGTTGAGTAGTGATGGAGAGAGAGAGAGAGAGAGTTGAGTCTTCAGGTGAGCTGATGCCGTCGATCTTCTCGTCGTCCTCCGAAATTCTTTACAAGTCACCGACTGTGACTTTAACCGGGGGACCGGTCTTCTGTGGTGGAGCTATCACCCAGGCGAGGGTGGACACATAGACAACTCCCCACCAGTCAACCCCTTCTTCACTGATGGAATAGCAATTTGGATCGATCCTCCAAAACCCACTTTCTCTGCGAGTACAACAATGCTCCTTCAGTGTCCAGATCATGTGTCCTGAGGTCTGTATCATCTGGCCTCTCATTTATTTCACCAGGCTGAGCATCACCTGTCACTCAAAGAGCCCCTCCCTCCTTTGTCTGTAAAGGAGTACAAGCAGGCAACACGTCCTTGAAAGTAACATCAACAACCAGCCTTTGGTCACCATAGCAACCTTCGAGCTGCTCGGTGCTGTCTCCAACTCCAAACTCAGTAGAAATCCAAAGTTACTTCCAATGCCTTAAAGCGACAGTCCAACTGTTAATCTTTGTCTCTCTTTCTCTTTCCCAAAAGCAACATATCGGTGGTAAATAACTCTGTCTCTCTCTCCTTTCCAAACAAACCATCAATGATGAATGTCTCTCTCTGTCTCTCTTCAAACAGTTAATAGGGGCACTCCAGTATCCCCTCACACTCCCCTTCCTCAAGGGAAAAAAAATTGTCGAAGATGATTTTTTTTTAAATGTCCGTCACAGAGTTTTAAACAATGTCAGCTGATTGTTGACACTAGGCAGTAAAAGCCTGAGGTTCATGCGCCTGTCCTCATTAGGGGATTGGAGGTGGGGGGGGTCAATAGTTTTAAATTCCCTGGCATTAACATATCAGAGGATCAGTTCTGGGATTAGCACATAAGTGGCATCACAAAGAAGGCATGGCAGCATCTTCAGTTTTTTCGAAGTTTGAGTAGATTCAGCATGTGACCAGAAACTTTGAGGAACTTCTATAGATGCACAGTGGAGTGTATCCTAACTGGTGACACCATGGCCTGAGAAACACCAAGGAATAGAAACGTCTACAGAAAGTGATAGACACAGCCCTGTCAATCACAGGCAAAGCCCTCCCCACCAATCAGCATATTTACTTGGAGCGCTGCAACATGAAACCAGATTCATCATCAAAGACACCCACCATCCCATCTATACCCTCTTCTCACTATTAGCCATTGGGCAGGGGATACGGAAAACTTAGGTCCCACACTACAAGTTTCTGGGGCAGTTATTGTCCTACTGGTATCCATGCTGAACCAGCATGGATAACTTCAATCACCACTACTCTGAACTGATTCCATGGCATGCAGACTCAATTAACAATTGATATTCTCAGTATTACTTTATATATGCACAGTTTCTCTTCTTTTGCACATTTTTTTTCAATCTTTGTCTATTTGTGTGTAGTTTTTTTCTAAATTCTGTTGCATTCTGCTTCTCTCATTCATGCTGCTTCTGCTTTGGTGTGAACTCAAGCTGCAGCTATGCTAGTTGTGGTTTTGGTTTTGGTCTTGCTTGTGGTAAATGAGTCACATTCTGACCTGACCTCCAGGTCTTGGAAATTGATTTTTCTCAGCTGACATAATTGTCTACGATGGTCAGACACATCTCCAGTCCACTGTGATGCTTTTGAGGACGAACTACCTTTCCATACTACTGCCCTCACTGTGTGTGTGGGCACATCTACGCAGCAAGCTAAACAACTTCTCAAAAATCACCGAAGGCAAAAGCTTTCTTTCAGGGCTTTTAATGAGATATCTTGTTGTGAAACTGTGGAAAGTTAAAGTAAAATATAATTCAATACAGAATCATCACATGCCTGTAAATACTATTACTGTCAATTATTCTCACAACAGATTGTTAACCAAGGTAGTACACAAATGCAACACTCCACACCTATCCAGTGTAAACAAGAGTAAACATGTGGCACAAAGGTAAATGTAAACATAGCTGTTCCTTCAAATTTTGTCTACTAAATTTTTACCAATTTTATCAGAACCTTAAGACTCACAGGTACTGCTGCTTCAAAGGCAAATAACAAAGTATGGAGATGAATGTCCTTCCATGGTGTGCTTCAAATCAGAATATCTACCCACATAGGAGATGGTATAAAAATAGTTCATGTATTGGAAGTGATGTTCATACAAAATGAATCATGCCTCTAGAAAACACAATATACATACTTTGATAATAAATTTACTTTGAACTTTGAACTTCCTTTCTTTAAATATCTAGCAGCAGATGATTCAAAGAAGAACCTTTTATCTCTTTCTCATTATAAATTTACAGGAATTGCAGCCTGAAAAGGTGACAGAGAAATGGATACGTGGGAGGGTGCAGGTGCTAGGACTGGAGCATGAAACAAACTGTTGAATGAAATCAGAGGCTCAGGCAGCATCTTTGGAGGGAAATGAACAGTTTACATTTCAGGTCAAGACCCTTCATCTGAACTGAAACAGGAAATAGTCAATATAAAGAGATGAAGGGAGAGGGATGAGGCACGAGTTGGAAAATGACAGGTAGATCCAAGTGAGGAAGGGTGATTTGTCAGATGAAGGAGAGAAGGGTGGAAATTGTGACACTTGGAGGGTGCTGACTTGCTAAAGGAAGAATAATTCAGATGAGGTGGTAAACATCTACTGTTTAAAGTGGATATCGAAGATCCTTTGTCAGTACAGAAGTCCTTCTCCCTGGCATCCAGCCTAATATTTATCCTTCATTAAATAAACAAAGGATAAATATTGGACATTGTCAGAGATTCTAATTCCCTGTTGTTCCCTGCTTGTTCCTGCTTTCTTTGTGTGAAAAAGTAACTATACCTCAGAAAGTACCTGACTGACAGTATTGCTTCAGGATATTCTATAATTGTGAAAAAACTAAAGAAATGCAAATATTTTGTTTATCTGGCCAAACTCCATTAGCTATGGTTTCATAAAAATAGATTAGACTGATAACCAGAATCATAGATTATATAACATAGAAGCAGGCTATTTCACTCATTATGCTAGTGCCAGCTCTTTCAAAGAACTATCACTTTATATCCATTTCCCTGGCATTATCCCAAAGCTCTCCAATGTTTTCCCTTTTATCTGTTTATTCAAAACTGTTTTGAAAGTAACATCTGAATTTGCTGTCCCTGCTAGTGTATTTCACATTCCACTGCAGAAATATTTCCTTTTCATCTTGTTTCTGGTTCTATTGCCAATTACGTTAAATCTGTGTCCTCCGGTTAGCAGCCCTTCAGCTCGTATAAACAGTTCCTGCAGATCTTTCTCAGTTAAAATTCCAGCACTCTAATCACCTCTATTACTGTAAGCATTCCATTAACTGTGAGCATGGGGGTGGTTCTGAGGAAGAGAGTCAATTGGCAGCACACCCTCAATTCAATAATCCTTCAGGTATGTTTTTAAAAAATAAGACAGTGAAGTTAAGGAGGTACACACATGACCAGCTAAAGCCCAGCAAATTTAAAGTTCTGTGTTTGTTCCTGTCTCTTAATCTTCTCTACTCATTGCTTCTCCATTCTCGGAAGGCGTCTGAACTTTAGTGCAAGAAAAATGCTAGAGCCTTAATACTCTTCCAGGTGTGATGCACAGAAATGGATACAACACTCAGCATAATGTTAAGTTGAATGGTCTACAACCTGCTCCTTTACTGGGAACCTAATGTCACATTTGAAACTTCCAATTGCACTGCCACTTTACATCCCTTTACAATAAAGAATTTGCTGCAACTAAGCGTCACAAAAGGGAGGAGCAGGGGAGCTTTGGGATCTCTGACGTTTCTGTCATTCATTTTTTGGGTCTTTTCCCTGTTTTGTGAATGTCCACAAAGAATAAGAATTTCAAGTTGTATATTGCATACATTCTCTGATATTAAATTGAACTATTGAACATACATTGCCCGGAACCTCCAAGTGTTGCAAACTAATCCCTCTAACATGGAGGCGGATCAAATGGCCTGCAGCTAACATGACTTCACTGTGGAAGCAGTTTGATGAAGATGTTAACCAAATTCTAGAGGCAAAGGCAAAGGGAGGGGTTGATAGGAAGCTGCAAGCCATGACAACAATTATTGTCAGTATCGCAGCTGAACGGTTCGGAGAAGAGTAGAAGGAAGGCTCCAAAACACCTTACTCGAAGAACCAAAGAGCATCGAGGATATGCAGGACTGGTCAGCAACTGTCAGCAGGCTGGATGGAGAGCAAGGTGTCTCCCAGTGGAGGTTCGCCGTAGGGGATTTGCAGCCTGTTCCTTAGTTAGGGCCTTCAGCAACTTGGGCATTGAGGGAGAGAGGAAGAGGAGAGCCATCCGCAGTACCACCGATGCGGCAGAGAGGGCCTCAAGATGGCTGTGGCTCAAAAGAGGGGAGCCATGGAGTCATAAGTAGCTAGCCATCTGGACACAAGCTGGGGTCTGATCAGCCCCGGCTGGGTCACCTGGAGGAGGTTGTATGATATTGAAAGACCCGAAACGCCCGATGGTTCCAGGAACATCACTGAAGATGTGTCCAGAAGCATCAGTAGATGTATGTACACAGATACTTTTCAGTTTCTCTACTACATCCTTTATTACTAATGCGTTGGCAACATCCTGTTCTTTAATGAGAACCGATAGAATCACACATTTAGTACCTCAGCCATTCCCTCCACGTAATTTCCATAATTCTTTTGGATTACCATTTTATTATTTATCTGAACAAAACTTTGGAATTCCTTTTTGTTTCTGTCCTTTTTTATCCTTTTCCTTTCTCAGTTTTCTCTACTCTTCCTGTTTTCAGCTCGGTTGCCGACTATAGTTCCAACCTAACATTCATCATAGGTACCTCTTCCATTTCATTTTAATCTCTAGGTCTCTGTGCCTCCCTCTGCATTTGCATCCTTGACTTCTTCATCGTGAGGTCACAGTAAGGGTGATCAGAAATAACATCAACTCCTGGTTGACAATCAATACTGGTGCATCTCAAGGTACATGTTTAGCCCACTGTTCTACTCTCTCCTCTCCCAAAACATTATGACTAGGCACAGCTCAAACACCATCTATAAATTTGCCAATGACATTGTTATTAGAATTTCAGATAGTGACGAGGAGACGTACAGTAGTGAGATAGATCAGCTGGTTGAGTGGTGTCACAACAACAACCTTACACTCAGTGTCAGTAAAACCAAGTAAATGATTGTGGACTTCTGGAAGGGGAAGTCGAGGGAACACACACTGGTCATCATCGAGGGATCAGCAATGGAAAAGATGAGGAGCTTCATGTTCCTAGGTGTCACCATTGCTGAATATTTATCATGAGCCCAGCATATTGGTGCAATTACAAAGAAGGCACGGCAGTGGCCATATTTCATTAGGTGTCTGAGGAGACTTGGTAAGTTACCAAAGACTCGCAAATTCCCACATATTTTCCGTGGAGAGCAATCTAACTGGTTGCATCACTGTCTGGTATGGATGGGCCATTGCACTGGATCGGAAGAAGCAGGAGAAAGTTACTGACTAAGCCAGCTCCATCACAGCCACTGGCCTCCCCAGCATCCAGGATCTTTAAAGGCAATGTCTCAAAAGGGCGGTGTCCATCACTAAGAACCCCATCACCTAGGACATGCCCTCTTCTCATTGATACCATCAAGGAGGTGGTATAGGAACTTAAGGACACACACTAAACATTTTAGGAGCCGCTTCTTCTCTGCCATCAGATTTCTGAAAGGACAATGAACCCATGAACACTACCTCACTTTTTTCTTCTTTCTTTTTGCTCTTTTTTGCACTACTTATTTAATTTATTATGTACATAATAAATAAATAAATATAATATATATTATAACTTATAGTTTTTATCATTATACATTGTAATGTATTTCTGCCACAAACAACAAATCGCGTGATGTATACCAGCGATATTAAATCCGATTCTGATTCTGATCTCTTTGGTCATTCAGATACTTATGGCAATCAATGGCCTTCTTTTCTATCTCATAGGAATCTGTGTAGCCTCTACCTGAGATATCACTTCTCGGCCCCTGTATACTGACCCAAATTTCGTTGGCACAGATCTGCTGCATTATTTTTGTTCTTTCGAACTTAACCAAATTGAGGGATGCAACCTTGGTAGCCCAGAACATCCTCGATCCAACAATGAGGCCTTGGGCAGTGGCAAAGGCAGGATCTTGTGACGTACTGGAGTGAAGAGGGGACAGCAAACCATCAAACTCATCTCGAAACTTATGACTGATACTGGAATCTCACGTTAGCCTGTGGTCATCATTTTTTTTAAGTTTCTATATACCACTGACATTAAGAATAAATGTATTATGGTATACAAGTTTTAAAAAAAGCAATAAAAGATGATAAAAATGAACTGAAGGTGCTCAAAATATTTTCACTTGGGTATAATAATAAACAAAGCACGAAAAATTTTTCAAGGCACTTGCTCAACATTTTGGGAACAGCTGATTGCCCTCCACCATCCCACTTCGGAACAGACGATGAACACGACCTCTCCATCTTTGCTCTCTTCTTGCACTGCTTATTTAAATACATGTAATAATCTATAGTACACTTCACAACAAACTTCATGACATTTATCAGTGATAATAAACCTGATTCTGAAAAATGCAGCTTGTTTAATTTGCACTTTCTTTTCTTCAATCTATCCATTCCTTGGACATTTAACTAGTAAATACAGCATTGCTTCCTGGCTTAGTCAACCTTGCAAAGTCCCCCCAACCATTTGGGTTCTGCCGTATGATTTGGGAAAGCATCGCTCTGACTGACAAGGCCGTACCCTGATGATAAGCAACCAAACTGTTTCTGTGACTCAGGAGTAGGTCGTTAATGGAGTGGATCCAGCGACATGCGTGGTGTCTTCCTTTAAAAGTGGCAGGGAGTACCCTGGGGGTCAAAAACCTTCAACTCAGATGCTGTCATGGTCCGGATCGGGGTCCCTTTAAATTTAACTTGCTCATGTTACGATCTGGACCATTGATTCCCTGTTTTCCCGTGTCCCTCGACTTTTGTGATTAGAGGCAATTAACACTCGGCTGAACCGGTAGTTTATAGTCTCCGGCTTTCAGCCGTTCGGCGAGGGAGCGTTTGCAAAGTCTGCAAAGTCGCAGCGTGCCAATGTCATCTGGCCGTAGCAAGCCTAGTCTCTGCCGAAGTGAGTGCCGGTAATTCGCCCTTCCTCACCGGAGCAACCCAGTCCAGTTACCTCGTCAAAGCGAGCCTGCAAAGTTTCCTCACCAAGGTGGGTCCGTCAGTTAACCCGCCAGAGGGAATCAAGAACCGCTGTCTACTGTTCCCGGGCCAAGTCAAGAGCTCGCCACTACCCGGAGGCTCCAAGTCAAGTCCTGGCCCTGGCGGCCTTCTAGCACCAAGTCAAGTCCTGGTCCTGGCGGCATTCTAGCACCAAGTCAAGTCCTGGCCCTGGCGGCATTCTAGCACCAAGTCAAGTCCTGGCCCTAGCGGCTTCCCAGTTCTGAGTCAAATCCTGGTGCTGGCAGTTTGTGATTCCTGTCCTACCCCCTTGTCTGAATCCCTTCTCTGCCCCCTCACCTCTAGCCCTCGTCTGTAGCCCCCGCCTGCACTTCGGTCTAGTTCCATCGCCGGAGCTAGATAGGCACTGTCTGGTGTTCATTCGTGTTGGTCTTGTCTTGTCTGGTCCTCGCCTCCGTGGGGGTAAGTCTGGCCGTCTTGCCGTTGCCCCATGGGGAGTCATGTCTTGTCTTGTTTTGTCCTTGCCTCCGTGGGGTAAGCCAGGCAGTCTTGCCATTGCCCCGCAGAGTGTCACGAGTCCCGGCCCTATGTCCTGCACCCAAGGAGGGGTCCCGGCTCTCTGTTCTGTGTGTGAGTCCCGGCCCTATGTCCTGTACCTAAGGAGGGATCCCGACTCTGTGTTCTGTGTATGTGTCCATGGTTCCATGTACCTGATCCCCAAGACCGAGGCTCTGTGTTCCCATGTTCCTCCTCTCCCTAGCCCATGTCATGTCCTTGCCTGGTTCTGGGGTCCGAGCCCGAGGCAAGACCCAGATACTGGGTCCTTGCCCAGTCTCTGGCTCGGAGTCCATACCCTAGCCTCTTCATGTCTCCTCCGGTTCTGGGAGCCGATTCTGAGTCCGAGCTCAGACCCTTGGTCCCAGCCTAGTCGTAGTCCTGAGTCCTTGTCTAGTCTGCTATTTCCTGCTCCTGCCTTGCTTTCCTGGTATCGAACAATAAACTAAATCTAAGTAACCTCACAAGATGTGTCTTGCATTTGGGTCCACCCTTGCTCCCAATGCCCCGCCATTGTGACAGATGCTATGAGCTCTCATGACATCAGGTCCAGCTTAGACATGAAAATGTGTACTCCGTCTCTCAACAAATGAACGAGTTGAAGATCGGTCCAGAGAAGCATTAAAAATTGCAAACGCGAAGAATGTAAAGAGGTGGGAGACCTCAGTTGCCATCACCTGCCCAGTTTGTGATACCTCTACCAGTAATCAGGCTGGCAGAGTCTTGGAGGATATCACAGCCAGACTGGATGTGTGGCAGTTGTGGGTGAAGCAATGGGAAGGATCTTTACCAATCTCTCTGTGCAGCACTGGTAGACAGAATGACCTCATAGACCTTGTGGAGACAAACACCCACCCCCCACAATGAAGACATGCTCCATCATACTGACTGGCACTGTTACCATATTAAATAGGGCAAAGTCAGGCCTCGCCGTTCTCAACTGTGTATCAGAGAAACAGGGGATCTTTAACCACAGCAGAAACAAACACCACCATCCTGAGCCCACTAATGACTGGAAATGCAGACGGATCAGCCACGTGAGTATTGTGACAGCAAAAACATGTTAAGTTAAGGCACATGATTTGAGAATAGAGTCTCAGTGGACTTGCAGAAAACCTCAGGAAGTTGGAGCTGCTGCAGTAAGTGTGAGATTTCCACAAATGCACAGGAGTCAATAACTCACCAACTCTTTCTCTAAGGAATGCCAGCACTGCCAGAATTTCCTATAGGGAAGGTCCCCTTTTTAATTGCTCCTGCTGTTGAGTATTTACACACTTGATCTCTCCTTGTCCTTTCCCATTATTGGTCTAAGCCTACTTATACCATAATCGTCATCTCCAAAATGCTCTTTCACTGAAATGTGAAAAGGTGGGAGGAGAAGATGGTGGCGCGACACAGCGCGCGCAGCTCTCTGGTGAAATGATATCGTATCTGTTAAATAGGAGCCGTGCACAATTCTGATTTGATGACGACAGACGTGAGAAGCAGAAGAACATTTGGAGAAAGTTCTGGAATGCCTGGTTCGCTGCTGTTGTTACCGTGCGATCGAGAATCTCTGTAGGGCAGGCCCCAAAATCCCTGGCTTTGCCTACGGCTGGCAACCAAGGCTGAGGTCGAAACGTTCGGACAGAGATGGTACTCAGTACTCGGTGTCGGAGGGCTGATCAGAGCTCGAAGTTTTCGGATGACTCAGAGTCGGACTGTGGTCGGGTATGGCAGGGAGAGTTTTCTTCTTTTTCTCATCTAATCTGATCTAAATGACAATAAAAGAGGACTACGTGTCCTCATAATCTAATCTAATCTAATCTCTCACCCCACCTCATCCAGACGATCCGATCAAAAACGTTCCTTCTTTTTGAGCTGGGACATGCTGATCTCCAATAGGTTGTCCAGTACACTTTAATGAAATAGTCTTCTGCTTTGCCACGAATATTCCTCGTCTGCGAAAGTGAGTGTTAATGGGAAAGTTTGGAGGGATTGATCAGTACGGTGCCAGCCCAGTGAAGAAGGAAAAGGTTCTGACAAAGGGTTTTGGGCCTGAATTGTTCATCTGTTTCTCTCTCCACAGATGCCTCCTGACCTGCTGCATGTTTCCAGCATTTTCTGTTATACCATTTAAGAAGAAAATAGCATTGCATAACCAAATCAATTCATCATATTTCTTTGGTTTCTGCATTTGTTTTTGAAATTACCTCTTTTGATGGCTTTTTTTACAGCAGCATGTGAACTTGAGATGCTTAATACTTTTCCACATGATTCATAAATCACTTTTCAGAACATATGTGGTCACCTTAAAAATTCACTTCTATCCTACAGCAGCCAATCACCATTACATTCCTGGGATTAATTTCCAACGATCCACTGACAGTCTGCTGATACTCTGGGGCATTAGACCTCTGGAGAAAGCAGCAGACATATTGGTTATCTGACACATTCCTTGCTTATCACATTCACTCTTCTGTTTCATGAATACTTCCTCTGTATTTAACTCTCTCCAGAATTGGGGCATGCTGAACAGCAATGTATTCTCAATTTAGCTTCCTGCTGGAATGACAATAGAAAACTTCTGGATCCAGTGAAAGCTTTAAGATAACCAGGCTACTGCAAGAGTTCCTTCAAGTATTAAAGTGCATTTCATTTATTTTTCATTGCCAAAGAGAAAAACAGCACAAGATGTTGCTATGTAACACATTTAAAGGGTCATGTAAAGGAGTTCCAAATTCTATTGAAACAAATGCAAAATATTTTACCTGAGAAATCAAAGTAACAGGAATCTCAATTTTAATGGGTTATTGAACTATCAGTCAGACAGCTGCATGTGTTAAATCTATTCTCAGGCACAGACTGTGTGATTCAACACACATCCTTTACTTATCTCTTGGCAACTCTAAGAAGATTCCAATATATTGATGCAGAACCCAACAACCTCAGGCACTTATATGATTGCCAGGCCCAGGGCAATAACTTCATTGCATAAAACAGCAGCTAATCACCCATGATAAGCACATCAGCCATACTTGCAGAACTAAGTGGCTGTGAGGGCACAAGAGACCGCTGAGGCTGGAATCTGGAGCAAACGATAAGTCGCCAGGAGAATCTGAATCAGATTTAATATCACAGGCATTTGTCCTGTCATTTGTTGTTTTGCAGCGGCAGTAGAATGCAATACATAATAATAAAAACTATAAATTACAATAAGAACTACAGTATATTAAGAAAAAGAGAATTAAATTAATTAATTAGTGCAAAAAGTGATGGAAAAATACTGAGTTAGTGTTCATGAACGTAAGAACATAAGAAATAGGCACAGGAGTCGGCCACCTGACCCGTCGAGCCTGCTCCACCATTCCATAAGGTCATGGCTGATCTGGCCTTGGACTCATCTCCACCTACCTGCCTTTGCCTATAACCCTTAATTCCCCTACTATGCAAAAATCTATCTAACCTTGCCTTAAAAATATTTACTGAGGTAGCCTCCACTGCTTCATTGGGCAGAAAATTACACAGATTCACCAATCTTTGGGAAAAGCAGTTCCTCCTCATCTCCATCGTACATCTACTTCCCGAATGTTGAGGCTATGTCCCATAGTTCTAGTCTCACCTACCAGTGGAAACAACTTTCCTGCCACTATCTTATCTGTCCCTTTCATAATTTTATCTGTTTCTATAAGATCTCCTCTCATTCTTCCGAATTCCAGTGAGTACAGTCCCAGGTGATTCAATCTCTCCTCAAAGTCTAACCCCCTCTTCTCTGGAATCAACCTGGTGAACCTCATCTTCACCACCTCCAAAGCCAGTATATACTTCCTCAAGTAAGGAGACCAGAACTGCAACAGTACTCCAGATGCGGCCTCACCAGTACCCTGTATAGTTGCAGCATTACCTCCCTGCTCTTAAATTTATTCCCTCTGGCAATGAAAGCCAACATTCTATTTGCCTTCTTGACAGCCGGCTGCACCTGCAAACCAGCCTTTTGTGATTCATGCACCAGCACTCCCAAATCCCTCTGCACAGCAGCATGCTGCAATTTTTTACCATTTAAGTAATAATCTGATCTTCCATTTTTCCTTCCAAGGTGGATGACCTCAATATTTACTAACATTGTACTCCATCTGCCAGACCCTTGCCCACTTACTTAACCTATCTATATCTCTCTGCAGACTCTCTGTATCCTCTGCACAATTTGCTTTTCCACTCAATTTAGTGTCATCAGCAAATATAGATACACTACATTCAGTCCCTCTTCCAGATCGTTAATGTACATCGTGAACAATTGCGGGCCCAGCACGGACCCCTGCGGCACACCGCTCACCACTGATTGCCAACCAGAGAAACACCCATAAATCCCAACTCTCTGCTTTCTTTTAGTTAATCAACCCTCTATCTATGCTAATACATCACCCCAACTCTATGCATCCTTATCTTATGGATAAGTCTTATATGCCGCACCTTATCAAATGCCTTTTGGAATTCCAAGTAAGTAATGTCCATCTGTTCCCCTCTATCCCTTGTGTTCATTATATCCTCAAAGATCTCCAGTAACTTTTTCAAACAGGACCTGCCTTTGCTGAATCCATGCCTAATGGATCCATTTCTTTCCAGATGCCTCACTATTTTTTCTTTAATGATAGCTTCAAGCATTTTCCCAACTACAGATGTTAATCTAATTGGCCTTTTGCCTACATGCTTTTTTGAACAGTAGCATGACATTCACCATCCTCCAATCCTCCGGGACCTGCCCAGAGTTCAGAGAATTTTGGTAAATTATCACCAAAATCTCTACTATAACTTTTGCCATTTCTTTCAGTACCCTGGAATGCATTCCACTGGGACCAGGAGACTTATCTATCTTCAGGCTCACAATTTGCTCAGCACTGTCTCTTTAGTGATAGCTATTGTATCAAGATCCTCACCTCCCATCGCATCCATAACATCTCTCTTTGACATGTTAGACATGTCCTCCACCATGAAGACCGACACAAAATAGTCATTCAAAGCCTCGGCCATTTCCTCAGTACTCAATACCAATTACCCCTCTCGTCCTCCAAGGGACCTACATTCACTTTAACCACCCTTTTCTGCTATATATAATTATAAAAACTTTTACTATGAATTTTTATATTTTGTGCTAGTTTATTTTCATAATCTATTTTTCCTTCCTTATTGTTTGCTTAGTGGTTCTTTGTTGCTTTTTAAGGTTTTCCCAATCTTCCAATTTCCCACTACTCTTGGTGACTTTGTACGCATGAGCTTTTAGTTTGATGCCTTCTTTTACTTCCTTAGTTATCCAAAGCGGGCTCTCCCCACCCTTACTGTCTTTGCTTTTAACTGGAAGATACTTTTATTGAGCACTGAGAAAAATCTCTATGAAAGTCTTCCACTGTTCCTCAACTGTCCCACCATATAGCCTGTGTTCCCAGTCTCCACTAGCCAAATCCTCCCTCATCCCATTGTAGTCTCCATTGTTTAGGCATAATATGCTGGTTTTTGATCGAACTATTACACCCTCCAATCATGCTGTGATCACTCTTTCCAAGAGAATCCATAACTACAAGATCACTAATTTTACCTGATTCATTGCATGGGTCCAGATCCCTTGTAGATTCAGTAACATGCTGTTCAAGAAAGCCATCACGGATGCATTCTGTGAAGTCCTCCTCAAGACTGCCTTAACCAACTTGATTCACCCAATTTATGTACATGTTAAAGTCCCCCATGTTAACTGCTGTTTCATTCTTACATGCCTCAGATATTTTTCTGTTTATTGCTTGTGCCACTGTAATGTTATTACAGGGAGACAACTCCCACCAGTGATACTTTTTCCTTTACTATTCCTAATCTCTACCCAGATGGATTCAACATTCTGCTCCTTAGATCTTACAAAGTCTTTCACTATCGCTTTGATCTCATCTTTAATTAAGAGCACTAGCCCACTTCCCTTACCTTCCTGCCTCTCCTTACATATTACCTGATATCCTTCGATATTTAATCCACTATCCTCTCCACCCTGCAACAATGTCTCTGTAATGGCCACTAAATCATACCCCTTCGTACTGATTTGTGTCACAAGTTCACTGACCTTGTTTTGAATACTACAGGCATTCAGATAAAGTGCTTTTAAAATCTTGTAATCTTTTTCTCTTTTGCATTTGACTTTTCTTTACTCCACTCTTACTTTTCTCATTTTTATCTTTTGTTTTTTCTTTATCCACACTTTTCTTTTTTGCTTTATCCATACTTCTCCAATCTGTTGAACCCACCTCCCTACTATTTAGTTTAAAGCTCTATCCACAGCCCCAGTTATGCGAATTGCTAGGATCCAGGTCCCGTCACGGTTCAGGTGGAGCCTGTCCCATTGGTACAGCTCCCTCCTTCCCCAATACTGGTGTCAATTTCCCATGAGTTCAAACCCAGTTCTCTCACACTAATCCTTGAACTACACATTTAACTCTCATGACTGTATGCCAATTTGCATGTGGCTCAGGTAGTAATCCAGAGATTACCACATTTTTGGTTCTGCTTTTTAATTTAGTCCCTAGCTGCTCAAATTCCCTCAGCAGAACCTCTTTCCTCGTTCTACCTATGTTGTTGGCACCCACATGGACCATGACAACCTGATCTTTTCCCTTCCACTGTGAATTCCTCTGCTGGTCACATAAGATATCCCGAACCCGGGCACCAGGCAGGCAACACAACCTTCGGGACGCTCTATCCTCGCGACAGAGAACTCTGTCTTTTCCCCTGACTATACTATCCCCAGTTACCACCACATTTCTCTTCTCTTTCTCCTCTCTTGAGTGGCTCCCTGAACTACGGTGCCACAGTTAGGTTGCTCATCCTTCCTACAGCCCCCACTCTCATCCACACAGGGAGCAAGAATCTCAGACCTGTTGGACAGCTCAAGTGCTGAGGCTCCTCCAGCACTGTCTCTTGGATCCCACTACCCAGCTCACTCATAGTCATACCCATTTGTCCCTGACCACAGACCAAACTGGAGGCAGCTAATCTAATGGGTATGACTACCTCCTGAAACAGAGAATCCGGGTAACTCTCCCCCTCCCTGATGTGCCGTAGTATCTGAAACTTAGATTCCAAGTTTGAACTTCCAACTTTGAGCCTGAGTTCCTCGAGCAGCCAACACTTGCTGCAGATCTGGTCACCAGGAACCACAATGGGGTCCACCAGCTCCCACAACATGCCATACAGCACATCACCTGATCCTGCATCATCCCTATATTATTTAAATTGGCTGTAATTTAGTGACTTCTTATTCAAACACTACAGCAGCCTTACCTGCTACTTACCTGTGCCTCCTCACTGAAGCCTCTTGTGCCAAAGCCTCAAGTTCCCACTCCTACAATGATTCCCTCACACATTGGCTGCTCCGCCTTAACCCTGCTTTACTCCTGCTAAGGAACTGCGAATCGATTGGTCTGCCACTAATGAGCTGAGTTCTTGGATTCACTGTCCATTCAGAAATAAGATAGAGGAGGGCAGAAGCTGTTCCTGAAATGTTGAGTGTGTGTCTTCTGACTTCTGTACCTTCCCTGATGGTAGCAATGAGAAGAGGACGTGTCCTGGGTGCTAGGGACCCTTAAAGATGATGCTGCGTTTTTGACGCAATGTCTTTTGAGGAAGTCTTGGGTGCTAGTACCTACATTGGAGCTGGCTGAGTTTCAACTTTCTGCAGCCTTTTCTGATCCTGTGTAGTGCCCCCTCAATATCAGGTGATCAGGCAAAATTCTGTAGAAATTTGTGGGAGTCTTTGGAGACAACCAATTCTCATCAAACACTTAAGGAAATATAACCGCTGTCACGCTTTCTTTGAAATTGCATTAATATGTTTGGCCGAGGATAATCCTCAGAGGTGTTGTCACCCAGGAAATTGAAACTGCTCACCCCTTCCACTTCTGATCCTTCGATGATAATTGTTGTGTGTTCCCTCGAGTTCTGCTTTCTGAAGTCCACTGTCAGTCTTCTGGTCTGACTGTTGCTGAGTGCAAGATTGTTGCTGCAACATCACTCAACCAGCTGATCCATCCCACTCCTGTACGCTTCCTCATCACCATCTGAAATTCTGCCAACAACGTGTCATCGGCAAATTTACAGATGCCATTTGAGCTGAGCTTCGCCACGCAGTCGTGGGTGTAGAGAGAGTCAAGCAGTGGGCTTAGCGTGCATCCCTGAGGTGCGCCAGTGCTGATCCTCAGCGAGGAGAGGAGGAGATGCCATTTCCAATCCGCGCACATTGTGGATCTCACATCTCAGCAGGGTGAGGATTGTCCGTGGAGGCACAGCAATTATCAAGACCCTAAATCTGAGGTAGAGGGAGCCTGCTGCATACTTGCTATACCTGATCCTCAGAGAGAGGAGCGTAGGGTCTGTGGTTGGAATGAGGCCATGGCTGGTGGTGGGGCTTCAGGCAGTGAATGCTGCCTTCTATTTCTCCTTCGCTGTTCGCTATTCCTCCTTCTATTCCTCTTTCACTGTCATCTCACAATGACCTTCCCCAAACGAAACACCAGCTGTTGTTCTTCACCTTTCAGATTAGCAGGAAGTTCCCCTGGTAAGGCAGTGGAACAGCTTCCAGATGGCAGTGAAGGTGATAACATTTCCCCCACTTGATTCAGCATTCCAATCATCAGCTTAGAATCCCAGAATCACGAGTAGGCAGATCTGCACATGATACATCGGCAAACATGAATTGCCTGCTGCCAGGGCTGGGATAGTGGTTGTCAACTTACAGCTCCCCAGAGGGTGGGAGTAATACAGGAGTTTTGTGACAGGCAACTCGTGCAATTTTTAAGGGAACAACCCAAAGAAGAAAACTCAGTATGATGCCTGGGGCAGGGACAGGCCAGCATTCCCCGAGCATTTGTGACACAAGCCCACATGATGAGGTGTGGAGATGATTAGGTGAAATTACCATAAGACCATAAAACATAGGAACAGAATTAGGCCATTTTGCCCATCGAGTCAGCTCTGCCATTTCATTATGGCTGATCCATTTTTCCTCTCAGCCCCAGTCTCCTGCATTCTTCCCATATCCCTTCATGCCCAGACCAATCAAGGATCTATCAATGTCTGCCTTAAGTATACATAATGACTTGACCTCCACAACTGCCATCGGCAAAAAACTCCACAGATTCAACACTTTGGCTAAAGAAATTCTTCCTCATCTCCATTCTAAATGGACACCCCTCTATTTAGAGGCTGTGTCCTCTGGTCTTCCACGTTAGGAAACATCCTCTCCATATCCACTCTGTCAAGTCCTTTCACCATTTGATAGGTTTCAATGAGGTCACCAATTATTCTTCTGAATTCCAGTGAATAGAGGCCCAGAGCCATCAAACGCTCTTCATATTACAAGCTGTTCAAACCTGGAATCATTTTTGTGAACCTCCTTTGAACTCTCTCTGGATTCAGCACATCCTTTCTATGATAAGGAGCCAAAAACTGCTCACAATACTCCAAAAGAGGCTTCACCATGCTTTATAAAGTCTCAGCATCATATCCTTTCTTTTATATTCTAGTCTTCTTGAAATGAATGCTAACATTGCATTTGCCTTCCTCACTGCAGTCTAAACCTGCAAATTAACCTCGAGGGAATCCTGCACAAGGACTCCCAAGTCCATTTGCACCTGAGCTTTTTCGCATTTTCTCTCCATTTAGAAAATCATCAACCTTTTCATTTCTTCTACCAAAGTGCATGACCATACACTTCCCAACACTGTATTCCATCTGCCACTTGTTTGCCCATTCACCTAATCTGTCTAAGTCCTTCTGTAGCTTCTCTACTTCCTCAGAACTACCTTCCCTTCCGCCTATCTTCATATCATCTGAAAACTTTTGCAATAAAGCTACCTGTTAGCCACCGTTGTGTCACCTTGCCTTTAGAATACTTCTTCCTCTTTGTGATGTATATATCCTGTGCCTTCCAAATTGCTTCTGGAAATTCCAACCATTGCTGCTCAGCTTTCACCCCTGCCAGTGTTGTTCCACAGTCAATTCTAGCCAACTCTTCTATCATGCCTCTGTAAAACTCTTTACTCCATTAAAAATCTGACTTTAGGTTCTCCTCAAATTGCAGGGTGAATTCTATCGTATTATGATCATTTCTACCAAGAGTTCTTTTTACCTTAAACTCTCTGATCAGTTCTGGTTCACTGGATAACACCCAATCCAGAATAGCTGATCCCCAAGTGGGCTCAACCACAAACTGCTCTAAAAAGCCATCACATGGCCATTCTAGAAATTACCTCTTCTGTAATCCAGCACCAACCTATTTTTCCAAATCTATCTGCATATTTCCCCATAACTATTGGAACATTGCCCTTTTGGAATGCATTTTCTATCTCTCTTTGTAATTCGTAGACCACTTCCTTACCACTGTTTGGGGGTCTCCCATTAGGTATTTTTACCCTTGCAATTCCTTGGCTCTATCCACAATGATTCTAAACCTTCCAACCCAATGTCACCTCTTTCTAATGATTTGACCTCACTTTTCACCAACACAGGCGTGCCACCCTCTCTGCCTTCCTGCCTGTCCTTTTGACAATAAGCTCCCAGCTATAATATTCTTTCAGCCATGATTCAGTGATGCCCACAACATCATACATGCAAATCTGTAACTGTGCGTAAATGTGTGTAAACTGCGCATTCTGTGACATTGTGACACAAGCCCACTTGAGATGTGGAGGTGCAGAGGTGAAGTTACTTGTGTAAACTGTCTGTTCTGTTACATTGCACTTCTGTGCTCTATCACTGGCCCAAATAGCATTCTATTGCTGACTTTCTGTTAGCGTTGGGAACGTTGAATAAAACTTTGACAGGTCTATTGACTCTAGGATCTTGTGTTTGAATTCCAACCCTATTAACAGATGTGTACAAAAAGTCAGATAGCTGGAGGAATTCAGAAGGCCAAGTAGCATCTGAGGAGGCAAGGGATACTTGCTAGAGCCCCTGCATTAGCACTAAGAGCGTAGAGAGGAATTGGCCAGTACAAGAAGGAGAGAGGGAGGGTTAAGGCTAGATTTGGTAGACAATATGTGGAAGTAGATGGATGATTGGGCAGATGGAACCATTGGGCGAGGGGTGAAGTTGGATGACAGGCAGGATGATGATAATTGAGAGACAAGAGGTTGAATACGCTGGGATAATGAAGGTGATAAATGGAGCCAGCTCGGGGGTCGGGGGGGGGGGTGAATGACTGGAAAATGGTCTGTTGGAGAGGAGACAAGAAACCCAGTAGGAAGGGTAAATAGCAGATGGAACCAGATGGGTGAAGGGTGAAGAGTGATGGGGTGGGAGAACCTGAATAGATCATATGGAGAGAGAAATGAACGCAACGAGTGGAGGCTACCTGAAATTGGAAGGTTTGATGTTCGTGCCATAGAGTTGATAACTAGCCAGGTAAAATGCGAGGTGTTGATTGGGAGTTTGCCCTCACTCTGACAGTGGAGAAGGCCAAAGACAGAGTGGACCATGTGAGAATGGCAAGGGAGGTTGTAATGGTATGAACGTGAATCTCTGCCTCACCAAGCAAGGCTTTTAACATCCTTGACTGGTGGTGAGGGAGAAGGTGTAAGAACAGGTGATGCACCTACAGATACAGAGGAAAGCGTCAGGGGACAGAGAGAGTCAGTGAGTGGGGAGTAGCGAATCAGGGAGTCACAACGAGAATGGTCCATGCAGAAAAGGAGGGGAAGGCATGATTGGACTGTTGGTACATCTAGCAGAAATGATGAAGAATGTTGTGTGAATGTGCAGGATGGTAGGGTGAAAGATGAAGACCGTTGAAACTCTTCTATTCCATCAAGTCCTAATGAAGGATCTCGGCCCAAAACATCATCCGCATGGATGCTGCCTGACCTGATGAGTTCCTCCAGCAGTTTGTGTGTGTTGCAATAGAACTCTTCTGCCTGGAGTGAGGGTGCTATGAGACCAGAGTGCTGGAAATAGAAGATATCTGAGAGGCCGCTCCATCAGAAATTACAGAGGGGATGTCACTTTTCCTGAAGAAAGGGTACACTTCAGATGTCCTGGAACAGGAAGCATCATCTTGAGGAATGGTCCAGTGGAGGCAGAGAGGCTGAGAGAAAGAGGTGGTGTTCTTATAAGAGACAGGCTGGAGGAGATATCATTGGAGTCTGTGGGCTCTTAGTAAATGACAGTATCTAGTTTGCCTCCTGAGATGGAGACAGTGAGATCCGTAAGAGAGAGTGGGATGTCAGAAACGGTCCAACTGAATTTGAGAGCGGATTGGAAGTTCATAGTGAAGGTAATAAAATTGACAAGTTCCAGTTGGGTGCAAGAGACTGCACTAATGCAATAATTTGCTGTATGTAGTGAGGAAAGAATAGTACCAGAAGAACCAGAAGAGCAACGTTTCAGATCCCACCTGCCTAGTCTGCAACCCTATGGTTTGACCGTAGGGTTTTCCAGATTATCATCATCCCTTGTGTTCCTTCTCTCCTATTGATCCAATCAGGTTCTCTCCTCCTTGTCATCCGTTCATTCCCCACCCCACCCAATTCCATCTTCCCATCATCCCTTCTGCATCTAATTCCACTTATCAGATTCCAAAGTCTACACATCACCTTCCAGCCTCCGTCTCTCCCCTCCCCCACATGGCTCCATATGGTCCTTTTCTCTCTCTCCTTATCTGACTGCCTATCTCCACCCCTCTCCCTCCCCCACCTAGATCCATCTGACCATCGTTGCCTTGTTGTCGTGGTTTCACCAATTTCCTGCCAACCCCTGTCTCACCACTCCCATTCATCTCTTCATACTGACTATTTTTCTCCATGTTCTCAGTCCTGATGCAGGGTCTTGACCCAAGACGTTGACCAACCCCCACCTCCAAAAATGCTGCTGCCCGAACTACTGAGCTCCTCCAAAAACTTTACTTTTCTTGATATAGACAACAGCATCTGCAGTTTCTGCCGTCTACCACTTGTCTACCAATGTTGTTTTTTATGATCAGAGATACGCAATGAATACTTTTGAAAAACAATTTAATGAATAATTTATACCAATAGTCAGGACTTCCACAAATACGTTGGCTTCAACAATCTTTATTGCTCACAGATATTAGCAAAATTAATGCCCCAAGCCATTACACTGGATCATTTAAAGCAGCAGGTTAGCTGACATTTGCCCTGGTTCGTACAGTCTGGGTTGGAGGTGAATGCTCAGTGTCAAAATGGTTATCTACAAGGCCATGTAGAGCACGGTCATGATATTTATTATTATTGATGAGTAGCTATGTCTCATTTTATCTCATTGATTTAAAGCTGAGAGGACCAATTTGTGAACTGACCAAAAAAATGCCCTTGGAAATGTAAGTCACTGACATATTAGTTGACATATTGGATGTGCATGGCATGTGCGTGGTGGATAAATGGTCTCTGCCTGTTCCGTACAACTTCATGAATATCAATAAACAGATTATCAATTTATTATTCCATTAAGTTTTATACAGCTAGTAGTATGTGTTATCCAAATTACATTTTACCCCATCATTACGCCATGGCTTCACATGACTCTGATCAGAAGGACTAAGCAGGTAACCTTCAGGCTAGCAAAGGGAAGAAATGCCTTACACCTTCTTTGGTAGAGACGTATCTCCACCTCACCACCCAAATTACATCTAGACTTGTCAATGAAGCACTCTGAGAAAGCCAAGGGTCAAGAAAGGCACTCAGTCAATGCAAATATTTCATTTTCTCTTCTTATTATACCCTAAAATGCACTTTCTCCCTCTTCAAGCAACACACATAAAAATTGCTGGTGAACACAGCAGGCCAGGCAGCATCTATAGGAAGAGGTACAGTCGATGTTTCAGGCCGAGACCCTTCGTCAGGACTAACTAAAAGAAGAGATAGTAAGAGGATAGTACTATCTCTTCTTTCAGTTAGTCCTGACAAAAGGTCTCAGCTCGAAACGTCGACTGTACCTCTTCCTATAGATGTTGCCTGGCCTGCTGTGTTCACCAGTATTTTGTGTGTGTTGTTTGAAATTCCAGCATTTGCAGATTTCCTCGTGTTTACGTTTTCCCTCTTCATTCCTTTTCCTGCAATTAATACTTTCCTTTTTGTTTAACTGATCAGTATCAAACACAACCAGCTATGTACTAGATGCTTGTCACTTCTATAATGCTGCCTGCTAAATATACCCACTGCCTCTTTCCATACGGCTGAAGTTTTGGCAACTCAGGCTAAGCAAGTCCCCATATGAGTAGGTTTACATTTATATACATTCCTTAAGGTTGTCATAGCTGGGGGAGGTAGTGGGGATAAGCTCCCACTATCTATTAAATGTTTTCAATGGAGTGCATCTCCAATAACTCCTGACAACCAAGTCCAACTCCCAACCTTCATGCGTGGCTTAGCTACTAAGCCTGGCAGAACCATTTCTACTGACAGGAGAAGTACAAAGGCAGGTTACTGGTGCCTTAAAATAGTCACTTTGGGTGGGTGGGGCTCATCAGCCATGGTTGGCAGCTGGAAGGAAAACTCATACTTCTGCTGTCTTGTGGCTATACCCACTCATGGGGAAGGCTTCAGGAGTAAACCCAAGGGAAAAATCCAGAGCTGGAGTCGCTAAGGCAGTCCTACATTGAGTTCAGTGGTGACTGGCAACTCCTGCCATGCTGCTGGTGCCAAACTGGACAGGTCCCTGCTGTATCTTTAATTCATCAGCTGCAGGTGCATGGAGAGGGGGTCAGCCTGCTCTCCATATCGTACTGCCCTGATATGCATACTGGCTAGCGTATCATGTTGACAGCTCAGACATAATATCCATGGTTCACCTTGACCAACCGAGGGCCTCAGATACATCAGATAGTGCTTTTCAAATGTTTGGGCTCTTCCAAAATGCTGTAAAGCTAATAATATTCCTCTAATGTACTGAGAACTCAGTGGTAAACCGTAGGACAAATTTGCTAAATGCAAATTTGAGAAAGAACACTTTATATTCCACCAGAACAGTCTCCAAGTGGATGGCATGAACATGGAATTTTCAAACTTTCAGTAGCCTCTCCCATGTGTTCCTTTTACTTCTTCCCAACTCCTGATCCCACAGGCCTCTACCACCATGCATCCACTGCAGCTGCCCATCGCACACATTGCCCTCTACTGGTTCCCCTCCCTTTATTCTATGCTCCACCATGCTCATCTATCAGTCTTTATTGTTATGCACCCCTAGGGGGTCATAATTTTTTATGGACTATACCTTTAAAAAGAGAGAGAGACACAGACACCTTGTTATTAAGAGACAGAGAGGCGAAGACTGCTCACAGTTTGTTTGGAATTTCTGCAAGGGCACTGGCAGCTTCTGAGTTCCTACAGAGAGAGAAGGGAGGAGCTACTTGATGGGCGGCTGGTGTTCAGCACAACAGCATTTAAACCAGCATAATTACTTGTTTCACAGATGCACTAGGGAGTGGTGAAGTTACCACTATCCTGTCCAGATACCCACAAGTGTGGCACTATGGATCGATTACGAGGAATCGATCTGTGATTGTTAGTGCATGAAAGAGCGACCTTGTGGTGTCTATTAGTGTGTCCAACCCTCACCTGGGTTGATAACTCCAGCACAGACGAACGGTCCCCTTGTAGTGGTCACATTCGGTGACTTTAAAGGAAGAAAAGAGGGGAGGGGAAGATTTGAAACAGAAGAAACCTAATGACAAAGAGGTCACTGTTTGGACTCTCTCTCTAAGTAGCCCATAAGGGTGAGTTTAAGTTCCATTTGAATACGAAGGTGTGACTGTCACGTAGTTAATCCACAGGAGTGGGTTCTCTGGTGAGGGGAGTACCTTTTTGAATACCACTTGTGTGTATTTACCCTTTGTTTGGGTGTGGTAGTTCACTGAAGAAAGGCACCCCTGTGGCAAATCCCTGTTGGAGTTATTTTGTATGTCGTGGAACTGGATAAGTGGCTATCACAGTTGTGTGTTTGGGGTAACCTTGTGTGGAAATTACCTGTGTGTGATAATCATTGCCTGGGTTGGTAGTTTTACCACTTGAAGACAGTACCTTAGTGATAAGCTGCTGTTAGTGATAATTCATATGTGGATTCTGTTGGAGTATCCTGTGGCCACCACTTAGGAATGACCCGTACCTGAATTCGGGTGTGGTGTCACTTGTGTTGAAAGGATATTCGTTGAATATCACTGTCGGTGATACTTCGTGTGTGGAGTGGGACAACTTCGGAGATAAAGCCTACTACTATTGTTATTTTGTATTACATAGAGTGCAACATAGAAAATAGGTGCAGGAGTAGGCCATTCGGCCCTTCGAGCCTGCACCGCCATTTATTGTGATCATGGCTGATCATCCAACTCAGAACCCCGCCCCAGCCTTCCCTCCATACCCCCTGACCCCCGTAGCCACAAGGGCCATATCTAACTCCCTCTTAAATATAGCCAATGAACTGGCCTCAACTGTTTCCTGTGGCAGAGAATTCCACAGATTCACCACTCTCTGTGTGAAAAAGTTTTTCCTAATCTCGGTCCTAAAAGGCTTCCCCTTTATCCTCAATCTGTGACTCCTCGTTCTGGACTTCCCCAACATCGGGAACAATCTTCCTGCATCTAGCCTGTCCAATCCCTTTAGGATTTTATACGTTTCAATCAGATCCCCCCTCAATCTTCTAAATTCCAACGAGTACAAGCCTAGTTCATCCAGTCTTTCTTCATATGAAAGTCCTGCCAACCCAGGAATCAATCTGGTGAACCTTCTTTGTACTCCCTCTATGGCAAGGATGTCCTTCCTCAGATTAGGGGACCAAAACTGCACACAATACTCCAGGTGTGGTCTCACCAAGGCCTTGTACAACTGCAGTAGTATCTCTCTGCTCCTGTACTCGAATCCTCTTGCTATAAATGCCAGCATACCATTCGCCTTTTTCACCGCCTGCTGTACCTGCATGCCCACTTTCAATGATTGGTGTATAATGACACCCAGGTCTCGTTGCACCTCCCCTTTTCCTAATCAGCCACCATTCAGATAATAATGTTTTCCTATTTTTGCCACCAAAGTGGATAACTTCACATTTATCCACATTAAATTGCATCTGCCATGAATTTGCCCACTCACCCAACCTATCCAAGTCACTCTGCATCCTCTTAGCATCCTCCTCACAGCTAACACTGCCGCCCAGCTTCGTGTCATCCG
Source organism: Mobula birostris (assembly GCF_030028105.1). Classification (NCBI taxonomy): domain Eukaryota; kingdom Metazoa; phylum Chordata; class Chondrichthyes; order Myliobatiformes; family Myliobatidae; genus Mobula; species Mobula birostris. The sequence goes on from NC_092386.1 coordinate 69,729,129, forward strand.
CAAACTTGGAGATGCTGCATTTAATTCCCTCATCCAAGTCATTAATATATATTGTAAACAACTGGGGTCCCAGCATTGAGCCTTGCGGTACCCCACTAGTCACTGCCTGCCATTCTGAAAAGGTCCCATTTATTCCCACTCTTTGCTTCCTGTCTGCTAACCAATTCTCTATCCACATCAATACCTTACCCCCAATACCGTGTGCTTTAAGTTTGCACACTAATCTGCTGTATGGGACCTTGTCAAAAGCCTTTTCAAAATCCAAATATACCACATCCACTGGTTCTCCCCTATCCACTCTACTAGTTACATCCTCAAAAAATTCTATGAGATTCGTCAGACATGATTTTCCTTTCACAAATCCATGCTGACTTTGTCCGATGATTTCACCGCTTTCCAAATGTGCTGTTATCACATCTTTGATAACTGACTCCAGCAGTTTCCCCACCACCGACGTTAGGCTAACAGGTCTATAATTCCTCGGTTTCTCTCTCCCTCCTTTTTTAAAAAGTGGGGTTACATTAGCCACCCTCCAATCCTCAGGAACTAGTCCAGAATCTAACCAGTTTTGAAAAATTATCACTAATGCATCCACTATTTCTTGGGCTACTTCCTTAAGCGCTCTGGGATGCAGACCATCTGGCCCTGGGGATTTATCTGCCTTCAATCCCTTCAATTTACCTAACACCACTTCCCTACTAACATGTATTTCGCTCAGTTCCTCCATCTCACTGGACCCTCTGTCCCCTACTATTTTTGGAAGATTATTTATGTCCTCCTTAGTGAAGACAGAACCAAAGTAATTATTCAATTGGTCTGCCATGTCCTTGCTTACCATAATCAATTCACCTGTTTCTGTCTGTAGGAGACCTACATTTGTCTTCACCAGTCTTTTCCTTTTTACATATCTATAAAAGCTTTTACAGTCAGTTTTTATGATCCCTGCCAGTTTTCTTTCATAATCTTTTTTCCCCTTCCTAATTAAGCCCTTTGTCCTCCTCTGCTGAACTCTGAATTTCTCCCAGTCCTCAGGTGAGCCACTTTTTCTGGCTAATTTGTATGCTTCTTCTTTGGAATTGATACTATCCCTAATTTCTCTTGTCAGCCACGGGTGCACTACCTTCCTTGATTTATTCTTTTGCCAAACTGGGATGAACAATTGTTGTAGTTCATCCATGCGATCTTTAAATGCTTGCCATTGCATATCCACCGTCAATCCTTTAAGTGTCATTTGCCAGTCTATCTTAGCTAATTCACATCTCATACCTTCAAAGTTACCCCTCTTTAAGTTCAGAACCTTTGTTTCTGAATTAACTATGTCACTCTCCATCTTAATGAAGAATTCCACCATATTATGGTCACTCTTACCCAAGGGGCCTCTCACGACAAGATTGCTAATTAACCCTTCCTCGTTGCTCAAAACCCAGTCTAGAATTGCCTGCTCTCTAGTTGGTTCCTCGACATGTTGGTTCAAAAAACCATCCCACATACATTCCAAGAAATCTTCTTCCTCAGCACCTTTACCAATTTGGTTCACTCAATCTGCGTGTAGATTGAAGTCACCCATTATATTGCTGTTCCTTTATTGCACACATTTCTAATTTCCTGTTTAATACCATCCCCGACCTCACTACTACTGTTAGGTGGCCTGTACACAACTCCCAACAGCGTTTTCTGCCCCTTAGTGTTATGCAGCTCTACCCATATCGATTCCACATCTTCCCAGCTTATGTCCTTCCTTTCTATTGCGTTAATCTCCTCTTTAACCAGCAACGCCACCCCACCTCCTTTTCTTTCATGTCTATCCCTCCTGAATATTGAATATCCCTGAAAGTTGAGCTCCCATCCTTGGTCACCCTGGAACCATTTCTCTGTGATCCCAACTATATCATAATCATTAATAACAATCTGCACTTTCAATTCATCCACCTTGTTACGAATGCTCCTTGCATTGACACACAAAGCCTTCAGGCGCTCTTTTACAATTCTCTTAGCCCTTATACAATTATATTGAAAAGTGGCCCTTTTTGACGCTTGCCCTGGATTTGTCGGCCTGCCACTTTTACTTTTCTCCTTACTACTTTTTGTTTCTACCCTCACTTTACACCCCTCTGTCTCTCTGCACTGGTTCCCATCCCCCTGTTGTGAACTAACCTCCTCTCGTCTAGCCTCTTTAATTTGACTCCCACTCCGCAACCATTCTAGTTTAAAGTCGCTTTTGGGATCTGTGGAATATTGATGTAATTGCCTTCTCTCGACATTTATCCTGGATTACAAATATCTCTCTCTCATCACCTGTTCCGTGGATGAACTGAACTTTACTCATCGCCGTAAGACTGTATCCATTTACCCCTAGACTTGAAGAAGCTTGGTTTCTATATTTCCACACTTACATACATATAATCTTTGCTAACCTGTTTGATATATCTCAATTTATATTACTCTATTGCGTAGTTACTAATAAATAGTCTTAGTTAATAGCAATACCAGACTCCAAAGTGCTTTCTATTTCTGCTGGTTCTTTAACCCGTCACGGGGTATGTGATACTATCTTCTTCAGCCCTTTATCATTTCCATCACTTCCCAGCATCTGACATCATTCCCATTCTCCTCTGTCCCTCACCTGCCCATTGCCCTCCTCACCTGGATCCACCCATCTCCTGGCAGTGTTGCTCCGCCCCTTCCCTCTACCTTCTTACTGCTTATCTCTCACTTTCTTTCCAGTCCACATGAAGGGCCTCAATGTGAAATGTCGACTCTACATTTCCCGGTGCCTTGGTAAGTTGCACTAGAACCCAGCATCAGCAGTGCCTTGTGTTTCCAGGTTACATGTTTTAGTTAATTGGTTGAAGGACAAAAACAGAACTACTCCCAACTTTGTCTAAACAGTGCTTTACCATCTATTAAGTTCGTGGCAGAAGGCAAACACTACCTCATTTTTATGACTTATCCACGACAATGCCAGCACTTTTTAATGCATTCAAGCTTCAATTAAAAATAGCACCCACAGCTCGTTTGAATTATCTGCCACTCTGAGCAGCCACTTTCATTTTGTACACTCATCCACTAGAGGGCGGTGCTAACAGAATGATGACACAAGTATTCTGCATGGGTCCTAAAGTCTGCCATATTTCATCCACTGACTGTAAAGCATTCATGCTAGTGGATTGAACGGTCAACCTGCTTGGATCAATGGAGTGGAGACTGAACCTTTAACTGACTCAGTGGCTAATATGCTACTGCTGAGAGACAAAGTCTTGAATGCCATATGTGTTGTCAATGTGACATTCAGCATCTATGAGTACCCCTCTTTCTGTGATAAAATGGAAGATGTGGTCTGACTATAATGTTGATGGATGTGGTGGAAGGGGGAGTGATTGGCAGGGTTATTGACTGGTGGTTTCTGTAAACCAACAGAAATACTGAAATGTTGGAAAATCTTCAGTGCTGATGCAGAGTCTCAGTGAAAACTGTCAACCATCCTTTTACCTCCACAGATTTCCTCCAGCAATTTATATTTTGAAAAACACTTGCAGAATTTATTAACTTTAAAGAGAATAAACTATTGAAATTAAAGTAATGGAAATAGATTTTTGATTATACAAACATAAAGAGAAATTTTTCTGAGTGCCTTATTATTTCCCCACTGTGGACTCCATGGTCAAATCCTACTGCTTTTTCACATTCTCCTGTGCACTCTATGAATGTCGGTGTTTGCAGGTGCATTTATCTTCTATTTGTATTTAGCAAGAGGACATTCTTGCCTTTCATGAAGTGTGGAGATGCTTTCTATGACATATCTGATAATTAACATAGCTCACAAGAAAGGATAATACCATGCCCAGTGGCCATAGACAATTAGTAATGGGCTTGTGGACAGAAATTAATGTTCACACAATCTAAGGAACTGTTCCCCAGATGTCAGGAGCGAATAGGCGGGGAAGTGTTTGTCATATACATTAATTGGATAATATCTTCTGTGCTATCTCCTCCCCACATCTTTATGAACTTTAGCAACATTTAGATCAATTGAAGCATCACAGCCAACTAGCATGCTGCTGCTTTACAGTCTGAAATTCACTTGGGTGAAGTTAATGACAATGTTAATAGGAACCTGTGAAAATGGTGCAATGGACAACTTGATCTAGTGTGCACTTCCATTTGGCTGTACCGCATTAGGAACAGCCCCATTGTTTCTCAGTTCACTATAAAAACACACACGTGAGAGAGCACTCTACAACTGACCTTAAAGAAAACTATACATTACACACTGTTATGACACTATAGCAGATTTCACACATACTTCTGTATCTTTCTCATCTTTGAAGCATGAATGCTGGAACTAGTCTTCCAACCCAGTTTGAGTCATCTCAGCCAGTTGTTCCACACTAAAGCCGACTGCACACAAAATCCTGTTCCTTCGAATTGGACCTATTTGCATACTTTTTTTTACTGTACAAAATAAGTTTTCCATGCATTAGATTATTTCTTCCATGTCAATTAATAATCATTGGGAAATAAGCCTGAACACTTCTGTGCACAAAACACCAAAATACAGGTAATGTTTTCTTGGCAGCATTCAACTTGTTTTTTTCTGCGGCGAAAAAAATAAAGCTTTGAGTGAAACCTGTAACATTTGGTTCATTGGCTAAGGATTTGTGAATAAGGGAATTAAAGGGGTTTCACTATCATTTTGATGACTTGCATTGCTTTATGTTCTACCAATCACATTGTGGAGAAGTAATGGGTGTAGCTCCATTCACTAATCACAGCCTTTTGAAAGTGTAAATTATGAACTGTATCCTTCAGTCACTGGCTCGTTGGTCAGTGCACATCATGCAGTGACATGGAACGCCACTGATTGAGCAAACCAATTCATCACAATGGGATGCCCAGACACCCTGGAGGATGCCACATCCCTCCCCTCCACATGCTCCCTTACCACAGCAGACTTGAAGTGAGTCCTGGAGACGCAAGAGACTACAGATGCTGGGATTTGGAGCACCAAATGCCAGGAGATCCTTTGTCACTGAGGCGAGTCCTGTTTGGTTCTAAACAGTCAAGACAACAATGATTGGAAAGCCACAGGCTGTGCAAAAGGCTTCTGATGCAAATCCATTATGGCAATGGTAGTACTAATAGGCAATGTTTATAATATATTTATTGTTAACTTTATGAATTTTTGGAGATTATAGTGGGTTTGCATCAAATGTACTAGTATTTAGCACTAAAAGATGATAAGTTCTAACTCTTGGGTATATCTGCTTCTTGCTTGTTAGAATTGTCTGAACAACTTTCCAAACTATAAAGTCCTTTTTCCTTAGCATTACGAATTGCTATTGAAATTATTTTTGTTGTTCTCTTTGTCTTGGACCTCAGGTGTTGAAGTGTTAAACACTTGGCTGTTCGAAATCAACATAAGAGTGGTGAGTAATGACCATTGCAATGAGAGTGTTGACTGAAATGGTTTGACTGGTATGCTGCAAGCTTGGCTTTGTAGGCTTGTATTAAGTGATGCCTCTCTAACATTGCACTATGGTTAAACCAGATATTTCTGCTGCAAATATTTTCCAGCATGATTGGATGCTGCTTCCATCAACACAACAATTTTTACAAGTAAGTTCAACTCAGCACTTGGCTCCGTCTGCCAAAACAGACAGGATCTCCCAGTAGCCGCCCACTTCAACTCTGCTTCCCACTCCCATTCAGATATGTCCATACATGGCCTCCTCTACTGCCATGATGAGGCTAAACTCAGGTTGGAGGAGTAACACCTCATATACTGCCTAGGTAGTCTCCAGCCCCTTGGTATGAACATAGAATTCTCCAATTTCCAGTAATTCCCTCCCCCTCCCTTCCCCTATCCCTATGTCACTCTGCCCCCCTCCCCCAGCTGCCTATCACCTCCCTCATGGTCCCGCCTCCTTCTACTACCCATTGTGTTTTCCCCTATTCTTTCTTTGCCTTTCCTGCCTATCACCTCCCTGCTTCCCCTCCCCCATCCCTTTATCTTTCCCCTTACTGGTTTTTCACCTGGAACCTACCAGCCTTCTCCTTCCCACCCTCCCCCCCGCCTTCTTTATAGGGCCTCTGCCCCTTCCCTCTACAGTCCTGACGAAGCATTCCGGCCCGAAACGTCAACCCATCGTTTCCACGGATGCTGCCCGACCTGCTGAGTTCCTCCAGCATGTTGTGAGTGTTAAGTTCAACTCAGGTTTTGTGTGCTCATAGGTTTGAATAAATTTGCCCATTTATTAATTCATGCACAAACCTATTACATATGGTACAAACTAAAAAAGGCATTAAAATTAAATGCAAGTCTAGGTTATTTAATAAAGGAATGTACCTACTAATTGTCTCTTCAGGTCAACTGGCTCAGAAACAGACCCTACAACCCTCTGAGTCTATAGCTGGCATCAAGTACCCATCTGCATTTTTCAACACCCAGTCTGTAACCTTCTATGCCATGAAACACTCATTAAAGACCATAAACGTTATGAGAGTACATGTCTCCATCACCCTGTTAGGGAGTATGTTCCAGATTCCAACCATGAAAAAAATCATTCTTGAATTCCCCTCAGGATTTCTTGTTTTTTACCTTATTTTCTATTATCAAAACAAACCCTCTGTTTTAGGTACCTCTTCTAAAGGGAAAGAGTTTCTTACAATCCACCCTGTACATATCTCTCATAATTCTGTATTCCTGAAGGTGACATCACAGATAAAAAAGGTGGTACAGGATATCAGTCTTCATTAGCCATGGCGAGCTACAAAAAATAATGCAGTCCTGCATCACGTGAAGGATGTGATTGCAGTGGAGAAGATGCAGAGGAAACTTAGAAAGATCTGGCCTGGAATAGAGTGTTTCATTTATGGAAGAGACTGGGGAAATGCTGGGTTTGATTTCTTTGGAGTGGAGAAGGCTGAGGTGGTGGGGGGGGGGGTGGAATCAGATTGAGGAATTCAAAATTATGTGCAGAAATAAGGTGGATGTTGTGGCCATTACAGAGACTGGGATGGCTTGGGGCCAGGCTTTAGATGTTTCAGAAAGGACAGGGAGGGAGGCAAAAGAGGTGGAGCGTGGCACTGCCAATCAGAGATAGTGTCATGGCTGCAGAGAAGGAGGAAGTCATGGAAGGGGAAATATAAATACAGGGCACGACTGCGCAAGCGCGTGAAGGTTGACCTCTGAGAAGTAGGAGAGTTTAAAAAGTGAGCAGATTAACGAAGTGGGCATCATAGGAGTGGACGACAGAGTAGTGGGAGACAGAGTAGGAAGGCTTTGGCTCGAGAGGCTTCAGCGAGCAGAAGCTGAGGACGAGCTTGCTCCCAGTGAGGTAAGGCCAGGTAAGCTCCTTTAATTAATCTAATTAAATTAGGAGTAGGTAATGGAGGCAGCAGTTAGGGCAGTCGAGTGCTCTGTTAGCAGTATGTGGGAAGTCAGGGTGAGCACAATTGTCCCTGATGACTACACCTGTAAAAGGTGCATCCAGCTGCAGCTCCTGACAAACCGAGTTAGGGAACCAGACATGGAGCTGGATGAACTTCGGATCATTCATGAGGCAGAGGCAGAAATAGACAGGAGTTTCAGGGAGATAGTCACCCCTAAAAGTCAGGAGACAGGTAGCTGGATGACTGTCAGGAGAGGGAAGGGGAATAGACAGAATGAGCAGAACATCCCTGTGGCCATTCCTATCAATAATAAGTACACCGTTTTGGATATCGTTGTTGAGGACGACCTACCAGGGACAAGTTGCAGTGGTCGCGTCTCTGGCACTGAGACTGGACCCTCAGCTCAGAAGGGAAGGAGGGAAAAGAGGAGAGCAGTAGTGATAGGGGATACGATAGTTAGGGGGACAGATAAGAGGTTCTGTGGAAGAGATCGAGAATCCCGGATGGTTTGTTACCCCCCTGATGCCAGGGTCCACGATATCTCAGATCGAGTTCTCAGTATTCTGAAGAGGGAGGGTGAGCAGCTGCATGTCGTGGTCCAATGACGTGGGTAGGAAGAGTGAGGAGGTCCTCAAAGGTGAGTTTAGGGAGTTAGGTGCAAAGTTGAGGACAGGACCTCCAGGGTTGCAACCTCAGGATTGCTACCTGTGCCATGTGCTGGTGAGGCTAGAAATAGGAAGATAGTGCAGCTAAATACGTGGCTAAGGAGTTGGTGCAGGAGGGAGGGCTTCATGTTTCTGGACAATTGGGCCTTGTTCCAGGGAAGGTGGGACCTGTTCAGATGGGATGGTTTGTACCTGAACTGGAGGGGGACTAACATCCTTGCTAGTACTGCTCTGGGGGGTTTAAACTAGGTTTGCAGGGGGAGGGGAACCAGAGTGTTAGAGCAGATAGTGAGGTGGAAGAGGATAAAGGTCATTCAAGAACTGCAAATATAGTGCATGGAGTAAAGCCAGATCTAATATATAAAGAGCAACACTCACAACACGCTGGAGGAACTCAGCAGGTCGAGTAGCATCAGTGGAAAAGATCGGTTGCCGTTTCGGGCCGGAACCCTTCATCAGGACTGAAGAGGGAAGGGGCAGAGGCCCTATAACGAAGGTGGGGGGAGGGTGGGAAGGAGAAGGCTGGTAGGTTCCAGGTGAAAAACCAGTAAGGGGAAAGGTGGGGGAGGGGAGACAGGGAGGTGATAGGCAGGAAAGGTGAGGAAGGAATAGGGGAAAATACAATGGGTAGTAGAAGGAGGCAGAACCATGAGGGAGGTGATAGGCAACTGGGGGAGGGGGCAGAGTGACATAGGAATAGAGGAAGGGAGGGGGAGGGAATTACCAGAAGTTGGAGAATTCTATGTTCATACCAAGGGGCTGGAGACTACCTAGACTGTATATGAGGTGTTGCTCCTCCAACTTGAGTTTAGCCTCATCATGACAGTAGAGGAGGCTACGTATGGACATATCCGAATGGGAATGGGAAGCAGAGTTGAAGTGGGTGGCTACTGGGAGATCCTGTCTGTTGTGGCAGACAGAGCGGAGGTGCTCGACGAAGCGGTCCCCCAATCTGCGTCGGGTTTCACCGATGTAGAGGAGGCCGTACTGGGAGCACCGGATGCAATAGATGACCCCAACAGACTCACAAGTAAAGTGTTGCCTCACTTGGAAGGACTGTTTGGGGCCCTGAATGGTGGCAAGAGAGGAGGTGTAGGGACAAGTGTAGCACTTGCACTTACAGGGATAAGTGCCAGGTGGGAGATCCATGGTGGGGGGGGGGGGGGGCGTGTGCACCAGGGAGTCGCGGAGGGACCGATCCCTGCAGAAAGCGGAGAGGGGTGGAGAAGGAAAGATGTGCTTAGTGGTGGGGTCCTGTTGAAGGTGTTAACATATAAAGAGGCTTTGAGGAAAGAGAAGCAGAATAAAGGGTGTAAAGGTAGTAAGGTAGAAGGGCTAAAGTGTGTGTACTTCAATGCAAGAAGCATCAGGAACAAAGGTGGTGAACTGAGAGCTTGGATACATACATGGAATTATGATGTAGTGGCCATTACAGGGACTTGGCTGGCACCAGGGCAGGAATGGATTCTCAATATTCCTGGATTTCAGTGCTTTAAAAGGGATAGAGTGGGGGAAAGGGGAGGAGGGGTGGCATTACTGGTCAGGGATACGATTACAGCTACAGAAAGGGTGGGTAATGTAGCAGGATCCTCTTTTGTGTCAGTATGGGTGGAAGTCAGGAACAAGAAGGGAGCAGTTACTCTATTGGGAGTATTCTACAGGCCCCCTGGTAGCAGCAGAGATACAGAGGAGCAGATTTGGGGGCAGATTTTGGAAAGGTGCAAAAACAACAGGGTTGTTATCATGGGTGACTTTAACTTTCCTAATATTGATTGGCGCCTGATTGGTCCCGATGGTTTAGTTGGGGCAGAGCTTGTTAAGTGTGTCCAGGACGGATTCCTGTCACAGTATGTGGACAGGCCGACCAGGGGGAATGCCATACTAGATCTAGTACTAGGTAATGAACCGGGTCAGGTCACAGATCTCTCAGTGGGTGAGCATCTGGGAGACAGTGACCACCGATCCCTGGCCTTTAGCATTATCATGGAAAAGGATAGAATCAGAGAGGACAGGAAAATTTTTAATTGGGGAAGGGCAAATTATGAGGCTATAAGGCTAGAACTTGCGGGTGTGAATTGGGATGATGATTTGCAGGAAAATGTACTCTGGACATGTGGTCAATGTTTAGGGATCTCTTGCAGGATGTTAGGGATAAATTTGTCCCGGTAAGGAAGATAAAGAATGGTAGGGTGAAGGAACCATGCGTGACAAGTGAGGTGGAAAATCTAGTCAGGTGGAAGAAGGCAGCATACATGAGGTTTAGGAAGCAAGGATCAGATGGGTCTATTGAGGAATATAGGGCAGCAAGAAAGGAGCTTAAGAAGGGGCTGAGGAGAGCAAGAAGGGGGCATGAGAAGGCCTTGGAGAGTAGGGTAAAGGAAAACCCCAAGGCATTCTTCAATTATGTGAAGAAAAGGATGACAGGAGTGAAGGTAGGATCGATTAGAGATAAAGGTGGGAAGATGTGCCTGGAGGCTGTGGAAGTTTGCAAGGTCCTCAATGAATACTTCTCTTCAGTATTCACCAATGAGAGGGAACTTGATGACAGTGAGGACAATACGAGTGAGGTTGATGTTCTGGAGCATGTTGATATTAAGGGAGAGGAGGTGTTGGAGTTGTTAAAATACATTAGTACAGTTAAGTCCCCGGGGCCTGATGGAATATTCCCCAGGCTGCTCCACAAGGCAACGGAAGAGATTACTGAGCCTCTGGCTAGGATCTTCATGTCCTCGTTGTCCACGGGAATGGTACTGGAGAATTAGAGGGAGGCAAATGTTGTCCCCTTGTTCAAAGCAGGTAGTAGGGATAGTCCGGGTAATTATAGACCATTGAGCCTTACGCCTGTGGTGGGAAAGCTGTTGGAAAAGATTCTTAGAGATAGGATCTATGGGCATTTAGAGAATCATGGTCTGATCAGGGACAGTCAGCATGGCTTTGTGAAGGGCAGATCGTGTCTAACAAGCCTGATAGAGTTCTTTGAAGAGGTGACCAGGCACATAGATGAGGGTAATGCAGTGGATGTGATCTATATGGATTTTAGCAAGGCATTTGATAAGGTTCCACATGGTAGGCATATTCAGAAAGTTAGAAGGCATGGGATCCAGGGAAGTTTGGCCAGGTGGATTCAGAATTGGCTTGCCTGCAGAAAGCAGAGGATCGTGGTGGAGGGAGTACATTCAGATTGGAGGGTTGTGACTAGTGGTGTCCCACAGGGATCGGTTCTGGGACCTCTACTTTTTGTGATTTTTATCAACAACCTGGATGTGGGGGTAAAAGGGTGGGTTGGCGAGTTTGCAGACGACACAAAGGTTGGTGGTGTTGTGGATAGTGTAGAGGATTGTTGAAGATTGCAGAGAGACATTGATAGGATGCAGAAGTGGGCTGAGAAGTGGCAGATGGAGTTCAACCCGGAGAAGTGTGAGGTGGTACACTTTGGAAGGACAAACTCCAAGGTAAATGGCAGGATACTTGGTAGTGTGGAGAGCAGAGGGATCTGGGAGTACATGTCCACAGATCCCTGAAGTTTGCCTCACAGGTGGATAGGGTAGTTAAGAAAGCTTATGGGGTGTTAGCTTTCATAAGTTGAGGGATAGATTTAAGAATCACGAGGTAATGATGCAGCTCTATAAAACTCTGGTTAGGCCACACTTGGAGTACTGTGTCCAGTTCTGGTCGCCTCACTATAGGAAGGATGTGGAAGCATTGGAGAGGGTACAGAGGAGATTTACCAGGATGCTGCCTGGTTTAGAGAACATAGAACATAGAATAGTACAGCACAGTACAGGCCCTTCAGCCCACAATGTTGTGCTGACCCTCAAACCCTGCCTCCCATATAACCCCCCACCTTAAATTCCTCCATATACCTGTCTAGTAGTCTCTTAAACTTCACTAGTGTATCTGCCTCCACCACTGACTCAGGCAGTGCATTCCACGCACCAACCACTCTCTGAGTAAAAAACCTTCCTCTAATATCCCCCTTGAACTTCCCACTCCTTACCTTAAAGCCATGTCCTCTTGTATTGAGCAGTGGTGTCCTGGGGAAGAGGCGCTGGCTACCCACTCTATCTATTCCTCTTATTATCTTGTATACCTCTATCATGTCTCCTCTCATCCTCCTTCTCTCCAAAGAGTAAAGTCCTAGCTCCCTTAATCTCTGATCATAATGCATGCTCTCCAGTGAATGGGCCAGTGAAGGAGTGGAGCTTTGAGGCTTTGACTCGAGAGATTCTGGCAGTTTTGGCAGTTGGTCTGTGCAATCAGATGTGATTAGGACCTGAGTAATGGGTGATGAAACCAGGACTCTCACAACATTTATTATTGAGCACTTGGATTGTCACAGTGGAACAAGGGTTGATTAGTGCAAATAAGTAATTGATAATTAGCATTGACATGGTGGGCTAAAGGGCTTGCTTCTGTCTTCCATGACTCTGTCACTGAGAACAACCAAAGGAAAAACATTTTACGTTGAGGCCTGAATTTGATCAGTGAAATGCTGCATATATAAAGAAGTGCAAATATTATAGCAAGCTACTTAAGTCAGTGGAGCTGAATCGATTAGATATTACAGTCGGTGCAGGCAGAGCTCTAGAGTGGAATGTCGGGGATATTATGAGTCTTGGCTGAATATTGATGTTCTAGGTTGATATTGAGGAAAGAATGGTTTGGTTTACCTTAGTGACAACAGGATTGCAGAGTCCGTATCAAAGTCATCTACTCACTCACATCCATCCTGTGCAGCCAACACTTGTGTCCTCTATTCAGTACGGATGTACAAAGAAAGACATCCCCCTAATAGCCAGCATCTTCCTCCTGGCCCTTTTGCTCTTGAGGTACTATAACCTCCATTTTATGAATCCAGGTCTTCTTGCTAACCTGCTATGCCAGGTTTCTTCTGCAAAATTGTGCAGCGTGCAGAAGTCTCCACACCTTCCGGACAGCTACTCCAGCATACCCTCACACTAACGAGGACACAGGAAGCATACTTTTGTAAGACCCGCAGCATTTTCTGCAGATACACTGTTTATGTGGCTCTCATATCATTGCCAAGCTGACAGTTAGGGATCAATCTAGTGAACAGCCAGCAATCCATATGTAGCCCCACCACCTCACAGGGCTCGTAGGCAATTTGGCTCATTGCCTGCCCCGCTAACAGCCACCGGACTCCGCAGTGAGACGGACACCCTTCATAAACAATAGGCTTCTAGAGTCAGTCTGATTATGCTCAACCAAACAGGATCGTCCTGGTGTTCCCATTAAAGAAACCTCGAATTGAGCGAGTGCTGCATAAAGACACAATTGTCAGTCAGCAAGAAATAACAAATCGTACACCATACAAAACTATAGAGAAAGTACATTTGCAAATTTCAGCTTTATCAAACAGTAAGTAGGAAAAGAAGAAAAAATTAAAAGGCCCATTACAGGTAACCCAGTCCAAACGTACACAGACCATTGGCATTCATCCTGAAGTTGTGCTTTTTACTCACGCTCTGGACCCACAGTCTGCGTAAAAGCACACACCGCATTCTGAACATTGCTCGAAAACAAACGGGAGTATTGGCCCTTCCTCCACGGAGCCATTCATCTGCACAAAGCATCTTGTGCAACAGGGCTGGCTTCTCAGCCATCTACTCTCCCCCCCCCCCCAACTCCCATTCTCAGCCAACTTCTCTCCCCCCCCTCATTCTCAGCCATCTTCTCTTCCCCCTCCCATTCTCAGCCTTCTTCTCTTCCCCCTCCCATTCTCAGCCATCTTCTCTTCCCCCATTCTCAGCTGTCTTCCCCGTTCTCAGCCATCTTCCCCTGTTCTCAGCCATCTTCCCCCATTCTCAGTCATCTTCTTTTCTCCCCCATTCTCAGTCATCTTCTCTTCTCCCCATTCTCAGCCATCTTCCCCGTTCTCAGCCATCTTCTTTTCCCCATTCTCAGCCATCTTCTTTTCCCCATTCTCAGCCATCTTCCCCCATTCTCAACCATCTTCCCCCATTCTCAGCCATCTTCCCCATTCTCAGTCATCTTCTTTTCTCCCCATTCTCAGTCATCTTCTCTCCCCCGTTTTCAGCCATCTTCCCCGTTCTCAGCCATCTTCTTTTCCCAATTCTCAGCCATCTTCTCTTCTCCCCTGTTCTCAGCTATCTTCCCCCTTTCTCAGCCACCTCCCCCGTTCTCAGCCGTCTTCTCTTCCCCCTCCATTCTCAGCCATTTTTCCCTTTCCCCACGCCACCCACACTCCGTTCTCTCACAGCTCCCACCAAAAGACCCCCAAACCAGACTACTGTCCTTCAGAAAACTCTTCCCCACTATCCTGATTGGCTGACTCACATTCCTGAATTGGACAACATATGTCATTATCTTAGCCAAAGCCAAAACACACTTTCCAGCATGACACGCTGCTTTTACAGAAAACTACTAATAATGAAATGCCTACAGTATAGCAGTAAAAACTTAACCAGGACATTACACACATATCTGAGCAATGCTAGTTTTGAAAAATATCTAACAGTGCAAACGCAGTCAGAGTGAAAGACTCACATGTCCTTCTCAAATTAGAAGTATTATTTCTTCTCAGAACCAAAGTAAGAAAATGGAATTTTTCGTGCTGATGAAAAAACCCAGATTATTAATAGAACACCTCTGGGTTACAAGAGACCAGTTCATGATTGCCTATATTTGTGGGAGGCCTATAATGCTAACATATATTTCTGAAATCAAAGAAAATGAAATAATTTTTTCATAACTACAACTGTTGGGTGACTTCTTTGATGCTGTGGTGAACCACAGATTAAGAAACATGGCAAATGTAGCCACTCAGAGATCAATCCTGTGGCTAGAAGGCGGAGTCATTTTTATATTCTCCTCCAAAGGACACTGCATACATCTTGAAACAGAAAGTTACATACTGTACCTCTTAAATGAAAAGCTTCAAAAACTTGAGTCTCCTGATCTGTCATAACAAGTAAGTCATTCACATGAATTATTCCAGAACACACCACGTCAGCCTGTCAAATAAAATTGCCATTACGTGGCGCCATTATGTAGCAGTTGGAACTGAGTGGGTTTCTATCCAGTGTTCCAGTTTTCTCCCACATCCTATAAATGATCTGTAAGTTAAGTGACCTTTTTGAATTGTAGGTTAAAGGCATTTAGATCAAAAGGAGAATTGTTGGGTATGTCCGAGAGAAAGCAATTTGTAGGGAAATGAGAGGGGAATGGGGAGTAATGAGGCAGCCAACCATTGGGTCAAATAGCATTTTCCTGTATTGTGTTATGGGGATGTAATAAGATTAGGCTGAATTGCATCCTTCTAAAGACTCTTTGGAACTAGGTAATTCATTGATGTATCATTGAGGAAATTCATTGATGGATATCTCTTTGTCTCCTGTTGTGAGGCCATGATTTACTCTGGGTGGCCAGCCATGCCCATAACTGCACATCTAGTAATGGGTGCCACTGGTATTACTATTGAGGAACCTATGAAATGAGTACCTCAGCAACTAAATTCTGGAGAAAACATGCTTTATTATTTTAGGCATAACGTGGATTTTGACAGAAGAATCTACAGTTATTCTGAAACTACATGCCCCTTTAAATAACAAAAAAGGAACAAACCAGCTACAACTAAGGAAGGTCAAAGAGTCATGTGCCAGGTCATAGAGTCATGTGACCCAGAAAAGGCCTTTCAGCCTACTGAGTCTGTGTTGCTCATTTACCACTCATCCCACATTATTAGCTTCACATTCCCATCATTTCCCCCAGATTCAACCACTGACCAACACACTAGGGAGTGGCCAATTAATCTAGCAACCTGCATGGTCTCCAACATCTGTGAGGAGACTCATTTGATCACAGGGAGAATATGGCAACTTGATCTAGACTACACCTAATGTCAGGAGTGATCCAGGGTTGTAGAAGCCGTGAAACTGTGACACTACTAACTGCACCACTGAGCTGCCCATATTCCCTGTTCCACTGTCCCCCCTCTTATTTAGAATAGAATAGGTAGGAGCATGTGCCATGTGACTTGTGAAGTCACTCACAAGCACTCACTCTACATCACACACGAGTCTGGCCCAATTTTGCAATTGCTGTGATTTCCATTCCCCTCTCTCTAGTATTCTTGTCAGTATTTAGTGCTCTCTCAATATTAACCAAGACCATAAAACACAGGAGCAGAGTTAGGCTATTCAGCCCATCGAGCCTGCTCCACCATTTCATTCTGGCTGATCCTGGATCCCACTCAAACCTATACACCTGCCTTCTTGTCATATCTTTTGGTGTCCTGACCAATCAGGAAACTATCAACTTCTGCTTTAGGTATACTCACGCTCTTGGCCTCCACTGCAGTCTGTGGCAGAGCATTCCACAGATTCACCACCCTTTATCAAAAACAATCTTCCTTACTTCTGTTCTAAAAGGTCACCCCTCAATTTTGAGGCTGTGTCCTCTAGTTCTGAATACCCCCACCATTGGAAACATCCTCTCCTCATCTACCTTATCTAGTCCTTTCAACATTTGGTAGGTTTCAGTGAGATCTCCCACATTCTTCTAAATTCCAGTGAGTACAGGCCCAAAGCTGCCAAATGCTCCTCATATGTTAACCCCTTTATTCCCAGAACCATCCTCATAAACCTCCTCTGGACTCTCTCCAATGACAACACATCCTTTCTGAGATATGGGGCCCAAAAGAACATTTCGGGAGTGCAGTGTTATGTGTTTCACTGGAACGGGGCTGCACGAGGACATACCCGATCAAAACATTTGCATGGATGGCTTCCAGAACATTCGGGCTGACTGGAAGTGCACTGAGAGCAGTAAGCGTAGAGGAATTGGGTGCTTACTGTTCTGGTTAACAACAGATGGTGCAATCCGGGTCATATTACGATCGAGGAACGTGTTTGTAGACCGGATATTGAACTTTTTACTGTTGGGCTTCGGCCATATTCCACCGAGATACAACATTGGGAGGTTGCTCCTGCCTGTGGCCATCGAACTTGCAGCTCCTCCCGTGGAGGGTCAGACACCCTGAGCCAATAGACTGGTCCTGGACTTATTTTCCATCTGGCATAGTTTGCACTTTGTTGTTTGATTGTTTGTGGTTTTTGTATTGCTATATTTATGCTCTATTCTTGGTTGGTGCAGCTGTAATGAAACCCAATTTCCCTCGGGATCAATAAAGTATATCTATATATCTATCTAAACTGTTGATAATACTCTGTGCCGTCTGGCTAGTGTCTTATAAAGCCTCAGCATTATCTCTTTGCTTTTATATTCTATTCCCCTTGAATAAATGCCAACATTGCATTTGCCTTCTTTCCCACAGACTCAACCTGTGAATTAATCTTCTGGGGGTTTTGCACAAGGATACCTAAGTCCCTTTAATGCTAGCTATCTAGCCATTAAATCACTGCTATCTGTGGGAGCCTGTAGGTATCTTGGCTCCTTCACATCGCAAAGGTCATTCAATTTCACTGGCTTCAGTGTGTTTGAAGACATGAAATTCATTATTTAAATGCAAATCCATTTTCCATTCTCCTATCAATGAAAGCTCCATGCACACAAAATTTTACTGACAAAATCCAACCCACTGCAAAGAAGAGCCAATAAAAAAATTCACCTTGGTGAGGAGGAAATTATCCCCAGGTTGGGTAGTAAAGTTTGCAGTCCATTAATTTTTGTTCTGTCATTACCCTGAGCAGTACATTTAACAGTAAGAGCAGTTAAGCAATAACTCAGACTTCAAAGGGCCATTGGTTTACCTGTGTCACTGCATGACCTCTTTGGAAACGATTCCTGCAGCACTTCATCTGACACATCCAGGCAACCTAATAAACAGCAGGAAAGAGGTGATCAGTTTTAAATATTCACTCATCTGATTCCCTGCTCTGGCTTTGAAATCCAATTGCAAAGGCCATTAAAGCTTCTGTGTGCTCACCTTTGGCTGGGTGAAAGATTTAATACAGAAAAAATACAGCAATTTTTTGATAACAGTGGCACAATTCTAGATCCCAGTTTCTTTCCAAGTTTGGTGAACAGCAATTGGAAATGTTTTGCATTGTTAGTTTATAAATGGATTCATTGCATTGAGCTCTGTGTCAAATGCTGCCAGCTATGTTTACCTCTGACAGACACTGTGGAGTCGAGAGAGACCCCAGCTGATGAGAGGAATTGCCAGATTGTAGAGAGTCTAATGACAACGTGGAGCAGCCTGCTTGCTTCAGAAAAATCACTAATTTGCCTTATACACTTCCCTCTCTTCAGAAACCAAATGCAGAGTGTGTGAGTGCTTTGTGCAGCGTTTCTTCCTTAGTGTGTGAGGGCAACCCTTAGTTTCCAGTTGCCTATCACTCTCATTCTGGAACTTCTCGTCCTTTGAACTTTTACACTCTTCCACCGAAGTCCATAGGAAACTTAAGGAACATCATCTTACCTCCAACTATGGCTAAAAGAAGATTATAGCTGGGAGCTTAACATCTAAGGATACATCCAAGGTAGGCAGAGGGGGTTGTATGGCTGTGCTGGTAAAAACATTAAATCAAATCATTAGAAAGGGGTGACGTAGAGCTAAAGGACTGCAAGGATAAAAGGACTCTGATGGGAGTTAGGTACAGACCCCCAAACAGTAGTAAGGATGTGGTCTACAAATTACAATGGGAGATAGAAAATGCAAAAGGGCAATGTTACAATAGTTATAGGGGATTTCAATATGCAAGTAGATTGGGAAAATCAGTTGGTGCTGGATCTCAAGAGGGAGAATTTCTAGAATGCCTACAAGATAGTTTTTTAGAGTAGCTCATGGTTGAGTCCACTAGAGAATCAACTATTCTGAACTGGGTGTTGTGCAAAAAACTGGAATTGATTAGAGAGCTTAAAGTAAAAGAGGGTGATGATAATATTATCAAATTCACCCTGCAACTTGAGAAGGAGAAGCTAAAGTCAGATGTATCAGTATTACAGTGCAGTAAAGGGAATTACAGAGGCCTGAGAGAGGAGCTGGCCAAAATTGATCAAAAAGAACACTGGCAGGGAAGACAGCAGAACAGCAATGGCTGAAATTTCTGGAAGCAACTTGGAAGGCACTGTATATATACATCCCAAATAGGAGGAAGTATTCTAATGGCAAGATGACACAACCTTGGCTAACAAGAGTGGAAATGAAGGGGACCTTTTCTGGTTGGATGCCAGTGACTACTGGTGTTCCACAGGCGTCTGATTTGGGACTGCTTCTTTTTACGTTATATGTCAATTACTTGGATGATGAAATTGATGGCCTTGTTGCAAAGTTTGCGGATGATACAAAGATAGGTAGAGGGGCAGGGTAGTTTTGAGGAACTGGAGAGGTTACAAAAGGACTTAGACAGATTAGTAGAACTGGCAATGAAGTGGCAGATGGAATACAGTGTCAGAAAGTGTATGGTCATCCACTTTGGTAGAAGAAATAAAAGGGTAGACTATTTTCTAAATAGATAGAAAATCCAAAAATCTGAGGCACAAGGAGTCTTGGGAGGCCTTGTGTAAGATTCCCTAAAGGTTAATTTGCAGGTTGAATCAGTGATGAGAAGGGCAAATCTGATGTTGGCATCCATTTCAAGAGGACTAGAATATGAAAGCAAGGATGTAATGCTGAGGCTTTATAAAATATGGTGAGGCCTCACCTGGAGTATTGTGAGCATTTTTGTGCCCCTTATCTTAAAAAGGATATACTGAAGCTGCAGAGGGTTTAATGTAAATTCATGAAAATGATTGCAGGATTGAATGGCTTGCCATATGAAGAGTGCTTGATGGCTCTGGGCCTGTATTCACTGGAGTTCAGAAGAATGACGGGTTACCTCATTGAAACCTATCGAATAGTGAAAGGCCTCGAAAGAGTGAATGTGGGGAGGATGTTTCCTATGGTGGGAAAGTCTAGGACCAGAGGCCACAACCTCAGAATAGAGGGGCATCCTTTTAGATCAGAGATGAGGAGGAATTTCTTTAGCCAGAGAGTGGTGAATCTATGGAATTTGTCACCACAGGTAGCTGTAGGAGCCAAGTCATTGGGTATATTTAAGGCAGAGGTTAATAGATTCTCGATTAGTCAGGGCATGAAGGGTTACAGGGGAAGGCAGGAGATTGGGGCTGAGAGGAAAAATGGATCAGCCATGATGAAATGATGGAGCAGACTCGATGGGCCAAATGGCCTAATTCTGCTTCTATATCTTATGGTCTCATGGTCAACCAGGCAAACTGAAGCCCTCTGAACTCAAGATTGTATTAACAGTTTCAGATACCAGACAAAAGAATGTTATATAAACCACAGGAGCTGAAAGTGGAATTAGAATCAAACAATGCTGGAAATACACAGTAGGCCAGGCAGAATATGTACAAAGAGAAGAATGGTGATGGTCATTGATCATAAATGTTAACTTTGTTTCTCCCTCCACACTTGGTGTCTGGAAGAAGTTTGTACATTCTGCCCATGACCGTGAGGGTTTCCTCCAGGTGCTCTGGTTTCCTCCCACAGGTTGGTAGGTTAATTGGTCATTGTAAATTGTCCTGTGATTAGGCCAGGATTAAATTGGGAGGTTGCCAGGCAGTGAGGCTCAAAGAGCTGGATGGACCTGTTCTGCACTATATCTCAATATATAAATACATAAATAAATTGAGCATTCTCTGTTTTCATAGCAGTTGGAATACAACATGGTAAAGTGTGAAGTTATGCTCTTTAATGGACAGAATAAAAAGAAGCAGAGGGTGAGTAAATGTTCTATAGACATGCTGGCCGCTGGTTGCTGCAGAAATTGAATGTAGGTACAGTAAAGTTCAATGTAAATTTATTATCAAAGTACCATAAACAACCCTGAGCTTCATTTTCTCGTGGGCATTCACAGTAAGTACAACAAAACACAATAGAATCAATGAAAAACTCCACACAACAAAGGTAGACAAACAACCAATGTGCAAAAGACAACAAAAAATAATAATAATAAATAAACAAGCAATAAATATCGAGAACATGAGTTGTAGACTCCTTGCAGGTGAGTTTTTGGAAGTAGATTCAGTGTTCAGATGAGTGAAGTTATCCACTCTGGTTTAGGAGCCTGATGGTTGAGGATTAATGATTGTTCCTGAACCTGGTGGTGAGGGTCCTAAGGCTTCTGTGCCACCTTCCTGATGGCAGCTGTGAGAAGAGAGCATGCCCTGGATGGTGGGGGACCTTAATGATAGTTGCTGCATTCTTGCAACAGTGCTACTCGCAGATGTGCTCAATGGTGGGAAGGGCTTTACCTGTGATGGACAGGGCTGTGTCCATTACTTTTTGTAGGATCTTCCATTCAATTGGCTGGCTGATGGTGTAGTGGCATCAGCGCCGGACTTCGGAGCGAAGGCTCCTGAGTTCGAATCCAGCCGGCTCCCTTGCACGCTTTCCATCTGTGCTGGTTTGAGCATCAAGCTAGCAACTCGGCCTCATAAAAATAAGAAAGCCTGCTAAAAAAATGCCATCATGATGGCGTCCCAATGACTCCACTCGGAGATAAGGGCTTTTTTCTTCTTCTTCCATTCAAGGGCATTGGTGTTTCCATACCAGACTGTGATGCAGCCAGTCATGATACTCTCCACTGTGTATCTATCGAGGTCTGTCAAAGTTTTAGGTGAAGTGCCATACCTTCACAAAAGTCTAAGAAAGTAGAGACGCTACCCTGCCTGCTTTACAATGGCTTTGTGGTTCGTCCATCACCGTCGATGAAGACCTCGACACCAATAGTCACTTTGAGACTGGATGCGGTGTGTCTGAAGATGACTGGTCAGGCCAATTCAGGCACGGAATGTACTGGCACATGTTGGGCAGATATGTGTCGGCACTGCAGTTGTTGCACTGGTGGCTCTGGACTTGCGCAGCTTGCGCTTATGTTGTGCTTCAGCAATGCGCCTTGCTTCGTAAGCTTGACAGTCCTTGCGGATGAGGCTGTGCCAGGTAGGGCGGTTTTGTGCCAGCATTTCCCAGGAGGTTGTGTCTATGTCAAATGACTTCAGGGAGGCCTTTAGTGTGTCTTTGTAATGTTTCTTCTGCCCTCCATGCGAGCGTCTTCCAGCAGAGAGTTCCCCAAAAAGGAGCTGCTTGGGTATGCACTTGTCCGGCATGCGGATGACATGACCTGCCCACCGGGTCTGTGCTCTCATCGGCAGTGTGTGGACTGATGGTAGACTTGCTCTAGAGAGAACTTCAGTGTCTGGTACTTTATCTTGCCATCTGATGCCTAATATCCTGTGAAGACAAGTCATGTGGAAATGGTTGAGCTGTCTTGCATGTCTTCAATACACAGTCCACGTTTCACAGGCATACAGGAGGGTAGTGAGTACCACGGCTCTGTAGACCTTCTGTTTTGTTGCTGACTGACCTCGACATTCCCATACAGTGCAGCGCTGTCTACCAAAAGCAAAACTTGCCTTTGCTATTCTGCAGTTAACTTCTATATCAATAGTCACTGCTCGGGAGAGGGTGCTGCCAAGGTAAGTAAACTCCACTGCCTGTAGCTTCTGTCCATTGACTCTGATTTTGGGTTCTGTGTATGGCACATGAGGCGCAGGCTGGTCCATGACTTTGGTCTTTTTGATGTTGATGGTGAGTCCAAAGTTGTCACAAGCCGTGGAGAATTTGTCCATATTGACTTGCATCTCTGCCTCCGAGCCAGCATACAGGGCGCAGTCGTTGGCAAAAAGGAAGACTCTCAGAACAGTCTCCTTCACATTGGTAATAGCTTGAAGTCTCCTCAGGTTGAAGAGCTTCCCATCCACTCTGTACTTGAGGCTGATTCCAGCATCACTGTCCTGGAAGGCATCATTCAGCATGGCAGTAAACATCATGCTGAACAGTTTGGGTGTGAGCACATAGCCCTGTTTGATGCCATTGGTGACTGGGAACGCCTCAGAGGATTCTCCACTGTCCAGCACTCTGGCCATCATGCCATCATGGAACTGGCGTACCATCTGAATGAATTTGGCGGGGCAGCCGAACTTTGACATGATCCTCCACAGGCCTTGTCGGCAGACATTGTTGAAGGCTTTCGTGAGGTCAACAAAAGTTGTGTAGAGTTCGCGCTTCTGCTCCTGACAGTTCTCCTGAAGTTGGCGTGCGGCAAAAATCATGTCAATAGTCCCACGACCTTTGCGAAAGCCACACTGTGACTCTGGCAGCAGGCCCAGCTCCAGGTGAGTGACCAGATGATTTAGCAGGACTCTTGCAAGGGTTTTTCCCGCAATGGAAAGCAGCAAGATTCCTTGGTGGTTGTCGCATACTTGTCGATTGCCCTTCCTCTTGTAGAGGTGTATGATGTCGGTGGGCTTCTCTATAAGTACAGGACCACCGGCTTTGTAGTTCTCTGCAGGTATGGCGTCTGCCCCTGGGGTTTTGCCACTGGAAAGCTGGCTGACAGCTTCTGTGACTTCGGCTACTACCAGTGGTTCATCCATGGCGCTGTTGATGTCAACCTGGGGAGTCCTGTCTGTCGCCTCATCGTTAATAGATGACGGTCGGTTGAGGATGGCTTCAAAGTATTCAGCCCATCTCTGCAGCATCTGAGCCTTCTCTGTAATGAGAGTTGTACCATCTATACTCAGGAGGGGGGAACTCCCAAGAGACTGAGGTCCGTAGAGAGTGTTGAGGGCTTCATAGAATCGTTTCAAGTCTTTTCTGTCAGCATATCCCTGTATTTCATCTGCCTTGATGCTCAGCCAGGCATCTTGCGTTTTACACAGTTTATTCTGGTCTGTCCTGCTGGCACTGGTAAAGGCATTTTCTTGGCAGCTGATGATGGGTCATTCTGATGGGCACGATGAAGACGGTGCTTTTCAACAAGTAGAGCCTGTATCTCCTCATCGTTCTCATCAAACCAGTCATGCTGCTTGCGGGTAGAGAGCCCTAGCATCTTCAGTGCAGATGAATGGACAGCATCCCTGAAGCGATCCCAGTTGTCCACAGCGCTGCCTGCAAGGTGTAGGTTAGCAAGCTTGGTTTCTAAATCTTCAGCCAGTGCTGAAGCTATGCTGGAGTTCTTCACCCTGACCACATTGGTTCTTTTCATAGCCTTGCTTCCTTGTGGTCACCTCTTGGGTCTAATATGGAGCTTCATTTTGGAGACAGTGAGCCTGTGATCTGTCCAGCAGTCAGCACCACACATGGCCTTGGTCACTCTGACATCCTGCCTGTTTTTTCTCCTGACAATGACATTGTCGATAAGATGCCACTGCTTAGAGCAGGGGATGCATCCAGGAGGTCTTGTTACGGGTAGGCAGGCGGAAAGTTGTGTTGGTGATGAGCAGGTCATGTGCTGCACAGCTCTTCAGTAAGAGTAGGCCATTACTGTTACATTTGCTCACTCTATGACTCCCAACGACTCCCTGCCAGGCTGCAGAGTCGCACCTTCCTCTTGCATTTAAGTCGCTGAGTAAGATCAGCTTGTCTGTGTTGATCACTGCTGATAACAGGGCGTCTAGTTCTTCATAAAACCTGTCTGTCGTCTCGTCCGGGTTGGTCATTGTGGGGGCATAGGCGCTGATGAGGGTGGCTTGACTTCTATTCTGTAGTGGAAGCTGTAGTGTCATGAGCCAGTCGTTCACAGCCTTGGGGAGACTGGCAAGTTTCTGAACAAGGTGACTCCTGACGGCGAATCCATCTCCAGCATCACGACACTCATCGATGCCGCGACTGCTCCAGAAAAAGTGTATCTGTCTCCAGTTTTAGTCAGCTGACCTACGTTGGCAAAACGAGTCTCACTCAGGGCTACAATGTCAATGTTGTATCTTGCAAGCTCTCTGGCAACTAAGGCTGTTCTTCTCTCTGGTCTGTTTGCTGTAGGGTTGTCCAGTAGCGTGCTCACGTTCCAAGTGCCAATGGTGAGCGGTGTCACCTTGCATTTTGTTGTGTCTGTTCGGCCGCCAAGATAGGATCCCCGTCAGCCGCAGTAAACTGGCCAGGGTGCAATGAAGCAGGCAATGTTTAGGGCACCTTTTCTAGCCCCTTCCTCATACTACGGAGGTGAGCAGTGCATTCCTAAAAAGGGCTGCTCAGTCACCCAGGTAGACGCCGAGTTTCACTGCTGCTTCGGTCAGCGAAAAGTGACCATTTGTCATGGTCCAGTCCGTGAAGTCTGGATTCCGGTTCACAGTCCGGTCCATTGTTCCTTATTCCAGGTTTTCTGGTTTTTCCTTTTTCTGTTGGGTGCTCTAATTGAGGAAGTTGATTCACATTTTAGGCTGGCTGCATAAATAGCTCCTTGGTTCTACTTCAGTTGCTGGATTGTTCCCTTCACCTTCTGCCTGAAGCTTTGGTCTTAAGATTTGCCTGCATCCTGGCCTGTACTGCTGTTAAGTTCTACTGCTAGAGCAAGACTGGAGCCTTGCTGTGCCTAGATAAGGAACTGTCTTTTATTGTTTGGAACTGTCTCTGTGTCCATGCTTTTGCTAGGGAGGTATGGCTGTTTGCTGCTACCTAGTGTTGGGAACTGTCTTGTGCTCAGCATTATGTGTATGAGTCCTGGTCCTATGTCCTGTTCCCAAGGAAGGGTCCTGGCTCTGTGTTCTGCATTCCTGTTCTCCCTTGACCAAGGCTCTGTGTTCTTGTTCTGTCTTGACCAAGTCAAGGCTTTGTGTTCTCATCCTGTCCATGTGCCTTGCCCAGCCCAGGAGTATGTCACCCAGCCTGGTGCTGGGGTTTCCTTGTCCTGTCCAAGAACCTTGTCCTGTCCAATCCAAGGTTTTGTGTTCCCATCCTGTCCATGTGCCTGGTCCTCTGTAGGAGTTCCATGTCCTGTTCTGTAGCCATGTCCTGTCCTTGCCAAGATCCTAGCCCTGTGTCCTAGACTAAACCAGGTTCCAAGTCAAGACCCAGGTTCTGAGTCCCAACCAAGACCCAGGTTCTGGGTCCTTGTCCAGGCTCTGGTTCTGGAGTTCTGTATCACTAGTCCAGGCTCCTTGTTCCTAGTTCCTTATCCATGTCCTAGCCCAGGTCCTGCATCCTAGTCTTGTCCAGGGCCTGTGTCAATGTCCAGCATCCTTTCTTCCCCACTTCCCTTGCTTTCTTGACACTCTGAGTCCTGTTCCTAGTACTTCAGTGTCTGTCTTGCAGTTGGGTCTGCTCCCAGTGCCCCCCTTTATGACACCATTAGACCTGAACAGGTGTGCAGGTCCGTGAGTACAGCTCCCAATGTATCCACACCTGCTTTGTTGCTCGCCAATTGCCACAGGACTTCAGAGGTTGAGGGTGATGATGACGGTGTTGAGACTAGCATGTGATTTTGGATTTAAGCGAGGGAGCGTTGCGCAGTGTCAGCCTCACACTCACTTCCCAATTCCCATCTGGATCCAGTGGCAAGACAGTTGAGATGGCTAGAGATGAGACTAGGCGCAGTGGATGACTAGGATGTCTTCTGTGTCTTGCTGTGTTCCACGACACTTGCATTGGACTTTCCATTGGTTTCGTTTGCTCAACCAGCCAGAGTCTGTCTTCACATGCTGGGACAGACAACTCCCTATCTCACCGAGGGTTTGAGACTCGTCGGCTACCCTCACCTCCTTTAGCTGGCTTGTCGAAGCCGTTGCCTGGGACATGGCACTTATTGCTGAACCCAGGACAGATCGTCTGAAATGATAAAGTCAAGGAATTTAAAGTTGCTGAGCCTCTCCACCCCACCTATGACCCCCAATGGGGACTGTCTCATGGACCTTCAGTTTCCTCCTCCTGTAGCCAATCATTAGTTCTTTGGTTTTGCCTAAATTCAATGAGAGGTTGTTGTGGCATCATTCAGCTAGATTTTTAATACCCTCCTATATGCAGATTCATCACCACTTTTGATTCAGCCAACAGTGGTGTTTCAGCAAACTTAATTATGGCATTGGAGCTGTACTTAGCCTCACAGTCATAGGTGTAAAGTGAGTAGAGCAGGGGCTAAGCACACAGCCTTGTGGTACACCTGTTGTTGCCAATCCGAACTGACTGGAGTGTGCAAGTGAGGAAATAGACAATCAATTGCACAAGGTATTATTGAGACCCATGTCCTAGAGCAGGCTACTAGGAAGGTAAAAGTATGCTGTGGATCTTCATTTAAGTACATTCTAGCTGGAAAGATAGATTTTTGGACAATTAAATAATCAGTTGAAATGGGAATCAGGTGGGAAACAAACAAATGTTCAAGATCAGCTTTGATATTGAGTGGTGGAGGAGACCCGGGAGGTAATGTGGTCTAATCAAAGACAAGAGAAAATCTGCAGATGCCGGAAGTCCAAACAGCGTGCACAAAATGCTGGAGGAAGTCAGCAGGCCAGGCAGTATCTAGGAAAAGAGTATAGTTGACGTTTTGGGCCAAAATCAGGAGGGGGGAATAAAAGCTGAGGAGTTAGATTTAAAAGGTGGGGGGGAGGGGAGAGAGAATCACATGGTGATGGGTGAAACTTGAAGGGGGAGGGGATGAAGGAAGGAGCTGGGAAGTAAATTGGTGAAAGAGACAGAAGGCCATGGAAGAAAGAAAAGGGAGGGAGGCTATGGACAGGTAAGGAGATAATGTGGTCTACTTTGATTTCTCTTTTATTTCCATAAGTATGACTGCCATAAATATCAGGATTATCTCTCCCAAGACCTAGTCAAGGCTTTGGGGTCTTGTCTTGTCCTGTCCATGTGCCTCGCCCAGCCCAGTGCTGGGGTTCCCTCGTCCTGTCCGGGTGTCTCACGTCCAGTCACGGGAGATGCAATTTAATGTGGATAAATGAGGTTATCCACTTTGGTGACAAGAACAGGAAGACTATTATCTGAACGGTGGCCCATTAGGAAAAGGGGAGGTGCAATGAGAGCTGGGTGTCGTTGTACACCAGTCATTGAAAGTGGGCATGCAGGTACATCAGGCAGTGAAAAAGGCGAATGGTATGCTGGCATTCATAGCAAGAGGATTTGAGTACAGGAGCAGGGAGGTACTACTGCAGTTGTACAAGGCTTTGGTGAGACCACACCTGGAGTACTGTGTGCAGTTTTGGTCCCCTAATCTGAGGAAAGACATTCTTGCCATAGAGAGAGTACAAAGAAGGTTCACCAGATTGATTCCTGGGATGGCAGGACTTTCATATGATGAGAGACTTGGAAGACTGGATCGACTAGGCTTATACTCTCTGGAATTTAGAAGATTGAGGGGGGGATCTTATTGAAACATGTAAAATCCTAAATGGTTTTAAACAGGCTAGATGTAGGAAAATTGTTCCCGATGTTGGGGAAGTCCAGAACGAGGGGTCACAGTTTGAGGATAAAGGGGAAGCCTTTTAGGACTGAGATGAGGAAAAACTTCTTCACAGAGTGGTGAATCTGTGGAATTCTCTGCCACAGGATACAGTTGAGGCCAGTTCATTGGCTATATTTAAGAGGGAGTTAGATATGGTCCTTGTGGCTAAAGGGATCAGGGGGTATGGAGAGAAGCAGGTACAGGCTTCTGAGTTAGATGATCAGCCATGATAGTACTGAATGGCAGTGCAGGCTCGAAGGGCTGACTGTCCTACTCCTGCACCTATTTTCTATGTTTCTATGTTCCTATGTCCTGTTGCCACTCCTCATCCTGTAGCTATGTCTTGTCCTAACCTGGATCTGGGGTCCAAGCCTGAGTCAAGACCCACGTTCCAGGTCCCCGTCCAGTCTCTGACTCGGAGTCCTTGTCCAGATTCCAAGTTCCTAGTTGCTCCTAAAGGTCCCGTGTCTCTGCTCTAGTCCTAGCCCAGGCCCTGTAACCTAGTCTTGTCCAGGGCCTGTGTCTTGTCCAGCGTCATTTCTTCCCCACTTCCCTTGCTTTCTTGACACACCTAGTCCTGTTCCTAGTACTTCAGTGTCTGTGTCTTACATTTGGGTCCGCTCCCAGCACCCCCCCTTATGACAATTGATTTCGCAAACCTCTGGTAATGACCATCTCTTCCCCTGCCCCCCCACCACTTCATCAATTCCCATCCCCTTTTCCCTCTCTCATCTTATCTCCTTGCCTCTCCATCTCCCTCTGGTGCTCCTCCCCCATTTTCTTCCATGGCCTTCTGTCTCTTTCACCAATCAACTTCCCAGTTCTTTACTTCATCCCTCCTCCTCCAGGTTTCACCTGTCACCTGGTGTTTCTCTCTCCCCTCCCCCTCCAGGTTTCACCTGTCACCTGGTGTTTCTCTCTCCCCTCCCCCTCCAGGTTTCACCTGTCACCTGGTGTTTCTCTCTCCCCTCCCCCTCCAGGTTTCACCTGTCACCTGGTGTTTCTCTCTCCCCTCCCCCTCCAGGTTTCACCTGTCACCTGGTGTTTCTCTCTCCCCTCCCCCTCCAGGTTTCACCTGTCACCTGGTGTTTCTCTCTCCCCTCCCCCTCCAGGTTTCACCTGTCACCTGGTGTTTCTCTCTCCCCTCCCCCTCCAGGTTTCACCTGTCACCTGGTGTTTCTCTCTCCCCTCCCCCTCCAGGTTTCACCTGTCACCTGGTGTTTCTCTCTCCCCTCCCCCTCCAGGTTTCACCTGTCACCTGGTGTTTCTCCTTCCCCTCCCTCCACCTTTCAAATCCACTCCTGGGCTTTATTTTCCAGTCCTGCCAAAGGGTTCGGCCTGAAACATCGACTGTACTCTTTTCCATAGATGCTGCCTGGCCTGCTGAGTTCCTCCAGCATTTTGTGTGTTGCTCGGATTTCCAGCATCTGCAGATTTTCGCTTGTTTATAAATCTTATCCTATTGAATTTCTGATATTTTCCCAACCACTAGTCTTCAAACATCAGGCTTTTCCTGCTGCTCGTCTTGAGTGAAGGAACATCATTTGCCATCCTGCATCTCCTATAACAACAATATAAAAATGTCTGCAGAGCCTCAGCAATCTCCTACCTTGTCTCCTGTAGCATTGGCTACAGCTTAGTAGACCCTGAGGATTTAACCAGTTTTATGTGTCCCAAGATATCTAACACCTCCTCCTTCCTAACATAACATGCCTCAAAATGATATAGTCCATCATACTGAACTCTCCTTTTACCTCATCTCTATCTCCTCAGTGAATACAGATAAAAATATTCATTTACAACTCTGTCCAAATGTGGAAGATTTAAAACGGGTTTAGCAGGATGCTGCCTGGATTGGAGGGTATGAGCTGCAAGGAAAGGTTGAACCAATCTGGGTTGTTTATTCTGAGGAGACCTGAGAGAAGCTTATAAGATAATGGGAGGTGAAGATAGGGTAGTCAGTAAGAATTTCTTCCCCCAAGGTAGAAGTGTCAAATACAACATGACATAGCTTTAAGACAAGAGGGGTAAATTTTAGGAGAGTGCAAGGAATGTTTTTACCACACAGGGTGGTAGGTGCCTGGATTGCACCGCCAGGGATAGCACTGTGAACAGATATGAGAGTAGTATTTAAGGGGCTTTCAGATATACACATGAGCATGCAGAGATGGAAGAATATGGGTCAAAGGAATCGGTTTAATTTGCCATCATTACTAGCACAGACATTGTGGGTTGAAAGCATTGCACTGTGCTGCATTGTCAGGCCTGCATAGACAGTCACTTCCCAATCTCCACCCAGCTAACAGGAGTCACCTGGCACTCATTTCCAACATCACCTGCAGCCTATTTAAACCCAGATTTCATCTACGCTCCTGATTCTCTCATCCAACCAGCTAGGCTCAACCATAGTCATAGAGAACTACAGCTCAGAAACAGGCTCTTTGGCCCATCTAGTCCATGCCAAAACAATTTAAACTGCCTACTCCCATTGACCTGCAACAGAAACATAGCCCTCCATACCCCTACTATCCAAAATTCTCTTAAACGTTGAAATCAAGCCTGCATGCACCACTTGTGTTGACAGATCATTCCATATTCTCATGGCCCTCTGAGTGAAACAGATTTCCCTCACGTTCCCCTTAAACTTCTCACCTTTCACCTTTAACCCATGACCTCTAGTTGTAGTCCCACCCAACCTCAGTGGAAAAGGCCTGCTTGCATTTACCCTATCTATATCCTTCATAATTTTATACACCTCTATCAAATCTCCTCTCAATCTTCTACACTCCAAGGAATAAAATCCTAACCTGTTTGATCTTTCCTTATAACTCCTGTCCTCCAGACCCAGCAAATTTTCTCTGTACTCTTTCAACCTTGTTTACATCTTTCCTGAGGTAGGTGACCAAACCTGCACACAACATGCTAATTAGGCCTTTCCGACATAACACTCTATCTCCTGTGCTCAATACATTGAATTATGAAGACCAATGCACCAAAAGCTTTCTTTACAGCCCTATCTACCTGTGATGACACTTTCAACAAATTATGGACCTGTATTCCCAGATTCCTTTGTTCTACCACGCTCCTCGGTGCCCTACCGTTCACTGTGTAAGACCTACCCTGGTTGGTGCTACTGAAGTGCAAAACCTCGCACTTGTCTGTATTAAATTCCATCTGTCATATTTCAGCCTATTTCTCAGCCGATGCAGATCCCTCTGCAAGCCATGATAGCCTTCCTCACTACAGTCCACTACAGTCCTGTCCTCACTGTTCTTCACCCAGCACACCACCAAACTCAGGCCCCCAGCCAGAGGGGCAACCATCGACTACCACTCTTTGGCTTCTCCCACAAAGCCAATGTCTAATCCAATTTACTACCTTGTCTTGAATGCCGAGTGACTGAACCACCTTCACCAGGTTCCCATGCAGGACCTTGACAAACGCCTGACTAAAGTCCATGTAGGCACCATCCACTGCCTTGTTTTCACCTACTTTCCTGGCAACTTCCTTGAAAAACTCTGCAAGTTTAATGAAACGTAACCTACCACGCACAAAGCCATGCCGACAATCCTTAGTCAGTCCTTGTCTATCCAAATACTTTACTTTACTTTATACTTTATTGTTGCCAAACAATTGATACTAGAACATACAATCATCACAGCGATATTTGATTCTGTGCTTCCTGCTCCCTGATAGGTTATTGTCGCACCATGCCACCAGGTTGTTAATTTCCACTCTGTACTCAAACTCACCTTTACCTGAGATACTCATATATCTGGTCCCTTGGTATACCTTCCAATAACTTTACCACAGCAGATGTCAGGCTCACTGGCCTTTTTTCTGCTTAGAGGCTTTTTAAACAGCAGAACAATATTAGCTATTCTCCAATCCTCTGGTAGCTCCCCTGTCGCTAAGGATGATTTAAATATCTCTGCTAGGGCTCTAGTAATTTCTGCACTTGCCTCCCATAGAGTCTGAGGGAACACCTTTTTTGGGCCCTGGGGATTTATCAACCCTGATTTGCCTCAGGAGAGCAAACTTCTCCTCTGCAATCTGTACAAGGTCCATGAAGTTGATGCTGCTTTGCCTCACTTCTGTAGACTCTGTTTCCATTTTCTGAGTAAATACAAAATGAAAAGAATGCATTTAAGATCTCCCCCATCTGTTTTGACTCCACACAGATTACCATTCTAGTCTTTCGAAGAACCAATTTTGTCCCTTGCAGTCCTTTTGATCTTAACATATCTGTAGAATCCCTTGGGATTCTCCTTCACCTTCTCTGCTAGAGCAGCTTCATGCCTTCTTTTAACCTTCCTGATTTCTTTTTTAAGTGTTCTTTCTTGTATTCCATAAGCACCTCATTTGTTCCGGCTTGCCTATACCTGTGATGCACCTCCTTTTTTCTCTTAACCAGGACCTCTGTCTCTTGAAACCAAGGTTCCCTACACTTGATATCTTTACCTTTTATTCTGACAGGCTTTGTACTCAAGATTTCATTTTTGAAGGCCACCCACTTACCAAGTACACCTTTGCCAGAAGACAGCCTGTCCCAATCCACACTTCCCAGA